>NC_057922.1:34888889-35491555 GCF_018873765.1 Telopea speciosissima | reverse complement strand
GAGAATGTGGCCTTCGGATGGGTGGGAGAGTGTCGTCCACGACCTTTAGGAGAAGAGCAGGGAGGGAATTTTTTGATTTCATCCAATAGAGGGGATTTTTAATGACCCTAGAATGGTGGCTGACTTTTCAGCGGTCAGCCACCCGTGTCGGAAAACTTTATCCTATGATAATAGTACATAAACCCTTACAGAAGAAAGTTTTCCTTCAACGTGGATGAAGAAAACAGCCACAAAATTTAGGGTCAGTATTACTTCTTTGGCACACATCCAAGGCCAATGATGGCCCTTTAGCCTAGTCCCAAAATGAAGATAGAATCCTTTTACCTATGATGATGTGAATTGTGATGCTGTTTTATACTTTGGGTTCATTATTAACTCCCTCCCTTGTTCATGATCTGATATGCATTTTTCCTCCCCAATTAGAGGGTCAAATGGGGATGGAGGAAGAGCTTCTCTCTTTACTTGCGTGGAGAGAAACCGAATTCTTTGTAATGTTGAATTTTCAAAATCTTATATTTTTTTTATGAAAAATGAAAAATATATGCTAACAAAAAACAGGAAAGAGTATCTACAATATTGTCACACAATAAAACTCGGTTGGGATTCAATTACATTGTTGGTAATAAACTTGCTGGGATCCAAAATATTAGTGTTCTTGGTGTTGCATAAGGGTATGTCTGAAAGTGACTCTGTAACTTTCATCAAAAGAGGGACCAAACTCCAAAGCCACACAGATGTAGTTGGAGACGGAAGTATCTCAAGAAGGTCCAAATTGCAGCACCAAACTTCTTTGATCTTGTATCCCAGTTGTGAGGAAAGATCGAGCCCCTATGCTAACCTAAATATTTGGCTCCAAAAAACCTGCAGCTGTCATAATTAAGTGTCCCTCCTATAAAACAGTAAACATCCACCTTGATCTCTTCAAGGAAGAGTTGATTGTTCGTGCAAATCAGAATAGCATGGTGCAATACAAGCAATAATTTTAAAACAGAATCTTTTATTTTGTCATTAAAATCGATCTAAGGCTGACGAATTCTCAATAACTAGCGTATCTTTTTAGAATAATCGTATTTGTAATATGATGAAGACTCTTATAAATAACAAGCGCATCTGGTGTAGTGGTATCATAGTACCCTCCCACGGTACTGACCAGGGTTCGATTCCCTGGATGCGCAATTATTCCTTTTTGTCTCCCATTATATCGTATTTTTCTTTGTTTTGACGCTTCTCTTTAAGTTGCAGATCGTATCCCATTAATTACATTATTGATCGATCAACAGAAGATGGAGGAGTCGGTGTTTCATCTTTCACACCTGATGAGACCCTCCTCCTATTCACAACTGGACAGCTTAGGAAGCAGAATCCTCAATCTTTCACAGCTGATGATGAGAACCTACCTTCAAATGGACAGCTTAGGAAACAGAATCGTCAATCTCTTAAACGCTTGCACCTCTTCAACCCAGCTACACCAAATTCAAGCCCAAATCCTAGTAAACAATCTGCACCCCAACACAAAAATCCATTCCCACTTCATCCATGCTTCTGAATCTCTAGGTCTTCTGAACTCCGCTCTCCTCTTCTTTAATCAACTCCAGAAACCACATGTATTCATCTGCAATTCCCTCATCAGGGCCTTCTCTCATTCCTGTTCTCCACAAACCTCCGTCTCTGTTTACACTCGCATGCTCAATGCCTCTGTTTCTCCTAATCACTTCACCTTCCCTTTCCTTCTTAAATCTCTTTCCGACCTCAGATACCTTGACCAGGGCCGATCTATTCATTCCCAGATCCTCAAATTAGGTCATCTCAATGATATTTACGTTCAAAATTCACTCTTGAACGTTTATGCGTCGTGCGGTGATATGTGTACATGCCAACAGGTGTTCTATGAAATGCCTCAGAGAGATGCAGTTTCATGGACTGTCTTAATTGATGGCAATCGAAATTCTGGGGAGCTTGATGAAGCGCTGATTACCTTCGAGCGAATGCTATACTCAGGTGTGTCTCCAAATCGTGTAACAATGGTTAATGCATTGTCTGCCTGTGCCTGCTCTGGGGCGCTTGAAATGGGTGTTTGGATACATGATTTCATTACAAAGAATAGTTGGGAACTGGATGTGATCCTGGGAACTTCTTTGGTTGATATGTATACAAAATGCGGGAGAATCGATGTGGGGTTGAGCGTTTTTCAGAACATGCATCAGAAGAATGTATTCACTTGGAATGCGCTCATCAAAGGTCTCGCTCTAGCAAAAAGTGGAAAGGAGGCACTTTTGTGGTTCTTTAGAATGGAAACAGAAGGAATCAAGCCGGATGAAGTGAGTTTACTTGGGGTCCTATGTGCTTGTAGCCACTCAGGGTTGGTAGAAGTAGGAAAACAGATCTTTAATTCTATGGTTGATGGGAGATATGGATTCTCACCAGGGCCCAAGCATTACAGTTGTATGATCGATATGTTGGGGCGTGCAGGGTATCTTCAAGAAGCATTTGAGTTCATGGGAAAGATGCCTTTCGAGCCTAATAAAGTCATGTGCGGAGCCTTCTTAGCAGGTTGCAGAGCCCATGGGAACTTGGAACTGAGTGAAATTGCAGGAAAAAAACTTGTTGAGGTAGAACCAGAGAATGGTGCTTACTATGTTTTGTTGTCTAACTTGTATGCAGAAATGGAAAGATGGGATGATGTCGAGAGGGTGAGGTTGTTGATGAAAGAGAGGGGACTTAGAAAAGATTTGGGTTGTAGTTCAATAGAGCTCAAAGAACCCACTAATCATGTATATGAATTGTTGGCCGTATGAGTTTCAAATTTTTTTTATCCCAATGTCTTGAATATGATTTTCTGAGGAACCTCAACCACAATCATGGAAACTTTCTAATGGGAATGCCTGACACCCGTAACTGAGTTGGAAACTTCGCTGTAGACCCTCATATTCCCATCCAAATGCAGTAGGAATGGTCCTCATGCAAATCTATGGAATATGCAATTTTTTTTGTGAGATTTTAGTCCTCTAGGCATGAGAAATTGCAAATTACTGTACAGCAAGGCCCTTCTTGATGATTATGTTCACATAAACTCTGCAACCAATCTACTAGCATTTAGCAAATGCAGATAATGCTCATATGTGCTTAATCTAATGAGATGCCTTTATCCCATGTAGGGTTTTAAAACAAGGAATCAAGTTCTGAAGCAGGTTCAACTAGACTTGATCATGAATCAGATGGAATCTATACCAGATTTTACCTGAACCCTAACAACACCCCCCCCCCATCAATTGGATCATCAGCTCCAGAACAGCAGGAACCAAGGTCAGGCTCAACTGGTTCCAATTCAGAGTACCAGATTCACCTGGTCTTATTCCTATTTAAATCCATGGTCTCATGAAACTCAGGCCAACCAGGGTACTGTTACTACCCAAATCCTCAAAAATTACAATTGTTTCAGAGGCAAGTACAAAGTACAATCCTTACACAACTGGGTTGTATTTGCATAAACTATAAACCATGAAATCAAACAACTAGATACCCTGCCCTCCAAAATCAGCCGCATACAATGATGCTAGTTATCAAATTCTTTACATAATGATAGTTGATCAAGAAATCAAGTTTACTCAGGATCTACCTGTGTGTTTAAAGACCTGGAAATGGTTTAACTTTAGAGTTAAATCTATTAAACGAAGAGAACACCTAGTAAAGGCACTCTGTATTGGCAAATTCCCAACGTTTAACCCAGAAGTGCACTCTGTATGTCCTCGAATCAAAAAAGTTATTGGAGAAGAGACTTCAAAATCAAAATGACAAATTTGGAAACTGGCAAAAGATCTGATTTTCGATTAACAAAAGAAAAACATTTCTGATTACAGAGCGTAATATCTAAACTATTCTGGCTTAAACTTTCTAGCCCCTAAGCAGCGACCTTCTTGGGAGATTTGGATTGAGAAGTCTTCTCACTCTTTTCGCTCTTCTCAGTCTTCTTGGGCAACAAAACAGTGTGGATATTGGGAAGAACACCACCGCTAGCAATGGTAACCCCACCAAGCAATCTCCCCAGTTCCTCATCGTTCCTCACAGCGAGCAGCAGATGCCTTGGTATGATCCTAGTCTTCTTGTTATCTCTCGCTGCATTCCCAGCCAATTCCAGAACCTAAAAATATATAGATCGAATTAGAACAAATTAAAATCGACCAAAAAACCATTCGTTTCAATTTATGAAGAACACAAGCAGTTAACTTGATGGAAACATATAAACCTCAGCGGCGAGATACTCGAGAACTGCAGCGAGGTAGATGGGAGCACCGGTTCCAACCCTCTGTGCGTAGCGACCTTTCTTCAAGAAACGGGCAACACGACCCACCGGGAATTGCAGTCCGGCTTTAATGGATTTCGAAACTGCCTTCTTCCTGTCACCACCTCGTCTGCCTCCTGCTCCCTTTGTGGTTTTGCCACTCTCCATTTCTGAATCTGCTTCTGAAACTGAAAATACTCACTAATTGAGAGAAGAGAACCCAAAAACAAAACGAGAATCGAATAGGGTTTAAAGCGCAATCTCAGTCTTGTTGATTTTTTATTTCGATTGAGATGTTGGAATGGAAGAGAGATTGCAGGCTTCATTTATATAGCTACGGCCTACGAACTTGCGCGGGATCCTCGACTTCCTTTGAAGATGGTCTGATCCAACGACCAAAAGTATGCCACGTTAGCAATCCGTGTGTTTCAAAATTTTCCAATCGGGGCTGGCTTCGCACCAATTTGAAAGTTTAAATATTTTGAAGATTAACTTCGCGGTCTCCTTTTACCGGAAAAAAATAACTTCGACGTATCCTGAAAATTTGAGACTGGCTTAGATTTGGTCGACCACATGGGACCACTAACATTGGAAGGTTTAATCTGTCATCATTGATACCGATCTATATCGAGCACAGTTGAAAAACCAAGTTTTGATTTGAACGGGTTATCCAATTTGAATTAAAACTAAACATGAAATTTGGTAAGGAGTCATGAATAGGGTGCAAGTTTGATCCTGACGGCCCGAGCCCGTCCTGAGCCCGAACAAGGTCTGGGTTGAGATACCTTGGTCCTGAGGACGGGTCAGGATTAGGAATTTCTGGCCCTGAGTTAGGGCCGGGCCAGGTCAGGATTGAGGCCTTGGGCTGAGCCTGACCCATCCCAACCCGACCTTGTCTTTTGCTTCATGTTCTTTCTTCTTTATTTTTTTTTTTTCTTCTTCCTAGCCTGACCAGCCCATGCATCTCTCTTTCCCAAGCCCATTCATCTCCCTTTCCCAGATTAGCCAGCCCATGCATCTCCCTTCCCCCCCCCCCCCCCCCCATATCAGGACCAATCAGGGTCAGCCCGGCCCAACCCTGAGAGAGGGTTAGGGTTGGATTGTTCTAACCTTGAGTCAGGGTTGGGTCGGGCCTAGGCCTAGCTAAGGTGACTCAGGGTTGGGTTGGGGTTTTAAAAAGCCCGACCCAACCCGACCCCTGTTGCAGCCCTAGTCATGAAGATGGCTAGGTTAAAGAAATGAATAGACCATGTCCGGGTTAATCCGAGTTTTCAATTATTCTGTATTTTTGCCCGAGTCAAGTGAAACTCACCAAATCTTTTTTTTTTTTTTTATGGATAAATTACACTTAATATCTCATGTTTGGAAAAAAAATAAAAAAACATTTGGAGTACCTCAAACTTCAAAAGGGCCATTTTAGAGTAACTTGTGAACTATTTTTATTCACAAATTAGACTTATTTCCAATCTTACCTCCACCTCATCGTCTATCTCTTCTTCCGTACCCTCTGCCCCACCTCCATTTTCAGCCAGCAGCCCGCTGTCACCCCACTACCACCCCTTACTCTCCCCACTCCAACCCCCTCCCTCCTTGGTAACCCTACCCCACCTTCTTCCTTATTTGCATCCTCCCCTCCTTGCCCCACCCTCTCCACCGTGCACACCCCAATATTCCCTGCTCGCACCCTCCTCTCTCCTACCCCACCATGCATGCAAACTTTCCCCCACCTCTGTCGCAATTCTTGCCCCATTATGAAGAAGCTTCAGAGATACAAATGTGGTTCCACCAAAAAAAAAAAAAAAATACAAATGTGGAGAAAACAAATTCTGAAAGGAAAGTTGTGTCTGTTTGCCTCTGTAGTCTGTAGAGTAAAAAGAATGAGAATAGTCTATTCTCAAAAGCACCATTAAATTCCACAATTTAGGTGCCCAATTAAATCTTGCATTAGTGTCGTCTTTATCATTCTTACTGACAAGTTTTCACTTAATTTGATAAAGACTTCCAAGCACTACTATGTTCAGTCGAGTTTTATGATGATTGAGATGTGTACACTTCTTGTTGTACCATCAAACCGATCACTTCAACTTGCTTGAGATAAGAGCTAGCTTTTACAATGAGTGTTGGAGAAATAGACTACAATCGTGGTTGGAGTATAGATTTCGGATGCTCAAACCACATGAGAGTAGACAAGGAAAAGTTCATTTCCATGTCAGAATATTAAGGCAATTGATTTGTTTCGTGACAATTAACTAACAAAGTGAAGTTGTTGATCACCCACATCGACAAGGCTATTTGTAGTCCTTGCTTCAGCCTTGATGAAGCTCAGTTGCAAAATGTTTATTATGTGTCAAGTATGAAGAAAAAATCTATTATCTATGTCACAATTAACGACTTCTAACGATTATGTTGTGTTTGGTCCGGAAGATGTGAAAGTCTTATGTAATATTGAAACATCTAAAGCACAAATCATGCAAGACCAACGATTAAAATCTATCTACGTGATGTCAACTGAATCTGCAAATATTGTTCACCCCACCAACATGTGAAACTCATTTGTCATGTCTTCCCATTCCCTAAGTGTAGCCTACGTGTACACTTAAGGAATGGAGGGGTGAAATTGGACATAAGTCTAATTTGTGAATAAAAATAGTTCACAAGGTATCCTAAGTGTGCCTTTTGAAAGATAAAGTATCTCAAATGTCATTTTTTCAAACATGGGATACCTCCTGTGTAATTTACGATTTTTATTAGGTTATATACTATTCATAGATCATAAGTTTGGTCTACAACTAAACAAAACCTTAGAAATTTTGTTCGTTGTCTTCAATATTAACCTTTTTTTTTTATATTTTCACTTGTGAAAATGGCATAGCCTTAGTCCTGCATTACTCAAAGAAGGAGAAAAAGGAAGATATTAAAATATAAGAAAAAAACATAACTCATCTTGATCAGGTTTGACTTGCCCGAGTCACCATGTTTTGAAAAGGACGAGTCAAGTTGAATAAATTGGTTTTCCAACTATGAGTTGAAGGTTGATTTTAGTAAAAAATAAAAACAATTTTTTTAATCATATCGACCAATAAAGGTACCAATTGGTCCGGTTCTGATTATTCGGTCTGATTCTAGTTCAGTTTAAATTTTTAAAAGGTGCAAATCAAAACCAAACTGGTTATGAATAGGCCAAAATCAGAATCGTTTGCATTCGGTTTGGATTTAATGGTTTATGTTCGATATTCATTATCTAGTTCACATATGGTTATAATGCCATTTTCGAAAATAGGTTGCAGTTTCGCTTTGTAATGTGTTTAAATCTGGTTGCCTTTTGGTATACATATTCAGTTTGTAGTGTTGGCACATTTGGTTTCACCTTTGTACCCTATATTCGATTCCTTGTACACCTATTTTGAGAGAATGAACAGATAAGTTTAGAATAACTAAAACTTATCATCTTAATAGATATTATGAATTCTCTTACTGGACATTCTAACACCATAAAAAACCACCTTAAGAATACAATCCCTTAGAAACACAGAACCAGTCTTTGGTTGAACATAAGGCAACATAAAAAATTGAGTTTATTTGGTTTGGAATTACCGGTTCCGATTTGGTTTAGAACCGTTAGTTTTCAAGTGCAAATCAAAACCGAATCTGAAAGAGAATCTATGAAATCAGAATCGAGTCATTTCTCTATGGTCCGTTTTGGATCGATCGTAAACAATCAATTTCAATTCTAGTATTCTGTTTGGATTCCATTTTCACACCCTTATCCACCAATACATATTGGTTCCATATTAGTATCATAAATTGTCGACACCAATACATATAGCTGATACCTAAACTCATGCAACCATGATTTAAATCGTGTCAAAAAAAATTTGTGCACCCACAGTGAAGAGAGAATCCCTTCATTCATGGTGATTTGAAAATATGATTGGATTCTTGGAACAATGAGTCTCGTCATTAATTCTCATCTTTATTGATGAAAATGCAAATACCTTCCCATCTAATTAAAGGGTCCAATCAAGTGTCTAAAGAGATTCTCTTTTCACCATCGGTGAAGGAAAACCTGGTTCTTAAGGTCTTGTTTGCTTAGAGGGAGTATGGAATGGGAAAACCTGACAAACGTGTTCCACATGTTGTTGGAAAAGTCTATAAATAGACGTTTCCACTCCCATGAACAATACAGTGTTTGGTTGGCTCCATGGGGAGATGAAGAGGGAGTATTGTGGACATGGTTTTAGGTATAGGTTGGGGGAACTTATCCGCTACCAAAGAGGACTCTCAAATCACCTAAAATCACTCCAGAAAGACTCCCATTCCTATTAAGCCATGCCGCCGCCTGCAAAGCACTCTCAATCACCTATAAGTAACTGGGTAACCTCCTTCTATGATAGGTTAATTTTTTCAATCACTATCATCTGTTGCTAGAGAATCTGACTTAAGCATCGGAGTGACTAAGCCGGCTCAACCCGGTCCTCTACTGCTATTTTCTCCCTTGCAAGAACGGCACACGCCCACTAGGTTCTTGACGCAACAATAATAAATAAGTAGGGGTGTCAATGGGCTGGGTTAGGTTTGTATATCTCAACCCAGGCCCAGCCCTGTCGGGCTCATTCTCAAGCTTTGAAAGCCAACAATGTATATTACGAAAAAAAAAAGTAAAAGATAGACATGGGTGGAAATTATGACATGTTTCCTCACTTTGACAAATTGCAAATATCTAAATTTCACCCTTCTAGTTACATTTTTTTTTCAAATTTATTGCCGATACTAAGGAGCAATCACAAATTGTTATCTAATTTTCATGATAATTGCATGGATCAGATATATCATGGCCAATTCCTTTAAAAAAAAAAAAAAAAAAACAGGTGTCTTTCACAATAGAATCTGATAAGTGAGATTTTGAGTAAGTGTTTCTATAATCTTTTTTTATCTGAAAAAATAATCCATCACCCATTCGTTGATATGGACACATCTAAGATCACCAAATCCTCGGGAGTTCTTCTATTCAATCCCTTTTCTTCTTGTTGCTGGATATCTCATTTATACACGTCTTTTCTTTGTTTCCTGACCCTCTAGTGAGTTACAGATAGAATTCAAAAAAGATCAAAATTTTGATTTGATGATTCCATCATACATAATTGAGTTGTGAAAACTTCTGGATAGTTATTATGTTGCATCTGAACCGAATTCTTTAGGATTAAAGAATCTCTTTCTAATTGCTCTAAAACAATTAAGAGATTTTCTAAAAGAAATACAGGATTCTGGCAGCAACATGTTATTGGGTTTGTGATCCCGCTTATGATGTCAAATCAATAACCATGACTCTTGAGCATATAAAGTTTACATATTTTTTCATTCCCTAAACAATACCAAAATTTCACCTATTTAATAGGACTTTGAAAAGCGGATGGAATAAAGCTCACTAGACCAAAAAAAAAAAAGGTTGTCTAATAGATATTCCACTCCAGCTAATCAAACATCTCAATATCCCATGAGAACGGAAAAGTGGGTACAATTTAAATCCCACTCTACCAAAACCCCTTTAAACAAATGGGGGTGTAATGGTTGGATGGGCTTTGGGTGGACTTGGGATTATGGGTAGCAATAAGGGGTGGCCCAAGCCCAACCTTGGAGGTCTATTGTCTACTACAATGGTGAGTCTGGATCACCTACCTATACGTGTATGTTTCACGTACAATTAGGTGATAACATCTGTCCTTTTTTTTTGGGCTTCCATAAATACTCTTAATAGCATCAAATGGACAGGTGCTCCCGAAGCATACACATAGAAGTAGGTTACTGGGTCTCTTATGAGCCAACCAGATTTAACAATTTTGACTCTTGAACTGGGCTTGGGTCCGAGACCAACCAAGCAAATTATTCCCAGGCTTATTTTATAACTGGGCTTACGTTACTTTATATTTTTCTATTTTATTACTTTACTTCCATTAGGCCATACATAGCCATACTGCATTTATAAGCATAAAGTCCTGGGCTTTCTTTATCTTTTTTCAAAAAGCTTGGGCTTAAGCTGTTGGATTAATCAAGCCCAACAACTTGGAGGCTGCAAGGTTCAAGTAAACAAAATCGAAAATGCAATCGGCCTCCATCGATTCCAATTTCACTACCGATTGAGCCGTAATTGGTTGAGAATCGGCCTGAATCCTAGAAATCCAGAGTCGCCATCCTCCCCAAGCCTCGCCTATTTAAGTGGGCCCTAAAGTATACCTCAATGGGTAGTAGATAATAGTTCCAGACCTGAAGCCAACCCCAAAATCTGAAAAGCCTTAAAACTAGAGATCTAGACCATGGGCCTTAAGACCCAGACAAATCCTAAGGTCGACGGGCTTACCAACCCAAAAGGCTAGATCGGCCTGTTGGCTGCCGTACCTCCGGCAATGGTAAAATTTCGATTCATTGAGATCCTGTATGATTAATAATAACAATACAACTGATTAGAGTCAGATGGTTATATTCTGGTTGTAATTAGTTTTGGTTTTCAGAGATGGTTCACACTGCCTAGGCCCAAATTACTTCAGGACCGGGCTAGGCTTAAAACACAGCCCAGGCCCGGCCAGAAATTGCCTCACCTATTTTGCAAGAACAAAAATAATAGGTGTTGGAGGATTGAAATTTTCTATTTACTAACTATGTGGATAACCCTTTAATACAAAATCTCAGTTCAGGAAAAAAACAAATCTAAAATGTATTTTCTTAACAATGCTCTTGGAATACAACTACTGATTTTTATGGTTCAAAGATGTACTAATCAGAACATTTTCTTTCTGCTTATTTCCCTTCATGTGATTTGGTTAGAAGTGTAATCTTTGTAACACACAATATGAGGGATTTGTGCTCCCAAGCACAACCTACAATGGGTCATTGTACAAAGTTAATAATGGAATAAGAAAAGAAAACAACAGTTCACATTTGTGTCAAGTACTTGTATATTTATTATTTGGGAAGTAGTTCTTTGTTTGGGACTGTGGCCTACGCCAACACTCCCATGTGTCTATCTCTCTCGTCCTCAAAACAAGGGGGCAGAGGTGTCTTTTCATATGGGGAGAAGAGAGATAAATTCATGGGAGTGCTAGCATAGGCCACACTCCCAGACATAGAACTTTCTCCCTTATTATTTAATAGGATAAAGTTTTCCTTCACCACAAGATCCTAGGAGGTTCACAAACCCCTGTAGAGTTTTAGTATGTTCCCCAAAATACCCTTTCAATACCTTCTCGCGTGCATATGAAGCCCTGCAATGAATGGATTCCCATTGACTGTGGCTTAACGAAAAATTGGTTTTATTTAATACATTTTCTTGGACCAAGTTTTTCTTCACCCATGTAAAGAGAGAATCTTATCAGTCACATGATTTGACCAAGGAAGGGTATTTCGGACCTTCGTCAATAAAGAGCATTAGTTAATTATGAGACTCATTGTTCCAAAATTCCAATCATCATTTAAAGGAAAATATTTTAGGACACTCGTACGACTAGTTATGATGTATGGTGTGGAATGTTGAGAAGTTAAAAAGCATCATATAGATAAACCCAGTGTAGATAAAATGAGGATGTTGAGATGGATGAGTGACAAACTAGGAAGGTTAAAGTAAAGAATGATCATATTAGAGTTGATTTGAGACTAGCTCCAATCAATGATAAGCTACGAGAAATTCATTTGAGGTGGCATGGTCATGTTCAACGGAGGCCTTTGGATGCTCTAGTATGAAGAAGTATTTGATTTAGATTGAAGGAACTAAAAGAGCCAGAGGCAAGCTTGAAATGACCATAATTAGTAGCTTACAAATTTGTGACGCTGTAGTAGAATCATTAACAATGTTACGGTGTGTGCCTAAGTGCGAAAAGACAGTGCAAGCTTTGTTATGCCAAAACCCAAATGTTAAGTGAACAACACTTCCAAATGCCACTTCTTCCCGTTGCATCTGTCTTCAGGATGAGAAGTGGTGAGAAAAGACATGCATAGCTTAGGCCTTGCACTAAGTATGACCTCGAATAGAGCTGATTGGAGCAATGATCCATATAGTTGACTCCATTTAGCTGGGAAAAGGTTGAATTGTTGTTGTATTGTTGTAGGAGTCCAATCATAACATCAAATCATCGTGGATGAATAGATTCTCTCTTCACCTTGGGTGACAAAAAACTTTTGCCTAATTTTTATCCCCTCTCTTTAGAATGATATGGTTGATTGATTTACTGAAACTTTTTTACATCCTTGAAACTAGGATCAAGAAAATTACATGTGAGAGAGGCCAAGTTACAAAATATCCATCATTTGAATATTAATTATGCAACAATGATTAATAATCAAGGTGCCTACTAAATGGATTCTTCATTTTATATTAACTTCTTTTAGTATAACAACAAAAACTAAATCAGGCTTGAAATGATTCTACTCAAAATGAAAAGGTGAAAGTTTTTAGGTGACCCTGATTTGAGTTTGTGTTTTGTTTTTTTTTTTGGGTAGAAAGAGGGCTATTCATTCATGCGTGCCCAACGCCAAGCAAAGAAAAACAAAGTACATAAAACAGATAGAGAACATGATAAACGCAAGGTATGGATACACGGTATCCAAAACCAAGGAGTGAAAATTGACCCGGTTTCACATGTCATTGACTGGGTCATCCAGACTAGGGGTTGGGTCACAAACACTTCCTTAGATAACAAGCTATAGATGCTACTAATTTGAAGTGCATGCAGATACATGCCAAAGGAGGAGGCCCCATACGTGCCTAACAATCCAACGCTATACTGCCCGCGCGTGTCGACACGCTGCCACAACCTACTTTCAAACAAACTTGCCACCGAAATGGCAAAGGTCTGCTGAATCGACGAGTGGAGATTCGATTTGGTTTTGTGATTGAACTCTTTAGAATAGTGATTCTTATTATTAACTCTTATCCCCTAAGATCTAAAATACCCTTTCTCACTCAAATAAGAGGATCGGGTCCCATGGAACAAGAGATTCTCTCTCTTCACCATGGTTGAAGAAAAAACTCACTCCAAAGGAAAACATCCAAGTTAGTTGTGAACTTGTGATTATATATGATGGATTTCGCTCATACTAGCCCAACATGGCCCATCATACCATGGGCCAAGATCACTAAGCACAAGCTTGATCCACATAGATCCACAACTGTAAGTAATAGGACAAATGGGCCTACCCGGCCTCCTTGAGTCCATGTCTATAGAATCAATTTAAAGCTTGATCATTTAAAAAAAAAAAAAAAAAGAAAAAAAAACCCTTAGACTTCTAGAAGTTGGGAAACATGGAAAAACTAAGACATTAACTCACTTTGCTTTTAAGCTCATTGTCTCATTCTGTGATACACCTCATCTCCTTGGCATATGCATATGGTTTTTTTAATATAAATAGAAGTTGCGAAAGTCATTGCCTGCCAACCTATCCTTTTTAGGAGTGTGGGATAAGCTTTTATAATGGGTTATTCTATGAAAAAATTTACATCTTCTTCCACAACCAAGTGAAAAGTTAATTGTAAAGCACCAGCTTTTTTTACGTAGGGACTTGGGAGAAGTCCCAACACCCATAATTTCAAGTTAGGCGCCGGAATGAGACATTGTGTGTGTGAGAGAGAGAGAGAGAGAGAGAGAGAGAGGATAGAAGACTCTATATGTTTCTTCTCTGTTTAATTAAACAATGAGACATGGAAAAGACCACATTCCTTGTCTTGAAGGGCATGCTTGTAAGAGTATATATATAATAACCTTTCTATTCTTCCCTTATTAATCAAAACAATCACAAATCATCTTTACCCTCATTAGTCTTCAATGGTGACAAGGAGAAAGTGATATTAAAAGTTCCAATCCCTTGCAAAGCATTTCCATGAAAATGAAGGAACCCTAACTTTAGAGAAAAATGTGATTTTTTATACTAGACCCATTTCATAAACTAACTAAGAGTAAAAGCTGATGGATCCTTTCTACCAATGAATTCATTTCAAATCTTCATCTCAAAAGACTGAACCGATTTCATGAGAGAAGGGTCTTCAAGTATATTTAGAAATGGATTTCTCACTCACAATCAAAATCGGATTAACACTCCCCCTCACATGTAGGTGAAATGAAACCACCGTACACATAGATGGAAATAAGAAGAGGAGGATGGAGTTAGATGGAATCAAATGGGAGACATGACATAACTTGCTCTGATACCATGTAAATAAATTTCTTTTGAACTGATGAAAACAAAGTGTTCATATATTAGGAAAGAGATTTCTCACTCACAATCGAAGTGGGATTTGTTAAGAAAACAACGTCCAGAATGGCAATTTGTAGAAGAAAAACGAAAATAGAGTAAGCACACACAACGCACAACACAGAGATTTACGTAATTTACCTCGAAGATGGAAGCTACATCCACGACCAAGCAATGGAATAGGTTTCACTATTTTTCTTTGAAAATGTTACAAATCCTCATAACCCTATCTCAAAGAGATAAGAACATTATATAAGGAAACCCTAACCCTAGAAAATACAAAAGTGTCCCTCGCCCAAAAATTTCTCAAAAAAAGGGGATCGGACCAAAACATAACACATGGCTCAAAAGTACTCATTTTAAAGATCTTGACTAGCCCAACACAACTCCACTTTGGTGTGGAGCCCCACCATTTCTCGGCATTCCGAGGTCGCTTCGAAGCCGAAACAACCTTTCGAAGGTCTCAACCGTACTTTGTGGACCAAATCAGGCTTCACCAACAACAGGATTAACACTCATAACTTGAATTTGATTGGTTTAACTTCGAATCTTCGATGCCATTGGTCATCTATGATGGTTGATACCATCTAGTATGTTTATGGGTTTCAATAAATCTTCTAAACTAATCTTAATAGTATTAAGGAGAAAACAAAAAAAAAGTGTTAAAGACCTCCTCAAGTGTGTTAATGGGTTTCTTAGCATTCTTTTACTAAGTCCCAGTTTATAAAATAATAACATTTATGAGTAGCCACTAGCCCAATTGACTCCCAAGTTCAGTAGAAAAGGCCCAGCCATCAAAATCGAAGTGTATGAGAAGACAAAATGGGTTCTCCTTTTCCCATGCTTTGTGAATGGGATGGACCATGGCATGAGACCTGTCTTTCTCAATACACAAATCCAAGAACCCTATAAAGAACCAATAATCTCCCTTTCAAAGAGGAAGAAAAAGCACACAAATAACCCAAATCAAGGAGAGGAAGGAAGGAAGGAAGGGGACCATTAAACCTGTCTTTCTCCATAGACAAATCCAAAAACCCTTTAAGGAACCAATCTCTCCGTGGAAGGGTAAAGACAGAAAAATAACCCAATCAAGGAGGAAGGAGAAGGAATGGGCTGAGCCTGCCAAGAGGCAAATAGAAACCCTTTACTTTCCCTATGGGCCATAAGCCCCTTTCATTCTGAAAAAAATTAGGAACATATCCACACCAGTTGCCTTGTCCATACTTTTAAGATCCCTTCAGACTTTTGAGACAAACTCCAGCAATCTGGCAAAAATTTCTAGTCCATGTTCATGGAAACATTCTGATACGTGGCAACTGATTTGGCAGTATAAAAATGTATATTTTCTTGGGGTTGAACAAATTGCCAAGAAAAAAAAAGTTAATTTCCGTTGCCGGGAATCGAACCCGGGTCTCCTGGGTGAAAGCCAGATATCCTAACCGCTGGACGACAACGGATGGATAAATGTATTAAGGAGGGGGATTTACCATAATCCCAATGTAAGAAGGAATTTGCATGCTATATCAATGAAGGCTTGGAAAATGGTATCATCCACATGGGTCCTCATTATCAAAACAGCAAAGGCAGAGAGAGAGAGAGAGAGTGGCCTCACTATTTTTGTTAATGTGAGAGAGGTATATTGGAATTTGCGCAAGAACAACGTGTGCTTCCTTTTCCTTTTAATTGGAATTAAGTAATGGGAAAAAGTTCTCTGTCTGAGAATGTGGCCTACGCCAGCACTCCCATAAGTCTATCTCTCTCCTCCCCATTTAAAAAGACACCCCTGCCCCCTTGTTTTAAGGAGGAGAGAGATAGACACATGGGAGTGCTGGCGTAGGCCGCACTCCTGTACAGAAAACTGCTTCCCAAAATTATTCTATCCAAGTCATTATATGTTCTTGACTTAGGCTTTTGTTTGGTATGCACTCTCAAAATAGATCCTAGGGTTTAAAACGCATTAAGAAGCAAGGAGGAAAAAAAAAATAAAAATCATATTACAGATTGCGTTATAAATCCAAAATCTATTCCAAGAATACATACCTAACGCAACCTTAATTTTCAGTCTGGCATCAATTCTTCCCTTTATCAAGAGCTCATATTCTTTAAGTTGGTGGGGTAGAGAAACACACCAACAAGGGAGAGAGCTTCATCAATAGGGGACGGGGATGAGAGAGATTGTCAAGAGAGAGAAAGAGAGTTAGGATAGCCTACGCTGCTAGCTCAAAGATCCTTTTTGTTTTTTTTTTTTTTGTTGTCAAAATAAGGTTTTAGAATATTAAACAAAGAAATGCTTCTCATGTGCTGCCGGTGCAGTTGATTTTCGTACGCCTACTTTCATTTTGAAACTTTAAAAAATCTGATTATTGGTAGATGTCTCAACTTTCGGCAAGTTAATTAAGTATTTTAAGTTTTAGATTTTAATTATAGATGTGACCAATTAACCCTTTGTTTACCTTTTCCGTGTCTTTTATAACCTTGGACATGGTCAATAAATGATATTCAAAGAATGATGATCATAATTTTGGTATTCAAAGTCGCTGTTTAGAAATTGTTAGGCAGACCACCCCAAACCATAGTAAATCTGGATAGAAAAATGGATTGGCGTTCTCTATGGGGAAGCGTGACCCCTACATACGTGTGGGTACCAATGAGAGCACGGGTGTTGACATTGGAAGCGGTCACTTCTTTTCTTTCTGTGTCTAGGCATGGGCGGTACATGTCCCTACAAAAAACTTTTCTCCTAGAAAAAAATATAGATGAAAATTTTCTTTCAACCATGAGTTCTCACTCTCAATGGGACGCTTGGAATAGTAACCCATCGTGTGATCTCATTGTTGAAGGTTCAAAATATTTTTCCTAAGTCCAATCCAATCATTAAAATTTGTGGATTCTAGCTCTCTTCACCAATGGGCAACGAAAAACTCCCAAAAAGATGGGAAGTAGTTTTCTATTCGGGAGTGTGGCCTACGCCATACAACACTCCCATGTGTCCATCTCTCTCCTCCTCAAAATAAGGGGTAGAAGTGTCTTTTCATATGATGAGAAGAGAGATAGACTTACGGGAATGCTAGCATAGGCCACAATCCCGGGCAGAGTTCTTTTCTCTTGTATACATTTTGGGATTTATTCAAGAACAATATAATATGATTATTAAAAAATACAATGAACATCAATATTGGAATTTGGAACTTGGAAGCAACTTCTATTAATTATATGGCCGGGCATGATTTTCTACCATATGGTATATATGTTGGCTAGGGCTTAATTAAATTTCATTGGGAGGTAGGAGTAGGACTCATCCTCGATCCCTTATTCATTGTTGATTTTGGGCCCAAATGAGTACACTTGCAAATGTCATAATCAAGTGGATTAAATGATTAAAAATCACTTATGATTGGATCTAATGATAATGAAAATTGTGCAATATATGAAAGGGTGGAGGGGTAGGAGCTACGTTTGAATAAGTTACGATCTTCCTTGAACTTACGATGGACTCAATTGTCTAATCGCAATTGCTACTGAGCTAGAAGCTCATCCCCAGATGTAAAAAAGTAGATAAACATATATGGAAAGATATGTTTTTTCAATTAAAGCCTAATTAAGATTTGATATATAAACTGCGTAGCTAGCCCTTCCCATGTGTATCCAATGGTATGGTGGGAGTTATTTTTTTCCATTAGTAAACAAGTATGAAATTATTAAAGGACCTAACACCAATTAATTTGTAAGCTAACCCTTACATGTAAATAAATTCAAGAGAAAATTAAAAGGTCCTCTAAATTGCCAGGTTTCTTAGATCCCCTCACATAAAAATTTGGGGATCGATAGTTTTCATTCAGCTATTCGAATGGTGTGTAGAGAGTATCAAAGAACAATTCAATTACATTACCTATCCTATACAATAGAGGGCAGACATTTATGACCTTATTTTCTTGCACCAACGTACAGATCAAAAACAAAAAACTCATTTTTTTGTTTCTTATACAAGAAGAGAATGTATATAAGGAACATTGCCCTAGACTCAATTACATTGTAAACCCGAAAGATCAGAGCAGTCCAAACAATAATGGAAGAAGTAATATTGTGAAACTGAGTTACAATGTTTTTTTGGTAATGTGAAACGGGGAGGTAATTACTAATTACCTCACCAGATGGGTTACTGACATGAAGTAAAGAAAAACAAATCAAAACACGAGGAGTTATAAATAACAACTCAGGGCTATACAGGGTAGACTCTAGTCTAGAGTGAGAGTCTAATAAAATATATAGGAAAAAGTAGCTGAGAGGAGAGGAGAGGAGAGGAGATGGCTTTGTTTTGTTTTAATAGTAGTAAAGTTAATTTGAAACAGAGCTTGAGAGATAAAAGCCATAAAGTGCCCCTAGCTAGTTTGTCATTTTACTCACATTGGTACAATAGCTCGTGATCGATGATTGCTGCTGATGTCTCTCTCTCTCTCTCTCTCTCTCTCTCTCAAGGTTATTGTCGGTTTCCTTAGGTTCTGCAGTAGTTGGTGAGTGGCTACCAAACCAACAAACAGTCCTTCCTAGTCAGTTGATGATCACCAACTGATTGGGGTCTGATAAATTTGACCTTTCACTACCCACTTCTCGTACTATTTATTATATAAACCTAATAATACTTATAGGTTTTAGATAGATGGATCATGGCTGATCGACCAAGGGTTTGATATCCCAAATAACTGGTGGGTCTAGCTATGACGGTTATTGTCAATAATGACTTAATTAGAAGGAAGCATGGGGTTGGATTTCGTTCTAGTGTGTTGCGTTAAAAAATTGTTCAGCGGTCTTTTGAGTGTCGTAATCTACAAAAGACTCTGAGATGACAAAGGAGAACCGATGTGGTTCTGGTCTAAGGCTCTCCGATGCCTAAGTTAGATCTCTCTGAACAAACAGATGAATAATAATATTCAAGATGAGTTAAGATGTCCCGTGATGGGATTGTGTACCTTGCCTTTTATAGTAGTGTATGACGATGTGGAGAGTCTCAGTTGATGTAGAGTGTTTGTCGTAAGTGATAGAGTCCCTGAGTAGCAGAGCTTATCCTTGATAGATTGTCTTCCCGTGAGACGTGGTGTCACGGTAGACCTGGTAGTCGTCTTCCGAAGAGACGTGGTGTCCTTGATAGACTTGGTAGTTGTCTTTCTGTAAGAAATATTGTCCTGATAGACTTGGCGTCTTTGGTGGATAGACCTCATCTACGTGGTAGATGGGGTTTCTGGTGCATAAGTCCGTTCAGACTAAGTGACTCGATAGACAGTGGCCTAGAGTCCTTGGTGACGCGATCTGTGCCTTGTTGATGGCGGCGGTGACTACCGTGTTCGAGGGAGACTTGCCCGGGGATGATGTGTTCGGGGAAGCCATGCTCGGGGATGACGTGCTCGGAGAAGGGGTCCGCACCCTAAGGGGTTTGGCCCCCAAGGGTGGCCTCGCCCATGGGTGTTGGTGGATGGTGCTTCACTGACTCTGTCTTGGCCCACTCTTCTGGGTCGGGCCACATGGAGATCTCCGATTGGTTGGTGTGAATTTGGGTTTATCATTTGCCCCCCACTCTCTTGGAACAGAGTGCTCAAGAGAGTATCCTCAATCTCCTTGTATCAACTAGGTCTCTGCAAAATCATAAGACTATGTGTATGGGGGTTGAAGCCTACCCAACGCCAGATGGTCAAGGAAGTTGATGACCTGATGATAGAAGAGCCGCCGGCGAGTGAAGTTCCTATGAATGACGATCGTAACTATAACCGTCCTAAGGTAGCAAAAATCCATTTCGAGTAAGTTTTGACCTGCACGAAAGACGTAACGATCTAGGTACTGTCTTGGGGAGAGACTCGGTGAAAGGGTCGAAGGTTGGATTTGTTCCTTATCTCTAAAATCCTATTTCTCTAATTCATTTTATTTATCCGAGCGAAATAGGATAGGGGACGTTTGTTAGACATTAGTTAGAATGTTTCTATATTTATCTATATATTCATATTTAGTATTTATATTATGGGGGAGCGTTCTTTGTGGGGGAGCACAAGGGCCACACGCATGACAACCAATGAGAACGTGTGCTGTGGCATCTCAGGGGGGATTTCTGCCTTTCATGTGGGAGGGGGCGGTCATTTTTCCCCCACTGTGTCTGGACGTGGCATGCGTTGCCCCACAGAGAACATTTCCATTATATTATATATGTATAATAGTATAATAAATGAATAGATAAAGTATAGAAATAGATTTAAATAGAATAATTAGGATATATAATTCTAATTATTTAATTTTAATAAATATAAAATTTAAATGAAATAAAATATAAATTAGTAAATAAAACCAATTTGATTCATAAAATTGAAGATGTCTTTATTTCGTCTAAATTAAAACGACCTTTATATAAGAAGATCAGATTACAAAGAAAAGAAAACCATAATAAAACATGAAACGAAATAAAATAGGGAAAAAAACAAAGAAGGAAACTAATATATCCCTAACTCGTGCACAAAACTTCAGAGACCCAGATCACCCCTTAAATTAGTTTTTGAACTGCTTGTAAAGCACTAACTGTCGTTTGAATATTGATATATGTTATAGTTCTTGTAATTTTAGTCGATTCAAAAGTTATAGGCCTTGAAAATTGTGCTAGCAAAATAGTACTTTCGACTTGATTGGATGGATTTATGCTGGTCCAATCGATTAAAAAATATTCTCTCCTTCAATCAATCCCAGCCATTTGTTTAGCTACAAGATGAATGATTGTACCACCCTTTTCTTGATCAGATGGATACAAAGAGTTCACAGTTCACTCTAAAATTAGTGAAAATAGTCAATGGATTGATGGATTACCTTTCTCTCTTAGATGGGATGGTTGATTCGGTTGTATGCAAGACAATAAGACTCCAGGGATGGATGTGATATTTGGGATATTAGGAGACAATAAGAGCTAAGTTTCACTATGAGATTTGACAGGAAAGATCTTTTTGTAATAATATTGGGTGAGAGGGCTGGGGAAGGTGATCACTTGAAGAATTTGGATCATCTACGGTCTGCTGCCCATAGTAGCAGCCGTAGCAACCTCCTAATGAGGCACGGTGCAATGATTGCCTTACTCTTGTTTGGACATCTGAAACCAACAACCATGGGATTTGCTTATTATTTACGTCCTGAATTCTTTCTACATGTAAGATGTCCAATGAAGATATCTATTTAATATCCATTCCTATGTGGGCCAAAGCTCATGAACAGAAAACGGAGACTTTTAAGTGAGAAAGAGAGAGAGAGAGAGAGAGAGAGAGAAAATGTCCAAACTCTAAAGAGAATATTCACTATCGATTTATTTAAAAACTCAAACTATTGGAGAAGAACAACGTCAATGTATACATAGAAAGAGAGGAAAAAAAAAAAAGAAGGGAAATCGAGAGAACCTGATGTCTAAACTCTCTCTCACTCTGAAAAAAAAACGAAAAGTAGACTAAGTTTATTAATAGAATACAAGAATAGCATTAGGAGCTACTTTTATTCTATCTTTGAACAAGTCTAACATGTCATGTCCAGCATGGCATCTTGTCCACATAATCAATCATGTGTGATATTAACACCTATACATGAACCTACGCAGTTGATAGTTGATTCTGGTGCCATGGCTCAGTACTCTTAAGTATTATTATTAGGAGCGCTGTTCTCTGTGCCATAGTGTAGGCTGCGCCCAAATATATGGGGGTGAGCGTAATGACCACTCTGTCCCTTGTATAGGCTATCCATTTGCTTGGGCGTAGCCTACGCTGCGGCACAGAGAACATTCTCTCTTATTATTATTATTATTATTATTAGGGTAAGAAATCTCTACTTGGTCGCATGGTCTCATCACAAGCCTCTGGGCCAATGAGTGGACACGCTTAGGTATCTAGCCGGGGGCAGAGGCGTTATCTCACAGTGCCCTATGAGAGGGCATAGGAAACACCACCAAGTTGAAATCTTTTTCCCTTATTATTATTATTATCAAAATATGGACAATGAAGTATCATAAATTCAAGAATTAATTGGTAGTAAACACACAAGAAACCCATATTTCATTGATGAAGCTCCACTACTACAAGAATTTACATAAAGCACACACTAGACACATTATAATCCACTCCAAAACCAACCCTAAATTAAACCCCTCTTACCCAATATTCTCCCAAGTTCATTCCCAAGCATCAACTTCACTTCACTTCCACTTTCTTAGTCTAAGAAGAAACCCAAAAAGAAAGAGAAGCAAAAAAGGAAAACCCAGTTAGATCCAAACATAAAAAAAAAAACGTTAAGGAAGAAGAGGAACACAATCACACAACAAAGAAACTGAGAGCTTGTATAGCCAGTGAGCTCTTCTCCAGGTGGAATGAAGAGCTCTCTCTCTCTCTCTACATATCCCTAACTTCAAAACAGTTACGATTCTTGACAACTATGTCGTACATGTGCATGGACTTGAACCTGCTGAAGTCCTTAGGGAGAGAGATGAGATGAACTGTTGCTCTCTTGTGAAACTGAAGAAGGTCTGGGTCATCATAATACCTTTCCCACCCTAACCCCAACAGTTTCCTTTCAAGTATAGCATAGGAAGTGATAACCTCATTACTGTCTATGTGAACCAAAACTTTCCGACGACTGTTTAATGCCTGCCGACTACTGCCGTCCAAGGGTTCCGTTGCCGGATTTTCGACAAGGCGAACCACACCGTTCTTGAAAACCCATACTCCGGACATCTCTACAGGTGAAGGAATAGATGGCACAAAATAGTGTTTAGATGGAGGGGATGAGTAGTGAAGGAAGCTGTAATAAGAGAAGAGAGCAAGTAGCTAGAGGAGGCCGGTGTGGAGTGGAATGAGAGGGAATGTAGAGTAGCTTCTATATTTATATGGGTAGTGTAGGCCTGACATTAAAATAATAATATGATACTGAAAATTAATGGATTCTATCTCTCAAAAGAAGCACCATTGGGTTTGGGTATGTTTGGTTTGTCAGAAAACAAGAAGATTTATAAAATGAAAAAAAGTGAAAGACATAAATGATTCTTTAAGCCGCCAGGGGAGGATATGAATATATGATAGCGTCCTCACTTCATCTTTCTCCTCCACACATAAAATCATGGAGAAAGTTTTCCTCTACTGTGTAAAAAGAGTTCAACCATGCACCATCTTACGGTTCTAAAATACCCTCTATTTACGAATGGTTGAACATACCTTCCACTGTTGCGTGATATTTTCTCTTACCAATCCGAAAGCCACGGTCAAAGGATTCCCTTTCAGAATGACTTAAAAGAAATTAAACTCGATGCTAAACTCATTATTAGTTTTAGGAAAAATATTCTCTAAACTGCCAGGGGAAACTACAGTGGCACCCTCCTTCTCCCTGGCTTAAGGAAAACTCGATCCTTAACTCATTGTCAGTCTTGGGGAAAATATTCTTTAAGCTGCCAGTGGAGGCTACACTACCTCTCTCTCTCTTTCCATGTTATCATATGGCCTAAACCAAAACCCAACACTGATATGTTTGGCTCGCAATAAATGAATATGAAAAAAAGAAAAAAACATAATAAGAGAAGAGTAATTTGAGGGGTCAAGTGTTCTTCTTCTTAATGTGTAGTATAGACATCAACATTGTTTGATCTTTGAGCCTTTCTTGAGTGCGTATGCAATTCTTAATTGTAGGGTAAAAAGGATACATCACATATGGGAAAAAGATTGCCATGGTGGCAGTGTGTAGTTTTCCCTCACATGAATTTTTATTATTTTCTCACACTTATTTTGAAAATATGGATCCCATAAAAATGATACTTTTTTCAAGACATTTATTGGTGTGGCATGCAGATTCTTCCTTGCACCAGCAACATAGAGAACCTTCTACCATCACATATTTTTGGGGAAAAGGAAGGTTTTGTTTGGATTTTAAAATGATTGATAATGGTCACAGAATCATTTTTCCATAATGGGAAAACTGTGCAGATTCGTAATACTTCATCACATTTTCTTCTAATTAATTTTCTCCCGAATAGAGAGATCAAAAGCTAAAAGAAACATAAAGATTCAATATGTTTGGGCTTTGGAGAAACATGTGGGGGAGCCATGCACCCTCCCAAAAGTGATTCTGCTTGTAGTTAATTACTATCACCAATCTTAATTCAATTCAATTCCTTTACTGAAACCACATGTATTTTTTTCTCCCAAATGTAAAGTTCCTAATGTGCCAAACTAGGTTTTCAAACCCCAGATGCTCCCAATGCTCTAAGCAGCTGGTGGAGTTGAATAGTAGGTCAGCTTTATGCAGATTGGTTCTTGAGGATCAAAGCCCACAACCCACAATTTCTCTCTCTCTCTCTCTCTCTCTCTCTCACACACACACACACACACACACATCATGCTATTAGTTAGGTAGGGAAGAAGCAAGTTTCAGGGAAAGATGGGGACGGATATTGTTGGGGTTGGGCGTGTCTTGTATTTTGTGGGTTCACATAATTATTGGGCTTATATTTATAATGGGTCTGGTTTTTGGTCTATTATATGTATGTGTGTAGAATTATGTGGGGATTAGGGTTTTAGGGTTCCTGGATATTGTTTTTGTATGAAAAACCTTAGGCACAAACAAAGTGGAGATCACTTTGTGAGGTAGAGAGTGGAATAAATAGTTTTTCAAGTTTAGTGAAAAGCCTTTCGTACAAACTAAGTTAAATTTCTCATGTTATATGATTGTTTGCTTGGTTTCTTCCTCGTGGTTTTGCATATGTACCCAATAGATATAAGATATGCAAGTAGCTATTTTGGGACTATTGGTCTTACAGTGACACGAACTTCAGGATAACTTGCCCTTACAAGTCGGTTTTTTGGGTGGGCAAGCTCTCATTAGGTTGGTATAGGCTTCTAGAAGAGAGTTCTCCTGAAATTCGTATCATACAGCTCTAACTTAATTTGTGAGTTGTGATCTTCAAGAAATAGTGATTCTTTTCAAATGCTCAAGGAAAGTTGTACATTTCGTGTACGTCTTTAGGGCATCTATTTCCTTTGTCGCCGGCACTTTGGTTGTTCTCTTTGCTGCTACTACTCTGCTCCTCTTTCCCCACCTCATGAGGTCCTTTAGAGATATACGCAACCTTCCCATCTTCATCCAGTGACGTGGGTTCTCTTCACTTTTCACTAAATCCCTTGTTGATGATCAAGTTGGACCACTATTTTGCCAAGAAGAAACAAACCAAAAGAAAAAATAAAAATAAAAAACAGAAAAGAGACTTCACTCCTAGTCTTCTTTCTGCTTCTCTGAAAGAAACTATTGGACTCTCCACACCATCAACCACAATATCACTAGATAGAATGCGACTATGTTTGTTTTTCATGAAAACGGCAGAAAAGAAAAATAAAATTCGTGCAAAATAGGCCTTTCCACTGTTTGTTTTAACATAGAATACGAAAAATAAGAAATTTTTATGTTGAAAAAAAATAATGTAAAATATCATTTGCAAGGAAAATTTTACAATGAAACAAACAAAGCCAAAAAAAGGAACGGAAAAAGCAAGAGTACGCGAAGAAAATGATGTCAACACTTATGTGGCATTGTCCATATCTATGTCGTGTCCATCTAAGATATTAATCGAATCCAATATTCCACCTATTCCAAAACTTTGTGGTTTCAGCTAAAGTTATTCAGGAAAAGAGAATTTCTTAGGCCCCATTAAATCACCTTTTATTAGGGAAAAATGCTAACTTTTATCAAGGAGTAGTAGATCTAACAAGGTGAGGGAATCAGATTGAGTAAGAGTAGTCTGTATATGAAAAGAGACTAGAGAACCCTCTCATCCATCCACACAATGTATATGACATCTCCAAGGATCCCAACCCCCTAGGGAAGCCAAAATCTTAGAACTTTTATCAAGGAATAGTAGATGTAACAAGGTGAGGGAATCAGAGTAAGAGTAGGCTCCACATAAAATTAAAAGAGACTAAGGAGAACTCTTATCCATCCACACAATACGAGGGGTTTGGTCATTTCAAATCCCATTATTTCCCTCCAAAGGCATCGAAACCTTTTGTCATATAGAAACTATAAAGAAGAGAAGAATTAATCTCTTTGGATTTGGAAAAGGTGGGAACAACCTCTTACAGCACGGTGTTGTAACGAATCGTGCGACGGCTGCAGAGGCCATGTGCACCATGTGGGGTCCGTTGTACCACATGGCCTTTGCAGCGCCGCACGATGCGTTACAGCACCATGCTGTAACAGGAGAGGATAACGAGACATTCAAATGTCATTTAGAGTGACGACAGTCCTTTTCAGTTATATTTGTAGCAACCACAATCTAAAAAGCTACTTTTGGTTACAAGGAAAATTAATGGGAAGGGAAATGAAAATTGTCAAACTTTAAAATTGAAATTTTGTATTCATTACTCAACGTAATTGTATAAATTACTTAAATTTCTTACTGTATTTAGTAATGATACCTTTCAGATATAATTGTATTTTACTTTTCAAACCCGTTGGATGTAAAGTAAAATAAAAGAGATCGTTGCTTGGTTGTGTAGCCCCTACACCAACACAGGGGCCAATGAGAGCACGCATAGGGGTATCAACACAGATGAGAATATTGATTTCAAGAGGGGCATAGTAGTAATTTTGTGCGCTCCTGTGTGGGAGTAGGAGCTACATGACCAAGCAACGTTCTTTTTCCTAAAATTTAATAACCAAATATGAAATGATTTGGAGTTAGTGATGTAATAATGTGGGGTAATGATTACAAATCCATTTTTTTTAGGTTTGAAAATGTCATTTCATTTCCCTTTAATTTTCCTTGTAACCAAATGGAATGAAAGATTTGTCTCTTTATTATTTGATATAGAATTCAATGGGAATTTGGCTAAAGGAAGATGAGAATGAAATTTTATTGTAAAGGGAATATGGTTAAAGTGAAAGCAGAAGAAAAAAAATTGGTTATCGATTCCAAATCCTATGATGGACTTTAATTAAAATGAAGGATAGAGTCCATTTACATTGATCACAAGAATAAAGTCTTAACAATTGGAATTTAGGATTGATTCTTTTGATAATTAAATGAACACATGAGCTAGATGAGACTTTGTTATTGACGGTAGTATTTAATTTTCATAAAGTGAGATCAACAATGCTTTCAAGTTGAGCTTAGGACATCATGGAGTTCGGATTCGTATGCCATTCATGTATCACATGGAAGATTATTAGATATGACTCCATTAGAGTTTGATTACCGATTTGTTAAATAAAGTGAGATAGCCCACAAAATATCACTTGGGGTTCAACCCAAAACTTTAAGCCATTAGGTAGCGATAGTCAGATAATATATGAAGACACGTCCAAGGTCCCAGATAATCGATATGGTATTATAACTCTATAACTTCTATCATCTAAAAATGGTTTTCATATACTTTCAAATTCATTAGGATGACTGGAGGTAGGGGGTTAGGTATGTGATGCTCAACTCTCATCCATCTAACTTCAATACAAAATTTTATGTATTCTCTATCTGTTGGCAGAAGGTCTTATGCATGATTGTACGCATGATGCATGCGCGGTTGCGCACAAGACAATCGATGGGGACAAAAGCCCCATCAAAATACCAAAAAATCCCATTTGATGAATCATGGATGGGGCGGGGGTGTCATGCATGAAAATGTTCTTTGTTTGAGAGCGTGGCCTACACTAGCGCTATATATGAAATGATATCTCTACCACCAACTTGTTGCCACCAAAAGTGGTGAGCTAACAAGTTATAGCCCTTTTTTTTAAAAAAAAAAAAAAGAAGAACTTTTGTCTTATTTCCAAAAGTTATTTAATGTAGGGGTAAAAAAAGGGTTTTTAAAAAGTCGGGGGTATTTAATGCATGTCTTATTTGAAAAACCCCTTTTATCCCTGCATTAAATACTTTTGGGAATAAGACAATGGGCAAAAAAGTAAGGTTATAATTTTGTTGTAACCAACCTTGGTTACAACAACAAATTGAAATCGAACTGTTTAAATCGAAACTAGCAACCCTTTTTTTTAATGGTTCAATTTTGGTTTAAAAAATCAAACGGTTTAATAAACGGTTTAGACGGTTTCTACCATGTATATCGATGATAAACCATCTAAACTGATTATATAAGTGAGTGTTTATACTAATTTAATAAATGAGAGATTTTATAATACTATAATATATAAAACATGTAGATCAAAGAGTGTATATACCCATATAATATATATTACATTTGTCGGTGACAAAAATTGTATATAATATAAAGGGAGAAAGAATGTCACCTGGTCGCACCAGACACACCGTCCTAGCATCCTGACACAGGGGCATGCAAATGGCTGCCGCACCCCTGGTCATTTTCGGTGTTCTAGGGGAGTGCGACGGTCATTGCGTACCCTTGTGTTAGTGTGCAGGGGTGGTGTGCGTTGCGCGACCGAGTGGTGTTCTCTTTCCCTAATATAAATTACATAGTTTATAATATACAAATAAACATATGAGTGAGAGTGTGTGTGTTTATAATATAAAGGCAAGAGATCTCTCCTTGGTCGCATGGTCTCTACACAAGTGTCTAGGCCAATGGGTGAGCACGTTTGGGTATCTACCTAGGGGACAGAGGTATCATCTCATGGTGCCCTATGAAAGGGCATAGGAAACACCAACAAGTAGAGATCTTTTTTCCTAATATAAATTACATAATTTATAATAGGGGAAGAGAATGATACCTAGTCATGTAGCACCTGCATCAACACGAGGGCCAATGCGAGCGTACACAGAAGAATCCATAGGGTTGGTATTTTTTATTTCATGTGGGGGGGGGGGGGAAAGGGAGGGTATTTTTGCATGCTCCTGTGTCTGGGTGCAGGAGCTACGCGACCAGGTAACATTCTTTTTCCCTTTATAATATACAAACACAACCATCAAAATAGTGAATAGTGATATGAATAAAACAATTAAAAGCCGTTTAAAACCTTTTATAAACGGTTTTGGTTTTACAATATGAAACTGTTTAATATACGGTTTGATAACGTTTTGTCTAATTTACTTTGCAGCAAACCAAACCGGACCGTATAACCGTTTAACACCATTAGTTTTTTTTTTTTTTGGTAACTGTTTAACACCATTAGTTACAACAAGATATATGGTGAAGTGAGAAGTTATAACCTTTTTTTGATTGCTCAATTTCTTATTCCCAAAAGTTATTTAATGTAAGATTAAAATAAATTTTCAAAATAATTTGAATGTGACTTGTCATTATTAAAAATTGCAAATTTTTTTTAGTAGGCATGTGATATGACAAGATTTATCTTAATTTAAAAAAAAAAGTTACACCAAAACGGCAAAAAAAGTAAGGTTATTATAACTTTTTTTCATCTAACCTTTGTTACAACAAGATTCTCATTCTCCCTATATATATATATATATATATATATATATATATATATATATGTAGTTAGGTGATGAGACTTTGCCTGCTAATGATCCCATAATACAATGGGAGAAGGAATAAATAAGAATGTGAATAATAATGGTATAGGGATACTCACTTGATCACCTTAGTCTAATCTTTATTAGATGCTGCTCCACTACTTAGGCAAAAGGTGCATTAGACTTCCATAACTTTAGAGTTAACGATCATCAACTTCTCCTACACGGCTACACCCCTACAGAGCTGCAATGGAGAGCTCCCTAATCTCTATCAGGCTATGGCCTCAAAATCTGGATATGTTGTGGGCTTCATTTACAAAGCCACAACTCACAATTTTTAACAAATTAAGGTCCTCTTAAACTATTGGCCTTTCAAAATCTACCCATTCTCCTCAGTTTTGAGTTGGCCTCAGCCCATGCCTTGATGGGCTAACAGTCCTAAAGGCCCAATCCCACACTCTAGGATTGTTGAAATTTTAAATTTGATTCTGATCCATTTATTCGTATAATCTTCCAGGTAATCGGATATCAAAACAGAGTTGGATATTCTGATTATTAAATTAATTAAAAACAAATACTTAATATCTATTCTATATTTATACATATTTTCATAAATATATATTACTTTTTTTTTTTAATTGGATATTACTGAATTTGAATTCACATATCTGAACTCATGGGCATAACCCAGTACACAGGCTCCTGCCACTGCAAGGATCTGGGGAGGATCATAATGTATGCAGCCTTACCCCTTTTTTCACATCTCTGAATTCATGGTGGATTCGACTTCGAATACTGGATCAAATTCAGATAGTGGATATACTAATTGGATATGAATACAAATACTGATGTTTAGCCCTGTTTACATCTTTATTTAAAACCTGTTCAGTGAATAAATTAGCTTCTTTTACCTTCTCTTTTCTATCTGTGCTGGAAATGCAACTAGCAAGAAAATATACCAATTGGGGCTTGCATAATATAAGTGAATTGGGAAATTCCACAAGGTATTTCCTACCAAATACAGTGCTTTCATAATTTTTGTGATCACAAACCTAATTCTCCATTCTATTTTTGTTGCTACAAGCAGTTCAACATAAACAACCATGTAGTCCAGTACACTAATGAAATCAGTCTAATTCCTGGACTGATTAATGCCAAAGTCAAATATAGTTTATCTAACTGCTACACTAGTCAGTCATTGAAAAAATCTCATTTAGAAAGCTAAATTAACAGAGACAAAGGACCTTTTAACTACACAATTGGAACTTATGTACAGTTACATAAAAATATGGTCCAATAAGTAAGGTTAACTTGGCTTTCCTGCGAAAACGAAAATACCACACGAGCTCTCAACCCATCACTGCAGAGCCGCGACATTACCTTACATATTTTATTTTCAAATGAGACACACAAAAGGATTTGAAACAGACATAACCAGCTGACTACCACCAAATAACTCTCAGTTTTTTAACTGATGCCTCTGACAAAAATTCTGCTATAATAGTTAAAAGAAGAATAGCTTAGAATTTTTCCTCCAAAACCAAATCTCTACCCTGCTTGTATGTGTTGCGTGTGAAAACCTCCGGTAGTTGGTTCGCCCGTGGATGAACCTGCAAAAACCAACCAATGAGCGCAAGAGGGCCGGTGTGGCTCCGGCCTAGGACTCTCCGATGCTCAAGTCAGGTCTTCAACGCGACAGCGTAACTGCGTATTAAAAGCAAGATGTGGAATAGAGCTCCATACCTGGGTATTTATAGAGTAAGTAGGAGATGAGGCGGTTGGGAGAGTCCTAGTATGGTAGGAGTCCTTCTTTCGGAAGGTTCTCTCGCGTAGAGCGGAGTGGAGAGTTATTTTCGGGGTCGGACTCTTATTAAGGTAAGAGTCCATGTAGAGTGTGATTCTGTGTTGCGCTGGGATCGTGGCTCGGTCCTTATCCCGTGATTCTCGGGATGTCGGCGTGGCGAGATCCCGGTGGGGTGCTATGGGAGCCTCGGTGGAGGAGGGCTCGGCCTACGAGGTCGGCATGTGGGGTCGGCAATGGAGGTCAGCCCGAGTGGAGGTTGGTCTCGGCCATGAGGTCGGCTAGGAGTCCCTGGCTGACCCGCATACTCTCGGCCTCAGTCACCGGCCAGCTCGCTCAAAATAGGCTTTGTCAGGTGACTTATCGGATATGGGGTCGGCCCAATTTCCTGCTCGGCCCAACTCGGTTCTCGGATTGAGGTCGGGTCGGCCACGTGGCAGCCTCTGATAGGTGGGGTGTTTTATGCCTCATCACAGGCCCCCCCACTCATCAGGTGTCGGCTCGGCGCTGATGAGTGAAATTCCCCGGGGCGCTTGTCGGGAAGATTCTTGCGGTTGAGCCGAGATTATTTATTGCTCCGGATTTGACGCTGCACGATCTGACGGTTGGGCATCAGTGTCACGTCAGCAGTCATTATGGCGGGCTCGGGAATTCGAAACGTCCTTTGATCTGGGCCGTTGGATCATGTTGAGCTCTGGTCGACCGTTGGATCAGTAGGACCCAAGGATTATAAATAGGTGACTCCTAACTATTCATTCTTCACTGCTTTAAGTTATTGACTTCTCGGCAAGTTTGGATCCGTCACCTCGGTAGATCTCGTCGCTTGCTTGCTCTGACTTCTCGGCAAGTTTGGATCCGTCAACTCGGTAGATCTCGTCGCTTGTTTGCCCGCGATCGACTCGGCCGAAGCTTCGTTCGTGATCAACTCGGCTGTCGTTTCATTCCCGCTCAGCTCTTCTTCAACCAGTAAGTCTTCTCCGCCCAGCATGTCAGTTTGTAGTAGTCCTATGGGCGAACTGCTCGCCAGGGCGGCAGAGGGCACGAGTCCGAGCCGAGAACTCCCCATTCGCTCTCCCACCATAGACCTGTTGGGCTCGACATCAGATGAGCCCGACGTAGTGGAGCTTCGTCAGGCCGAGGTGGCCGAGCCCCTGTTACCCATGGAGTCTGACCACGCGGCCCAATCCACGGATGCAGTCCGGGCCGAGAACTCCGGGTCGTCCTCATCCGATGAAGAGTCAAGTGAGGAAGATTCGTCCGAGGTGGGGGCTGGCTCGGTCAGCTCGTCTACCGACGCCCCGAGCCCTAGGAAGGCGGTGTCGGCCTTTGCTCGAGCACGATCACGGAGGCCGACCTCGACTATCCGAGGGCGACCTACGCCATCCCCGAGGACATTCAGCTCCGAGTTCCTAATCCCGGGGAGATGGCCTGCTTCATCAGGCCCGGCGAGGTGGCCCTGTACGAGACGCCCTTCAAGTACGGGTTTTGGCTCCCCGTTCTCAGCCTGGTGGACCAGATCTTGGACCACTTCCACCTGTCCCCTGGTCAGCTGGTGCCGAACTCTTGGCTGGCCGTGTATGGCTTCTACTCTTTGTTCTGCGAGATGGGCCGAGGTGCGAGCGTGGCGCTTTTTTCTCGGCTCTTCTTCCTGAAGAAGTCTCCCGAGAAGGGCTGGTACTACTTCTGCCGCCGATCCGGGAAGAGTGCGGCCCTAGGCGGCCACAAATTTCTGGTCGGCACGCCGACCTTCAACAAGTATTGGAAGCCTCGCTTTTTCTTCGCTTCCATTCCCAACAGCCCTCTCCGAACCGAGTAGAAGGAGATGAACCTGAATTACGTCAATAGGGTACTACCCCTGACCGAGAACGAGATGACCTCGCTCGAACTGATCCCCCGGCGTCCGCCCTTCGATGTCCTCCAGCTTCAGGACGAGGGGTTTCTCCAGAGTTGGCATATGATCCCGGGTAGGAGCCCTTGCCGAGCCTATCTTTGTTGTCCGAGCTGACCTCTTTACTTAGCTTCCTTTTCTTGTTCTGATTCGTTTTTTGTGTTTTCGATTTCTCTTGCAGTGGTCGGCCACATTCCTCCTATGGACACAGCTCAGCTACGGGCCGAGATCATCGCAGACAGGAAGAAGAAAAATTCAGAGAAGAAACCCCGGGGCGAGTCCTCCAAGGCCTCCAAGGGCAAGGGCGTGATGCCGGGACCATCGGACGCGGTGGTCGGTCTGGAGGCCGAGAAGAACACGGGTCAGGCCGGGTCTCCGAGGAAGGGGAAGGGCCGAAAAGTCGAGAGGAGCCCGCCGAGAGACATCAAGCGCCAAAAGCTCTCGGTAAACCTGACGAGTGGCGGCCTTCCGCCCGTGGCCTCTCCCACCAATATCTCCCGATACGTCCTGGGGAGGGCTTCGGCCAACAACGTTCCTGTGAGGCCGACCTGGCGCCTCTTCCCTGGGGACTCGGCCTTGACGTCGGCCGCTCACGCCAAGGAATGGCTGGATGCAGGTCGGCTCCCAGCCGACAAGGAGAAGCTCGAGGCGCTGTCCGACCCCGAGCTCCTCTCCACCCTATTTCAAGACTTCAATATGGTAAGTTTCCTTGTCGGCTCTTGCCTATGATCTGATATGTGTAGTTTATCCTGATTCTTTGTTCTCATGCCTTTTTGTAGGGGTTCGCCAAAGCAGTGGAGACCATGCTCCGCTTCGAGCGGCTCCTGACCGAGAACTATTCCTTGGACGTCCAGTGCAAGAAGGCTTATCAGGACGCCCAGGATGCCGTTCAGAGGCGTCGGGAGACCCAAGAGAAGCTCACCGCTGCTGAGGCCGAAGTGGAGAGCTCTCAGGCCGAGGTGGCCAGGCAGAGAGAGAGAGTCCGGGCTCTGCAGGCTCGGCTCGCCGAGGTGAAGGAGAAGGCCAAGGAAGATCTGGCCACGGCTCGGAGCGCGGCGATTAGCGACTATCTCCACTCGGAGGAGTACGCCAATATCTGCCACGAGATCAGGAAGCCTCCCTTCGCCGAAGGTTTTGAAGCTGGCCGAGCTGAGCTTTTGGCCGAGATCAAGGCCGCGTATCCTGATCTCAATCTCTCCCGCTTTGACGATGATGCGACTACTTTTGCAGGGGAGATGGGAGATGAGGAGGGAGCCGAGGTCACCCAAGCTCAGCCCCTGGAGGCACCTGCTTCAGCCGACGTCGTCCCTCTGGGAGCTGGTCCTCAAGATCCTGCTGCCGATCCCAACACCGTGGATGCCTCCGAGGGTGCCTCCAAGTCCCACGCCGAGGAGGCTGAGATGTAAAATTTTTTTTTTTTTTTTTTTTTTTTGTATGGGTGGAGCTGAGCTGCCCCTTTTGTAACCGTGCCGATCAGTCGGCTTTCAATGAATAAAACAACTTATTTTTGTCAAAATTTGTCTAAGTATTTGAACTCGGCGCCCTCCATATTCTTTTCCTTGCGTATTCTATTTTGTTTGTGGCCGAGCTGCCGAGTTGTTTCCCTAGCCGAGCTTAGGAACTCGTCTCTTTTTTATCCATGTTCCACGTTGTCGGCGGTTTCGGCCATGCAACGCCCGAGGTCAATGTGATCCTCACCTTAGTTGTTTAATTCGCCTTTTCCTTCGATCCAATTGGAGAGGCTATCATATACGCGGACGCGTGGCCGAATATCCTTCCTGGCCGAGCCCAATGCCTTAGCTTAGTTTTGTACTTTGTTAGGCTCGGCCAAATAAGAATGGCGGCCCTTGAGATGTCGGCCATGTCTATTTGGACAGGTCTTACGACCCGGCTGACAACCTATGAGGGTCGGTCTTTGATGTCGGCCTGGTCTATGAGGATCGGTCCTATGACTTGGCTGCCGACCTATGAGGGTCGGTCTTTGATGTCGGCCTGGTCTATGAGGACCGGTCTTATGACTTGGCTGCTGACCTATGAGGGTCGGTCTTTGATGTCGGCCTGGTCTATGAGGACCGGTCTTATGACTTGGCTGCCGACCTATGAGGGTCGGTCTTATGACTTGGCTGCCGACCTATGAGGGTCGGTCTTTGATGTCGGCCTGGTCTATGAGGACCGGTCTTATGACTTCGACTTGGGAGCTTGCCAATACGTTGAGTGTTGGAGGAAAAACTTTATTGAATCAAATGTCGGAACTGAAACCGAATACAAGCATGTTGAATTATTGAAAAAACTTTTTCAAATTTTCCGAGTTCCAAGGTCTCGGTACCTTCTTGCCCCCCGGAGTCTGCAAGCGATATGTGCCAGGGCGAATTTGCTTGGAGACTATGTACGGGCCTTCCCAGTTTGGTGCTAATTTTCCTTGTTGCCTCGGCTGAGATGCGCTGAGTTTTCTGAGAACAAGGTCCCCTTGACGAAAATGCCGCTCTTTGACTCTTGAGTCATAGTAGCTTGCCGTCTTCTGTTGGTACGCCGCGTTTCGGAGTAGGGCATTTTCTCGGACTTCATCGAGGAAGTCCAAATTGGCTCGCAGCCCATCTTCATAGGTCTTCTCATCGAAGTTGAGCACTCGGTATGATGAAGCCATAACTTCAACCGGTGCGAGGGCTTCGGTCCCATAAGCGAGGCGAAATGGACTCTCCCCGGTTGGAGTTCTTACAGTCGTCCGATATGCCCATAGGACGCTTGGGAGTTCTTCCACCCATCTCCCCTTGGCCTCATCCAACCTCCTCTTAATGCCGGCAAGTAATGTTCGGTTGGACACTTCTACTTGTCCGTTTGCTTGTGGGTGAGCTACCGAGATGGGTCGGAAGTCAATGTGGAAGTGCTCGCAGAATTCTCGGAAGGCCGGGTTGTTGAATTGCGCGCCATTATCAGTGATGAGAACTTTCGGTAGCCCGAACCGGTAGATGACCTTATCTCGAAAAAAATTTTCCATGTTCTTCTCAGTGATGGTGGCAAGGGGCTCGGCCTCGACCCACTTGGTGAAGTAATCGATCGCCACTACTACGTATTTTCTGTTTCCCGATGCCGGGGTGAAATCTCCGAGAATGTCCATTCCCCACATAGCGAATGGGATTGGGCTCAGCATTGAGGTTAATTTTGTTGCTGGTCGGCTTGGGATTGGCGCGAACAGTTGGCACTTCTCACATGTTTTCACGTATTTCATGGCCTCTTCTTGCATTCTTGGCCAATAGAATCCTTGCCGAAGTATCTTGTATGCAAGAGCTCGGCCGCCCATGTGACTCCCGCATATTCCCTCATGCACCTCGGCTAGTGCATACTCGGCACCCTTCGGTCCCAGACATCGGAGAAGAGGGGCCGAGATTGCCCTTTTGTAGAGTACTCCGTCGATCATCGAGTACTTGAAAGATCGGATCTTGACCTTTCTTGCTTCGTCTCGGTTCCCCTGGAGCAGGTCATTCTCCAAGTAGTTTACAATGGGGTCCAACCAGGTCGGCCCATCCTCTTCAATGTGCTTTATGCTTTCGTCTTGTAAGGATGGCTTCTCCAATATTTCTATGTATACTGACCGGCTCAGATATTGGAGGTCGGCCTCGGCCAACCTAGATAAGGAGTCCGCCGCGGCATTCTCTTCTCTCGGTATTCGAGTCATCTCGAAGTGTTCGAGCTCGGAGATCAGATCTCGGGCTCGACCCAGGTATGCTATCATCCTTTCGTCTTTTGCCTCGTAGTCTCCGTTGACCTGGTTGACCACGAGTTGGGAGTCTCCTCGCACCTTCAACCGCTTTATGCCCATAGCTTTGCTGACTCGAAGTCCAGCTAGAAGGGCTTCATACTCGGCCTCATTGTTTGAAGCGGGAAACTTGAACCTTAGGGCATATTGGACCAGAAAGCCTTCGGGGCTTACAAGAATTAGGCCGGCCCCGCTTCCTCCGGAATTGCTTGAGCCGTCAACATTCATTGTCCAGATCGGGTCGGCCGTAGCCCCGACCTCTTGGACTGCCTTTTCTTCTCCAACCTCATGTTCGGGCCCCGTGCATTCAGCAATGAAGTCGGCCAGGGCTTGTCCTTTTATCGCCGTCCTCGGTCGATAGCTTATATCGTATTCACTTAACTCAACTGCCCAGGAAATCAGCCGTCCCGAAACGTCGGGTTTGTGTAATATCTTTTTGAGTGGCTGGTCGGTCAGTACCACGATCGGATGAGCTTGAAAGTACGGCCTTAGTTTCCTTGCAGCCGTGATTAGGGCGAATGCTACTTTCTCGAACCTGGAATACCTTGTCTCGGCATCAACAAGAACGTGGCTGACATAGTATATCGGCCTTTGAGTTCGACTCTCTTCCCGATCAACACCGCACGACCGCTACGGGAGTGGCGGCTAAGTAGACTTGAAGCTCCTCTTTTGGTTAGGTCGGGAGAAGAGGTGGGTTCTCCAAATATTTCTTGACTCTTCAAAAGCTTCTTGGCATTCGGATGACCGAGATAAAATCTTTTGGGTTCGGATATTCTTTAGGGCCTTAAAAAACGGTAGGCACTTGTCGCCCGATCTCGACATGAATCGCGCCAACGCCGCCACACGTCCGTTTAGCCTTTGTACTTCTCGGATCGTCCTTGGAGGACTCATCTCTTGGATTGCTCTGATTTTTGCCGGGTTGGCTTCGATGCCTCTGACAGAGACCATGAAGCCGAGGAACTTTCCCGAGGTCACGCCGAATGCACACTTGGCGGGATTCAGCTTCATCTGGTTCTTCCTCAATACGCCGAAGGCTTCTTCCAGGTCGGCCAAGTGGTATTCGGCCTTCAAACTTTTCACCAACATGTCGTCAACGTAGACTTCCATGTTCTTTCCGATCTGCTCGCGGAATATATAGTTCACGAGGCGCTGGTATGTCGCTCCGGCGTTCTTCAATCCGAACGGCATGACCTTGTAGCAGAAATTCTCTTGGTCAGTTCGGAAGGCCGTGTACGACTCGTCCTCCTCATGCATCATGATTTGGTTGTACCCGGAGTACGCATCCATGAAACTCAGCAACTCGTGACCTGCCGTGGCGTCGATCAAGAGGTCGATCCGAGGTAATGGGTACTCATCTTTTGGGCAGGCCTTGTTGAGGTCGGTGTAGTCGACACACATTCTCCACTTCCCGTTCGGTTTAGGGACCATGACGACGTTAGCCAACCAGGTCGGGAACTTCTCTTCTCGGATGAATCCTGATCGGCGAAGCCTCTCTACCTCTTCTTTGATTGCAGTTTGCCGATCAAGTGCGTAGTTTCTTCTCTTCTGCCGGATTGGTTTCCGACCCGGATCCACATGGAGTCGGTGCTCAGCTATATGTCTGGGTATGCCCGACATGTCAGCGGCCGACCAGGCGAAGACATCGGCGTTCGCTTTTAAGAAAACTCCGAGCCGCCTTCTTTGATCTTTATTTAGTAGTGATCCAAGCTGGACCACCTTGGTTGGGTCATCTTCGCTGAGATGAAGTGGGGTCAAGTCTTCCACGGGTCGCCCTCTTCTCTCGATAAGCTCATCCCGCTGATCCTCGGGGAGATGTTCGACGCACATGGCCATTCCTCGAACATTACCCTTGTTTTGCTTGACGAAGGTCGCGTAGCACTCTCGTGCCTTCTTTTGGTCGCCTCGGACCTCGCCGACACCGTTCTCGGTGGGGAACTTCATCTTCAAGTGAGTCGGGGAGATGATGGCCTGGAGGGCGGTCAATGACGGACGGCCGAGTATGGCGTTGAAAGCCACTACCGACCGTACCACCATGAATTTGACTGGGATCGTCGCCTGGCAGGGAGCTTGCCCAATTGTGACTAGTAGATCGATCGAGCCCTTGATAGTCGCGGCCGCTCCCTAGAACCCGTGAAGCGAGGTTCCTTCGGACTTAAGCGCTTCGTCGCCGAAGCCGAATTGTCGGTACGCTTCCAATGACATAAGGTCCACGGATGCGCCGGTATCGACCAATACACGGTGTACGGGTCTGTTCGCAATTTCTACCTGCACCACTAAAGCATCGTCATGAGGTAAACTTATACCTTCGAGGTCGGCTTCCGTGAAGGAAATCGTCACCGCCGGCTTGAGTTTCTTGGCGGGCATCTCGGCTACTCCGACGAAGCGAGCGTTTGCCTTAGCCTTTCGAGTACCCTCTTGCCCGGGCCCCCCGAGGATAGTGTATATGGGGGCTCCCTTGTCATTGCTCGGCCCGGATCCGTCCTCCTTCTTCTCGGCTCGGACCTTGTCATCGTCTCTTTCAACTCGCCTGGTTTCGGCCTTAGGCTCGGCTCTTCTTTGATCTCGGTCATCCGGCCGCCGACCTCCACGATCTTCTCGGCCTCCTTTGACATATCTCTTCAAGTGGCCCGCTTTTATCAGCTCTTCGATTTCTCTTTTCAGCTGATAACAATCTTCGGTGTCGTGACCGATGTCCTTATGGAATTGGCAATACTTGTTGGGATTCCGAGATGACCCCGCTTGCATCGGTCGGGGTCGGCGGATGTACCCCCCATCTTGTATTTGCATCAGGATCTCCTTGCGAGATGCATTCAATGGCGTGTAGTCGGGGCTCCGAGCTCGATCCGACCTGTCAGCCCGGCGATCCGTCCTTGGCCTTTTGTCTTCTCTTCGGTCGTCTGTTGTCGGCCTTTTCTTGTCGGTACGACCTTCGTTGCCCTTCCGGGCTTGGAGGACCTCGGCCATGTTTGCAAACTCGTTGCACCTCTCCAAGAGCTCGGCCAGATTTCTTGTCGGCTTCCGGGCCAAGTCCTTGATCCGGTCCATGTCGGCCAATCCGTTGCTCATAGCCGTATGGGCCGTGGCCTCATCCAAATCCTTGATATCTAAGGATTCCTTGTTGAAGCGGGAGACGAATGCTCGGATCGACTCGTCGGGCCTTTGCTTCACGCTAAGGAGGTTGACCGTGGTCTTCTTATGTTTCATACTACTCTGGAAGCGCGTGACAAAGGCTCGACAGAGTTGAGCGAAGCTTTTTATGGAATTCGGCGGCAACCAGGAAAACCATGAGGTCGCCGCGCCCTTGAGGGATGCAGGGAAGGCTCGGCAAGAAACGATCTCGGTTCCCCCGTACATGGTCATCATCGCATTAAAGTAGTTAATGTGATCTGTCGGGTCGGTCGTCCCGTCATACCTGTCAAACGGGGGAGGTTTGAAACCGTGTGGTAGCGGCGCGGTCATGATCTCGGGAGGATAAGGGTGACGCCCGACCAAAGAGTAGGCGTCCGGGGTCGCCTATTTCTTCAACCCCTCCACCTGCTCGGCCAAGTCTCGTAGCCGCTTCTCCAGCTCGGTTTCAGGTGCTTGGCCAACCGGCTCCTCGGCCCGGGGTTGATAGGGTCTGTCATCCCGCTGTAGTCGGCCATTCTGGTCAGCTCGGTCCTCACCGTCCTTCCTTGTTCTTTTTTCTTCTTGGAAGTTGGACCCTCGGGGACTCCCCTGTTGTTCTTCTCGGGGAGGTGAGTTCGGACGTCGGGGAGTATGACGCGATCCTTCTCCGTGTCTCGGTGCGCGCCTTTCAACCGGGTCTTTCCTTTGTTCTCGGAATATCCTCGGCGGTTCGTCCTCTCCGATCCGTCCAAAAAATACCGACCTCCTTGCTACAGAGCCGGCCGGTTCAATTTCACGCCCTGTTCGCGGGCTTTGGCGATGTTCTTGTTCACCCCGTCGAGCGGCTCTACTGGGGCGCGGAGGTGGAGTCTTCTGACGAGATGGATGCGAGGACGCAGCCCGACTTGGCTCGGCCCTACGCCGGCCCTCATTTTGCTGCAAGTTTCTTTCAGCGCCGGCCGGAGCTGGAGGGAGGGCGGCCGGCAGCTGACCCATCAGCCCGCCTCGGGCCATCTGGTTCATGAAGGCGCGCAACATCTCGTTGGTGTGGAGCATCTGCAGCTGCAAATCCATAACCTGTCGATTATTTGCCGGGGCTTCTGGGTCCAAACTCTCCGGCAAGGGTGGCGGTGCAGGTAAGACATTCCCGTCCAAACTTGGCTCGGCCTGTACCCGGCTAGCCGCGGCCGTGGTTAGTGCACCTCCTCCATTCCCGCTTTCTGGAGGTGGAATGGTGCCCGTGATGGGCTGCGCACCACCTGCTCTGGGGGGTCTTCTGTTTATCCCCTGCCGAGAGGCTTCGGGGGGCGGTGATCTCCTCGTCTGCACAACGGGTTGCGGCTCTTCTGTGCGGGAAGTCGAGCCATGCTGCCCTGACCTCGTGTGCACCATTGTTATTGCTCTTGGAATTGGTAGAAACGACGATGCTTGCTGATGTCGTTCCCACAGACGGCGCCAAATCTGTTGCGTGTGAAAACCTCCGGTAGTTGGTTCGCCCGTGGATGAACCTGCAAAAACCAACCAATGAGCGCAAGAGGGCCGGTGTGGCTCCGGCCTAGGACTCTCCGATGCTCAAGTCAGGTCTTCAACGTGACAGCGTAACTGCGTATTAAAAGCAAGATGTGGAATAGAGCTCCATACCTGGGTATTTATAGAGTAAGTAGGAGATGAGACGGTTGGGAGAGTCCTAGTATGGTAGGAGTCCTTCTTTCGGAAGGTTCTCTCGCGTAGAGCGGAGTGGAGAGTTATTTTCGGGTGGACTCTTATTAAGGTAAGAGTCCATGTAGAGTGTGATTCTGTGTTGCGCTGGGATCGTGGCTCGGTCCTTATCCCGTGATTCTCGGGATGTGCTGACGTGGCCCGGAGATCCCCGGTGGGGTGCTATGGGAGCCTCAGTGGAGGAGGGCTCGGCCTACGAGGTCGGCATGTGGGGTCGGCAATGGAGGTCAGCCCGAGTGGAGGTTGGTCTCGGCCATGAGGTCGGCTAGGGGTCCCTGGCTGACCCGCATACTCTCGGCCTCAGTCACCGGCCAGCTCGCTTAAAATAGGCTTTGTCAGGTGACTTATCGGATATGGGGTCGGCCCAATTTCCTGCTCGGCCCAACTCGGTTCTCGGATTGAGGTCGGGTCGGCCACGTGGCAGCCTCTGATAGGTGGGGTGTTTTATGCCTCATCAGTATGCTCCAATTGTATGCTTAAGAAACATTAGTTGGTGCAGTCAAAACCATGACAAATAGAAAGCCAGATCACCAGGACTAGAATTAAGAGGACCCCTAGAACAACCAATTTGATTTTCATATTCCGATACCACATTTTTCGCCGGATTTGTGTTCCTTGTTTCTTGAAATCTTGGGCCTGAAATCATCACTTAACAGAGTAGTTCAGTTCTTTACTCAAATAAAATTTCTAAGAAAAGGGAAAAACAGTTCTTGAGCACTTAACAAGGTAGAATAATGCATGAATTATGATTAACTAAGAAACATTACCAAGTTTAACCCACCTGAGAATGCAAATCTTCTGCCTTGTCAACAAGAATATCTATCTTCTCACCTCTATCAACAGCCTGAAAGGTGTTTGCAGGGTTACAAACATCATAGAAAGTAGCTTTATAGAAAATATATTCAATAAAGTGTTTAAGATACATGATCCAAAGACAAAGGTTATGCAGGAAACAATGTTGTTAAGGCAACAAATCAATAAATAGTCATTTTCAAAGCAACTGACAGTACTCACCAGATAAACATGAATCAACAGACCAATATGTAATAAGATCATATAATACAGCCCAAGTAAAATCAATATTTAAAGGCATAATGTCCCCTACACGGTTCACTGTATACAAACTTCTCCACAGTCCACCTAGTACTGCACTTCTGCCACGTGGTAAGATGATGTGGCAATTCTGAAAATTGGATAGACAAGGCAAGTTCTGAATTCACTAAGTGTGTCAAACTTTAGAGCCAAATTCAATTATACACACCACTCTGTGCATCCACGTGCATTCTCCATTTAGCATGCACACTCTATGTAGTATATAGTCCCTGTCTTGGTGTGCATCCTCTTGGTTTTCCTGGATTTCCAAAACTTTATTTTGTCACTAGGCTAATTCAGTTCTACAAGAATCTCGACATCTGAACATGGGACCTTGAGGTCTACCTGTCCACAAATTCTGGGGCCCATCCAACATTCTATCTGGCTAAAAAAGGGGAGTTGTGTAGACTGCTTTCTTTCATCAACTAAGCTAAGGCCTTTATACATTCTCTTCATGTACATGTCCATGTACATTTAGGAGAAGATAAATGCAAAACAGAAGCCAGAAGGAACAACACACGCATGGTGGAGAAAATTGAGTAAGTGCCTCAAATTCGAAGTATTTGCAAAATAGTTAAACCACATAAATAAAACCAAAATCATGTCACTTCCCCAAATTAAAAGCATATGGCAACATAGTTGAAACAGTTCTGACCAACTGAATTGTTGACCCTGGCCAACTGGTATCATGATCAATTGATTATATGCATGAAAAGAACCAAAGGAGGAATAAATTAACAATAAAAGAAAAGAAATCAAGCTTAAAGCACTGATTATTAAACTAAACAGTAACACAGCCAAGCCCCATGTTAGGTACTTGACCGATACACCAAAAGCTCCGAAGCTGATGGAACGCGTTAAATCAAGTCCTTTAACCTATCCTATACTAGGTTGGCCCAATCTAGCGCCCATACATTAAAGTGGGCCCCATTAGGCACATAACAGACCACCATGCTTTCGCAGCCGTCATCCTCGGTGGCTCTCACTCTAGGCAGCTTCCACTCTGGCGGTAGGTAGCCCTTTCCAAGCGGCTCCACTCTGCTCCAGGGTTTTTAATTGGCGGCAGGTAGCCCTTTCTTGACAGCTTTCACTCTACTCTAGGTAGCACTCTCCTAGGTAGCCCTTTTTGTGATTCGAACCCGAGACGTGGTGCCCAGCTTTGATACCAAATGTTAGGCACTTGACCGATACGCCAAAAGCTCGGAAGCTGATGGAACGCGTTAGCCCTTTAACCTATCCCATACTAGGTTGGCCCAATCTAACACCCATACACTAGAGTGAGCCCCATTAGGCACATAACACCCCAAGTCGGAAGTAAGAAGGGCCAAGAGAAGAAGACAAGGGGGTGGGTGTGAGAAACAAATGAGGGAAGGGCAAAATAACAGCCTTCATGGGTACCCATGCTCTTGAATGATCAATAGATTATACACCAATAATTTTTTTCTGACATCATCTAATCCCTACATTGCCCTCTAAATGGTTTCAGTGCACGCAGAGTTAATCCTTGCACAAATGCATGCAGGCACACACACACACACACACATGCAGATCCCAATAGGCATCTCATGCACCTTGATCTGAATGAAATATTCACCACTGACATATTTCCAAGTACAGTAACACAAGGCAGTATGAGCTAGATGATAATTGAAAACATATGAGTAGAGATCTCCCAGTCTGAAGGAAAGAGCAGGCCTTCTCAATCTAAAGGTATACCTATGCAAATATGGTACACTATGTAAGCCAGGTTGTTGAGAGAATAAGTTGCAAGATAAATTGAATGGCCTAAAGATTACAGCCAAGGAACACGTATACAGAAGAAGCATGAAGCAAAAGTCTTAAACAGTGGCTAGACAAGCAGTGACTCATAGATTTGAAAACCGTAATGTTTTATCTCTCATTGAGCTTGATTCACAAGTAAACTTAATGATGGATTAGCTTTGAACACTAAATATCAATACCTTGTCAATATTTTCAAGCATAATGCTTTTAACTTCTGAAACTTGAGCCTTCACTTTTAAAAGTTTCTCAATCTCTTCAGCATGGTCAATGATATATTGCATGTGCTCTTTCATAACAGGCCTGCAAAATTTTCAACCTGTATTCATTAATCTGTAATTTGTAAACAATCTTTACTAAGAGAAATAAAGCACAAGAAAAGGTGTGAGGATGGATAAACTCGTAATCAACAAGGATAAACATACCCAAATTCCTTGTTGAGACTTTTGGCTATGGCAGTATCAGCTTTACCCCCACCATATCTCTTTCTAAAGTCTACTTTCACTCGTTCCAAAAAGGCTATAGAAACTTGTTTCCCTGCAGATTCTTTCGCAACTACACAATATGCTGCAAAATCCAAAGAGCATTAAGATGTCAGGGCGTGGAATAAAAGGATACCTATCCAAATAGATTATTGGGAGAAGCTAAGTCCTTAACCTTAACAAAAATGAAAGGAAGGGACAAAAGATAAGTTCCCACAACTCATGTGCACCCCATATATAAGTGTGCCAAAAATACAACAGAAGGATGAAAGCATAAACAGTCCTCCCAAAAAAAAAAACCCTTGGTTTATATAGATGTCCATATAGACATGGACATTTGACAGAAATAATAAAAACATAGACACCTACATTAAGTTCTAAGATTTGAAGTAAAAACCTATGGTCTATGGATCAACTAATATATTTGCATCACTAATCCAATTAAATCTATTTCTGATTTTCTGGTCAGCAGCAAATCTACATAGAATAGGAATGAAGAATGTGAAACAAGTTTAGTAATACAGACATTGGCCATCCATGTACAAAGAGGTTCCAGCCTCAGGGCCTCTAAGTAACATTCTAGGTTTTGTTTTAACTAGTGTTACCCTGATCCCAAATTCAGGTGGTACTGACTAGGCAGGCCAGTTGCATGCCTGGATGGAGAAGGGAAGTTACGCTACTAAACTATTCAACATTTTTCTGTGCATAATGACCACAGAGAAATCAATAGAACTCCAAACAATACTCGTAAGAGAAGGAGAAGGGAAATTAGGCCACCTGGCCTTCTCCATCCAGGCAGGTCAGGTGCATGCCTGGATGGAGAAGGGAAGTTAGGCCACTAAACTATTCAGCATTTTTCTGTACATAATAACCACAGAGAAATCAATAGAACTCCAAACAATACTAGTAAAATGGGATTTTCATTTCGCAGTGGAACCGTCGGGAGACTCCCTTTCTCTGTCACTTTCCCGGGCTCATCTGATTCTTTATGTTATTGAGTAATGACCAACGATCGACCAAAAGAGTTTAAAGCGTATATACAGAACTTCTACTTACTGAAAAATGCAACAATTGGGTCTACAGAGCCAAAAGTTGAACCTAAAAGCAAAGATCACTAGATTCTGAAGCAGGAAACGCAATTCTACAAATGAAGGGGAAAGCAAGAAAGGATACCATGTGAAATCTTAGCGGAAGAACACTAAACACATTAGCATGCTTTTTAAGATTTAGAAGGTAGCCTAGCGCAAACCCAGAAAAAAGGCATAGTGACCTGAGTGGTATCCGATTCCGAGTACGCCATAAGTGGCGCCCTAGAGATCCAATTCAGCTAAGCTCAAATCATCTCCCAAAAAAAAATAAAAAATTGAAGAAAGAGCATGATTGAAGTAGTAAGTACATACCATAGCCATCTTCGACGAGGAAGTTGAAGGTGTGGTGATCGCAGCTATAAGTGAATTTGTTATTGGAGGAAGGGAGGCGCTGAAGACACTGAGATGCGATGGCAGGGAAATTGCCTGTGAACTCAGTGTACTCGGCAAGGATCACAGTCCCTCGGGCCACGAAGCTGTAAATGAATGATTCCTGACTCATCTCTTCTCTTCTCTCTCTCTCTCTCTCTCTCTTCCAAACTTCCTTTCTGTGTTAATGCCTCTTCTTCGTTTCCTTGGGAGATTCGCCACAGCAGAGGAAATCGAAGAAGAGATTGAAGTGCGAACAGGGTAGGGGAACCTTCACCCTTTCAAATCACAGGAACAGAGAGAGAGAAGGTCTGATCTCTCTCAAGTACATGCTTCCTTCAATTCCTTCTTACCTTATCTAAAATTATTGGCTTGATTCCACTATGGATTTTCAAAATATATAGTAATCATAATTAAAGAGACAAAGTAAAGAAGCAAAGAAAGCAAGCAATCTTCGGAGAGCAAGCAAAGGCCAAGTACTAAGCACAGTAGTAGCCTACAAGCAAAACAATGCAAATCGTGATAGGTCGGGTTTCAGATAATGCTTTTTCCAGACTTACTAATTAATCCCATTCCCATTTTTCCCTCTTATTCCTCCCCTATCCCTTCAAAACTTCTAATTTTTTATAGGGGCGCTGTTCTTTGTGCCACAGTGCAGGCTGCGCCCAGGCACATGGGGATAGACACAATGATCATCCTGCCCCCCTGCACAGGCTGCCCATATGCCTGGCCGCAGCCTGCGTTGCGGCACAAAGAACATTCTCCCTTTTTTATAGGACGAGAGAATGCCCATGTATGGGGCCATAGGCATCAATATGGATGGGATTTTTTTTTTATTTTAGGAGGGGGCTAGACAGTAATTTCACTTCATCCTTGTGTTTGAGCGCAAAAGTCGTGCGATCAAGTGGTGTTCTTTTTCCCATTTTTATAAGGGAAGACATTGTCCTATTTGAGACCGTAGCTCCCACACCTGCACGAGACCCCAATCAACACCCCTCATTCAGTTCAATCCATAGATGGGCAAAGAAGTCATTTTATAGGAAGGAGGAGAGAGATAGACACAAGGAGGCTGGTGTAGGAGCTACACTCCCGGACAGAAGCCAGTTTCTCTTTTTATAAATAAATGATGGGCAAGAGAACGCTAACTGAACATGTAGCCCCTGCACCAGCGTGGGAGCCAATGAGATTGTGCACAATGGCATTTGCTTGGAAGGGATTTTCACTTTCACTAGGGGTTGAGCGGTCTTTTTGCACACTCCTGTGTCTAGGTGCAAATAACACATCATCAGCACAACCAGATAGCATTCATTTGCCCATAAATAAGTGGGGGTACTTTTCATTCCCTCTCACATAATGAGTCGTGGGGTCCACGGTTTTAGGAAACGGCATCGGATCGATTGATATGGATACCGATGCTTGATTGAAATGGATCAATCAATACATACAGTATGAATATATTTTTGTTTATGATAAATGATGTTTTGATTTGGAATCGGATATATACAGGGCAATCGATCGATTTGTATTGGTATTGGCATCGAAGAACTAAATCCATGGTGGAGTCTATATTGACACTCTCTCAATAAAATGTGAGCCTCCAACTTGACAAATCCTTATCCCCCACAACATATTAAAACTTAGGATTGGATCTACCAGAATAGAAATCGACCAATCTCATTTTCGGCCAATTCAGAGCATTTGATCCATACTGCATTGGCTAGGGTTAGGGTAAAATCCAGCTGATTCCACTCGATTCTAGGATTTTTATCCTCTCAAGTGCAGTGCAATGCCCAGTGCACCACACTTGATAGTCCAACCGTAAAAACATGGGCGTTGGCATCTTTTTATCTTCTCAAGTGTTGGGTGGACAGTTGGATTCTCAAGTGTGGTATACTGGGCAGTGCTCCGCACTTGAGAGGATAAAAATCTATCAATTCCAATCAATTTGAATTGGAATCAGATCTCCAAGACTGATCCAAATCCCTATTCACTCTTTAAAATCATGCTCCCGCCCTCTCAATGATGTAGTTTTCCACTCTAGTGTTGTGAAACCTTTGCCTTTAAATGAAGATTAAAAGAAAAAGGGTCTTTCTAGGCGTCATTATGCCTACCTTTAAATGAAGATTAAAAGACAAAGGGTCCTTCTAGACGTCACTATGCCTAATAAAATATAACGCTTAACTATTTGCCACTTGACAATGCATGAGTTAGTCCATATAATAAAGGACCTCACATACATCTCAATATCCAGATTTTAGTCTAAAATAAGCAAGGAAGATTGCTCAAACTCTGATTCGAAGTTTTAGTAAAACTATCAAAATATCATCAAATGGAGATGAGTATAAAATACAAATGACATCTTTTGTAATGTTTAGCTTCTTCAGTTCTTCCTCTACTCATTTTAAACTGAAATTGTACCAATGAAATGCTGGCCTAATCATCCATCACATGGACTAACCCATGTATTACTATATGGCAACTAGTGAATCATTATACTTCACTAGGCATAGTTACGGCATAGTGACGGGAAAGAAAACCCAAAGGAAAATTAAGAGTGGGCCTTTGGGAATTGGGAGTGAGCTGGGAAAGGCAGTAAGGCGATGGGCTGTCCATTTTTTGTCTCAGTTTTATTCCGTAGGGAAGTCAATTTGGGGCCAAAACCATTAAACCAGATTGGGACTGATCCATTAACTGGTCCATTATGGTCTTAGCTATTAAAATGATTTGCTTTGGAACCGAAATCAAACCGAATCAAACCAAATGGTTATGATCAATTAGTACCAAATCGAATATCCGATTAGGACAGATCGAGCCGAGCATACCCATGTTATTATAATAAGCTGTCGAGTCCATGGATCATAAATATAAATGGGCCCCAAATCACTCACTTTTGGGTTTAATTATTCTCTCTTTTGGATTTTGAACCATTTGGTACTGTTTCAATGGCATCGTTTAAGAACCAAAACCGATTGGACAAATTATTAATAGGTTCTGGTCCTAGACCTGGACCGATTTGTCAGTTTAAGATGGGGGACCCACTTAAACCAACCTATTACCCTTTTTCTGAAATCTGAATTGGGTTTCCTCCTCTTAAGGCTTTAGCCTTCCTCCTAGTCCATGACTCCATGGATGTAGTTCACGGTATCGGCACGATACATCTCGGCTATCGGGCCGATATGGGATTAAAACAATGTTTTTTCTTAACATAAAGTATAGAAGGTTTTGCTTCACATTGTTTCTCTAATAATTATAGAATAAGAATTTATGCAAGAATGACTAATCTGTTGTGTTGATACGGTAGGAGTGTATCAAACTAAAGTTGATATTCCAAGAGTTTGATGAAGGCTACTTAACACTCTCCTAAGGTCAATATTTACTTCTTTTGGCGCAACTGGATTTAAATTTAAAACTGGCATCAAGATAGAACAACCTTTGGCTTTTGGCAGCAAGCATGCACTCAGCTATTGTGTCTTTTTGGGTACATCGGAGTTGTATTCAGACCACAAATGCAATGCAAGATAGTAAAATCAACAGAACAGATTTAAGTTTGTGAAAACGGTGGGCATAATTTCCTTGTTTAGAGAGAGAGAGAGAGAGAGAGAGAGAGTTTATTTTAACATAATTACACTCTCAATTATATTTATTAGACATTATCTTTTATTTACTTTAAGAAAATACAATCATAAGCCATAATGACATTTAGATAAATAATATGAGTTCTCATATTATGGCATGTATGTAAATACTGTATAATATCATAAGCTATAATGTCATTTTCATAATTAATAAATATCGTGCTCGAATTGATTCTGTAAAAGCCTTCCAAACATTGTTCCTTATCTTTTTGTGTTCCAACTTAATCGTAAAATAGGTTTACCAAACACCATTACTCATTCTATCAGAACAGAGTCAAGAAATATCAATCTTGCCTAAGATTGATTCCCACGGAGTAAGAGTGCAACCAAAAAGGAAGTGAATAATTCTACCTAAACCCTTATGATCTCATTGATTATTTAGATAGGGAAGTGAAAAATTCTTGTAATTTCCTAATGTTAGTTGAGTTGCTCTACCTTAAGCTTACCAATTTTTTGTCAAATTTTGAGTTTGTATTAATTTGAAAAACACAGGGTCTCTCAGAAAATCTGTTGACTGAGTTTGAATATCCCAAGCATTCAAAAAGTTTCATCTTTTGAGAGAGTGAAGAAAACCATTCCACTTTCCCTCATTCCCCATTATCCAAACGTCATAGTCAATACGACAACATGATAGGAAGCGTGGAAGAGGATGGTTACATAAGCTGACTTTGGTATGCACTCTCAGAGAATAGATTCTGGGTTTAGAATGCATTCTGAAATCCAGTTTTTTTTTTATTTGTCGATTTCTGATTTTTAGGGGAATCCATACCAAACAAAGCCATAAGAAAAGTTTCTTCAACTGAATTCTCTCTTTAAACAAAACCCCTCTTTGTATTAAGGAGCAGATTCTTTTTGCGCATGTCCGGCGGCTTGTTTATAAAACTATGCAGGACCGTTTTAATTATGTTTTCCCTGGGATCAATGTAGACAATGTGGACCATGTAGATACTCTTTTTTAATGGTAAAGTACACGTACCCCCCTAGAATGCACCCAATATTCCTCGTATCCCCCTAAGCGGCTCAATATTCCACGTACCATCCCTCAATATTCCACGTACCACCCCTGTGTTACACCCCAAATGCCATTTAAGTCCACACCAAGTATTAAATGCTATAAAATGACCAAACTACCCTTTCTTCTATTTTTTCTAAAATTTGAAAAATCCTAATTGCCCTGACCTATTTGCTGAAATTTAAAAAGACTTAAAATACCCTCATCTTCCCCAAATCATCATCTTCTTACAATGTAGCTACCCAATACCACCACCACCACCACTACCAGTGCCGCCGCCGCCGCCACCACCACCCACCATTAACACATCACCACCGTAAAGCCCCACTTCCAACTCCTCCACATTTCTGTGCAAAATTTAAAACGAATAGAGAGAAGAAAAAGAGAGAGAGAGAGAGAGGAAGCAGTTTCCGTTGCGTTTATACAGAATTTTTTTCCTTTCACACTAGAAATAAAATGTTCCATTTTCTTCAAAATTTGAAAGAAAACGAAAAGAGAGATCTTTTTCAGTACTGCCTGAGATGCTTATGCTCAGACAGCAAGGCATGTAAATGATGAGTGCAGAGTGGTTATTTATTTATTTTTTAAATTACTGTTTCGTCAGGCAGAGTTGCAGTTAGCAGTTTAGGTAGCAGGTGATGGGGGGAGGAAAGTGGAAAGATAAGCTTCGAATATGCTATAATACCGGGTGGGTGAGAATCAATTCGATGTCGCGCTATACCTAAACGACCATCGAGTGACACATTGGCTGCGATCAAAGCCATTTAGGGGATAATCTCTGGTTAATTAGTTAGGTTTTGAGTCTTGATGAAGAGATAAGACACAATACCTAACTGGGCTGAGATGCTCGCTTCAAAACAGGGACGTGGGTGGTGTTAATTGTTAAATTCACTCGATTCCACTTGAAAAGTCTAGCGCTGAGGCCATTCTGATGGTGTTTATCTAGTCTGTGCATCGGTTGCCCTCAATTCGGATTTCGAAGGAAGAATACACAGTGAGGTGAGGGTTTCTCCTCTTTTGAGTAATTTTTTTCCGATCCTGGTAATCAAGCAGATCTGGGTTAAGTAGCAAATGACTCAGTTTTCTTAAGGAAAAAAAAATGAATCTTTGCAGAGCATGATCAAGAGATTGTGGGGTTCGAAAGATGAAAAATCTGGAGGAGATTGAGGAAGTAAAGGAATTGAACCTGTGAAGGAGTGGATTTTGGCAATTTTCTCGGTTATGGACTATGGTGGGTGACACAGATCGGTACCTATGAAAGTTGAGAAGGTTGAGCCGTTGAGGGAGGGGAGGGAGGGCGATTAAGAAGTTCAGAACTTGGAGTGGTGGTGGTGATGGTGGGGGTATGTAAAAGAAGATGATGATTTGGGGAAGATGATGGCATTTTAGTCTTTTCAAATTTTAGCAAATAGGTCAGGGCAATTAGGTCTTTTCAAATTAGGTAAAGTACACGTACCCCCCTAGAATGCACCCAATATTCCGCGTACCCCCCTAAGCGGCTCAATATTCCGCGTACCACCCCTCAATATTCCACGTACCACCCGCTGCTTTACACCCCAAATGCCACATAGGTCCAATCCGTTAAATACCACCGTTAGATGACAATATTTTGACTATTTTACCTTTTGCTTCATTTTCTTAAATCTGAAAAGACTTAAATACCCTCACTTATTTTTTGCCCAAAACTAATTGAAAATGACCAATTTACCCTTTGTTTTATTTTCATAAATGAAAAGACCTAATTGCCCTCACTTATGTATTACCCTAACCTAATTTGAAAAGACTATTTTACCCCTAAATATTTGTTCCTAAAAACCCCAGAATGCCCTCATCTTCCCCAAATCATCATCTTTACATACCCACCACCACCCACCATTAACACCATCACCAAAGCCAATACTACCACCACCACCCACCATTGCCGTAGCCACAATCACCACCACCACCACCCACCATTCCAGAAATCGAATCCTGATTTGGGGGTAAGAAAAAACACAGAATTTTTTTTATTTTTATTTGTAGATGCAATAAAGTAGCACCACCTCTGGTCGCTTAGTTCTTTCCTTGTCAATGCATTTAACTTAATTTTTAGTCTACAACCAACACCATATCTTCTAAAGTAACAATACTAATCTGTTGCACGTTTAAACAAATTCTTATAGTGTCACAGTAGGAAACAAATTCTTCTCTTCACTCTTTTTTTTCTCCCAATTTCAATTTTTCTTTTTCACATTGTTTCCCTTTCTCACTTTTGGAGTTTGGTCTTTGAATAAAGGGAAGTAGAGAGGTTAGGAGAGAGAGAGAGAGAGAGAGAGAGAGAGAGAGAGAGAGAGAGCCATCCACTAAAAACCAGAGATAGAAGTATTAGAAACTCTGGTTTTATCTGGTAACAGAACTTCCAAATCTTTCCATTTTGTGAAATACTCGTCGCAAATCGCAATATTTTGTTTTCTTCTCTTGATCAATCATTATCTTTTTAGTTGTTTTCTTGCATTGGACATCAAGATTAGTTCAGAAAAGTTGAATTTTAAGTATATAAGTTTCATCATTGGGTTAGGGTTTCATCATTGGTTGATAAGAGAAACCTGTACGGAAATTGATTTGTTTCCAGAGAATTTAACTCGCATTTGTCTTAGAACCCAAAGCCAATGGTGGGTGGTGCTGGTGGGTGGTGGCGGTGGTGGTGGGTATGTAAAAGAAGATGATGATTTGGGGAAGATGAGGGCATTTTGGGGTTTTTAGGAACAAATATTTAGGGGTAAAATAGTCTTTTCAAATTAGGTTAGGGTAATACATAAGTGAGAGCAATTAGGTCTTTTCATTTATGAAAATAAAACAAAGGGTAAATTGGTCATTTTTAATTAATTTTGGGCAACAAATAAGTGAGGGTATTTAAGCCTTTTCAGATTTAAGAAAATTAAGCAAAGGGTAAAATGGTCAAAATATTGTCATCTAACGGTGGTATTTAACGGATTGGACCTATGTGGCATTTGGGGTGTAAAGCACGGGTGGTACGTGGAATATTGAGGGGTGGTACGTGGAATATTGAGCCGCTTAGGGGGGTACGCGGAATACTGGATGCATTCTAGGGGGGTACGTGTACTTTACCTTTTCAAATTTTAGAAACGATAGAAGAAATGGTAGTTTGGTCATTTTATAACATTTAATACCTGATGTGGACTTAAATGGCATTTGGGGTGTAAAGCAGGGGTGATACGTGGAATATTGAGCCACCTAGGGGTACGAGGAATATTGGGTGCATTCTAGGGGGTACGTATACTTTACCCCTTTTTTAATCGGTATTTATTTTATTTTCATAAAATAAAAAAATCTCACCAAAGCTGCATTAGTAAAATCCTCTTGTCAGCCTCTTCTTTTCAAACCCTCCTCCTTTTTGACATTAAATTAGCTACACTACAAACTCATTGGGGCTGTTCACAAATTGTTCTTTAAAGAGTTCTAGTCGATTTTCAACCTGTGATCTCTTGCAAATTTTTTTAAGCCCTTGACAGGTTTTTTTCTCCACCATTTCCACCTCTTGTATATTATGTTTCTACCGAAGAAAACCTTAAAAACTCCACAACAAAATCTGGTTCATAAGGTGGTGGTCGAATTTGATAAAGATCAAAAAATCAACAAGAAAGAATATTGATCCTTCAGATTGATTTGTCAAGCATAATATTTTGCTTGATCCCATTTTTCAAAGCTTGCAGCAATTTGAGCTGTTTGGGGATCATGAAATTGTAAAGGCACAAATGCCATTACCTTTATCCATAAAAAAACCATTTACAAATTCCCCTAATCAAGGGTAATTGTTGGATTCTAAAATGTTGTGAACATTTTCTAGTTCCAGTGAATTCAAAGTTACTCAATTAGGAAACCATAAAGAATGTCAAGAGTATTTTATAGTACATAATTATTCATTAGCTGCAAGTGGCTCACCTGATCCTTTCATATGAAGGAGACAAGTACCCAGGGATTTTGATATAAATAGCTTGAAAGATGAATGTAATTAACTTTGCCCATGATAGTTGTCCTTTCCAAAAGATTGGAGATATCTAAATCTTCAATTATCAAACCTGGGCATCAAATTGTAGTTCACAGATTGACTGTTTGTGCATTGAATGTAGCTTGTAGAAGCAAATGGATCAATCACCCATCAAGTTCAGTTTATGCCTTCCAGTCTCCACAACCAAACAGTGGATTTGGTAAGCAATTTCCTTCATGTACCATTCTCTTTTTTAGATTCACTCTGAGAATAATTTTGCTGTTTTCTGCTATAATTTCTCACTAACCTTCTTTTTCTCGCCATTAATGGAAAAGAAACGGTGGAAGGAAGTAAAATAAAGTTCAGCCAAGTGAAAAATATAAAATTTTCAGACTTTTCAGATGTCTTCAACTATACAACAACTTCCAAAATAAGAAGAACAAACTATTGAAATTGATAAAAGAGAAAAACCTCAAGAAAAAATATTGAACCCGTAACCCACCATGGGTGGAATTGCAGAGGACAAAAGAAAGGGAAAAAAAATTCGACCCAGTTCTGTTTCTACTTTCTACAATTCGTCATTAGGTTCTTCTTCATCATCCGACCCCGAAGAACTTCCACCACTCTTATCGTACACCTGCTTTATTACTGGATTACACACTGCTTCCACCTCCTTCAACTTCTCCTCGAAATCATCCTTCTCTGCGTTTTGGTTATCATCCAACCATTCAAGTGCATCTTTCAAAGCAGTATCGATTTTCTCCTTGTCATCGCTCTCGATCTTGTCTGCGAGCTTGTCCTTGTCGTTTATGGTGCTCTTCATGTTGTAAATATAAGTTTCCAACTTGTTCCTCGAATCGATCTTTTCCTTAATCTGCTTGTCCTCCTCTGCAAATTCCTCTGCTTCCTTCACCATCCTATCGATCTCCTCCTGGCTCAGACGCCCCTTGTCGTTTGTTATGGTGATTGATTCCGTTTTCTTTGCTGCCTTGTCCTCTGCCTTCACATGCAGAATGCCATTGGCATCGACTTCAAAGGTGACTTCAATCTGAGGAACTCCTCTGTTTTTTAAACAAAACCCAATCCAGAAAAGAGTTTTAGGTTTTCAGTTTTCACTCATTGCTGCAATTTTTAACTGTTCAGGAAAGGGTATTACAGTGTTCCGTTTTACTTACCTTGGAGCTGGTGGGATACCAGATAAATCAAATCTCCCAAGCTCACGACAATCCTTTGTCAAGCTCCTTTCACCTTCATAAACCTGAAAGTTTCACAAACACAGATGGTTTTATAAATTAAAATGCACTATAATAACGCAATTCCGCAATTGTCTTCACATCAATCACGTCAGTCTCCTTTACCTTAATCGACACTGTTGACTGCTGATCTTGATAGGTTGTGAAAGTCTGAGATTTCTTTGTTGGGATCACAGTGTTCCTTGGGATCAATTTGGTCATAACCCCACCAACCGTTTCGATACCCAAGCTCAGAGGTGCAACATCGAGAAGAAGAATGTCTGCAAGAAATAAAAGGAACACGATTCAGAAACTGGAATTCAACCACAATATTTGATTACCTCCGAACAATGCCAAAAACACAGAACCTATCTATTACCTTTGGTGTCATCACCGCCTTCACCACTGAGAATTCCACCCTGAACAGCAGCACCATAAGCCACAGCTTCATCAGGGTTAACACCCTTGTTGGGTTCCTTCCCTTCAAAGTAATCCTTCAAAAGCTGTTGGACTTTAGGAATCCGGGTACTCCCTCCAACAAGCACAATTTCTTGGATGTCCGTCTTCTTCAACCCTGCATCTTCCAAGGCCTTCTTCACTGGACCCATTGTCTTCTTGAACAAATCCAAGTTCAGCTCCTCGAATCTTGCCCTCGTTAATGGCTCAGAGAAATCAACCCCATCAAAGAGGGATTCAATCTCAACGCGAACCTGGTGTTGGCTACTCAATGCCCTCTTGGCCCGTTCACATTCCCTCCTGAGCTTCCCCAAGGCCTTGTTATCCTTGCTGATGTCCTTGTTATACTTCTTCTTGATCAGCTTAATAAAGTAGTCCATAATCCTGTGATCAAAGTCTTCTCCTCCCAAGTGGGTGTCACCACTGGTTGCCAGAACCTCAAAGACGCCATTGTCGATCGTCAAGATACTAACATCAAATGTACCACCACCCAGATCATAAACCAAAATGTTCTTCTCTCCTCCCTTTTTGTCCAGTCCATAGGCAATTGCAGCAGCTGTAGGCTCGTTAATTATCCGAGCCACATTAAGCCCTGCAATTATACCAGCATCCTTTGTGGCCTGCCTCTGTGCGTCATTGAAATAAGCTGCAACAAGGAACACGCTGAGTTCATGGAGAAGAAGAGTTGAATCACAAATAAAAAAAATAAAAAAAAAGAGATTTCAAATTCTATACCTGGAACAGTAACAACGGCATCCTTAATTTTCTTCCCAAGGTATGCTTCAGCCGTCTCCTTCATCTTCAACAGTATCATAGCACTGACTTCTTCAGGGCTAAACACCTTGGTTTCTCCATCTTTGATCTTCACCTGTATATAAGGCTTCCCATCTTTGTTCACAATCTTGTAAGGCAAGAACTTTATATCTCTCTGTACCTCCGGATCATCAAACCTAAAAAGCATAAAAATGGAACAAAATTTTTTATTAAGATGAACAGATTACTCCTTCCTTGGTACTGATCATAGAAATAGAACATTGGTTAATCGAAGAGTTCACTTACTTGCGCCCGATAAGTCTTTTGACATCAAAGATTGTTCGTTCGGCGTTGAGAGCGGCTTGATTCTTGGCCGCTTCGCCGATCAAACGTTCAGAGTCAGTGAATGCAACCCACGAAGGGGTGATTCGATTTCCTTGATCGTTCGCTATAATCTCAACATGACCATTCCTGTAAACTCCCACACACGAATAGGTTGTCCCTAGATCTATCCCAATTACAGTCCCGAGCTTCGGAGATTCATCCGCCGCCACTGCTAATCCTAACAAAAATTCTAAAAAAAAATAAAAAAACAGAGAAAGTGATCTTTAGATTTCAGCCCTTTCCATCAACTAACTCACACAATTAACAGAATCGAAAGAAAATTTACCTGAAAGGAAGAGAAGCAGAACTGCCGTTGCTGCTCTGTGTTTTGCCGCCATCTTAGTTCTTTGAGCTTTTTCGTATTTCTTCTGTTTTCTCTCTGCTTCTTCGTATATCCAAATACTGAAGTGAAGGACATAGGGGCTTATATTTATAGCTTCTGTGTAACGGTGGCTCATGCGCTAGAGTGTTCCCTCCAATGAGATTTTGCCATGTCGACAAAATAGCTTACCTGTCAAGAGATTCTGATGTTCCACGTACATGAACCAATCAGAGTTTGACACGTATGATGCTGTTGGTAAGGAGCCCTTTCCTCTCTTGAAAGTTCTTGATTCTTACAGAGAGAGAGACGAGTTCCGATTGTGCACCGCCAAGGTTTTTTCTTTATTCCGAATCCCAAAGACTTGGGTCACAAACATTCAACGGTTGTTAGTGGTTTTAACCATCCGATCACTCTTATTTTAACGGACCCGATTCTCAAGCCAAAATCTCTCCTTGATGAAAGCCAGTGTGCCTTCGGATCAAGGAGGGTTATGTTCCAATCCGACGTTGAGAACTAACAAGCCGACATGAGGGCAACTTCAAAGGGATCAAAATTGTTGAGAAGACACGTGGCAATTTTTTAGTGGCTATAAGCTGCTATCCGACCTGTGGATCGTATGTGGCTAATTGTTACCGGGTGGTACACGTTGTCTTGTCCCATTCGGATCCTTTCGGACTCTAGCTGCGCTGGCTCAGAGTAATGGTGTCAACCAGTCGGTCGGACATAATCGGTACCCACCAATGACCAATTAAAGACCACATGTCAGCATCGTTGAATTAATCGGATCTCATAAGCTAGGCATGCACACATTTATATTCCGTCGGTGATTATCAATCTACAATCTTTACCAAAAAATTAAAAAAGATTACTGATCCGCAATCAGGTTCAAGTCATCAGGTTGTATAATCGGTTTTTAAATGAGCTAATTAAGGGCATATTTGGTATAGTTTTTATTTTTGATTTTTGTCTTCAAAAACGTTTTTGATTGTGCTTGGTATCATTTATGGAGTCTGTTTCAATTTAAAAAGAATTAAAAAAAACTAAAAACTAAAAATAGATGGAAAGCTGTTTATTTTTTTAGTTGAAAATTACTTTTTACCATTTATGCGGGGACTTCAATGAGCACGTGCTCATGGGTCTCAAAATCGATGGGTAAGAGCGTCATTTCCGTGTTTAATTAGAAATATCCTCCTCTAACTTCTTCTTCTTTCTCCTCTTGCGACCCCTTTGTCACTTCATTCTTCTTATTTTTCCTGCAACTCCATTGACCCCCTCATCTTCTTCTTCTGGTGACCCTATTCGCCAATAGCATTGAAGCTCTTTCTGCTTCTGCCTCTCTCTTGCGTCATTCGGTACTCAAAAGCAGTCACTTTCTCCTTTGATCTCTCTCGGACTTGGTTTATGAGGTAGTAATTGTTTGATCTATCGATCTATCTTTTTCTTTTGATTTGTTTCTGTTGGAATTCTAAATTCATTTAAAATATTTGATTCAAAATATTTTTATTATTTATTAAAAGGTTTATTAGAGGGTTTTGCCGTTTCCTAATAGACACCTAAATGACCAATGGGTGTACCTATTGGAAGACTTGTTTGAATAGTCAACAAACAAGTCTTATGAAAAAAAGCATGTTTTATGGGCATATCCTTTGGAGACACCCTTGGGGGTGCCTTTTCTTCTCCTATATAAAGAGAGGAGTTTTGTCCATTTCACTAATAATTTTTTGAGAAAACTTCTTTTGTTTTTCCTCTCGGCTTTGTTTCTCTGTTGTTTATATCCAATTGAGTGTAACTCTCTGTGCCCTTAGTAGCCTAGTATTTGAAGTGCATCATTACTAGATAGTTTTAACCGGAGCGCTGTTTTATCTTGGAGGCTGATTCGCAAGGACCCGACTGCACCATAGGGGGGCGTCTACAGTTTTAAGGAGAATGACTTTTGTCACGACTCAGCCCCACCATTTCTTTTATTTTCTTCATATTTTTCAGGCTTATGAAGTGTTATATGGTGCTTGAGATTGTCGTCATTGATCTCGGTTTGTCTACATTAAGATAAGTAATCTAACTCCTTTGTTACATAAATATATTGATATGTATGTTTTGAAAGATTGTTTCCAACAGTTTCCTATTCCTTATGGCTAATGATCGTTTTTTAAGTTTGATTTGTGGTTTATTTTCACTGGATCGATCTGTAAATCTTTTTTGCTTTATGGGTTTTGTTAAAGTAGGCAAAAGAAATGATCTTTTCTTGTCTTCGAGTGTATTTGAGAGAATGGATTCGAAACGATTGGTTTTTTCTTTCGTTGTTCTCTTTGTTGCTGATTTGGGTTTTTTGTTTTGTCGATTATTTGCTTCGACTTGATGCTATTAGGATTTTTTTTTTCTGTTTATTGATTTGAGTTTTCTGTTTTGTCAATTATTTGCTTCGATTTGCGCTCTAATTGTTTTCTGTTTGAAGGGCTTTTTGCGTTCTTATCGATTTCTTCCCCATGTCTTCTTCTTCTGCTTCCGCCATGACCAAGAACGTACCTGCAGAAACAGAGAATAGCCCCAAAAAGCCCTTCAAACAACGCAATTCCTCTTCAATTTCTTTCTACTCACCTAAACTCTCTCTATTCATTCTTATCACCTGTGTTAGGGGTGTCAATGTCAGGCCCACACCGGTAGACCCGACCCCACCCGATCGTATAAAGACCCAACCGACCCGACCCGATTAATAAACGTGTCGGGCTTTAGCCCGACCCATTTATAAATGGTCGGTCTCGGTGCTGGAGGTGACACCGTCGGGTGCCCCGACTGGCCCGTCCATTTAAAACCCCGACCGAGCCAACCTCTTTGCCCCGTTTAAGCCCGACCCTCTAAGCCCGATGTATATTACCTATTCTACCCCCAAGCCCAAGGCACGGCCATGTCTAAAGTCTAAACGGCCAAAAGGCCCAACTAACTGAGTAACCATTAACCATTTAACCCTAATTAACCTTCCAAATTCCACCTTTTTTTGCTTTTTTCTATTCAGTCTCGGCTGTCTCGTAAAGTCAAGATTTAAGTCTCTGTGTCTCACACGGCAATCCTACTTAATAGAAAAAGGAAAAAAATAAACTGGAATTTGAAAGGGAGAGAAGAAGAAGAGGAAAGAAGGTAGAGAAGAAGAAGAAGAAGAAGAAGAAGAAGAAGAAGAAAGAAGAAGTGAAAAAGAATCTATTATTTTATAAGCAATTGGCAAAGGACCATGGTTTGAAATTGAAAAATTCTGCCCACACCGTTTAGTGCCCGTTTAGAGTTAAATAGGCCATTAGCCTGACCGAGGCCCGTTTAAGACCCATTTACCTTGAATAAGGCTGACCCCGATTAAAGACCGAACACCGACCGACCGAAATTAAACAGTACCATGTCCGCCCAATACAAGCCTGAACACCTAAACGGTCGGACACGGTGCAGCCTATAAAATTGGTGAGGCCCGTCAAGGCCCGACCGAGACCGATCGAACCCAACCGGTTGACACCCCTAACCTGTGTCATTATCTTTATTTTCCTCCAAACTCTTACTTTAATACAATCCATACACTCTTCCCCATCCTCCCCTTCCTCATGGGCTTTCCTATGCAAGTGGGGGAACATTGTCAACACCACAATTAACTTCGAAAGGTATATTATTTTGTATATTGGATCAGGACACACACTATGGTTCATGAAATAAGGAAAATCCAAAGAGATTGATACCCAACAACTCGGTTCTGAGTTTATGCTTTGGGAAAGAAGATGGGTAAAGGTGGCATCTCTCCACCCACCCACTTCAAAAAACTATTACTTTGTCTACAATCTATTCTGTGTAGTGGTTACCAAATGATTTTCATGTTTTGACAAAAAATGATTTTCACAAATGATTTTTGTTAAATAGGCAAAAATAAAAATTGTACCAAAGATGCCCTAAGCTAATCAGACTATAAATCGACTGTAAAAGGAGTCATATATGAATTAAGGCCAAATGTTCTCTGTGCCGAGGGTGCAGGCTGCGCCAATACACATGGGGTGGACGAATTGACCGTTCTGTCCCCCTGAATAACAAAAATTGTAGACACTGATTTTTGTCACCACCTTTGGCAAGGATGACGACGGGACACGGATGAAGGGCGATGCATTTTTCCTTTCCTAAAATCTGGCCCATGGGCCCAAACACCCCGTGGAACCCAAAATGATCCATTTAAGCCCAAAAGATGAGATGAGGGGGACCACACTATCCACTGTGACGGGGACGGTGTCCCATAGCCCTGTTGAGGTCCCCCACGGCTATGGTGTACGGAGCCACGCCACCGCGGGGGTTTCCGACGTCAGCTTACTGATGTTGCCCATGGCGCCGTGGAGGACCTCTCCGGGCCAAGGCTGTGGGGCACCCCCCCTATAAATAGGAGGGTCCCCCCTCCCCTTATTTCAAGGATTTTCAAGGTAGGGAGACCCCCCCAAGTGTGAGCTTTACCCCCATTTGTCCCCTTTGTCCTGATTTCCCTTCTTGAAAGTGCCCAATTAAGTGAGGTTCTCAAGTACAGTAGATCTTTCGATTACCTATTCGGTAAGAGAGTGATCCCCTTTCTTCGAGTTTGTTATCTTGTGTGTGCACGGATAACAAGCAAAATCCCCCCATTATAGCTGTTATTCAGCCCGTTTGCTGATAGCAAAAGGTGCCAAAAGGAGTCGTTAATCTGTAAAAAGTCGGTGTTGGTCTATTCGTCTGTCTCCCCTGAGCCAAGGGAATACCCTCATATAGGTATAACTATTGCATTTTCATTATTCCAATGTAGTAATTAATGTTCTACCGTCTTAATGTATATATTGTAAATATTAGTGTAGTATACATAGTGTGGCCCCACCATAATCGAAGGAGAAAATATTCGTCATTTGAGAGCATCTATAACAGAAAGACCGACTCACCCCTGAAGTTTGACGAAAGTATAATTTTACCCCCCAATTTTGGATAATTCTGCGTAACCCCCTGAGGTTTACAAACATTAACAAACACACCCAATCCATGAGTTCATGATTAACAACGTTAAAAATATGATGTGAACTAACAGAATTGCCCTTGCAAGAAAAGAAAAAAAAAAACCTGTAACTCAGTTTCCCCAAATTGTTTGGGGAAGATGAGTTGTAGGTATCCTTGTAGAGAATACCCTGGAATCAATTTGGGAAGCTGAGTTGCAGGTATCCTTGTAGAGAATACCATGGAATCCAAGATCTTTGAGAGATCTGTCTCAGACAACTTTGAAATTCCAGATTACTATCTCATGCAGTTAGAAGATTATCAAATAGGGATTCATTGTAATTTTTCTTATTTTATTCATGTTATTAGAATCTTTGAAAAGTAAGAGTCCAATTTTATTTAAATCTGTCTTCAGTTTTGGATTAGATAGAGTTAGAGTCTAGTTATAATTTCAGTTTTACAATAGGATTAGGAATTCTATTTTATAAAGAGCATGTAACCCAACGATTTGAGATTTGAAAATTGAATGAAAAGGGTTTACCGTGTTGCTGCCAAGAGCTGAGTGCGCAGTTCTCATCCCTCCCTTTGATATTCTCTCTTCTCTCTCACTATTTCCTCTCTCTTTACTTCTTTTCCTTTGGTACGCTGTTATTACTCTACTTTGTTATTGCCGAACCAGTTGAGCCGTGACAGATTTGATTGCGTTCCTTACGAGTTGTTCAATGGATCTGGAACTTAGATTGATGACTCTCTACCCTTAGGCGAATTAATTTTTTGCACCCCCAGTCCTAACCCCATTCCTGTGGTGAGGAACTTGCAGAAGGCCTGAAACCCTAACTTCCGCCAGGTGCTGCTTCCTGTTAAACCCCTTGATTGTTAGGTTGCTGAACTTCGAGTTTGTTGGCTGGTTCCAATAGAGATTGGGATTTAGTACCTGAGTCCAAAATTTCTGCTCGAGTGAACCTCATAGCATCGAGTTCTTCTCTTCGAGGTTTGGAGCTACCGCCTTGTCTTTCATCGAGGAAGAAGAAGAAAGGTTCTTCTATTTCTTAAATTTCTATTTTTTCAATATTACCCTTACTTGATTTTACTATTATTCCCTAAATGGTTTGGATCGATCCAGTCCTAGGTGACAAGAAATCTGGAATTTATGGTGTTCCCTACAAGGATACCTGCAACTCATTTCCCCCAAATCGATGAGCTGCAGGTTTTTTTTTCTTTCTTCCTTTTCTAGTAAGGGCAATTCTGTCAGTTCACATCATATTTTTAACATTGTTATTTGTTAGTCATGAACTGATGGAATGGGTGTATTTGTTAACGTTTGTAAACCTCAGGGGATACACAGAATTATCCAAAACTAGGGGGTAAAATTATACTTTCGTCAAACCTCAGGGGTGGTATGTGTAAATTACCCAAAAATGAAAGGTGTTCCACAAGGAAAGAACAAACTAGTCGATTTTAAACTTTCAAATAATCTATATATTTCCATGAATGAAAGATTGAATTTGACTCAAGTTTGTGATTAGTCAGTCAATATTGAGTGTTGAGGGAACCTCCACATTTCCTGCTCTGTTATTTCCATAACCGATCGAATTTGAACCCAAGTTTGTGATTAGTCAGTCAACATAGAGTTCTGTTGAACAAAAGGTATAATCTATGAAGATATATAAATAGGAGAATTAATCTCCATTTTTCCTTACCCATCCTTTTAAGCTTGTTCTTTTCTCATACATATTTTTGTTTGTTATATCCCAAGACTTAATATGGGAAATCTCCCCGTGGTTCATCTTCTCCTCTTCTGCTTCTTCTTCTTCTTCCTATTGCATTTGACTCAAACCCAAGCAACCCTCTTGATGGAGCGCCATATTTGCCTAGATAGCCAGAAATCTGCTCTCTTGCAATTGCAGCAAGACTCCTTTATTAATAATACCAATCATGTCAGTTTATGGAAACCAGAAACAGATTGTTGCTCATGGGTAGGCGTCACATGCAACATGACCACTGGTTACGTGATCGGTCTCGACTTGAGTTTCAACTACGGAGGTATCGATTCCGACAGCAGCCTCTTTGGCCTCCATCATCTCCAACAGCTCAATCTTGCTTACAGTGACTTCAGGCTCGCTCCAATCCCATCTGGTTTTGATCGGCTTTCAAGCTTGACCCATCTCAACCTCTCCAATACGTGTTTCTACGGCCAAATACCCTGGGAATTCTCACGCCTAACAAGGTTGGTTTCTCTTGATCTCTTCATCCAAAAAGGTTTTTGTGGTCCAAATCCAGATTTAATAGACCAAATCCGCATAAAACTGGAAACACCAAACCTTAAGGTATTGATTCAGAATCTGAATTCTCTCGTGGAACTATACCTTGATGAAGTAGACCTCTCTACACAAGGAAGCGATTGGTCTCAAGTCCTGGCGGAGGCACTTCCCAACCTCCGTGTGTTGAGCTTGTCTAACTGTTGTCTTTCAAGTCCCATTCACTCTTCTCTCTCGCAGCTTGTCTTGCTCTCCGATCTCCGACTTGATGAAAACAATATTTCCGTTGAAGTACCAAAGTTCTTGGCAAATTTCTCTCATTTGAAAATTCTTAGTCTAAGATCTTGTGGATTGTATGGGGAGTTCCCTAGCGGTGTTTTCCAGCTACCCAATCTTCAGATCCTTGATGTGTCGAACAATTCTCTCCTCACTGGTCAGTTGCCTGATTCTATTGGAAATCTTCAGTTTTTGAGGAAATTACGACTTTCGGCTTGCAGTTTCTCTAGATCAGTCTCACCTTCCCTAACAAACCTTACCCAACTGATTGAGTCCTAAAAAACATATTGGTGAGGGCAACATGCCACTCGATCAGCCAAGAGAAATAATAAAACTACGGGGATCTGTGAGCCGCACCGAGGGGGTTCTTATCCTATTCGATCGACGGGGGATCTCAGCATAAACACCAGGCCGATCAAAAGCCACACGGCCCAAAAGAGCCTCCTCCTCTGGTGAAAAGGGAGATGAACTTTTTTGCAACCCCACTCCTAACTCCTTTTCAACCTCGCTATGAGAGTTTTTTATGGTTTCCATGACCAAACCAACTTCAATTTGGCGATGTCGATGGCGTGATCCAGGGATAATCGCCTGCTCCACATTCCGAACCCAAACTTGCCGGTGTCGCGACACTTTTGTAAAAGGAGCTTCACCCCCTGCTTCATCATCTTGCTCAATCGTAGCGTGAACCACAACTGCAGTTCTACCATTATCGTAGCTTGTGACAGAAGTTGGTGAAAGAACCACTTCTAAACGATCCTCCTCTTGAGATGCTAAACTCGTTGAACAAACCGGGCCCACTGCTTGAGATTGGTTTGGAAATACTTGGTTCAACTCCTTCTACCCTAGCTCCATGTCATCACTAAACTCATTTCCACTGCTCATTGAATCGCCAGACTTTTCCAACGTAGCCTTCCGGGAAAGTGAGTGAGAGATACTAGTTACAGCATGACTATTAAATTCTTGATTTTCCTCCCTTAAGTTTGAAAAGTCTGAAGAATTTACAACTGCCTCTACAACATGTGCCTCCCTTTCCTTCTCAGAATTAACCTCTTTAGCGCCGACCTGCACCATCGCCATCCCTACTGATTTCTCCACGCCATTGTCTAGGGTTCTTTTCCTTTGTTGACACAAGGAGTAACCACCTCCTCCCCAGGATCGTCAAAAACATTCACACCACCCTCACAGCTTAAAGCTTCTCCATCATTCACGGGGTTACAAGGCAAATCCTTCCCTTTAGCTTCAGATTTCTTGGGCAAAACCGTGTCTACACCAGGCCTTTTACGACAATTCTCCCTCACATGCCCCAACTTGCAGCATTCCACACAGAAGGAGGGTAATCGCTCAAACACCACTTTCTGAAAAAGACCAGAAGATCTGCACCCAATCCAAATCCGGTCGGGAAGATCGAAAAGAAGATCAACCTCTACGCAAGCCCTCGCAACCACTGTTCTTGTGTACCCAGAAGTCGCTCCATCCACCCTCAAGACCTTTCCAACCACGCCAGCTACTGAGCGAAAGAAATTCCCGTGAAACAGACTGACCGGCAGGTTGGGGAAGGAGACCCAGACCGGCACAATCGGTGACTCCAAACCAGGCTTAAAGAACCTCGTCCACTTAAAGAACCTAAACGGGAAACCTTTGATAACCATCTATTCTTTCAACCAAACTCTGACGAAATCTGAATGCTTTACGAAGAGCAAGAGCAGATGCCTGGAGGCCAATGAAGAAACTAGGACATCCGCTGAGAGATGGAAAGAGGCTTGCAGAGAACGCTTCACGTCAAAGAGAGACGGCCTCCCGTAAGAACACTTCGCCACCAACGTCGTCTGAAACGGTTTCACAGAGATCGCAATTTTAGCCTCAGAAAAGAACACCGCCGGAGTTCCCATATGGATCGATGGACCTTTCACATCAATCGAAGAAGAAGCCAAAGGGGCGGCGGAAGTAACCACAAACGCAAAAGAACGGGCCACAACACCACTGGGAATCGTCGGCCTTTGAGAATCCGATGGGTGATCCCCCCTTGCGAAGGTAGGATCAGCCAAGGAAACCCCCCTCGAAACCTAGATCTTAAGATTTTCCTTAATCATCGCCACTGCATAAACTTGCATCGCCATCGGCCTTTGAGAATCTGATCACCGCATCACTATGACTAATTCTCCGCAGCACTAGTTCTTTGTTGTTATCTGCTATGTAATTCTTCTCTAGGATTTAAATATAAAGAAAGCCCGATTGAAGCACTATGAACTCTTAGGTTTTCTATCGGCGGAAACCGATCGCTTTGACACTTTCACAGGTTCATTTCCATCTTCTTTAGCAAACCTTACCCAACTAACTGAGTTGGACCTTTCATGGAACACTTTCACAGGTTCATTTCCATCTTCTTCAGCAAACCTTACCCAACTAACTGAGTTAGACCTTTCAAGAAACAATTTCACAGGTTCATTTCCATCTTCTTTAGCAAACCTTACCCAGCTAGCCATTTTGGACCTCTCCTTCAACAAATTTAATGGTTCAGTCCCTATGTTTAAATCAATTTCTCATCAGCTCTCAAGACTTGAATACCTCTCTCTGGGATCCAACAATTTTAGTGGCATCGTGAACTTGGACATGTTTGGGAACCTTAAGAACCTTAAGATTCTTGATCTTTCAAACAACCTATTGTCACTTGAAGCTGGCAACAATACCAGTTCTACTCTTCCCCAGCTTCAAGGGTTGTACATGGGATCTTGCCACATAAAAGAATTCCCAAATTTCTTGAGAACTCAAGATAAATTGCAGAGTTTAGACCTTTCAAACAACCAAATCCAGGGACATGTACCTAGTTGGATATGGAAGGGGACTCTTTCTTTTTTGGATCTTTCTCACAACAACTTGAGCGGTACAATTCCGGAGGAATCGATATGTAAATTGAATAGTCTAAAAATCTTTGTTGCCTCTTACAACAACTTGAGCGGTTCAATTCCGGAATGTCTAGGCAACATTGGCACCCTCTCAGTATTGAATCTAAAAGAGAATAGTTTTCATGGATTAATACCTCCACATTTTACAAGTGCAAGCTGCAGCCTGAAGATGCTCAATCTCGGTGTAAACAAATTAGAAGGCCAAGTGCCCAAGTCATTGGCTAATTGCACAACACTAGAGATTCTAGACCTTGGGAAGAACGAGATATTTGATACTTACCCTTCCTAGTTGGAGAAATTGCCTATGTTGCAAGTTCTTAAATTGCAGTCTAGCAGTTTCTATGGCCCCATCGAACCCCCTCGAACCTCTGAAGGATTCCTAAAGCTGTCACTAATTGACCTCTCTTCCAATAGATTTACAGGTAATTTGCCAGCTGAATACTTTGGACGCTTGAAGGAAATGATGTCCACAAATGTAGATACTACATCAGAACGATATTACAATGTTGAAGATTTCTACTATAAAGAATCAGTCACGTTCGGAGGGAGGGAAATAATTATTCAGGGATTCATGTTGTCCTCCGTAGTAGCTCTGGATCTTTCCAACAACAGATTCCATGGGGAGATACCAAAAGTGATTGGAGATCTCACATCGATTAGGGCTCTAAACTTGTCACACAATAACCTAACAGGCCAAATCCCATCATTGTTTGCAAACATGTTAGAACTTGAATCATTGCATCTCTCATGTAACAAGCTTTCTGTGCGAATCCCTCCATAACTTACTAGTCTTACATTTCTTTCAATCTTTGATGTCTCCTACAATCATCTTGAGGGACCTATACCACGAGGCTATCAATTAGATACATTTTCAAAGGATTCTTACATTGGGAATGAAGAATTATGTGGTTATCCCTTATCAAGGAAATGCAGATATGTCACTGAGGAAATTGTGTGCGGAATGTTAATTGGAATTGATATGCCATAATTTGTACTTCAAATCCTGACCCTACACGTGGACCCCTCACATTTGCAAACAAAAGGAAGTTGGGGGCATGCTTGGAGAATCTCACGCGTGTGATGGTTATGAAGTGTGCCCTGTAACGACAGTTACGCAACCACCAAGGGAAGGTCCCACATGCCTTAAGAATCCCGGAGATCCCAAGATTCGCGGGGGATCACAACCAGAATGGGAGTTTCCAAAAACTGTGCTACCAAAAAAGGAAGTTATTAAAGCAGAAAGGATCGTCCGAGATCCCATCCATCACTATAAATTAAGGGCCAGACCCTCATATAAAAGGGAACTCAATTAGCAATATTTAGTGTTTAATAAAGAAAGAGTATTTCGCAGTCTCATCTCCGTTATTCCCAATTCCATCTAGTTTCTTCATTAGCATATCAGTTGTGCCATCTGTGGATTTCTCTCTGGTAGAAATCTTTGCACAACATTCAGCGCCATCTGTGCGAATTAGAGAACAAAGACCTACGAAGATCCCATTATGACCAACACAAGAAACCAGTCAAGGATCACTCGATCCGCCACTGCGGCATTCCTCCTCCAGGACCTTCTGTTGCTGGATAGGGAGGAGCCTTAGCCCGTCCGACCGCTTCCCGGCAAGAAGGTGAAGATCCTATCCCAGAAGACCAGAAGCTGCCGCACCAGGAGGAGTCTAAGCCAAGGCTCCCAGGGGACCCACCACGCTATGTAATCGTGGAACAGCTGGGATGACAAGATGGAGCAGATGTTGGAGATGCAGCGCGGTCTCCTACAGGGGATCCCCATACACCCACCTCCACCGCTGAACGGAGAAAGATCTCATTCACCGGAGCATAGCGAGAATCGTAGCAACGCAAACAACACCTGACGAAGGAACAAGGAGATGCAGGGAAATGCCAAGAATCAAGATTCGCACATAACGAAGGTTGAGCAAGTCTTGAACGACAAAGTCTTGGAACTCCAAGACCAAATTCAAGAAGTCATAAGGGGAAAGAACCTAGCCCCGATTCATAACTTTCACTTCACTACGGACTTAGCATTCAAGGATGAGGTACGATTTGAGTCCCTCCCAAAAGGGTTCAAGATGCCAACCATAGAGCAATATGCAGGCACCACGAATCCGGAGGATTACCTGGAGACTTTCAAGTCCCTCCTGTTCTTTCAAGGCGCTTCAGACGCTATAATGTGCAGGACCTGATCGTAAAATTCAGTCATTTTGAGATACTTCAGGTACCTAGGACACAAAATGCATCTACAGATGCCCTCTCTAGGCTAACCACCTCAGATTTTCAAGATCTGGGCAGAACAGTGTACTTGGATGTGCTCGATACTCCAAGTATGGAGCAATCCGGGGAAGTATTACCAATCGAGGTGGAACCTTGCTGGATGGACCCTTTAGTCAACTACCTTCAAGAGGGCATACTGCCCACTGACAAGGAAGAAGCAAAGAAAGTCAGAATGAGGATCGCTAGGTACATGATAATAGGGGGAACACTGTATAAAAGGCATTTGTAATGCCCTATTTGAAGTGTCTCCGACCATCTGAGGCAGAGTATGTTCTTCGGGAGATACACACGGGCATTTGTGGACAACACTTGGGGGGCATGGCACTCGCCCATAAGGTCATTAGATAAGGATACTTTTGGCCGTATCTCTGCAAAGAAGCAATGAGTTTTGTCTGCAAATGCCTGAAATGTTAGAAGTTTGCACCCATCACGTGCCAACTAGTAACGGAGCTCACCTCAATCTCAAGCCCATTGCCCTTTGTCCAATGGGGAGTGGACATACTGGGACCCTTCCCCAAGGCATCTGGAGGCAGACAATTTATGGTGGTGGCCGTCGACTATTTCACCAAATGGGTAGAAGCGGAAGCCTTGGCAACAATCACCCCACCGAAGGTTTGAAAATTCTTCCTCCATTCAGTTATCTATAGGTATGGAATCCCGAGAACCTTCATTACTGACAATGGAAAGCAGTTTGAGCAGAAGTTCAACGAATTTAGTGACCAATATCAAATTCAGCTAAGGAAGACCTCGGTAGCCCACCCCCAATCCAATGGGCTGGCAGAAGCAATGAACAAAATTCTATTGCATGGGATCAAGAAAAAATTGGAAATGGACAAAGGTTTGTGGGCGGAAGAACTGCCTAACATTCTATGGGCATATCGGACAACCACGAGGTTGGCAACTGGCGAAACACCCTTCATGTTGGCATATGGAATAAAAGCAATACTCCCGGTGGAGGTTGGAGAAATTTTGCTTAGGGTACAACTCTATGACCCTAAGGTTAACGATGAAGAATTAAGAATAAACTCAGCTCGGGTAAGTAATGTAGTACACCAACAGCGAACGGCACGCCACTACAACATGAAGCTGAAAACTAGAAGGTACCACCAGGGAGACCTGGTCCTATGCAAGGTAGAAGCCTTAGACCCGAGGTCCATGGGAAAGTTATCACCCAACTGGGAAGGACCATACAGAATCTCCAAACAAGTAGGAGGAGCCTATCATTTGGAGACCCTGGAGGGGGTACAGATACCACGATCCTGGAATGCAGAGAACTTATGAAAATTTTATCAATAAGGTCAGTTCCCAGTTGTTTGAATCCAATTTTATCAATAAAGGTCAATTCTCAGTTGTTTGAATCCCAAATTGTCATTTGTTGAAAGATCAGGCCATGATCGATAGAGACATCAATGATTAATCAAGCAAGTTGATGGCAAGCATAATGACTCTTTGCAATACTATTATTTTTAATGTGCCAACAATCAACTTAATGGTGAGTTACACCATAGGGGCGTTACCCCAAAACAAAGATGATGGTCACCCGACCATAATGGTGAGTTGCACTATAGGGGCATTTCCCTAAATCAAAGATGATGGTCACCCAACCATAATGGTGAGTTGCACCATAAGGGCGTTTCCCCAAATCAAAGACAATGGTCACCCGACCATAATGGGGAATTGCACCATAAGGGTGTTTCCCCAAAACAAAGATGATGGTCACCCGACCATAATGGTGAGTTATACCATAGGGGTGTTTTCCCAAAACAAAGATGATGGTCACCTGACCATAATGGTGAGTTGCACCATAGGGGCGTTTTCCCAAATCAAAGATGATGGTCACCCGACCATAATGGTGAGTAACACCATAAGGGCATTTCCCCAAAACAAAGATGATGGTCACCCGACCATAATGGTGAGTTGCATCATAGGGGCGTTTCCCCAAAACAAAGATAATGGTCACCCGACCATAATGGTGAGTTGCACTATAGGGGTGTTTCCCCAAATCAAAGATGATGGTCACCCGACCATAATGGTGAGTTACACCATAGGGGCGTTTTCCCAAATCAAAGATGATGGTCACCCGACCATAATGGTGAGTTGCACCATAGGGGTGTTTCCCCAAAATGGTCACCCGACCATAATGGTGAGTTACACCATAGGGGCGTTTCTCCAAAATAAAGATGATGGTCACCCGACCATAATGGTGAGTTGCACCATAGGGGCGTTTCCCAAATCAAAGATGATAGTCACCCGACCATAATGGTAAGTTGCACCATAGGGGCGTTTTCCCAAATCAAAGATGATGGTCACCCGACCATAATGGTGAGTTGCACTATAGGGGCGTTTCACCAAATCAAAGATGATGGTCACCCTACCACAATGGTGAGTTACACCATAGGGGCGTTTCTCCAAAACAAAGATGATGATCACCCGACCATAATGGTGAGTTCCACCATAGGGGTGTTTCCCCCAAAATGGTCACCCGACCATAATGGTGAGTTACACCATAGGGGCGTTTCCCCAAAATAAAGATGATGGTCACCGGACCATAATGGTGAGTTGCACCATAGGGGTGTTTCCCCAAATCAAAGTTGATGGTCACCCGACCATGATGGTAAGTTGCACTATAGGGGCGTTTTCCCAAATCAAAGATGATGGTCACCCGACCATAATAGTGAGTTACACCATAGGGGCGTTTCTCCAAAACAAAGATGATGGTCACCCGATCATAATGGTGAGTTGCACCATAGGGGTGTTTCCCCCAATCAAAGGAAGGGATCATCCGATCATGGAGGAAAGCACCAAACAGGAATATAAGGCCAAGCCACACAAAAATAAAGTATACAAGGAAAATTGCTCGAATAAAGAGGAAAATTGCTCGGATAACGAGATTCTTTTATTAGTATTCCAGTCTATCAGTACGAGTATGCCATGACTCAGGTACAAGCTTACAAAGCAGTCAACTTTTAAAAATAAATACACAGCAAGGTTTACCAGTACACACATGAAGTTATGCTCGATTTTAGAACCAGCTCCCCGAGAGGAGAAAACGTGGCAAACTAATAGGGCAACCACACCGACAGGAGAAAACCGTCTTTGCACTCCCAAGCAGAAGAAGGCTGATGAAAATTGAGAGCTGGATGATGCGAAGTGTGAGACAAGGGTAGCATTGACAACGGCATCACATAGAACGATACTGAGCTCGACATTCATGATGCAATACCCCCAGCTCCAAAGCAATCCCATGAATCAAGAGCCAGCTGCCCTACCAAATGGGATTCACCGTCAGCACCCTGAAACACCAAAATAGCCCTGCTACTACTCCTCTCAAACCACAGGAAGTGAGGAGCCTGAAGAGCCCTGGGCATTTCACGGGCTTCTTGTTCTCTAGCGCATTGACAGATCCACTCCACTGCCCACCAAATACGTTAACAGTGAAGCCGATGGGAAGCAGCCTCCTCAAGATTCTCCACCTCTCTAATGCAACATTCCCTCTCCAAAGAGTTGGCAATGGAAAGGCACATAGAGAGGGACCATCACGGCTCGTCAACCCAAAGGACACTACGTGTCGATTGAGGATCGAAGCTATGAAAGCCAATGTCGATTGAAGTCGAAAGTAGCACTTCTAAGAAGGTAAACCGCCAGAAATATGCAACCTCTGCATCTGAGAAAATAACGGCAACCAAAACACCATAAGAAGTACAGAGTTTCTATGGAATGACAGTGGAAAGGCAACAGTGAAGAACCCATATTTCCATGGGAAGCAAAAGTGTGAAGGATACCAACCCTATTTATAGGGCAAAACGACGATTCAAAGGGGAAAGAGAATATTAAGGGAACAACTACCCCACTTAATGGGAAGTTACATCCAGGGTCACATGCTCCGACCCCAATGGACATACCGTTCTCCAAAAATTGGAAGAGGTGCGATTACTCAGATGGCAATTCGGTTTCTTCACCAGCCCTATTAATGCTAAAGTATGTGGAACGTCAGTCAAACAAGAAAACAATAAATGTTAGCGTTGGAAATCCACACAAATCTCTGAAAAGAGGATTCGCACCATGATGGATATTTACGCCAGGGAAAAGGACAAACATCACCAAAAGCCAAGAAAAAAGAAGGATTTGACAACTCAAGGAAAGAAAAACCAAGTGGTGCAGATTCAATAAATTTCGAGCATAAAGCAAAACACATACATCCGAGGAGCGACAACCGTTGCCCGAGATACAACCACTGCAGTTACAGGTATGGGAGCTCAGGACAAGGTGGATTAGGGGCAAAGGCCCTGGAACATTCTGGGGAGGAGGAAAGAAAGGTATGGATAATGTTAAAGGGTCAAGTACAACCTCCCGTACTAGAACACGAGGGTCAAAGCCCAACCTCATCTTCCCCTAATTAAAATAGGGGGCAACCTCCTTCACCCGGTCATATAGGCGCCAAGTGCCTTCCAAAGCCTTATTTGCATAGAAATGTTTAAATGCAGCAGATTGAACCACATGGTTAATCTTAAGGTTCATCGCTGCATATTTCTCAGCCCAGAGATAGTCGGTGACGTTATCCACAATATCCCGAGCAAATTCCAGCCTGGCCAGTAGATCTTCCTCCCAGCGCTCAAGGGACCTATGATCTTTCAATTTCGCTTCCAAACAAGAATTATGCTTCCTCAGTATAGCATTCACTTTATCATATGCTTCTATCAGAGATAGCAATTCTTTCTCACGCTCTGAGGCCTCTCGAGCCACGGTACCAGACAAGGGAGGATGGTCCTAAGCAAAAAAGGGGTAAGGAGTCATGGTCAGTTATGTAATAAGACAAAATAATCCACAATAGCAAATAAAGCCCGTGGCCATTTTTTATTAAAGTACGCAGGATTACAAAAAAAAAGAAGAGAAAAAGCAACAACACAATGGCATTTGACGGAATAGAGAAATTAAACTATAGAGGCGTTTACAACATCTTCAGGGGTTAAGGGGGCAACTGGCGTAGCTGACATGGCTGGGGGAGCATTCTCCTCTCCCTACTCAACACTTTGCATCAAATTTTGCTGGGGGTAGTTTCAGAAGGAACAGAAGTCACAGCTTGGCCAGTTTCACTGGCGGTAGCTCCTTCAGGGCTGACCCCAGAGCTTTGCCCACCAACCTCGTTGAGGGACACCTGAGGAATCACAAAAGAAGAGGGACGAGGGATGTCCAATTTTCCAACCGAGGAGGCATGCTTGTAGGCGCCTGACTCTAACCGCATAAGCATGTTTTCCACTTCAGATATCCCCTCGAAGTTGAAATCCGGTTGCCTCTCCTTCACTTGAACCCAGATGGTGTGAGCAGTCTTCAGCATAGCCAGGGAAGCTGTCGCCATATGATGAACCTTGCAAGCTTCAGATTCAAGATATACATTGGGGGCCTTGGTTCCAGCATCATTAATTTGTACCCTCAAGCTATCCATCTCAACCTGCAGCTCACGGAGCAATTATTTCTTCTCTCCCAGCTTCTTTTTAACCTTCCCGTAAGAGGTCACGGACGATTGGACTTGCCCCTCCACCTTCTCTAGACTCTCCTAAGCTGCTGCCAGTGCTTTCGCTGTAGAATCTTTTTCAGCCCTCAGAGTGGTCAACTCGTTATTTAGGAGAGTGGACCGTTCATCGTTATACTGGACAGCCTTCCGTAACTTCGTCATTTCCTTCTCGGCTTCCTGGTACACCGAGGCAACCTTCCTCTTGCAGTTTACTAACTCTGAAGCAAAAGCCAAAGCCTAAAATAAAAAGAGAATGAAGGTCAATAAGCAGGAAGAAACAAGTAGGAGTGTAAACTGAGGAAAGAACATCACCTCATAGGCCCGTGCAAGGGTGAATTTCTTCAACGTCTCATCGGACATCCCAGAAAGCCAGTCTTGGTCCACTGGGGCAACGCAATTCAAGGCCATATTCTCGGCAGTCACGATATTGCCAATCACCCTCTGATCATTGCTAATGGACCATCGGGGAACAAACACTTCGAGATTGGCCTTGCCCTTGCCCTTATCCTTTTTGGTATTAGTGGGGGGAGGAAGGTCATTCGGGACCATGGAGGACCCCTCCTCCCGGGAAACTAAGCTCGAGCCAGGAGTCTTCTCTTTACCCGAGGAAGCTTCTACAATTTTTGAACCTCGGGGAGGCGCAGGGGGAAGCTTGAACGATCCCTTCTTCAGGGAATCCTTACCCAACTCAGTGGAGGACGGTTTTCTCTTCTTGCTCTTGTTCAAGAGGGCAAGAACCTTATCCCCTACAACCTGAAGATCTTCCTCCTCTATGAAGGACGCCAAGGAATCCAAAGGAAACTCTACCGTAACCAACAAAAGGAAAGTATCCAACAAAGAGAAGGTTATAATACAATGTGAAACACCCCGGGAAAGGGGGAGGGAGGAATTCCTGAAATGCTCACCCCGCTCTAACTCGGATTCGACTCCTCTACTTCCATCCTACTTCCAAGAGCTAGGATCATGACACCTGGCCTAATAAATATCTAACGGTTGAGAATCTTTTAAATTCAAATTAAATTGAATTTGGGAGGGGGAACCTTAAACCCGTTTCATTCCAAACCAGAACTGGTCGGTTCACTCTTTCCAAAACTAAAATGTATCATAACCCCAAACTGAGAGTTAGGGTTCATTCGTTCATTCGTTAAGAGAACTTTTCCACTTCGGCTCTCTTCTTCTTCCACAGAGGCGACAGAGATCAGACACATGAAACGACGGAAACCATTCCTTCAAATCCTTCCCCCTGCCATATTTTTAGCTTCATAAGGTTCCCTCGCCGGAAGAACCACTGAAACTTGACAAGAAAGCCGGCAGAGAAGGGGCCAAGGAAGAACAACAGAAAGAGAAAGCAAATCAATGTGACCCAACCGTGTCAACCCTAATCTCCTTTAAGATAGAGAGAATGGTTCCAAGATCGAAAAAGGAGTACAATGATCACACGAGGGAAGAAGACTAAAAAATTTGCAGGAATCAACATATTTTGATTCTCAATCTGCAATCAATGTAACTAAGAGCGATGCAGGAGAAAATAGGGGGGAAAATTAAATGAAATTTTCAATCTCCGAGTCCAACCAACGGACATTGAAGGCGGGAGCCGTATCACATTTTCGATTGCACTCTTTTCTCTTTTGTAAAAATCTAAAATATTGAAAACCAAGCTTTTTTCTCCCAAACTTTTTATTGGCTGGTTAGAATCAATTGCAAATTTCAACGGTTTTCTTCAATTTATCTTCTCAACGACTCAAAACTCATGATCCAAATTTAGGTCTATATAGATCATGATTAAAATGTTTGTGGTTCAATCTAAGAAGAAGACAAAAAATAAGAAAATATATGAATTTGAATAAATTTTGTTTGGGTTTGGATTTGGGAAATTTTTATGAGATTCATACCAGGTTATGTTTCTCCAAAACTAAACCCTTTTAGGCTTTCGCTATTTCACTTTATATCTATTCACTCTGACTCCTTAGAAAAGAGGGAGAAAGCCCCAATAGTATGTACATTCAATAGGTATTAAGCACAGAGAGGGAAGAAGAGGCAGAGCGAAAAGGAATTGATAGCTATGAACAGAACAGATCTGGGTCTGAAGTTCTGAACTCTGAAGAAGAGGATATGGTCTTCTGCTGTCCCAGCCTCCAATGATATATTGAATAATGTAAAGGATTCTTCTTCTTCTTCTTTCTTTAGTCTTTACCATTTCTCCCTCGATTCACCATTAAATAAATTCATAGTCTTCAAAGTCTCAAGTCTCTTCCACCCAAAAACGAAATGGGCAAAAAATAAAGAAGGAACAATAGAAAAGGGATGAAAGGAGAAGAGGAGAAGAGGAGAAGGGAGAAGTTTCTTCGTCGGCCGACAGCTTGGAGGGTTTACAATGGTTTAAGTGACTTATCCCATCTCCCAATCATTTTTCACTTTAATTCTAAAAACACAGCCTTGCAACCGTTAGATGGTTGCCAAGCCAGGTGTCACCATCACAAAGCTTAGAAGTAGGACGGAAGGACCGGCCTTGGAAGTAGAGGAGTCGAATATCCCTCTAACTCACCTATATCCTAGACATCGATAACCTCCGCATTGATGCGGCTCCTATCAGCTATCATCTTCTCCAAAGTCGCCTGATCCTCGGAGTCTAAGGGTGTAATTTTGTTCCCAGCTGTGGTATCAGGGTAACTCCACACTGTGGGACACCCAGGATCCTCACAGACTGCCTAGAAAACCTTTGCTTCCAACCATGGTTGGACGAAGGCAGAGAATCCACCTCTGATACACCATGTTGGCGAAAATAGTACCACCCGGGGTGACCGCTATTCTGATTCAAGGTAAAGCACCTGATGAATAGGGCAGGGGAAAGGCATCTCCCCAACCGAAAGCACTTGATTAAAAAGCCTCCCACACACCTCCAGCCATTGGGTACCAGTTGGCTGTGAGCTATCTTATAATGCCTGAGGAGTCGATCGATAAAAGGAGAAAAGGGATATTGAAGCCCAGCTTCAAAGGCATCAAGGATAAGCCCCACCTCCCGAGGCCGGGGCTGATTCAGTCTATCCTCGGGAGAGGAAACTCTGAGAACAACCCCCTCTGGAATCGTATAGACATTTCGGATCTTCAAAAGATTATAGTCAGTCAGAATGGAGGGAATCTCGTCAACCCCTTTTCCAATGGTAGGATCCTGTTGCGGTTGTCGAACTCGATAACCCCTCCTTCCTAGCCGTTTCATGGAGTCAAAGCTGGAGGTGCTGGCCAACACACCAGTGGCGCTCTGAGGAACAAATGCTGAAATCCTAGAACTTGCGCCTCCAACTAGAGGCAATCGAGGGGGGATTTCCTGGTTTCCATCCAAAGCAACCCCGTGGATAGTCTCTCATCCTCATCTAACAGGGATTTTACCTCTGTGTCATCTTTGGAAGAAGAATTTCTGTTAGATTTTCCCATTTCCCCGAAGCAGATATAAAAGGAAGAGAAAGAAAATACAGATAGAAAAAAAGAGTGGAGAAAGAGAGAAAAGCACTTAGTTGGGACGAAGAAGATTGCGATTGAAGAAGATAGAAAGGCACAGAATGATGCTATGGCAAAACTCGAAGAAAATATCTTTGGTAGAAGAGCTTGAAGACGATGAGTCGAGAAAATTGAAGAAGGCTGAGACATTTTATACCCTTGGGGACACCCTCGTAACGCTCGTTAGATCCAACTGCTCAATTACTTTCGACGGACCAGATGACAGGGAGAGGAAAGGACCTAGACCTCGAAGGAAGAGCATCATCATCAAAGAACATCGGGAAAGCAAGGAAGTTTAAAAATTAAACTTTATGACGTCCCATCAATCTCCTCTCAAAAGGCGTGAAAGGCGACAGATATTTCACTCCCACGTGCTAACCGAAGCTAGTGGCGGCACATTTACAAATAGCCCGTAAAGGGTAAAAATGTCCAGAGGATGAAGAATCATTTCCAACTAGGCATGGCTTTGTGCATGCTAGACTCAAACAAGCAACCCGAGCTCTGGGCAATTTGTCAAGGCTCTTTGTCGATGCTTATCAAATTACTCCCTACACCTCAACCGAGGTAAAGGGACTAGGGGGCAAATGATACACCATAATTTGTACTTCAAATCCTGACCCTACACGTGGACCCCTCAGGTTCACAAATAAAAGGAAGTTGGGGGCATGCTTGGAGAATCTCACGCGTGTGAAGGTTATGAAGTGTGCGCCGCAATGGCAGTTACGTAACCACCAAGGAAAGATCCCACGTGCCTCAAGAATCCCGGAGATCCCAAGATTTACGGGGGATCACAACCAGAATGGGAGTTTTCAAAAACCATGCTCCCAAAAAAGGAAGTTATTAAAGCAAGAACGATCGTCCGAGATCCCATCCATCACTATAAATGTAGGGCCAGACCCTCATGTAAAAGGGAACTCAATTAGCAATATTCAGTGTTCAATAAAGAAAGAGTATTTCGCAGTCTCATCTCCGTTATTCCCAATTCCATCTAGTTTCTTCATTAGCATATCAGCTATACCGTCTGTGGATTTCTCTCCGGCAGAAATCTTTACACAATAGGAATAATGGTAGGACCTAAAATTTGATTGGAAATTCAAGATGCATGGATACAGTTGGAATTGTCATAGGACATTATAGCTACTCATTTTGATCTCCATGAAAGACGAGCGACATACAAGGACAACTCTTACGTTGCCACCACCAACTGGGATCTTGGGAGTGAAAAAGGTGAGATCAATTGTGGTTTCTTTATCCTTTTGATACATCCAAGATTCACCGGACCAATCAGCGGTCACCACGTGTCACAGGGCGACCCGCTCCAGAATCAAGGAGAATGAACCTGGGGTCCCACTCGGGCGCGGCCTCACCCAGGCGCGACCTCACCTAAGCGTGGCCTGCACCAGGCGCGGCCTCACCCAGGTGCGGCCTACACCCAGGTGTGGCCTCACCCAGGCACGGCCTACACCCAGGCGCGGCCTGCATCCAGACGTGGCCTCACCCAGGCGCGGCCTACACCCAGGCGCGACCTTACCCAAGCACAGCCTGCACACAGGCGTGGCCTCACCCAAGCGCGGCCTCTCACCTAGGCGGGCCTGCACACAGGCGCGTCATCGTGGACGCGGACGTGATGTACACGGACATCGGTGCCACTCGTCTATGACCCAATCGTGTCACTGCAGACTCATGTCACCACCAGGACTCTAGGCCACCGCTTAGAAGTCACGTCACCGAGACGGATTCAAGCACCAAAAATGTTATCACCACACGCGGGTATCTATCCAACAAGGATCTTGATACCACCAGGACACTCCCTCCCGCGGGGAGATGGCCAATCAGGATAGAGCCCCGTTACCCAGGGCCTCTATCCACTCAACGGCACAATCGCCATCAAACTGGGACTCTCCACACCACCATACACTACTATAAAAGGCAAGGTACACAACCCCATAGAGGGACATCAAAACTCATATTGAATAATCACTATTCATCTATTTGCTCAGGAGATCTAACTTTGGCATCGGAGAGTCCCAGGCCGGAACCACATCGGTTCTCTCTGTTGACCCCTTGGTCCACTTGCAGGTGACGGCACTCGCAGGATCGCTCGATGATTTCTTGACGCAATAGATTGGCACCATCTGTGGGAACGACGCTAGCCATTACAGCTACTAGCTTGCTTCCATATTCATTCAATGGCACGAAGGAAGACTACCACCACGAACAACAGAGCAAGGAATGGATCACCACCCCCAGAGTGCTCTCGCTGCAGAGCCAATGACCAGGACCATGTCCCTCTGGAGGAAGAGATCCCCCTTAATGACCAGTTTGTGGTCGACGAGCCCAACAATGATTAGGCAGATGATGAGGTGGTGGAGGTGATACCTGACCCCAATGCTCCAGCCACTGCGGGTCAGATCAACGGCCTGCAATGACAGATCCTCGATGAACAACGACTCTTTCGAGAATACTTAACATAGCGTGCGATGTCTCACCGTCGAAGGACTTCGCCATCAGCAAGGGCGGAGTCCGTACCTCGACAAGAGCCTCACCCTAGGAGATCATCTCCCAGGGGCGTGAGATCAGAGAGACTTGCGCAATGGATAACCCCCACTCCATAGCGGGGGGAGCCTTCCTAGCATCCCAGGAGAACAAGAGACCACTCGCCACGGTCAGAACGTGGGAGGACGCCAACACCCAGGGCTAGGGTGTCTAGCCCGCAGAGATTGGTCCGGAGGTTTGTGTTCGATGGATGACTTGAAGAAGGTCACATACCACGATGAAGCCGGACCTACAGAGAGGAAAGCCCCTCACCTTCACGATAGGGTTCATCACGGGGTGACCATTCACCATCCCGCCAACACTCAAGGCGGGAGGGGACATCCAGGAGAGAGCGTGAATGGGATCACAGCGAACGCCCGGCCAGGCATGAGGGACAGACACGGGATGAGGAGCTCGATCGCAGACTCCACAACCTGGATGAGAAGCTGGAAGGGTTGAAGAAGCAGACCAAAGGCGAGACACATTCCATACCTAGACAACACCCATTCTTGGCAGAGATCATGTCAGCCATGCTACCTTCCAAGTTCCGACTACTCACCTTTGAACTTTACAGTGGTACCACTGACCCTAATGACCATATCAACTACTTTAATGGCCTTATAACGTTGTATGGTGGGTCGGACGTGGTCTCCTGTCGAGCATTCCCTGCATCCCTCAAGGGAGCAACCACATCATGGTTCTCCAGGCTACGACTAAGATCTATATGCTTGTTCGTAGAGCTATGCGAACAGTTCGTCACCCACTTCCAAAGCAGTGTCAAGCAGAAGAAGACCACCGTCAATCTACTGAATGTGGTACAAAACCCTGGGGAATCTCTCAGAGAGTACGTTAGCAGGTTCACCAAGGAGTCCCTAGAGGTTTGAGACTTGGACGACCAGACACAGCATGCAGCCCTAGCAGGAGGCATCAGGGATCTGGACCTAATCAAGGACCTAGCACGTCATGAGACCAGGACTATGAAAGAGCTCCTGGAGCGGTGCACCTAGTTTACAAATATGGCAAGGTACTACAAGCTAGAATGAAAATAATCGAGGCCAAGCCGCAGGACAACAAGAGGTCAGCACCTGATGACCGTAAAGAGGGTAAGAGGTCGAGGACAGAGCGTCGACAAGAGAAGGGCAACCGCCCATCTAGGAGGATAGATCGTCACCCAGAGAGAAGTGAGAGGGCAAGCACCCCTGAGTTCACACCACTAAACACCACCAGGTCCCAGATACTCATGCAGATCCAAGACCGTGACCTACTCCATTGGCCACGACCCATGCTAGCAGGACCAGAGAAGCGAAACCCTAACAAGTATTGTCTCTTCCACAAAGAGAATGGGCATGACACAGAGGAGTGCTATCAATTGAAGAGAGAGATAGAACAACTTGTAAGAGCAGGAAGCTTGAACAAGTATGTGAAGGGGAGACGTGACAACCGCTTAGGCCAAGGAGACAGAGGTCGCAACGGAGATAGAGTGGAATCGAGACGAGAAGAAAGAAGAACAGATTGAGAGAGAGACCACCCAGAAGAGCGGAGAGATGCAACAGAACCTAGTGACACCAAGGGACCTCCTATCCTCACCATACTTGGAGGACCGGGGCAAGAGTCCACCAGAAAAGCTAAAGCTCATGCCAGGTTCGTGGGAGTGGCAGAGAAGCCAAGCAAGATGGCCAAGACTGAGGCGATGATCTCTTTCTCGGATGAAGACCTGGAAGGACTAAACTTCCCACATGAAGATGCCCTGGTAGTACAGGTGGAGGCAGCCAACCGACCTATACACAGGGTACTGATAGACACAGGGGCGTCTGTTGACGTACTCTCCTTGGACGCCTATCGACAGTTCGGGTTCGGGGACGATCAGCTCAAACCAGAGCCCACTTACCTCCATGGATTCTCAGGTGCCACCACCTCCATCAGAGGTACCATAGAACTACCCGTCACCTTCGGGGTACACCCTCGACAAGTGACCATCATGGTGAATTTCATGGTAGTCAAGTTCGTGGTGTCCTTCAACGGCCTCCTAGGGCGACCATCTCTGATAGCCCTTAGAGGAGTCATATCGCTACTTCACCTGAAGATGAAGTTCCCCACCGAGAATGGGGTAGGCGAAGTCCGAGGAGATCAAAAGAAAGCAAGGGAGTGCTATGCCACCTTCATGAAAAAGAACAATGGTAACACCCGTGGAATAGCACTCTGCCTAGAGAACATGGTCAGTAACCAGAGAGATGAACTGACAGAGAGAAGGGGAAGACCTCATCCCATGGCCCCTCAGCAGGAACGACCCCTCCAAAGTCGTTCAGGTCGGCTCGCTACTAAGCAAGGAATAGAAAGAAGGGCTTGGATACCTCCTCCAAGCGAACATGGATGTCTTTGCATGGTCGACCTCCGACATGTCGGAAATACCACGTTCTATAGCGGAGCACCGACTACATGTCGACCCAACTAGGAAGCCCATTCAACAGAAGTGGCGTAACATCGCCCTCGATCGACAAGTAGCAATCAAGGAAGAGGTCGAGAAGTTAAGCCAATCAGGGTTCATCAGAAAGGAGAAGTTCCCAACCTGGCTCGCAAACGTGGTCATGGTACCAAAGCCAAGTGGGAAGTAGAGGATGTCTGTCGACTACATCGACCTGAACAAGGCATGCCCAAAAGATGAGTACCCACTGCCCAGGATCGACCTACTGATCGACGCCACCGTCGGCCATGAGATGCTGAGTTTCATGGATGCCTACTCCGGATACAACCAGATCCTCATGCATGAGGGTGATGAGTCCTACACCGCATTCCGAACGGACAAAGAGAACCACTGCTACAACATCATGCCGTTCGGGTTGAAGAATGCAGGGACCACCTATCAGAGGATGGTCAACAAGATGTTCGAGGAGCAGATCGGGTGCAATATGGAGGTATATGTGGATGACATGCTCGTGAAAAGCATCCACGCCAACCAACACCTGACCGACTTAGAGGAAGCATTCACAGTACTGAGGAGGAACCAGATGAAGCTAAACCCTGTAAAGTGCGCCTTCGGTGTAACGTTAAAAAAATTCCTGGGGTTTATGGTCTCAGTACGTGGAATAGAAGCCAACGCATCCAAAATCAAGGCCATCCAAGAGATGGCACCTCCTCGGACAGTCAGGGAAGTGCAGAGGTTGAATGGAAGGGTCACCGCCCTTTCTAGGTTCGTGTCACGATCAGGTGATAAGTGCTTGCCATTCTTCAAAACATTGAAGAACCTCTGAAGCCCTAAAGATTTCACATGGACGGAAGAGTGCCAGAACGCATTCGATGAATTGAAGGAGTACCTAGAGAGCCCACCACTGCTTGGGCGACCAGAACCTAACGAAGAGTTGCTGCTCTACCTGGCAGCCACCCCTGTCGCGATCAGCGCAGTACTGCTGAAGGAAGAAGATAAAGTCTAGAGGTCTATTTACTACATCAGCCATATTCTGATCGATGCAGAGACCAGGTACACTAGGATCAAGAAGGTAGCCTATGCATTGATAATCGCAGCCAGGAAGCTACGACCATACTTCCAAGCCCATACCATCACGGTGCTCACAGACCTACCTCTGAAGAAGATACTCCACAAGCCAGATGTCTCCAGACGATTAATAGCATGGGTGGTGGAGTTAAGTTAGCATGACATCAGGTTCCAACCAAGGACAGCCATCAAAGGCCAGGCTCTTGTAGATTTTATTGTAGAGTGTACCCTGTCTGAGATCGAATCAGAGATAGGGGAGCCCGAGGAGAAGGATCACGGATCGTGGGACATGTTCGTGGATGGGTCGAGTAGCACGGCGGGAAGCTGCGCTGGCCTCATATTAACCAGCCCCGAAGGATTCCGTATCCAATATGCTTTTCGATTCACCTTCCAAGCATCCAATAATGAAGCAGAATACGAAGCACTACTAGTTGGACTCCGGGTGGCCAGAGCCATCCAAGTCACATACCTATCCACCCGGAGTGACTCCCAGCTTGTGGTGAATTAGGTGAATGGAGAGTACGAAGCGAAAGATGATAGGATGGCATCATACCTAGCACGTGCTCAAGCATTGATCGAGGGTTTTGTGAAGTTCGAGATGGTTCGAGTTCCCAGGGATGAGAATGGCGCCATCGACGCCCTATCCAGGCTAGCCAATGAGGAACTCCAAAATTTGGCTAGCGCAGTCTATGTTGAGATCCTGCATGAGCCAACGTATAAGGAAAAGCAGGTTAACGAAATCGAGGAGGGACCTAGCTGGATGGACCCTCTACTCAACTACCTCCAGAATGACGTCTTACTAGAAGACAAGGCGGAGGCAAGGAAGATCAGGATGAGAGTTGCAAAGTACACCGTCCTAGATGGGGTACTATACAAGCGGGGGGCAACAGCACCACTACTCCGATGCCTAGGACCCAAGGGGGCAGAGTACGCCCTAGCAGAAGTCCATGAGGGGATATGTGGAAGCCACATGGGGGGATGAGCCCTAGCCTACAAAATCCTCCGCCAGGGACTATATTGGCCACGAATGTAAGAGGAGGCCATCCAATATGCTAAGAAGTGCGAGCAATGTCAGTTGTTCACCCCAGTACCCCATCTACCCGCCACCAAGCTGACATCAATCCTCAACCCCATACCTTTTTCCATGTGGGGACTGGACATCTTAGGCAACTTCACCGCAGCACCTGAAAACAGAAAGTACCTGGTCGTCGCGATTGACTACTTCACCAAGTGGGTCAAAGCTAAACCCTAGGCCAAGATAACAGAGACAGAGATGGAGAAGTTTGCCCGCGATGACGTCATCTACAGGTTTGGGGTACCACAGATCCTCGTCTCAAACAACGGCAAATAATTCAACAACCCCAAATTCCAAGCATTCTGTCACAGCTACAACATCGACTATCGGCCTATATCGGTAGCATACCCACAGGCCATTGGTCAGGTGGAGGTCACCAACAGAACACTACTGGAAGGAGTCAAGAATAGGCTAGAGGGAGCCAAAGGAAAATGGGTCGAAGAGCTACCAAGCGTCCTGTGGGCGTACCGAACTATAGTACGGACACCCACAGGAGAGAGCCCATTCCGCCTAGCATATGGCACTGAAGCATGGCGCCAGTAGAAGTCTGCGCCATGTCCCATAGGGTTCTCCACTTCAACGAACGTACCTATATCAACGGACTATGGGCGAACCTAGACTTTATAGATGAAGTCCGTGAGAGAGCACTACTAAGGAACGTCGCCTACCAACAACGTACTGCCAGATACTATAATGCCAGGGTCAAGGAAAGGCTATTCCACTAGGGAGATCTAGTCCTACGGAGGGCAAGTGCATCACAACCACAGAAGGTAGGGAAGCTGTCAGCCAACTGGGAAGGACCCTACATAATCTCCAAGCAGATACGTCCAGGGACCTACAGCTTGAAGACTCCGGGGGGCAAGAAGGTAGACCGTACCTGGAACTCAGAACACATGAAGAAGTATTATCAGTAGAAGTAAACAGCTCCATCAATAGTAGCAGTCAAGTAGTAGCAGTAGAGGTAGTGGTAGCAGCAGTAGCAGTAGACGACATCACTGTTTCAAGGGCAATTTAAAAATTTTCATTTAAAATAAAGAGGTGTTTCAGGAATACTTGTCTTCTTCTACCACTCAATCGAATCACTACCACTACACCAAGGCGTTACGCCACCATGGAGGCTTTATGCCTAAGGCAACATGCCACCAATGAGGCTTCATGCCTAAGGCAACATACCACCACTGAGGCTTTATGCCTAAGGCAACATGCCACCACTGAGGCTTTATGCCTAAGGCGTCATGCCACCATCGAGGCTTTATGCCTAAGGCGTCATGCCACCATCGAGGCTTTATGCCTAAGGCAGCATGCCACCACTGAGGCTTCAAGCCTAAGGCGTCATGCCACCACTGAGGCTTCATGCCTAAGGCGTCATGCCACCATCAAGGCTTTATGCCTAAGGCAACATGCCACCACTGAGGCTTCAAGCCTAAGGCGTCATGCCACCACTGAGGCTTCATGCCTAAGGCAACATGCCACCACTGAGGCTTCATGCCTAAGGCGTCATGCCACCATCGAGGCTTTATGCCTAAGGCAACATGCCACCACTCAGGCTTTATGCCTAAGGCGTCATGCCACCATCGAGGCTTTATGCCTAAGGCAACATGCCACCACTGAGGCTTCAAGCCTAAGGCGACATGCCACCACTGAGGCTTCATACCTAAGCCAACATGCCACCACTGAGGCTTCATGCCTAAGGCATCATGTCACCACTGAGGCTTCATGCCTAAGGCGTCATGCCACCATCGAGGCTTTATGCCTAAGGCGTTATGCCACCACTGAGGCTCTATGCCTAAGGCGTCATGCCACCACCGAGGCTTTATGCCTAAGGCGTCATGCCACCATTGAGGCTCTACGCCTAAGGCGTTAAGCCACCAAAGTCCGATGACCACCAAGGTGCAACGCCACTACCAAAATCCCATGACTATCAAGGGTCATAGGGCATCAACGCACAAACAACCACCAAGAGACGATGCAATCAAAGAAAAGCAACAGCGATCACGTAGAGAAGTCATAATAGTTACAACTCAAGTTCAAAAAGGAAAAAGGTCAAGACGTCTACAAAATCGGTATGGCCGTAGGGTCAAGGGACCACAGAGGGGTGGATCACCTCCGACCTAGTAGGAGACATCATGTCCACCTCAAGAAGACGCGTAGCAGCACCCCCCCTCAGGCAGGGCAGCCTCCACCTCTGACACTGGAATGCTCTCCACCACTGCTACACCCGAAAGCACCGCAGCAAACTTAGAGAACCCCAAGACAGAAAAGTCATAATCGGGGGACACCTCCAGGACACAAGTGGCTAAGTCCCAGACCCCTCCCTCATAGGCAGGCTGAAGCTGCACCTGATATAGCGTCGAGAACGCCGAGGGCGCTTGGAACTCAGCCACAGCTCGCTCACCTGCAGATGCCCGCTCCGCCTCATGTCTCCCCCTCAACGAATGAAGATCCTCCTCCATGGCAAGAACCCTAGCCGAGCTCTCGGCCACACTAGTAGAGGTCACACGAAGCTCCTCAGACACCTCTAGGAGCTTCCCAGACGCCACCGTGAGCTCTCCCGATGCCCTCTGTGCGTCGACCTCGGCCCTCTCATGGGCATCGATCTGTCCCTGGAGCTCCCTCTCCACATCATACAGGGTGCGTTGTATCTGCACCTCGCGAGAAGCGTGACTCTCCAATTGAAGCACCGCCTCAACAACACGGTGATGGACCTACAATCAACATGGCAAGCGATAAAACACTCTAAGCATAAGTGGAGCAGCGAACATGACGAGACAAAAATGGGATAACTCACCGAAGCCATATCATGGTAGAGAGTCTGGGCCAGACAAGCATCGCTAAGCCTCTGCAAGGCTACCCTCACGGTAGGGAGCCTACCCCTATCCACCCACTCCCGTGACACACCGGCTCCAGCCAAAGTCGAGCCCTCTGGCACGCCCAAGGTGATCACCAAGGACTCATCTAGCGTGGGAAGATTAGTGGCAGTACCACCAGAGGAACTCACCCCTTTCCCCTTGGAGAGGGGCAATGCAGAAGACCCGGAAGGGGCGACAGAGGGAGGCAGAGGCACAGAGCCCGAAACACCATCATCATCAGGAGAAGTACGGGGAAGGAGGACACGCACACCAGAGCTCGTCATGTGGGCATGTCCTGGACCACCCTTCCGCTTCGCTCCAACAGCCACAGGCGCAGAAGCACCACCAAAATCGGTCACTCCAGCAGATGGACCACCCTGAGAAGCGGCCTTCCTCCGCAGATTGCCACGGAGCAAACTGAAGTCCGGGCACATATCCACTGCATAGACCGCCCAACCAGTCGGATGACATATATATTCAAATACAAACATGCCAATCAAGTACAAAAGACAGTGCTCTTACCAGGACTCAGCTTCCAGAGGGACAGGAAGGCCTCCGAGTCCAACTCCTGGACGTGGAACGGATCGTGACCCAGGCACAGCTTAAGGGAGTCACCCTCAAAATCACTCAGCTCAAGCCCCTGATTGACCCTCTTCAGGTCAATGACTTCCCTAACAGTCCGTAGTGAGCATCGGGGGATCGTGGCAAGAAAGAAGCGATCCCTCCAATACTTCACGTTGCTGGTGATCCCCGTGAGAAGCTCCACAGAGGCATAGGGCCCCTTGAGCACGCGGCGAGCAAAGTGATAACATCCATGATTTCCTTTCTTCAACAGAAAAAAGTGGGAGAATAGGGGAACAGTGGCGGCTAGCCCTAGGCGGGCAAAAAAAACATAGAAACCCAAGATCACCCTCCAAGAATTGGGCAACACCTACCCAGGGGTGAGGTGCCAATGCTCTAACACCAACTCGACAAAGCGAGGGATAGGAAGGCGAAGGCCCTGGAGAAAAAAGGAACGGTAGAAATAGATCTCATCCGCACGGTGAGAGAAGGCATACTCGCCAGGTCCAGGAGTACGCAACATGACCTCAGCGGGAATATGGAACTCCTCACGGAGGGAGACCAAGTCAGAAGGTGACCAGATGCTAGCAACATGGTCCAACCTATCAGCAGGACCGTCGACTGAGGACGCCGCCCTAGAGGGCCTACGATCCCTACTGGGACCAGAGACACTAGAAGGTCCCACACCTCCATCAATAGCACTGGGGGAAGGTATAGAGGATGGAGTACCCACAGAAGAAGGCGATCCTGGGGAACGCTCCTCTGAAGATCCAACCCCGACTGAAGCAGGGCCAAGGTCACTCAGAAACGACATGAACGACAACAGAGGAATGGACTACTTACTCGAGAAAGCGATCTCCCAGACGAGAAGCTAGCAAGAAAAATGAAATGAAGGCCACCTGCAAAGTATAAACAGCAGATCCATCACAGACAAGAAGAAGAAAAGTGAAGAAGCCTGAGGGTCCATCACACCCACGCCGCGGCCACCATAGGTGCGGCCTCACACCAGCAGGCGGCTCCCACCCGAGCGTGGCCTCACGTAGGTGCGGCGACCAGGCGGCCTCACTCTCACAGGCATGGCCACCCCAAGTGCGGCCCCACGCCCGTAGGAGCGGCCACCCAGGTGTGGCCTCACGCCCCACAGGCGCGGTGACCCAGGCGTGGCTTGCACGCCCCATAGGTGCGACCACCCAGGCGCGGCCTCACGCCCCACAGGCGCGGCCTCACCTAGGCGCAGCCCTGTATAAAAAATAAAAATAAAATAAAAAAAAAGAAAAAGAAAGAGAAGGGGTCGAACTTACCTCAGGGGGGAGGCGACCGCACAGGAGGCACACGACGACGTGGCCATACCACGGGCACGATCAAGTGACAGAGACCACCAGAGGCAAGGCACTCAAGCCAAGCACCACTCAAGCCCGCCAACCAAACAAGGCACCAAGTGAGCACAAAGCAAACACAAGGACCCAAAATCAAGCAAAATAGATACTAGTCTAGGTGACCTAAAGACAAGCACATGGTGGGCACCAAAAAGAGGACAAAAGACAAAAAGTGGAATGCAAAGGGGAAATTAAAGAAGGGCAAAATGGGAGACAAAAAGTAAGAAAGAGAAATGAGAAGTGAAAGAAGAGAAAGTGAAGGAGAGGAACATATATCTACAAAAAACAAAAGAAGAAAAAGTGTAGGAGGAAAGGTTTGAACCCCCAACCTCTCCTACCTCATTAATAGATTTATAGGCAAGCCCCGCAAAGAAAGTTTATTCACAGCGGACCCCTCACTATATAAAGGTATCTACTCTCTTGGACATCCTATCTCAAGAGAGTGGGGGGCAAATGATACATCCAAGATTCATCGGACCAATCAGCGGCCACCACGTGTCATAGGGCGACCCACTCCAGAACCAAGGAGAACGAACCAGGGGTCCCACCCTGGCGCGGCCAGCACCCAGGCGCAGCCTGCACCCAGGCGTGGCCTCACCCAGGCGCGGCCTACACCCAGGAGCGGCCTGCATCCAGGCGCGGCTTCACCCAGGCGCGACCTGCACCCAGGCGTGGCCTCACCCAGGCGCGGCCTCTCACCCAGGCGGGCTTGCACCCAACCGCGGCATCATGGACGCGGACGTGATGTACACGGACATCGGGGCCACTCGTCTATGACCCAATCGTGTCACTGCAGACTCATGTCACCATCAGGACTCTAGGCCACCGCTTAGAAGTCACGTCACCCAGACGGATTCAAGCACCAATAACGTTATCACCACACGCGGGTATCTATCCAACAAGGATCTTGATACCACCAGGACACTCCCTCCCGCGGGGAGATGGCCAATCAGGATAGAGCTCAGTTACCCAGGGCCTCTATCCACTCAACGACACAATCGCCATCAAACTGGGACTCTCCACATCGCCATACACTACTATAAAAGGCAAGGTACACAACCCCATAGAGGGACATCTAAACTCATATTGAATAATCACTATTCATCTCTTTTCTCAGGAGATCTAACTTTGGCATCGGAGAGCCCCAGGTCGGAACCACACCGGTTCTCTCTGTTGACCCCTTGGTCCACTTGCAGGTGACGACACTCGTAGGACTGCTCGACGATTTCTTGACGCAACACCTTTTTTATTTTCATCCATTATATAGATAAATTTGCAAAATTTTTTTTTCTCTCTTGGGTGGTAAGAAAAGGTATTATGGAGTCCTTTATTGTGTAATAAAACCTTAATTGAGTTAATTTTGTCTACTGTTGTCTAAAACCAAAAAAAAAATTAGAAAATGATCATTTAGTCTAGCTATCTTAATCTTATACTGAATAATTATCATCTCCAATTCACGGGCACCTCCAATTCCTCTAACAGGGGGAAGTGGATCCTACCTTGGGCAATGTTTTTGGGTAAGGGGTAGGATGGTCATTTCCACCTCATGTGAGGAATTGAAAGAATTAGAGGGGACAACGATTCATCTTATACTAATGTTCAGTCCAGTAATCAAATCCCCTTCTCGTAATTGGCAAGAAGAACTAGCCAAAAAGTCAGCCTAAGCCAAGCCCCATATAAGACTAGGGTCGACTCCAACTGCAATAGCCCAATACAATAGGGCTTGAACTTTACACACGCGGGTTGATAGTTGAGGGTTCAGAGCGAAATGTTGTGGAGTTGAAGTGGGTAAAAATGTAAAATCAACACTCTCAATTGATATCTAGCTAGACGATTGGTACATGAGTAAGGGTGTCAATGGAGCACCAACAAAAATGAATGTGATCGACCATCAATCTGAAATAGCCATTAAAAACCGTGTTGAGAAATTAGGTGTAGATATAAAATACAAATTTACATTAGAAAATAAAATATAGAATAATAAAAAGTGGGTAAATTCATGTTTAAATGTGAGTAGGGCTTGGGGTCTAGTTGTCTATAAAATTTTAGTTTTATTTATATAGCAAATATTAGAACCGAACTAGAAGAATTTTCTAAACTTCCTAAGCTAAAAAATTTCTCCCTAATCCTGGCAAAAAGAATCTTAGATCCATAACTTAATTTCCATACTATCTATTATAGCTTTCAGCTTTCTTTTGCTTAGGGATGGCCATGGATTAGGTTGCATACTAGACATAACACGTACAAAATGTACATCTCAACCCAAAAATTACAGGTGCTTCTTTTGTTGCCAAAATGGTGAAGTGAGAAATTGCACCCTTTTTTTTTTTATCACCCCTTGACTTATTTTCAAAAATCATTTAATGTAAAGGTAATAAAGAGTTGTGAGAGGGATAGACATAAGGTTGTAAACGGATCGGATTCGGCTTGGATAGTGCTATATCCGCATCCGCATCTGATTAGCTATTGGACGGATTCGGATAGTGCTAAACGGATACGGACACGGATATTTTATCTGTTTACATGTAAATATAGCTTTTCGGATAGCTATAGCCTATCCGTATCCGCATTTGTTTAGCTTTCGGACGGATTCAGATAGTGCTAAACAGATACGAACACAGATACAGAATGGATTTCGACTATTCATTTACACCCCTAGATAGACACACAACTTCTGTGTGGCACGAGGGGGGCTGTGGGATAGGGAATCATATACGAGGGGCAGGAGTGTTATTTCAAAGTAAAAAAAAAAAAAGAGAAATAGATAGACACAAAGAGGAGGCTAGATTTCTGTACACGGGGCATTGCGCCATCCTTTTTCCAAAACAGTTAGTGATGTCATTATTAAAAGTTATACAATTTGATTGTTTCAAACAGTTTTCATTTTCTTATAAAAAAACAATTTAGTAATGAATTTTTTTTTAAATAGGCCATAAACAAAATGAATATGATACCAAAAAGACCCTTAGGGGTGGGGGTTGGAGAAAAAAAGAGAGACAAAAGAGAGGTTTTATTCTAATTTTCGTTAATTTTACCAATTTATCCCCACTTAAATAGCAATTCTGTACATGTTCATTAATGTTACCCACATAAATAAATTTTAACAGTTTATAATGATAAATCATAAACAGCTCTTGAGTTGTTTATGAATTTATGCTTACATTGATTTATTTTAATGAAAAATAGGGGTCATAAATCATACCAAACACATCTATTTATTTACGTTTATGTCATATAAACATAAATTTAAGCTATACCAAAGAAAGCCTAAGATAAATTCTAATAAATTTATTACATGGATAATTTATGGGCCTCTTTTTGTTGATTTATTTCTTTTTCTCCGAATTTTCCAGTAATTTTTAGGTTTAACATGATAACTTCTTTTGCATGTGTCAATTTCGTGTTAACCTATACCCAAAAGGCCTAAACCATGCAACTTGAGAACATGAGAGGAGAGTTATTGACGATATTTTATTTCCCACACTCCAATCATAGTGTCAAATGACCGTTAATAAAGAGTTTCTCCTTTCACTATGATGAAGAGAAAACCAATAAATCCTTCCAAAAAAACCAAAGAAAAAACTAAGGAATGTCAGTGCAAAGGGAGAATTTTGTTTACCCAAAAAAAAGAAGAAGAGAATTTTTATAATTTCAGGAAAAATGCTACTATTGAGGGAGACTTTAGTCATGCAAAACAGCTAAACAGTGGCTTTGATAGTGAGAGATGCTTTCCTCGGTGTATAATCGAGGAAGAATTAATTATTCCGGATAATTAATTGGAGCTTGAAGCATGGATTTAGTTCATGATATATATGAAATAAAAAGTTATGAAATTTCATTGTTTACCATAGTTTCTTTTGTTTTCTTTAACCTCATTATATGTAGGACCTAGAACTTCTCCTTTCCTACTCCTTTCTGTCGGCCAAACAAGATGAACCTAGATGATCAATGCCTAGAACTTCGCCTTTCCCACTCCTTTCTATCTGCCAAACAAGCTAAACCTAGATGATCAATATTTGAAAGCCGTGACGCACATTCACACAGAATCGTGAAGACAAAACCTCTAAGCTTGATTGATCGTTTGATAAAAAAAAATTACCTTTCAAACTAGAACCGTGACACATGATTGCATAAAAAACCAAAGCCGTGAATCCGATCTTCAAAGCAAGAAATTTGATTCCAAAATCCAAAAAGTTTCGCACGATCGAGACGGACACCAAAGCCGATCTTCCAAAGAAAAATAATGCTTTAAGATTGTTAGGATTTAGGGTTTAAGCACTGGTTGCTTAAAACATTACACCTTGTGTATCAAGTTTGGAATACCCAAGCTGCTACCTCCAGCTAGTATTTATAGGAAAACTAGGGTTTAGATCAAATGGACTAATTATTAGATTGCCCCTCACAGCCTGAGCCATAATACAAGTAGGATTATATTAGAACATATAAAAAGATATTACCATAATACCCTTACAAACTAGCAGTATGTTAAAGGTCATGATTTACATCTTTTATTGTTCTAATATCTCTCATTTGAGGAAGAGTTATTCTTGTGAATTTACATGGTTTTATATTTATTTACTCTTGTTGCACATGTGTATGGTCTGCAGTAGGTTGTTGCCACCATAGGCTTCCTGAATTTGAAAGAGTATTCGAGACATAATATTAGAAATGGACAATCCAATGATTTCACCGGTTGAAGCCAATGGTCAAGATGAGTATGTTGATTATAAGCCTCGGATCGGCATGAAGTTCATATCGGAGATTGAGGCTGATAGGTAAGGAGATGTCACCCACCAATGGGGGACCCGACAGGTGCATGCAGAACAAGCTGAGGCCACGAAGGGCAGACGCGAGCTGACCAAGCTCACTGAGAGCGAAGCCTCGGTGGACGACAAAACTCGCAGAACGCATACGCGAAGACGAAGCTTGTGTCGTTGCAAGGGGTCCCTAGGTTGGCACCCTGGCAATAGCTACTTGACTCATATTAAGGGGGGACGACCTCAACACTTCGCTCTGTTAACCCAAAATTTGCCATGAAGTAACATGGCCCGAGATTATTGCTTGAATTGCGCCTGATAAGGCGCGAGGGAAATCAGGGGATAAAGTGATAAACGTTATCCCTAAAATCACTCCTAAACTCTCTCACTCCACTTTTAGGATTCTACATTCCTATAAGGGCACAGTTCTACCCATGGTCATCCATAAATAAGGAGGTAACATCCTTCCATGATCATCTGATTTCCATTACCATCATCTGTCGCTAAGGATTTTGATTTAAGCATCGGAGTGGAGTCACCGACATAGCAAGGCCTTCTCTGCTAACTCAGTCTTGCAGGAACAGGACGCTCCGATACAGCTTTTTGACGCAACAGGTTGGCGCCGTCTGTGAGAATGATGATCGCAAAGCCTTTAAAAGCTCTACAAATCAATCAGAAATTATGGCAGGCGAATAGAACGTAGTTCCCAATAGCCCTGAAGATTCCCAGCCTGTTGAGAATCCAGCAGTCCTCCAAACGATGAAGAACACTCGGGGAGGAGGATAGGTGGGGAAGCAAACTCAACGCCAAGCCGCAGTAGCAGCACCTGGATCACCGCCACTGACAACCGCAGCAGCCACGGCTATGTCCCAGCCATCAGCAGCAAGGGCAGCTGGACCAAGCGCAGCCCTAGAAGGTGGTCAAGCTAGCCAAAGCCCTAGAGCTCTGCCACCCCCACCTCCACTATCTGATGGATTCATCTCGGTGAGCATGAATCCGGATGCGCTGGCTACGGTAGGTCAAATACACGACCTGCAATGACAAGTTCTTCAGCAGAACGAATTCCTCAGAGAGGTGGTCCGGGAATTATAAGCCGTGAGAGCAACTAACCCTGCACCTGTTGCAGTACCAATCTTGCCCCAGCGTCGTTTCTCCCCAGACCGGCACAAGAAGACCAAAGGGCTCCGAGAGAAGAAGTGCATAGGACCAAAAGCAGAGCTGGGTCCATGAGGAATGACCCTTCTCGCGTAATGGAGCCATCTGTTTCAACACACAGAGGGACCCACGGCAGAACAGAACAAAGCTGTACCAAGAATTCGGACGTGCATATTGAACAGGTCAGCTAGCAACGGTCAGTCAGACAAGACCACCGACAAGAATTAAATGGGCGCGAGGAATGGGTCGAGCCGGAAGCAATACAGGTCGTGGAAAGTGAGCTTAACCGTAAGCTCAAAGAGATCAACACTAAATTGGAAGCCCTGGAGAAGGGCAGCATTCCCGAGGAGAGTTTCAGGCCCTGCCAACACCCCTTCACAGTCAAGATTATGAGAGCTAAGCTCCCCCGAGGCTTCAAACCTCCAGCCTTTGAAGCCTATGATGGGAAGACTAACCCCAATGATCATATCAGCTACTTTAATGCGATGAAGACAGTATACGGCGGGTCTGAAGTCGTGTCGTGTCGCTCTTTCCCAACCTCCTTGAAGGGACCGATGGCACTCTGGTTTGCCAAGCTGAAACCCAACTCCATCAGAAGCTTCACGGAGTTAGCCAAAGCATTTATAAGTCGCCTCCAAAGCAATGTCAAGTAAAAGAAAATGGCCGCTAACCTGCTGGCAGTGAAACAACATCCTGATGAGTCTATAAGGGACTACATCACTCGCTTCAATGGAGAAGCTCTGGAAATTAAGGACCTGGATGATGCCATGGCCTTCAACGCTCTACATAGCGGGGTAACCAACCATGACCTGGTGAAATCGCTCACCCTCGAACCGGTTACTAGCATGCCCCAACTACTTGATCGGTGTTACCAATACGCCAACATGTTTGATATCATGAAGGCACGAAGAACAGCTGATCCCAAGGCTACAGAGAGAAAAGGGCAAACTAGAGAGGGGAAAAGAAGGACACCAAGAAGCCGAGGTCGGATCGGTACTCAGACTGAGACCGAAGCCCGGACTACACACCCCTGAATTCCAACAAGACTAAGATCCTGATGGAAGTCTATGATCGGGGCCTGCTGCAATGGCCCAGACCGATGTTCTCGAAGCCCGAGGACAGAAATAAGAAGAAATACTGCAAGTTCCACCAAGATGTCAGCCACGACACGAAGGACTATAGACAACTGAAGAGAGAGATCAAGGACGTGATCCAAAAGGGCCATCTGTGGCGGTATGTCAAGTAAGACAGGAAGGACAATCCCCGGGGCAGCGATGCCACAGAGAGCAACCCTAAAAGGGACGATCGACCCAGAGAAAGAGATGAATGAGATCGTCGAGAAGATCGGTGAGACAATCAAAGAGATGCCAGAGGAGCAAACACGGAGGCCAATACCTCCATTGCACCAGCTATCCTCACCATTCTGGGAGGCTCAGGGAAGGATTTATCCCGAAAGGCGAAGTCCAAGGCACGGTTCGTTGCTGTAGCAGAAGTACCTGAGAAGAAAGCGCAAACTGAGCCTGTAATTACCTTCTCCGATGAAGACATGGAGGGGCTGAGCTAGCTGCACAACGCAGCTGTCGTGGTTCAGGCAGTTATAGCCAATCGACCAGTGCACCGAATCCTGGTGGACATAGGGGCATGGGTGGACATGTTATCGTACGATGCCTACAAGCAATCTGGGTTCGAGCCTAGCACGCCGAAGTCGGAGACCACGCCCTTGTATGAGTTCTCAGGAGCACCCGCCCCGATTGAGGGGTCGGTGGAACTCCTAATGATAGTGGGGACCGCCCCCTGCCAAAAAACCATAAAGGTCAACATTATGGTAGTTCGGGTTGCAATGGCCTATAATGTCATACTCGGTAGGCCAAGTTTGAACGAGCTAGGGGCCATGGTCTCCACCAAACACCTGAAGGTCAAATTCTCCACCCCTAACAGCATAGGGGAATGCCAAACCAAGCAGAAGAAAGCGCAAGAGTGCCACATCTCCTTTTTAAAGCTGATTAAGGGCAATTACAAGAGACAGCCTTCGCGGTGGAAGTCAGTGATAACCGAGAAGGCGATCAGCGCTACCAATGGGGTGAACCTGTCGAAGAGCTCATTGAAGTCCCAGTCAATGACCAGGACCCCACAAAGACCATGAAGATTGGGGCCCTACTAAAAGAGGAGGAAGCAAAAGTGCTCGCGTAGTTCCTTTGAAAGAATGTTGACGTATTTGCCTGGACAATAGCCGATATGCCAGGCATCCCACGCCACATAGCAGAGCACACCCTGCACGTGGACCCTGCTAGGAGGTCGGTCCAACAAAAGAGAAGGAGCTTTACCTCGAAGTGATAAGCCGCAATGAAAGAAGAAATAGAAAAGTTGAAAGCCTTGGGCTTTATTAGAGAGGAACAGTTCCCAACCTGGCCAGCTAATGTGGTGATGGTGCCTAAACTGAATGGGAAGTGGAGGATGTGTGTAGACTACACCGACCTCGACAAAGCCTGCCCCAAAGATGAATACCCTCTCCTCAGAATAGACCTCCTGATAGACGTGACTGCAGGGCATGAAAGGCTGAGTTTCATGGATGCATACTCAGGATATAACCAAATCCTGATGAAAGAAGGGGACGAGAAGTACACATCATTCCGTTCAGACCAAGAGAACTTCTGCTATCTGGTTATGCCCTTTGGCTTAAGAAATGCGGGAGCAACCTATTAGCTAATGGTCAATAAAATGTTCAAAGCCCAGATCGGCAGAAATATGAAAGTGTATATGAACGATATGCTGGTCAAGAGTATACGGGCTGAGGACCATATAGCCGATCTCGACGAAGTATTCCAAGTGATGCATGCTCACCAAATGAAGCTGAACCCATCTAAGTGCGCCTTCGGGGTAGGTTTAGGAAGGTTCCTTGGATACATGGTATCCCAAAAGGGGGATCGAGGCCAACCCTACCAAAATACGAGCCATTTAGGAGATGAGCCCGCCAAGGACAGTTCGTGAAGTACAAAGGCTGAATGGAAGAATAGCGGCCCTGGCCAGATTTGTATTGCGATCTGGGGACAAGTGTCTGCCCTTCTTCAAAACTCTAAAGAATCTGAAGGAGGTGAAAGGCTTCACCAGGACCGACGACTACCAAAGGGCCTTTGAAGATTTAAAGAAGTACTTGGCCAACCCACCTCTATTGGCACGACCTGACCCTAAGGGGGAATTATTGATGTACTTGGCAACATCGCCTGTGGTGGTAAACGCGACCTTAGTGAAGGAGGAGAAAGGGGTACAAAGGCCGATGTATTATGTTAGCCATGTTCTGTTGGAAGTAGAGAGCTACTACCCAAAAATTGAGAAGCTCGCGTTCGTGTTGGTCAGAGTGGCAAGAAAATTGAGGCCATACTTCCAGGCATACCCCATTTCGATCACGACAGACTAACCCTTGAAGAAGGTACTCCACAAATATGATGTGTCAGGAAGACTAATAGCATAGGCAGTAGAGCTGAGCGAGTACCAGATTGAGTATAAACCACAGACGGCCATAAAAGGCCAAACCTTGGCTGATTTGTGGCCGAGTGCATACAGAACGAGACAGAGCAAGAGCAAGGGGACTGAGATGAGGAAGAAGCTGATCCCGAATAGTCTTGGACCATGTTCATAGATGGCTCGAGTAACTCAGAAGGCAGTGGAGCGGGCTTCATCCTGACAAGTCCGAAAGGGTTCAAAATACAGTTTGCACTACACTTTGGGTTCCCAACATCCAACAACAAGGCGTAGTACGAGGCGCTGCTAGCAGGACTCAAAATGGCCAAGGCCATTTAGGTCATGAAACTGGCAGCAAAGAGTGATTCACAGCTGGTCGTGAACCAAATAAATGGATATTATAGGACAAAGGACGACCGCATAACAGCATATCTGGCCAAAGCCAAAGAACTGGTTGGCTTGTTCGAGGTGTTCGAGATGCAGAGAGTACCAAGGAGCGAGAACGTAAAAGCTGATGCACTCTCACGCCTCTCGACTGAGGCTTTAACACAACTGGACGAGTCGGTGTACATTGAGAATTTATCTGAGCCCTCCCATCAAACAAAAGAGATTGCACTGATCAAAATGGAGCCGAGTTGGATAGTCTCGATCGTCGCCTACCTAAGGGACTACATCTTACCCGAAGATAGGGTCGAGGCACAAAAGGTACGAGGATGGGCAACGAGATACACCCTAGTGGAAGGAGAATTGTACAAGAGGTTGGTATCATCCCCTTTGCTGAAATGCCTAACGCCTAGTCGCCCCCTATATACTCTGGCAGAGGTACACAGAGGAATTTGTGGTAGTCACATGGGAAGTCGCCATCTAGCATACAAAGTGCTCCGACTGGGCTTCTATTGGCCAAACATGCAGAAGGACGTAATCCATTATGTGAAGACGTATGAATAGTGCCAAAAGTTCGCACCCATACCTCGCCAACCTGCCACTGAGCTGGCCTCAATACTCAGCCCCATTCCATTCACCATGTGGGGGATGGATATATTGGGCAACTTTACCCTAGCCTCTGGAGGAAGAAAACACCTTGTTGTCGCGATAGACTACTTCACCAAGTGGGTAGAAGAAAAACCACTGGCAAAGATCATGCGACAACAAATGGAGAAATTCTTCAGAGATAAGGTCATCTACCGGTTTGGGCTACCTAAAGTACTAGTAACAGACAATGGCCTTCAGTTCAACAATCCAGAATTTTGGGCATTTTGTGCACGCTATCATATAGAGCTAAGGACAACGTCGGTGTCGTACCCACAAGCAAACGGCCAAGTAGAAGTCACCAACCACACACTGCTGGCAGGGATAAAGAGAAGGTTGACGAAAGCAAAAGCAAAGTGGGTGGACGAGTTTCTTAGTGTCTTATGGTCGTATCAAACTATCGTTCGAATGCCCATGGGGGAGAGCCCATTTCGGCTCACCTACAGGACTGAAGCCTTAGCACCAGTAGAGATATTGGCAGGGTCACTGAGGAATCTCAGCTTCAACGAAAGAACTTACCAGGACGGACTGAGGGCGAACTTAGACTTCCTAGATGAAATAAGAGAGGATGCCCTGATGAGGAATATAGCCTACCAGCGAAGGACAACTCGCTTCTATAACTCTAAAGTAAAGGAAAGGGTATTCAGGGCCGGAGACTTAGGATTACAAAAAGCCAGCGCCTCATAGCCCCAACATTAAGGAAAATTGGATGCGAACTGGGAAGGGCCATATGTGGTCTCCAAGCAGATAAGGCCGGGCACATATTGCTTGAAGAACTCAGGGGGCAACAAGATACCCCGACCATGGAACTCAGAAAATTTGAGAAAATTTTTTCTGTAAATCTATTGTAAGAGCCGTCCACTTCAATAAAGTTTATGATTTGAAAGCTTCAACATCTGTTTAATTTGAGACTTTAAAAGGTCAACCCAAAGGGTTGGCACTAAAGCCCGACCTCTAAGGTCGGCACAAAAGACCCTACGGGGCTTAAAAGACTGACCTTAAGTGTTGGCACCTAAAGACCAGCCCAGAAGGGCTGGCACAAAGACCGACCTCCAGTGTTGGCACAAAAGACCCTATAGGGCACTAAAGACCGACCTCAAGTGTTGGCTCTTAAAGACTAGCCCCAAAGGGTTGGCACCAAAGAACGACCCCTAAGATCGGCACGGTTGATCCCGCAGGGCAAGGAGAGAACGCACGAAAAGAACGATCTGCAGAGTTATGGAAATAAAAGCAAAAAATGCTCAAGTCAGAGAAAAAGGTTCTTCATTCATAAGTGTTTGAGTTAAAATAAAACCGCAAGCGTACGGGTCAAGCGTAGCTACGGGTCGAACACGAGGAGATATACACCACTCTATTTAATTAACTTAAAAGTAATGCAAAGTGAACCAAATTAAAGTGTTAACTTAAACTAATTAAATTAACAAAAATCAATGCACCCTAACTCATAAGCATCTAACAAAATTAAGGGATTAAATCGGCGTCCTAACACATGAGCATCTAACCTATCAAACTAAAGCGAATTAAAAGGAATAAAAATACAGCCACACATACTAACCACATAAAAAGAAATAAGGGAATAAAAATGCATCCACAAACCACAACCATATAAAATTAAAATAAAAGAAATAGAGGGAGAAGAAGAAGAAGATAGAGAGAGATAGAGGAGATGGAGAATGAGATTGAGAGTTTAGATAGTAAAACCTGGATGTGCTTGCATGAATGTAATTGAAAAGCTTGAATACTTGCATAAACTTACCATGGCCTCCTCTTCTAAATCTTCAAGTCTTGTCATCAACTTAAGAACTTAGACTAGAAAGCCTAAACTAGAATTAAGAAATTACAACCCAATTGAAGACTTAAATTAAAATTAAAGCATAAACTAAACCTATTATAACCATTAACTAAAAATCATAAAAGCAAACTAGAACTTAGAAAAGCCAAAAATCACAAATTAGAAGGAGAAGAAGAGAAGAAATTTCACTAAGTGAATGAGCAAAATTTACAAGAGAGGTAGGGAGTATTTATAGGGGAAAGGGGAGAAGAGAGAAGAGGGAAGTGTAGGAGAAATATTCCCTAAGAAAAGAGAATATTCTCTTCTCCTTCCTCCTTTACATTGCCTTGAATCCCAAGAAAAAAGAAAAAAAATAGAAAGAGGGAGAGAAAAGAATATTGTCTACATAAACCTTCTATTTCTAGAAAAGTAAATTTCTAATTCTAACTTGTGCTTCCTTTTCTTTGTAGATATCTTCTCCAAGCAATAAAATCAAAGCATCTTTGAATTTTTAACCTTCCATTGAAGAGAAAATATCTTTCAAAATAAATCTATCCCAAGTGAAATTCCAGGAATGCCCTTGAAAAGTTGGAGGAGAAAGAGAGTGATGACTAGGATAGTGATGACTAGGATTCCACTCAACCAAATAACAAAATCCCCAATGTGTCCTCTAAAAATCGTGGGGCATTAAATGTAGTCCATAAAAATCGTGGACACCTTATGGGCCTTCAAATTTAATGGAATCTAATGGCAATGTAGGTCCCTCCATGTGGGTAGCAGTCCTTCTCTCTCTTCAAGAATGCAAAATTGCCGAAATGGCCCTGTACTTGTAATAGATCTCCACTATTGCTTAGAAATATCTTCTATAATATCAAAAATATCCTTGGGCAGTGGTAGACTGACTATGGGCTTGCACTATAGCTTCTTTCTGACCCATTATCCTTTCTTGGGCTGAAAAGAATAATCAACTATACGGTGGGCTAAACGAATGCGTACTTGCGTTCCGTCACGTCCAACTTGCTCCAAATTTAGTCCTCTTTATAGCCATGGAAGGAAAATGGCAATTTTATGTGTAACTTGGGACATGTAGTTCCCGATAGTCCAAAATAGCCCAAAACCTGAAAAACACAAGAAAGCACCAAAGTAACTCTGTCCAATGTGGTAAAATGTATGCTTTATGCCCTAAGATTTCACACATAAATGTGCTCATCAATAAGGATTCAAATATTTACATTCACAAAAAGAAAAAAGAAAGATAAAGAGAGCAATACAAAAAAAAAAAAAAAATCTTCAGCTTTCGACAGGAGGAGGGTCAGTAGCGACAGCCGCATTGGTAGGAAGAACTGGATCGGAGATTGGAGGATTGACTAAGGTAGGAGGGTCGCCCAAAGCCGGGAGATCAGCTGGAGCCACGAGATCTTCAGGGGTAGGGGAAGCAACATCGACAGCAGCGTCCTGATCTAAAGACGACAGCGGAGGAGAAACATAATAATCAAATCTAGAGAAATCGTAGTCAGGGGTCTCCTTAAGGACGTAGCCAATTGTGTCACCTACGCCATAGTTGTAGCCTTCTCGGACCTTCTCGACTACAAAATATTTCAGCTCCTTTGAGACCTTGAAAGCCTCAACGGCCTCCCGAATGGCCTTACCCTCGTTCGCCTTCTATTCGACCAGAGCCTTCTAGATGCACTGGACCTTCTTCCTCTCCGCGAAGACCTCCCGCTCTAGCTTGTCCTTACGCTCTGTTAATGCCTTAAGCATCCCCTCCTGATCCTTGACTTTGAAGTCAAAGTACGAGACTTGAGTCCCGATGTCCAAAAGTTGCTCCTCCGCAGCATTGCGTTTCTTCTTCTCTCCCTCGTACATGTCGACGAGGACCTCCATCCTCTGTCGGATCTCGCTAGCCTTGAAGGAGACCTGAAAGGATAATTCTGAGTCAGGAAGTGCAAAAGATCCAAAGGAAATGAAGGTAAAATAGGAGGCATTAGAACTTAAATGCGCAAAATCTATGGCAAACGAATTGACCATCTCATCGTTCAGGAGCTCTCGAACGATTGCCAGGTCCGCAGGAAGGCCGTAGTCCATCCACTCCTTGGCAACCTTCGGATAGGCGAAGGCTGAGTCGCCCTCAAAGATGTTCCATCAGAAGCCAATCCGGCGTCTCCCTCCCTTCCTAGAAGTCTGGGACGAGCTGTAGCAATCGCCACCCTGGGTAGTGTCCAGGGGGGCCTTTTCGAGGGCGCCCTTCTCTAGGGTGGTCTTCCTTAGGGGCGATCCTTTATCGAGGTCGATGACATCATCCCGAGGCCGTTTGGTGGGGGCGCATTGGTCCTTTGGAGGAGCCTTCGACAGAGGAGGGGGAGGGGGACGAGCTTCCCCTTTGGAGGGGCTTTGGAAGGGCCACCGGTGGCTAGGCCCTTGGAGTGCTGTGCCTACTCCTCGGTAGTTTTCTTCTTCTGCTCCGATGCGTTGGATAGGAGCGACTTCACATCCACCTTGAAGTTCACTGCAAGAAACAAAAAAAAAAAAAAGGCAAGTCAAAAGCTCAGTTCGTGAAAAACATTCAAGAAAAGAAAATACTATTTAAGGCTGGGACACTCACCCCGAACTAAGCCCAGACCGTGTTGGATCAGCAGACCCTCATCCTTCAGCTCGCGCACGTCAAAGGCCTCGCCCTTCAGGGACAAGCTGAGGGAATCCTGGTCATACCGGCTTAGCTTAGGGATGAGGTTCGTAGTCCGCAGTTGAATCTTCTCGCACTCTGCTTTGACGGGATCTCTAGGTATCCACGCGTAGAAAAAGTGGTCCTTCTACTTCTTGGCAGACTGGGGCATGTGACTCACGAACCGCACGGCCTTCAGGCTATGCAGTGCCAAATAGTATCACTCATCTGACATCTTCTTCAGCATAAAGAAGTGGGGAAAAAGAGCCGGCGATGGCCTGCGACCGAGCTGGCTGAAGAACAAGTAGAAGCTGAAGATCTACCTCCACGAGTTCGCTACCGGTTGGCCCAGGGAAAGGGTGTGGTAGCTAAGGACATCTGCCACAAAATGGTGGATGGGGAGACGAAGGCCGCATTGGAACGCGACCTCGTACAAACATACAGTCTTGGGCGCGGGGTATTCACCCTCTCCTCAGGCTTTGGCACCCAGGTGCGTACCTCCTTAGGGAACCCATATTGGTCCCTCAGAGCAGCTAGAGAACGCTCAGTCAAGATACTCTCGTAGGACTCCACCCTCGTGGGGCCCTCCTCAGGGGCCTCGAAAGTGGAGTCATCCCCTCCGTCCTCTTCATCAGGGGCATCGCCGCCTTCGGCAGGTCGCTCCTCTAGGGCCTGAGAAGGGGTAGGAAGGCTCCCACTGGGAGGAATAGAAGAAGAACTAGCCAAATGGCCGGTAGCGAAGCGCTTAGACCTAAAGAGCACAGAGTGCCCCTCCTGAGTTTTCTTAGAACTCACCTTAGGGTCAGAACCCCTACTCATACCGGGAACTTCACCGGAAACCCTACTGGGCTCTGGCTGAGAAGAAGATGAAGACATGATGCAAAAGACTTACTGGGAAGACAAATGTGTGAGAATAGTGAGATGAAGCTCGCACGCGAAGACAAGGATGGAGGGCAAACGAAGGGAATAGCACAAGCAGACCAAGCTGAAATTTGTTGTAGAGACTGATGCAGCACCGACGAGAACGCAAGAACGTCAAAAAGCAGAGCAACAGAAAGAAGAAGAAAATCAAAAATTTTAGAAGCAACAATAGAAAATGCAAAGGGACAGAAGGCCCCTAATTTATAGCCAAAAGAGGGAGGAAAACTGCCAAGATCCAACGATCAATGGTAAACACCATCGAAGAGCCGAGGGCGAGCGACATTGGGCATACCCGAGGTGTCATAAAGACCCATGACACATGCCCAATAGCTAGTGGGCACCTCGACATAACGGAGATTGAGCGATCGTAGATCAGGCCTAGACATTATAGTACCTACGGCCACGTGGCCAGCAGTATGTGGAACGTCAAACGTCGTCAAGCTCAAACGATGATGGTTCGTATCATGGCACCATCATGACTCCTACCACGTGTCAACCAGCAGATGGAACATCAAGTCATCTCCCAACTGTCAAACTGTCACATTCGCACGCGCTAGAGTAGATGGCAAAGATTCAAAATTGATTCGACTCCCCTGAGCAAGAACACCCAGAGGAGTGGGGGGCTCGTGATAGGTAAGGAGATATCACCCACCAATGGGGGACCCGACATGCGCATGCAGAACGAGATGAGGCCACAAAGGCTAGATGTGAGCTGACCAAGCTCACCGGGAGCGAAGCCTTGGTGGATGACAGACCTCACAGAACGCATACGCAAAGATGAACCTCGTGTCGTTGCAAGGGGTCACTAGGTTGGCACCTTGGCAATAGCAACCTGACTCATATTAAGGAGGGATGACCTCAACATTTCGCTCTATTAACCCAAAATTTGTCATGAACTAATGTGGCCCGAGATTATTGCCCGAATTGCTTGATAAGGCACGAGGGAAATCAGGGGATAAACGTTATCCCTAAAATCACTCCTAAACTCTCTCACTCCACTCCGAGGATTCTACATTCCTATTAGGGTATGGTTCTACCCACGGTCATCCATAAATAAGGAGGTAACATCCTTCCATGATCATCTGATTTCCATTACCTTCATTTGTTGCTAAGGATTTTGACTTAAGCATCGGAGTGGAGTCAATGGCATAGCCCGGCCCTCTCTGCTAACTCAGTCTTGCAGGAACAGAATGCTCCGATACAACTTTCTGACATAACAGAGGCACATGATTTTTATAGTTGGTATGGAGAATAGTTGGGTTTAATGTTAGAAGAGATTGCGTACATTGGTTAAATATTGGTGATAAGAGAATCATAAAACAGAGGAGATTTGTATGTTGTAAACAAGCACATCGGACAAAGGACAAGAGAGATGTTAACACAACCAAGCCTCATGCAGAAACCAGAATCGATTGTCTAGCAAGAATGGAAATTTCTATACTGAAGAATAGAGGGTATGAATGTAAGGATTTTTGTGATGATCACAAACATGAACTTCATACACCAAATTCTTCTCATTTTATGCGGTCTCAGCATAAGATATCAAAGGTAGATGCCTATGAAATAGATATGGCTAATGATACCGGCATCAGGCCCAAGGCCACTTTTGATTTAATGGGTATGCAAGTAGGGGGAAGAGAAAACCTCGGTTACACCAAGGAAGATCTTAGGAATTATCTTCGAGCCATACCTCAGCATGATTTAGCTTATGACGAAGCTGGGAGTTTGTTAGTATATTTTGAGAAACAAACAAGGCTAAACCCATCTTTTATATACTCTTTGCAGTTGGATAATGAAGAACTAATAACAAATATATTTTGGGCAGATCCGAGGATGATCATTGATTATTCATTGTTTGGTGATGTTGTTATCTTTGACACTACTTTTGCATAAACAAAATTTACAGACCGTTTGGTGTTTTTGCTAGATTCAACCATCATAGGGGTGTAAACATATTTGGAGCTGTACTTCTATATGATGAGACAACCGAGTCTTTCAAATGGTTGTTTCAGACATTCTTGGAGGCACATGAGCAAAAGAATCCTATAACCATATTTACTGATCAAGATGTTGCAATGGCAAAGGCAATAGCTGAGGTTACCTAAGACATGACATGGATTGTGTACCTGGCACATAATGTAAAATGGGATAAAACATCATGGTAGTCTGATGAAGCATGGATCTCCTTTTCTTAAGGATTTGAATAAATGCATATTTCATTATGAAGATGTAGAGGAGTTTGAGAATGCTTGGAAAAAGTTGCGTGATGATTACCGACTTGAGAATACTTCATGGCTAGATTAGATTTATGGAATTAAAGAGAAATACACTTTCACATTAGGTGTGAGAAGCACACAACTAAGTGAAAGTATTAACAGTAATTTGAAAGAGTATTTGAGACCCAATTTGAATCTTATAAGATTTTTTAAGCATTTTGAACAGGTAGTGAAGGATAAATGTGCCATTGAATTGAAGGCTGAATTTCACGCAATAAATACGATTCCTAAGAACATGAATTTTAAGCCACCAGTACTGAGACAAGCAGGAAAAGTTTATACCTCTTATATATTTGAACGCTTTCTAGAGGAGCATGACTGGATGAGTGCTTGTGTCATAAAATCTTGTCAGGGGGATGATGTCTCCTGTGAGTATATGGTCGGATTGGTTGACCAGAAAATGAAGCTTATGGAAAGGGAATAAGTGGTCTTGTATAATGCATTTGAGCAATTGATAGAATGTAGTTGCAGAAAGTTTGAGACATTTGACATCCTTTATTGCCATGCTTTGAAAATCTTAGATGTGCTAGATTTTAAGTGTATTCTTGAAAAGTATATTTTAAGGAGATGGACACAGGCAGTAAGAAGCTTTGTGGTGGATGACAGTAATGGTAAACAAGTTATAGAAGATGTTTAGAGGAGTTGCACACAGCGTTTTAAGTTTCTTTGCCCTAAATATGTTCAACTAGTAAACCAAGCATCTAATACAGAAGCTAGTTTTGAGATAGCCAAAATGAATGTTGTTTTGTTGTCTAAAAAGCTTGCAGCACTAGATGTTGATAGTCCCAATACAGAAGCTTCTTCATTTAAATGCTTTGATGTCAACACTGATTTGGTGCTCAAAAAGAAAGAATGTACAAAAGGTAGAAGCAGTAAGAGGCATAAGGGTTGGAGTGAGAATATGGGCAAGCAGAAGACCAAGAATGAAAAAAAAACATACAAAAGCCACAGCTCAGTTGAAATAGAAAACACTCAAGATATGGAAAGATCTCAAGATAGAGAAAACACTTAAGATTTGGAAATATCTCAAGATCTGGAGAACCCTCAAACTTTCACATCATCAGGATTCCCATCTCAAGATTTGGTTTCGTGTAATGTTCGTGATGCATCTCAACCAATGGACATCCCTCAATCTTTCACGTCCCTTTTATTGGTATATAAATCTATAAACCCAACTTAATTAGGAATGTAAAATACTAACATTGTAATACTAAAATGCCATGTTTTCATTGTTGCGTTGTGTAGGGAGTAGGTTCTTCACAAGGTTTAACACCACCACCTGTACTACATCCATCTCAATATCAAGAAATAGGTGAATATGTGAAAAGCCTCATTCGTAATGTATTTTTTATGTTGATTTTTCTGTGTATGGAGGCCCTAACCATTCTTTGTATCATTAATGCATAATGGAACTATTGGTGAGGCTGAGACACAAGACCTCTTTAGTTGCTGCCCATTATCAAGAGAAAAGAAGAAAGAACCAGACATCTTGAAGATTTTAGATTCCTGTTTTGAGTTTTAATTTCAGCATATTTATGGGCTCTGTCTTGTACACAAATTTAATTTCAGCATATTTATATGAACTAGTTGTTTCCTTGTATGATCAGTCATGTTAATTTTATTGAGGGGAGTTATTACATTATTGAATTAGTAAATGAGTCTTGTTCTTAATCCTTTGGGAAGACTGCTTCATTTTATAAATTTCTTTGGATATCATTTTGTGTTTGAAGTCCTTTCCCTGCTGCTGTTGTAGCCCCAATTGAGCCTATGGACAATGTTGCAACATTTTGTGTTTGAAGTCCTTCCCCTGCTGCTGCAGTCCTAATTGAGCCACTCGTCCTAGTACTATTGTTGTTGTAGCCCCATTGGAGTGGTTGCAGGATTTTGTGTTTGAAGTCCTTCCCTCTTCTTAGAATGCTGATTAAATGTATAACTCCAAGTTATATTCAGTCAACAATTTTACTCTTTTAGTTCTGTTACTTCCTACATAGTAAAAGAAAAAAGAAATCTCTCCTCCATCCCTCCTCTCCCCCACTTCTGACTTTTTTTGTGTTCTATTGGCAATGTGAATTAGGTATTGCGTTACAGTTACTTGAACATCAATTAGAGATATTCCTCACCATAAATGGATTTCAAGTTAGCAAGATGGGATCATATTTATTTTAACTTGTATAAATAAAGAACTACTACAAACAGGAAGCAAAACCTGCACTGAACTACAGATTTTGTGTTACAACACCAAGGCTTGAACCATAACTCATAAGTGAACCAAACTCTAGGCACTTGTAAGTAAAAAATAGACAAATTTAAGCACATGGGAAGCTTGTAGAGGAGCAGTTTCTCTCATAGCCAATGCTTCTACCTTCCCATTGGCTAATCTGACCAGCATGACTAGGGGAGCATCATACATGAGTAAAACTTCTGCCCATTCTATTGCCTCATGAGCATGGCCACCAAGTGAATAGCTATATATGTGTCATAAACTGATTCCCATTCTATTTCACTGTGGGGACTAGGGGAGCATCATAACAAAATCTACTTATCTAAGATAGCAGTATCACGTTGATATTCAAATTACTATTCATCAAGGATCAAATCCAACAACAACAGTGATGTTTGTTCCTTGTACAACAAAAACTTGAAGTGTCTGGCACAGTGTTTACAGTAACTCAAGAAAAACTAGTTTTATTTATTTGAGTACACAAATTAAAATGAACATAGCTAGAATAAGCTAATTTATACAAGAAACCATATTGAGAATCAGCTGGCATTGGGTCATACATCTTGTGCTATAAATGATTTGTGGTTGTAAACCTCTAAGGTAATTCAAATAACCTGAGCCTAGTGTGGTTCACCACAGGCATTGGAGAGAACTTACTATGAATACATGCATTAATAAAGAACCTACTGATGAATACATGAGAATCTTGCTGGACTCGAACCAGCATCTCCTGGGAACAAACCCAGGTGCTCTTCCTTTTTGAGCTAAACCATGCTATCCTGTGTTTTTACACTATTTTCCAGATCTCTCTCTCTCTCTCTCTCTCTCTCTCTTTCACACACACACATAGGTACAGCAATCCTACAACAACCCTTTAAAACCTAGAGTGTTACCCAACGACCCCATTGAGATGCTAGTAGTACAACAACAAAAGAAAGTCCTTCAACATAAGGTTGATTGGTCCAACCAATATGATTTTGGGGGCTCATCCAATGGGTAGCAAACTGATACAGAAAAGAATGGATGCAAAGACAAAAACTTTGGATACCCATAAACATAAACCATTTCACTTGTAAACTGAAAGTGGTGCAAGTGTTCAGTATTAGAAATTGAAGCTGATTAGTCACCACAAGGATTTACATATAGAATATTTTAAAACGATGAGGCATTATGGGGAAGATAATGAATTGGTGTAAACGCTGTATCAATCACAGTTGATAAACCCAAATTCACACTCACCAATCGGGAGCCGCCATGTGTCCCGACCCATGGAGGTGGGCCATCCTAGGCCTGGCGGAGAATCGGCTCAGACATGAACCACAAGCGCGACCATGGGCACGGACTGTGGACCAGACGGACGCGGCCCATAGACCTGGACCAACCATAGGTGCGACCTCTTGAACCACGGGTGTAGCCTCAGGGGCATGGCCTCACGACCGCAACCTACAGGCGCGGCCTCACAGGCGTGGCCTCATGGGCGTGGCCTACAGGCGCGGCCTCATGAGCGCGGCCTCACAGGCGCAGCCTCGTGGCCTCACGGGTGTGGCCTCAGGCAAGACTCATGGGCGAGGACCTTGGGCACAGATCGAACCTCGGACGTAGACTGAGACCCAAGACCTGCCTACAACCACCGCCATCCACAAGACCTACACCATCTTAAGGACACTAGGCGTCTTACCAGCCACACAGACCCAGACGGACTCCAAGCACCATGGACCTTATCTAACACGTACCAGCGTCTATCTATTAAGCAAATCAACACTACTGGGACACTACCTCCCGTAGGAGGCAACCAACCAAGGAAGAACCCTGCTACCCAGGGACTTTATCAACTACGAGAACTACTCGTCATCGATTGGGACTCTCCACACCACCACATTCCACTATAAAAGAGAAGGTACTCTACCCCCTCAACTCATCTTGAATTCTAACTACTCATCTGTTTGCTCAGTGAGATCTAACTTAGGCATCGGAGAGTCCTAGGCCAAAACCACATTGGTTCTCCTTTGTCACCCCGGTCCTTTTGCAAGTTACGACACTCGAAGGGACGACAGGACGATTTCTTGATGCAACAGATTGGCGCTGTCTGTGGGAACAATGCTAGCCATCGTACCTACTAGCTCGATTCCACAATCACTCAATGGCACCACGGGGCAAGAAGACCGCTCCCTCCACCAACAATGCTGGGAAGGAGGGGAGCGGATAACCTCCTCTAGAGAGCTCGTGTCGCAGAGCCAATGACCATGTCTCTCAAGAGAGGGAGGTCCCAGAGAACGAACAGGTTGAGGCAGTCGACCTCAACCCCGAAGCAGCTGTGGAGCCAATACCTAACCCTAATGCACTAGCAACTGTGGGTTAGATTAATGACTTACAGCGGTAGATCCTCAATGACCAACGACTCTTTCGAAACTACCTGAGGCAGCGCGCGATGTTCCACCACTGTAGAGCATTGTCACCACCAAGGATAGACCCTATCCCTCGATAGGAGTAGAGCCCTAGGAGGTCACCTCCCTGGGGTGAAAGGTCAGAGAGACTCGTAAGGCATGCAAGTCCCACTCACCAGCAAGGGGATCCTTCCCAGTATCCCAGGAGAACGGTGGACCTCCCAGTAAGTTCAGGACTTGGGAGGACACCAACACACATGTCCGTGGTACCTAGCCCAGAAGATTCGATCAGGAGGTTAGTGTTCCAAGGAAGTCACACACCAAGGCAGAGCCGGACTTACCGAGAAGAGAGTCCCTCACGTTCACACCAAGGTTCGTCGCACTGTGACCACACACCATCCCGTCAAAACTCACGATGGGAGGGAACTTCAAGGAGAGATCGAGAGCGAGGTCGTAGCGGACGCCCTACCAGACATGAAGGATAGTCACGGGAAGAGGAGCTAGATAAAAGACTCCGAGATTTGGACGAGAAGCTGGAAGGGCTGAAGAAGCAGACCAAGGGCGAGACACACTCGGTACTTGGACAACATCCATTCTCGATAGAGATCATGGTAGCCGCACTCCCCTCCCGGTTCAGGCTACCTACCTTTGAACTCTATAGTGGTAGCTCGGACCCTAATGACCATATCAACTATGTTAATGGGATGATGACCCTCTACGGGGAATCAAATGTGGTATCCTGCCGAGCATTCACCGCATCCCTTAGGACGCGTTTGGTTGAAGGTGTCGTAGGAGTCGGATTCTTAAATTGAATCGGGTTCTTAAGAATCTGGTTCATGTGGATTTGGATTCTAATAAAAAATCTGTTTGGTTACCCAAAATCTGTCAAGTGGAATCCAACTGAAAAACTGTTTGGTTGCTCTGGTTCTGTCAGGTGGAAACCGAGTAAATCCATATGTAAGACTGTTTGGTTACCCTGAGTCTGTCAATTGGATTCTACTTGAATTTTGTCTAAAAAAATATTTTAATTGGTGTTATGTTAAGGGTGCAGCCACTTCATGATTTTCTAGGTTACGACCAAGGTCGATAAGTTTGTTCGTAGAACTCTGCGAACAATTCATCACCCGATTCCAGAGCAACGTCAAACAGAAGAAGACCATGGTCAATCTACTGAATGTGGTACAGAACCCTGGGGAGTCCCTCAGGCAATACGTCACCAGGTTCACCATGGAGTCCCTGGAGGTCCGAGACTTAGACGACCAGACCCAGCATGCAGCCTTGGTTGAGGGCATCAGAGACCTGGACTTGATCAAGGACCTGGCACGACATGAGATCAGGACCATGAAGGAGCTTCTGCAACGATGCAACGAGTTCGCCAGTATGGCTGAGGTACTACAGGCTAAGAAGAAGGCAATCGAAGCCAAGCCCCAGGACAACAAGAGATCGACGTTGGATGACCGTAAAGAGAGCAAGAGATCGAGGACCGAGCATCAACAAGAGAAGGGCGCCCGTCAGTCAAGAAGGACCGACCGACGCCTGGAGAGAAGCGACCGAGCAAGTAGCCCTGAGTTCACATCCCTGAACACTACTGGGCCCCAAATACTCATTCAGATCCAAGACCATAACCTACTATACTAGCCACGACCTATGCTAGCAGGACCTGAGAAGCGTAACCCTAACAAGTACTATCTCTTTCATAAAGACACAGGACATGATACAGAGAACTGCATCCAATTGAAAAGGGAGATAGAACAACTTATGAGAGTAGGGAGCTTAAACAAGTATGTGCAAGGAGGATGCGATGGCCGCACAGGCCAAGGAGGAAGAAGTTGTGACCGAGAAAGGGAAGAACCGAGGAGGGAAGAAAGAAGGACAGATTGAGACAGGGAAAGAGATCACCCAGAAGAAAGGAGGGATATAGCAAAGCCCAGCAGCACCAAGGGAGTCCCCATCCTCACCATACAAGGAGGACCAGGGTAGGAGTCTACCAGGAAGGCCAAGGCCCATGCTAGGTTCGTGGGAGTAGCAGAGAAGCCAAATAAGATTGCCAAGACTGAGACGGTAATCACCTTCTCGGATGCAAACTTGGAAGGAGTGAGCCTTCCACATGAGGACGCCCTAGTAGTGCAGGTGGAGATAGCTAATTGACCAGTACATAGACTGCTGATAGACACAGGGGCATCCGTGGATGTGCTCTCATTGGAAGCCTACCGCCAGTTTGGGTTCGGCGATGACCAACTCAAACTAGAGCTGACCTACCTCCATGGGTTCTCGGGCGCCACCGCCTCCATCAGAGGTACGATAGAGTTGCCCGTCACCTTTGGAGAGTACCCTCGACAAGTGACCATCATGGTCGTCAGGTCTGTGGTGTCCTTCAATGGCCTCCTATGGTGACCATCTCTCACAGCCCTTCGAGGAGTGGTATCACCCATCCATCTGAAGATAAAGTTCCCCACAAAGAATGGGGTGGGCGAGGTCCGACGAAATCAAAAGAAAGCCAGATGCTTGAACAAAAAGGAGTTTCAATTTGTTTGATTTTTGCTACACAGGTCGTTCCCAGAGGCGTGATGGGTATTTTTCCCATTTTTGATTTCAGCAACGCACAAACCAGAACCAGGCGAGAGGAAGAAGAGAGGTTTGAGGTTCGCCAGAGGAAGAAGAGAGGTTTGCGTGGGAGGCAACAAAGATCTGGTTTCTGGGTTTTGTTAGTAGAACCGAGCTAGGTAGGAACTTTCTCGTTGTTGAATGTTCCCTCGGTGCTGTTCAAGGTTCCATGGCCATGAGGAGATGAAGAAGATGAGAGGGAAGTCAAAATTTCTTTTTGTTTTGAAACTTAAGACCTTTTGTTTTCTATTTTCTTTCTGGTTTGGGTTTATCGTCGGTTTAGGTTATGATCGGTTTAGGTTTGCTATGCTCATAAAACGGGAAAACTATCACTTTTTAGAGGATTTATAACTTGGACATTGGATATGGATATTTCCAGGTGCCAAGCTCTCGGCTGCCGGCAGGATGATGGCAGGAACCTACTCGGCAGTAGAGGTTCCGTCAATAGAGACCTGTTTCCTAGGCAGCTTTTTGGAGTCTATTTACCAAACTACCCTGGTTTGTGTCCTTCAATCCGGCCCCATCCGCTCCACCAAAATATAATAAAAGGCGGGAAACTATCTGCAAATCAGTTTTTCGGGATTGATGTGAACAAGTATTTAAAGAATCTGTGGGATTTTGGATCAATTTGGTCCTTTCATTCTTCAAACGGTGGTTTTCGGAAGGCAATTCCTCCATTTTTTTCTGTTGTAGAGAGGGAGGTGAGAGAACGACATGGAGAGTGGAGACTTTATAGTATGGTTAGACATACTCGAGGCGAATACAGAGATGAAGAAGCTCTCTGATGCAAAAAAGGAAATATGATAATCAACTTTGTAAGCTTTTACCTCTTTTTTTTTACCTCTTTTCATGTTATTCTTGATTCGTCTTCTTCTTCTTCTTCTAGTTCTAGAGTCTGCTAAGGCGAATAGGTATTAGCGCGATGTATCATTAAGGAGTCCATAGAGTCTGCTAAGGCGAAGAAGAATCGAAAGAAGAGTTTTCTGCTCTATGATCTCAATTTTTCAGTGATGGCACATCAAACACTCAATTAGCTGAAATATATATTCTGTCCAGTTTCCACTCCAACGTTCAGAAAAGCTTTCTAACGAGATCTTGTTAATTATTTTAGTCTAGAGGAAAGAGGGAAAACCAGAAGTCTTCTAGTTTATTTAAAACTAAGTTGTTCAAATGCTGATATGAAAACCTTGATTAATCCCTCAACTACTCACAGACATTCTTCCCTTAAACTTAGTTGTAACAGATGAGGATAACGATCACTGCAATTCAAATTTAAACTCATAGTTGAATCGGTCAGCCCAAGTTGGCAAGACTCCTAGTACGTTGGAAGTTCTCCATCCTTGAACAGAGTTTGAATCAAACTCAACCTTATCACTTGTAAAACAGCTTGTATATTTTGAAATATTGTTACAGTGATTATCATTATAAATACACACCTCTATCGTATGAAACGATGAGGTGAATTACACTCATTCCATATCTCTAACTTGGTATCATTGCCGCTGACCAAGGTCATCGATCCTCATGGCTACTTTAGATAACTCAACCACCATCTCTTCCACCACCACCGATGCTTCTTCTCTAGTCTCTCCAACAAACATTGTTTCCCTTCTGCCAATCAAGCTAGACAAAACCAACTATTTACTGTGGAAATCACAGTTTCTTCCTCTTCTTCATGCCCACGACTTATACGGCTTTGTCGATGGCAGCAATCCCAGTCCACCCCAGCACATATCATCCTCTCCAGCATCAGATTCCACCATTATCACTACTCCAAATCCTGCGTACATAGCTTGGCGCAGGCAAGACCAAATGATCCTAACCTGGATCATCTCATCTCTCAGTGAAGGTGCTCTTGCACAGATCGTTGGTCTCACTTCTTCACATAGGGCCTGGACCACTCTTGAACTCATTTATGCGTCTCAATCCCAAGCCCGTGTGATGCAGCTGAAATATCAGCTCTTCCAGATAAAGAGAGGAACTCTATCCATGGCTGAATACCTTCAGCGCGTCAAAGGACTGGTCGATAACTTAGCCGCTGCTGCAAATCCAGTTTCAGAATCCGATGTAATTCTGAGTATTCTTCAAGGTCTAGGACCTGATTATGAGTCCTTCGCCACTTCCATCACCACTCGCATTGATCCACTTCCTTTGGATGAATTCACTGGCCTTCTACTAAGCCAGGAGATATTGAAGGATCAACGAACATCGCATCTAGAACTCCCCACTGTTGAAGCAAATATCGCTGCCAAAAGTTCTGCTCACATCTCAACTCGTGGCCGAGGTTATTCATCATACCGTGGCCGTAGCCGTGGCTACTATCACAATGGTAATCGTGGTCGTGGGAACACCAACAATGGCCAACAGCAGAAACCAGCATTGCTGCCGACTCCTTCACAACCATGCCAAATATGTCATCGTACCAATCACTCTGCCGCCACGTGCTACAACCATTTTAATCCTAATTATCAAACTACACCGCAGCAGGCACCCAACTCCACTCCGGAAGCCCTTGTTGCAGCCCCTGCTGGTTCAGCTGACTATGCGTGGTACCCCGATTCTGGGGCCTCCCACCATATCACCTCTGATTTGGCAAACATGACGCTCAGCTCTCCATACACTGGTAATGATCAAGTGCGCGTCGGTAACGAGGCAGGTTTGAAAATTGTACACATTGGAACATCTCAAATTCCATCTTCTTCACAACATTTATTTTTGAATAATGTGTTACATGTTCCAACTATTACCAAAAACCTACTATCTATAAGCAAGTTTACTACTGACAACAATGTGATTGTAGAATTTCATCCAACTTGTTGTTATGTGAAGGACTCACGAACGGGGAAGATCCTACTCCAAGGAACAACTGAAGACGGCCTCTATAGGCTATGTCAGGCAGCCTCTCCATCATCTACTTCAAAAAATAAATTGTTGCCTAGTGTTTATGTTGGCGAACGGGTTTCCAAATCGATATGGCATGACCGATTAGGACACCCATCGTTGAAGTGCTTGGAATCTCTCCTCCGCTGCTCAAGCCTACCACATCATCCATCACGACCTCCATTGGTTTGTGTTTCATGCCAAATGGGTAAAGCTCACAAGCTTCCATTTGCAATAAATAAGTCCAGTGCAAAGTTTCCTTTTCAGCTGGTGCACTCAGACATTTGGGGCCCCTCACTGTCTCCATCTGCTCAAGGTTACCAATATTATATTTCATTTGTGGATGACTTTAGCAGGTTCACTTGGGTGTATCCTCTTGTACGCCGCTCAGAGGCATTTTCTATTTTTATGCAATTCAATTCTCACATTGAAAATCTATTCAATTCAAAGATTAAGATTTTTCAATCTGATGGAGCTCGTGAGTACCAAGCATTTGATTCTTTTTTTAAGCAAAAGGGCATTACTCATCAGTATTCATGCCCTCACACGTCAGAACAAAATGGGCGAGTAGAACGCAAGCATCGCCATATTGTAGAGATGGGGTTATCGCTAATGGCTAGAGCTTCGGTTCCTTTAAAGTTCTGGCCAGCAGCCTTTGAAACAGCAGCGTACTTAATCAATAGGCTCCCCACACCAGTGCTCCAAAATAGATGTCCATTCAAAGTACTGTTTGGTAGTGATCCTGACTATAAGATCCTACGCACATTCGGGTGTGCTTGTTACCCTTGGCTGCGACCATACAACAAAAACAAGCTGCAATATAGATCGACTCAGTGCGTATTTCTTGGCTACAGCAGTAGTCACAAGGGGTATAAGTGCCTGGATCCAACGGTTGGGCGGATATACATTTCCCGGCATGTTACCTTTGATGAATGGCTGTTCCCCTTCTCAATTAAGCCTTCATCCACCAACACCAAACCTATTCAACCACCCAATAACCCTGTCATTATAACCAGTGACAATATTCTTTCCAAATTACCTCATAACCAAGCCCTATCTTCACTACAAAGTGCTAACATCAGATTGGCACAAGACCCAACCCATCCACCAGCCCCACCTCCCACCGAGAACCAACAAGTCACACCAACACCACCCACCGAGAGCCAACAACTCACCACAACAGCTCCATTCAGTCCTCCACCCCAAATCGAAGTCAACCAGCAACTCACGGCTTTGCCAAGCCAAGGCATTACTGCTGCCCAATCCACTCTCCATCTTCCTACCCAACCACAGCCACGTCCAAGAGCCTCTCATCCAATGGTCACTAGAAGTCGATCTGGGGTTTCCAAACCTCAATTAAAGCTGAATTTAATAGCAACTAAACACCCAATTTCAACTGCGTTGCTCTCAGCCGTGACTGATATTGATGTTGAACCAACCTCGTACACCATGGCAAGCAAGGACCCGAAATGGAGGGCAGCAATGAGTGATGAGTTCAACGCTCTCCTTCGGAATGGAACATGGACATTGGTACCGTATAAGCCATCAATGAATTTGGTAGGCAACAAATGGGTGTATCGTGTGAAGAGAAACTCGGATGGGTCAGTTAATCGATACAAAGCACGCCTAGTGGCGAAAGGCTTCCATCAACGTGAAGGTATAGACTACTTTGACACGTTCAGCCCTGTTGTCAAACCCGCAACAATTCGAATTGTTCTCTCAATTGCAGTCTCGAATGGTTGGGTACTTCGACAGTTGGACATCCAAAATGCCTTTCTCAATGGTGACTTGACAGAGCAAGTTTTTATGTCACAGCCACAGGGCTTTATAGATCCAGCCTATCCAACACATGTCTGCCATCTAAAACGAGCACTCTATGGTTTGAAACAGGCACCCCGTGCCTGGTCCCACAGACTTGGCCAATTTCTTGTGTCTCTTGGGTTCAAGTCATCGGCAGCAGATACAGCTCTCTTTGTTCGCACCTGGAAAGGCTCAGTTGTATATTTATTAGTGTACGTGGATGACATAGTAGTCACCGGCACATGCACTACACTGGTTCAAGATCTAATTAGTAAGCTTGGTGAGGAATTTGCGATAAAAGACCTGGGTGACTTGAACTACTTTCTTGGTGTCGAGGTGCTTCGCACACCACAGGGTCTACATTTGTCCCAGACAAAGTATACATTGGACTTGTTGCACAAAGCCCAAATGGAAGCTGCGAAGCCGATGCCAACACCAACCTCAATATCCTCACTCTCATCAGGAGTTGGTGTAGCTTTTGAAGACCTCACTCTCTACCGTAGCACAGTGGGAGCCCTTCAATACTTGACTCTAACAAGACCGGATATTGCATTTGCAGTAAACAGGGTGTGCCAGTTTATGCACAGTCCCACAACAGACCATTGGGCAGCAGTCAAGAGAATCTTATGGTATTTAAAAGATACTGTGGATCTTGGGATTCAAGTTAGACCCTCGTCGTCTTTTCAACTCACCGCCTATAGCGATGCTGATTGGGCAAGCTGCCCCCATGATCGCAGATCAACAAGTGGCTACTGTGTCTATCTTGGACCAAATCTAATCTCCTGGAGTTCCAAGAAACAACATACGGTGGCGCGATCTTCTACGGAGTCCGAATACAAGAGCGTAGCAAATGCTACAGCGGAACTCATGTGGCTGCGTCAATTGCTACTTGATTTGGGTATACAGTCTTCGTCACCGATGCTCTACTGTGACAACATCGGCGCCACATATCTGGCTGCCAACCCATTATTTCATGCACGCACGAAGCATATAGAAATAGACTATCATTTCATGCGTGAACAGGTAGCATCCAAAATGTTGAACATCCGGTTTCTTCCTGGGCAAGATCAAATCGCCGATGTCCTAACCAAGGGACTCCCTGGTCCACGTTTTAGAAGCTTAAGGGCCAAGCTCACTGTCTGCAGCAGACCGTTTCGCTTGAGGGGGAGTGTAACAGATAAGGATAACGATCACTGCAATTCAAATTTAAACTCACAGTTGAATCGGTCAGCCCAAGTTGGCAAGACTCCTAGTACGTTGGAAGTTCTCCATCCTTGAACAGAGTTTGAATCAAACTCAACCTTATCACTTGTAAAACAGCTTGTATATTTTGAAATATTGTTACAGTGATTATCATTATAAATACACACCTCTATCGTATGAAACGATGAGGTGAATTACACTCATTCCATATCTCTAACTTTAGTGACAAGAGAGAACCAAGGAATCCATTCTTCTGTATATCTCTGTTCTTTCTCTGTTTCAATTGAATTCCCTCAGTGTTTTTCCCTAAGCTTCATTAGGTTAATGTGAAGTAAATTTTCACCAGCATAGTAGCAGAGTAAAATGAGACAAGTAGACGAAAATCTGTGAGTGGAAATAGCCAAAAGTGGACCCTAAGGAAGTAATGAACACATTTTACATTGACAATCTATTTCAATATGTTTGGTCGTAATGCAAATTTTTGTAAAACTCTGTTGTCTTCCCTTACTGGTTATATTACCTAAAATAACCATATTCTAATCATTAAAGAATTACAGTTGAAATTTTTTCAACTCTTACCTTATCTACATTGTAGTCCCATATGTTTCTCATGCTACTTCACATCATCAAATTATTGAAAATTTTCTCTTAATTTTTCTTTTCATTTCATGTAATTTCGCTTACTCTTGAAAATTTTAATTTCTTTATTTCATTTCAATTAATTTCACTTCCATGGCTAATCAAATGGGGCCTTTCAATTTGCATGTGTATGTTCCTAAACAATTCGACTGTCAATTGTTTATTGAATTTGTAATGAATTCAATATTTTAACTGGCCAAGTTATTTTGAACATTCTTTTATTTAGTTGCTAATTGGTTTTCTTCTCCATACGTTTCTATCAAATAAATTTATTTGCAAATTTGGAAGAAAAGAAAGTGATTTGAATCATATGAAGGATCCTATCTTTTGACTGTTTTCCACCATAACTTATGTACAATTCTAAAGCATGTTTGGCTCATTCACTTGACCTCTAATTCCTTATGCCTCTTCCTTCAAATTATGCCTCTTCCTTCAAATAATCCATTCAAAGCTACTAGTAGTACCAATAAGAAGAGAGAGAGTTATGCTTGTCTAAAGTGTCTAAATTTTTTACACACCTTGTTCAAGTTTTATTATTTTAGGATTGAGTTTACTAGAAAATCTCCTAGTCAATGTTGCCTTGTTTGGCAAAGCTCAGTAGCCAAAAACAAAATCTAGATCATTCTCCTTACCTGCTCTCAATTATGAGTACTCTTTGTCGTGATTATTTCTAATTCTATAATTCCAACTGATTAGATCACTACTTGGAGAACAAAACGTATCAACCTTGTCTTCCCATTGCTTCCTTTTACATCTGCAAGGGTAAGTAGGCTCAAATTTCCTGTCTTGACCATGCCTTCCAAGTAATTTTAGAGAACAACCAGCTGGATTCAAGCTCCTTACAGACCTCCTGACAGAATTAAAAATGACCTTGAGGACAGAAAGAATGTTCAGCCCTATCAATCCACCAGGTCAGATACCCGGATCAATTTAAATTTTTACAGTTTGTCACCTATGGCATTACAATATACCCTCTAAGATGGACCACTTCATCATTGAAAGTTTCTCTAAAGAGCATGGCCTTGATCCTAGTAAAAGCAAAGAATATCTTATTGTATTTTTCTGCTGAACCAGTTCATTGACATTTCCTTGATAGTTCTAGAGGTTAGCCTCTGCTTTATAGTAGGTGTCATCTTCAGTTGTTCATTAATTGCTGTAAATGCCCTTACTTTATCAACAAGAGAGATCATAAAATGCCACAATTCAGTTTATTATTGTTAGACTTGACAAGAAGTATATAACAAATAATGATTGCTGAAAAATCTATGCGCTCTTAGAGACAGACATCAAGAATTCACTCCCCAGTTGCATTTAAAGCCTGTTGGAGTATGCTTATGCTCTGTCCCTATTGTCCTTAGGAGGGAAATCCCTTGGCCAAGCCAACTGAGTCACTCAAAAGGCCAAAAACCAACACACTAATGTTGGGTAGAGGTGGAGTAATTTAATAATTGGATCAGTTCCGAGCAGACAAGGACTAACATGGATGATTAGCCTAACAAAACTCTCTCTAGAACAATGAAGAAGGTTGAGAAAGCATAAAGGAACACTTAGATTTTATTAATTCTAGTAAAACAGTAGCTGTAGTAAACATGTTCTTATTTAACTGCTTTTACTTATTCAAATTTTTATTCTTTATATATATTCCCTTTGATTTTAAGTTTTTAAACATTGAAGTTCTTGGAAACTACCAACAAGGTTCATGTAAGCGGAATCGGCAATGGAATTGGCCTCCAGTGATTGCGATTCTGCTGGAATCAGCCCAGAATTGGTAAAAATGGCTGGAAGAACCTGAACCCTGAAAATAGGCCGATTTATTTGAACTGGAATTGGATCCAAACAATTCCAAATCGGTCAGAATCCGCCATCTGATTCCGATTCTAAGAACTGGCTGATTCCGATTCTTAGAACCGTGACTACCAAAGATTCTAATAAGATATAGGACCTAGTTTTCCCACACCCATGGTCAAGGGAGAATCCCTTGCCCATGGCCATTAGTACCGTCAAATGACCAAGGGGATGTGTATTTTCGAATGCATCAATAGGGGGTGAGAGTTTGTTGATGGGACAAGAGTGCCATCCTATGGTCATATCATTAATGGGAAAGGGATTCTTCCCACTCAATGGATGAAAGAAAACTTTTGCCTAAGATATATGGAAAAATCTTGTCATTTTGGCATGAAAAACATGGGGTCATTAGCCTCATATATTTGGGTATTTAATGACTTTTTTTTTTTTTTTTTAATATATAGTTATTTGTATGTAGATTAATCAAACTGTTTTAGTGTTTTGATCTGGTACAATCAATTTTGAAAGTTCAGTTATGTTTTACCCTTTTTGCGAATTATATTTGTAAGTAAAAAAATAAAGCTATTTTAAGGCATCAGTTTCAGTTCTTAATGTCTGTTGTATAATCTCAGTTTTGAATTTCCAAACTATTAAGCTCCACAAATTATCAGTTGTCAACTGGTTCCACTGTCATCCTTCCTTTTAGTTGCATCCATTCTCTTTTCTTAAACATTCTTGAGCAAATTCTGTATGCTCTGCACCAAAATGTGTCATTTCATCACCCAATCTATTTCATTGTCTCATGAATTGGTTAAATCCATTCAAAAAAAGAGGTTTGAATCTCACAGGATGAAACGGAAGGTTAAGAAAATAGTTGCTTTACTCAGCTGAAAATTACCACTTCTTGTCTGTTTCCGTAAGCAATCTCTCAATAGCTATTCTTTACTCTCACTTCCCCCCAGCTAAGTGGTTTCAAGTCAGACCATGATGTAGGCATAACATGTTCAATCACAATTACACAGTCAATTTGTTGTAATATCTATATTGATATTCAATATTCATCCTCAAAAGTAAGAACTACATTTTCTTTTAGGTGGATCAAATAAGGTAATCTTGTCAAATAACTCTAATTTATTCAATAGAAAGAATAACAGAAGCAACCAACTCCCCCCCCCCCCCCCACCCTCCTCACCCCCCAATGAACAAGACCTTAATCTTCAAACTTTTTCTTTTCGTTATTACAATCAATGAGCAATGGCTGCTGAGATTCTAAATCTGTTTCATTGTGCTCTACATCCAACTTGTATCTTTCTTCAGGAATTCCCTGATTTTTCCTATACATGCAGTATAGCACAAGCTGGACAAGACCCACTGGGCAAGCCAGCAGATTAGGAGCCTGCAAAAGAGAAATTCCAAAATCAGGTTAGAAACACCTTGAGCTTCTCTGTTCTTCAGTGAATTTAGATTAATTTTTTTTCAGAGGGGGGGGGGGGGTTTGCCTTGAATTTGGAATAAAATTGCATGACACAAACCGTGAGCATAATATCCCAACTCAATATCCCATACATCATCCAAAGTAAACTGGTGAGGAATGAGAAGAACGATAAGTAGAAAGGCATGAATTCCACACTCTTTGTCTCGATCACTTGCTTCTGCAACAAAAAAAAAATGTAAAATGATAAACCAAATTGAGAATTCTTCGACACGGGAAAAAAATTAAATTGATAAGATTAGGATGAGAAAGAGAACTCACCACAACAACAAGAGGAGAACTGTACATTCCAATAGAGACAACTAGTCCAATACTCCCAACCATGGCCTTTCGAAGATGGCGATCTTGTAATGTAATTGACAAAACTACCACACCACTGCATAACGCAATGATCCCAGGTAGTAGTATCAATGAAACCAGTTTCTGAAAGCCCAGAATCATAATCAGATCATCAAAAAACAATATTTACACAAATATGGATACATATGTAACACACCCCATTACAGAGTGGAAGGAAATTCACTGACCCTTGCTCTTGGTGAAGCAAACCAGAGATAGATGAAGATGAAAGATAACTCGGGCAAGATCCCCACAGCGTTGATGGTGACAAGGGGAAGGTTTTCCCAGCCATTGCTCACCAAAGGCAACCCATACCACACACAAATCAGACAGTTCAATAAAGCAGTAATATAGGGGATGCAAGAGAACTCCCCTGTAGTTCCCTTTTGAATAATTCTTCTAAAAGTTAATCTGCATTAGCAAAGAAAACTATTATAACCATGAAACAGAAAACAAAATTCAGAAAAAACTGAAGGCGGGGGATAAATTAAGTTTTCTCATTACATTGGAGACGCAAAGAAAAGTAAAGAAGCGGCATTCCCTGCAAAAAAAATGTCCAATTCAAAGCTTAGGAGAATAATTACCTCTGTGAGTCGTCGCAAGAAGGGAAAAAGGGAAGGGGTGGGGGAGGCAGGTAGTTGTTTAAGAGAAGATATGAAGAAAGCCAAGAAGGAGATGACAAATCTACCGATCATTCCAATCGTGAAGCGCAACTGCGTTATGGTCTCTGTAGAGAAAACCCATGACAACGATTGTACATCGGCAGTGAAAGAAATGTTTGGCTCAAGCAACGCAGCAGAAGGAAGCCTGCTATGCATTGTGGATAAAAACCAAGACATGGCCGTCGTCTTCGTCAACACACACTCACTCTCTCCTTCTCTTTTCTGTGTCTCTCTCAAACAACAGACAAGACCTACAGTAGTACTCACTAAGGGCATTAAGAGCATGGCCGGCCATAGTTGCTGAGCTTCCTTCCCTTACAAAGGGAGAAGAAAGAAGAAGAAGGTCTCAGATGTTGAACAGTGAGTGTAACAGCCATGATCAGATCTCTGGAGGTGGAGGAGTGTGTGGGTTTTGGAAGGGTTTATATATGCAATATTTGGCTGAACCACAAGTGGGTTACGTCCAGGAGGGCAGACAGTAACTTATCTCTTAAATTATTCCGACTCACGTTCCTTATTAGGACTTTTGTGAGTCTTCTATCCTTCGCTCGCTGACAATATAGCTTATGTCGCCACGGCGTTTCTGAGTCAGCATACATTTCTATCATTGGCAAGCTTGTCTGCAACCTGGCTGGCATTTACAATTTGGCTCCTCTCTAGGGAGTCCAGCACGCCCAGGGTGCTGCCAGCCGTTGGGCTGTGCCGCACACATCCCTAGGTGTGCGTCGAGATGTGTGCAGTAGAGCTCAACCACCGGATGCTCCCTGGCAGCACCTTGGGTGCTGGGCTCCCTGAAGACAATCCTGCTGCTCCATTTTCTAGATAGGTCCATTTTCCCCCCTCTAATAGAGGAGGGCAAAAATGGCCATCCTACCCTTGCCTGGGTGGTGTCCGCCCCCTCTATTAAAAGAACTTGGGGAAATGGAGCAGATAAAAGTACGACAGTTTCACTAATTTTACCCCAATTACGGAATAATCCCATATGCAACTTGACGTCTCATTTTCTACTTGGACTTTGATTCCGTAACAATGAGATCTAGGGTTTGAGAAATTGGTATCGGATTGCCATTGGCCGTAAGGGTTTTAAAAGATGGATCCTCTTCCAAAATTTAAGGTTAGGACAACTTTGGACTGAGGGTTTCAAAAATCATTGAATCAGATTGGGAATCAGTCAGGATCAATTTCAATTTCTGGCATCCTGAATCGGAATATTCACACCAAGCTTCCCCTGATTTTTGTCGTTTTAGGATGATTCTAAGGTTATTTCAACTGATTTTGGCCGATTCTTATCTAATTTGAATAAGGAAGCGACAGGGACCAACTCCATCACCGATTCTTGGTTTTAAAACCCTGATTTTGATTGATTCCTCACTAATGCTAATCGATTCAGATGCAAGGTCTGATCTTATTGATGTTGAAGAATCAACAAAACCTAGGCACAACGACACAATTACCATTGGTGCACTGATTGGATTGGAATCGACAATGCCAATTCGATTGTCGATTCCGATCCCAATTTTTAGTGTTTTAAACGGAAAAAATCCTCTGTAGTGCCTTAATTTGGTGGATTACTATAATGTGGGCCTGAGAGCTCGACAGGTGGATGATGCGACATTCAATGGTGCCGAGCTCGAGAAGAAAGAACAGAAAAGATAAAAAAAAAGCCTGCCTTGCATTAAGCTTGCACAGTTTGATGAAGCTTCTTTCACGTATCGAACTCTCAGGACCGCATTGCAGTGCACTGTCAGATGCCCTCATTGTAGAGGATTTTAATAAGTTTTAAATCCCTTGATACAAGTTTAAAGAGTTGGGAGCGGATTGACCGATTTGGATCAAATCTGTCATGACTGATCCAATTCCTCGCAAATGCACGACTCCAATGCTTAGACACGGGGCCGCATGAAATGATCAGGGCATCCTCAAGAATTTCCGCCTTCCTATGGAGGAGTGGTGGTCATTTTGTGTGGTCTAACGCCTGGGTGCAAGCGACACATTCCGCACGGACCCGATAGCGTTCTTTCTCCATTAATTAATGAGGATTTGAATAAAGAAAAGAAAAAAAATAAAAACCTGCTTTGTCGACCTTTTCAAATTTAGAGTTTTATTAGACGTTAAAGCCTTTTGCTACCAACTTCATGGGATGTCTCCGAAGAGACTTTTGCCATTTTGGTTGATTACACGTAAATGATTATTGATTTTTCGAAGTAAATAAGAAAGAAAAGTCAATGATTAGCGGGAATTGTTGTGGAGCTAAACGTGGATATCATTGACGGAAAATTATCTCCTCAGTTCCCTATCAATCCGGCCCAATTCCCCAGTGTTTCTAATAAAGATGATGGGATCCACTTGGACAGGATGTTCGGTCAGGGGTGAAATGATCATTGCCAGAGGCACTGGGAATCGGGCCGGAGTTGAGGGAATAAAGAGTAAAGACTGGCCTGCCACGTAGAGCTGAGAGGGAGTTGCCTAATTGCCTCTAACCATAGTTTGTTATTGTTGTTTATGGTTTTTTTCTTTTTTTGGCATCTAAATATGGTTTGAGGTATCTGATCGGATGGACCGATATTGGCCGGATCGGATAGGTATCGATCGAAGCCAATCTCAAGATTTGACCGATACAATAAGATTTGACTGGATTGTTGATTGGATCGCCCAACTCGGTTGGATCAGCTGATCCAATCCGATCCTTGATGGATCCAACTGAATATTTTTTTATTTTTTCAAAGTTTTTAAGTTTTTTTTTTAGTTTTTTATATTATCTTGACTGATACCGATCGATGCTAACCGATACTAAACGATTTTGACTGATCCGATCCAGATAATATCGACCGATCCAATCTTGAGATCACAACACCCACCAACACAAGCCGATACATGATCCGATCCATAAAAAAAACGATTTTGAGGGGTTTTTTGGCCGATTCTGATCGATTTGGACCAATTCGATCCCGATTCGAAAAGGTTTTGGTCATGACCGATCCCGAGTCCGATACTTGGATTTTGAACCTTGCATCTAAACATAGCCTTCATTTTAAGATTTAATTAGTCGATTCCATCAGTAGATCTGGTACGGACAGCTTTTTCGAGTCTATTTACCAAACTATACTGGTCTTGTATCCTTCAATCCGGTTCAATCCGGTCCACTGTAAGAAATATAATAAATGGCGGGAAAGTATCTAGGAATCAGTTTTTAGGTATTGATATGAGCAATATTTCAGGGTAATTTACACATACCACCCCTGAGGTTTGATGAAAGGATGATTTCATCCCCCAATTTTGGAAAATTCTACGTACCCCCCTAGGTTTACAAACGGTAACAAATAAACCCATTTAGTCAATTAATAACTAACACTGTTAAAATCAAAAGATAAAGTGACAAAAATGCCCCTTCAAGAAAAAAAAAAAAAAAAAAAAACCTACAACTCATCTTCCCCAAATCAATTGGGGAAGATGAGTTACAGGTATCCCCATCGATTGCTCCATCCATGGCTTCTAATGGAACATCTCAATCCCTCCTCTCTCTCTGTGCAATCTCTGTTTCTCTATTTCTCTCTATACGATTGAACGGGTTACAACTTCTTTTCGGCTCTGTTGTGGGTTTTCTTCTCAGGGAAAAAAGTGTTGAAGGAGATGATGGTTTGAGGACTACAGAGTGTTTGAGAGGAAGATTGCTTGTAGAGAGAACAGCTTCAAGGGCTGCAAAAGAAGAAGCAGAGCTAATGAGTAACAAAGTCTATTGCTTTTGCAATCTGTAGTAGTCTTTGTAACCATTCTTCCTTCTCGTACAGTTCCCTAATTCTTATACATTTTATTGCTGTAGATTGAAGATTTTATTTACCCTAATAAGATCTGCAACTTTTCATTTCTTCTCTTCTCCTGCAAATATATCAAGAAAAGTTCCAACTGCTTACCCATTGATCAGTCACATCTTTGCTGCTCCCAAGAATCGAAACCTAATGATGCCATGGATAGCTGAGGTTCTCCTAAACTCCCCAAATGCAACCTTCACTTTCAAGCATTTTAGCCGTCAAAACATCATAACTGCCAAACCCACCATCGCCCAACACATCCTTAAACGCAATTCTACAAATACCCCAAAGGCCTCTTCTTTTGCAACAATCTCTACGACTTACTTGGTTCTGGCATCTTTAATGCTGACGGTGATCGCTGGAAGTTTGAAAGACAGATCTCCAGCCCCGAATTCAACACCAAGTCCCTCAGCAAATTCGTCACCACCGGCGTCGAGGCAGAGGTCTCCAAATGCCTCCTCCCTCTCCTCTCCACCGCCAATGCTGAGAATTCTGTGCTCGATCTACAAGACATCCTCCAAAGGTTTGCATTCGACAACATCTGCAAAATCGCTTTCGGTTTCGATCCCAAATCTCTATCGCCATCTTTCCCACAGCCCCAAGCCGAATTTGTCGTCGCGTTCGACAAAGCTGTAAAATTAATCACCGGACGATTTCCTACCATGTTTCCAGTAGTGTGGAAGATGAAGCGAGCACTCAATATTGGATCAGAGAAACAATTAGGGTTAGCAGTCTCTCACATCCGTCAATTCGCTAGAAGCCATGGATGGAGCAATCGATGGGATACCTGTAACTCATCTTCCCCAATTGATTTGGGGAAGATGAGTTGCAGGTTTTTTTCTTTTTTTCTTTTTTTCTTTTTTCTTGAAGGGGCATTTTTATCATTTTACCTTTTGATTTTAACAGTGTTAGTCATAAACTGACGGAATGAGTTTATTTGTTGCCGTTTGTAAACCTTAGGGGGATACGCAGAATTTTCCAAAACTGGGGGGTAAAATCATCCTTTCGTCAAACCTGAGGGGTGGTATGTATAAATTACCCAATATTTTTAAAGAATCTGAGGAGTTTTGGATCAATTTGGTCCTTTCATTCTTCAAACGATAGTTTTTGAATCGCAACACTTATTTTTTTTGTTTGTTTGTTGTAGAGAGGAAGGTGAGATTGTGAGAACGACATGGAGACTGTATAGTATAGTAAGACAAACTCGAGGCGAATACAGAGATGAAGAAGCTCTCCGATGCGTAATGGAAATATAATAATCAGCTTTGTAAGCTTTTATCTCTTTTCCTGTTATTCTTTGGTTCTTGTTCTTCTTCTACTACTTCTACTTCGTCTCTTTGCTACCTAGTTTACTTTCTTGTCATGCTACAATAATATACTATGACGGATCGGAAGGTTGCTGGAGTGGTCTAATTAGGTATTAGCGCGATTGATCATTAAGGAGCCTTTAGAGTCCACTAAGGAGAGGAAGAATCAAAAGAAGAGCTTTCTGATCTATGATCTCAACATTTCAGTGGTGGCACATCAAACATTCAATTAGCTGAAATATATATTCTGTCCTGTTTCCACTCCAAAGTTCAGAAAAGCTTTCCAATGTGATTTTGTTAATTATTTTAGTCCAGAAGAAAAAGGGGGAAAACCAGAAGTCTTCTAATTCATTTAAAAATAAGTTGTTCAAATGCTGATATGAAAACCTTGATTAATCCCTCACCTACTCACAGACATTCCTCCCTTAAATTTAGTGACAAGAGAGAACCAAGGAATCCATTCTTCTGCATCTCTATGTTCTTCTTCTGTTTTCAATTGAATTCCCTCAGTGTTTTCCCTAAGGCTCCATTTGGTTGCAAGGGGAATTAAAAGGAAGGGAAGGGAAAATTTTCAAACCTAAAAAAGAAATTTTTGTAATCATTACCAAATGTGATTGTATAAACTACTTAAATTTCTTACCATATCTAATAAAGATACATTTTACATGCAATATTTATTTTACATTTTAAACCACAGGGAAATGGATGCAAAGTAAAATGAAATTTAATAACCAAATATGGCATGATTTGGAGTTAGATATATTGTCACATGGTGTCACATGGGGTAATGATTAAAAAAGTTCATTTTTTAACTATGAAAATTTCACTTCCCTTCCCTTTAATTCCCCTTACAAACAAACGGAACCTAAAAGCTTCATTTGGTTAGATGTGAAGTGACTTTTCACCAGCAAAGTAGCAGAGTAAAATGAGACAATTGGACGAAAATATGTGAGTGGATATAACCAAAATTTGAACCTATGGAAGTAATGAACACATTTTACTTAGACAATCAATTTCCATATGTTCGGACATAATGCAAATTTTTGTAGAACTCAGTTGTCTTCCCTCTCTGTGTGCGTCAGTCAGCCATCGAGATGTGTGGGGCATAGCCCAACCATTGGATGCCACTCTGGGCACTCCCTAGTTGCTGGGCTCCCTGGAAAGGAGCTCGATGCTCCTGGCTGGTTATATTACCTAAAATAACCATAAAGAATTACAGTTGAGAATTTTTAAACTCTTACCTTATCTACATTGTAGTGCCATATGTTTTTCATGCTACTTCACATCATCAAATTATTGAAATTTTTCTCTTAATTTTTCTTTTAATTTAGTGTTGCTCTTGAAAATTTTATTTTCTTTATTTAATTTCGCTTCCATGGTAATCAAATGGGGCCTTTCAACATTCATGTTTATGTTTCAAACCAATTCAACTGTCAATTGTTTCTTGAATTGTAATGAATTAAAGATTTTAACTGGCCAAGTTATTTTGAACATTCTTTTATTTAGTTGCTAATTGGTTTTCTTCCCCATACGTTTCTATCATATAAATTTATTTGCAAATTTGGAAGAAAAGAAAGTGTTTTGAATCCTATGAAGAATCCTATCTTTTGGCTGTTTTCCTCCATAACTTACATACACTACTAAAGAATTTTTGGCTCATTCACTTGAGCTCTAATTCCTTATGCCTCTTCCTTTAAATAATCCCTTCAAAGATGCTGGTATCAATAAGAAGACAGAGTTGTGATTGTCTCAAGACTCTAAATTTTTTACACACCTTGTTCAAGTTTTATTATTTTAGAATTGAGTTTACTGGAAAATCTCCTAGTCAATGTTACCTTTGTTTGCATTGCAAAGCTCAGTAGCCAAAAACAAAATCTAGACCATTCTCCTTGCCTTTCCTTCAACAATCCTGCTCTCAGTTATGAGTACTCTTCGTCGTGATTATTTTTAATTCTATAATTCCAACTGATTAGATCACTACTTGGAGAACAAAACGTATCAACCTTGTCTTCCCATTGCTTCTTTTTACATCTGCAAGCGTAAGTAGGCTCAAATTTCCTGTCTTGACCATGCCTTCAAGTAATTTCAGAGAACAACCAGCTTGATTCCAGCTCATTGCAGACCTCCTGACAGAATTAAAAATGACCTTGAGGACAGAAAGAATGTTCAGCCCTATCAATCCACCAGGTCAGATACCCTGATCAATTTAAATTTTTACAGTTTGTCACCTCTGGCATTACAATATACCCTCTAAGATGGACCACCTCATCATTGAAAGTTTCTCTAAAGAGCATGCCTTAATCCAGGTAAAAGCAAAGGATATCTTATTGTGATTCTCTGCTGAACCAGTTCATTGACAGTTCCTTGATAGTTCTAGTGCTTAGCCTCTGCTTTATAGTAGGTATCATCTTCGCTTGTTCATTAATTGCTGTAAATGCCCTTACTTTATCACCGAAAAATATCATAAATGCCACAATTCAGTTTATTATTGTTAGACTTGACAAGAAGTATAGAAAAATTTATGCTCTCATTGTGACAGATTAAGAATTCACTCCCTGGTTGCATTCAAAGCCTGTTAGAGTATGCTTCTGTTCTATGTCCCTATTGTTCTTAGGAGGGACAATCCCTTGGCCAAGCCAACTGAGTCGCCCAAAAGGCCAAAAACCAACACACTAATGTTGGGTAGAGGTGGACGTACTAGTTTAATAATTGGATCAGTTCCGAGCAGACAAGGACTAACATGGATGATTAGCCTAACAAAACTCTCTCTAGAACAATGTAGAAGGTTGAGAAAGAATAAAGGAACACTTAGCTTTATTAATTCTAGTAAAACAGTAGCTGTAGTAAACATGTTCTCTTAACTGCTTTTATTTATTCAAATTTTTATTCTTTATAGATATTCCCCCTTTGATTTTAAGTTATTAAACATATGAGGCTCTTCAACCCAAACAAAAAAAACATATGAGGCTCTTGGAAACTACCAACAAGGTTCAGATAAGCGGAATCGGCAAAGACATTGGCCTTTCTACCTATTCCAATACTGCTGGAATCCGCCGGGAATTGGTAAAAAATGGTTGAAAGCGCCTAAACCCTGAAAATAGGCCGATTATTTGAATCAGAAATCGGATCCAGACCATTCCAATCTTATGTGATCCACTTCAATCAGAATCGGAAATACAAATCTAATTCTTAGAACCGTGATTACCAAAGATGCTAATAAGAAATAGGACCGAGTTTTCTCACACGGTCACACCCATGGTCAAGGGAGAATCCCTTGTCTGCAACTATCAATACTGCCAAATGACAAAGAGAAAGGTATTTTCGAATTCATCAATAGGGAGGAGGTGGGATTATGTTGATGGGACAAGAGTCCCATCTTATAGTCACATCACTAGTGGACAAGGAATTCTTCCCACTCGATGGATGGCTGAAAAAACAAAAAAACTTTTGCCTAAGATATATGGTAAAGTATTGTCAAATTGGCAATCGACATTGGGGTCATTAGCCTCATATTTTTGGGTATTTAATTGCACTTTTTTTTATATATATAGTTATTTATATGTAGATTAATCAAACTCTTTTAGTGTTTTGATCGGATACAATCAATTTTGAAAGTTCAGTTATATTTTACCCTTTTTTCCAATTATATTTGTAAGTGAAGAAATAAAGCTATTTTAAAGCATCAGTTTAAGTTCTTAATGTCTGTTGTATATTCTCAGTTTTGAATTTCCAAACTATTAAGCTCCACAAATTATCAGTTGTCAACTGGACCCACTGTACATCCTTCCTTTCAGTTGCATCCATTCTGTTGGCTTAAACATTCTTGACCAAATTCTGTATGTTCTGGCACCAAAAATGTGTCTTTTCATCATCCAATCTATGTCATTGTCTCATGAATTAGTTAAATCCATTCAGAAAAAGAAGGTTGAATCTCACAGGATGAAATGGAAGGCTAAGAAAGGAGTTACTTTACTCAGCTGAAAGAGATCACTTCTTGTCTGATTCCATAAGCAATCTCTCTATAGCTATTCTGTACTCTCACTTCCCTCCCAACTAAGCGGTTTCAAGTCAGGCCATGATGTAGGCATAACATGTTCAGTCACAATTACACAGTCAATTTGTTGTAATATATCTATATTGATATTCAATATTCATCCTCAAAAGTAAGAACTAAGAACATTTTCATTTAGGTGGATCAAATAAAGTAATCTTGTCAAATAACCCTAATTTATTCGATAGAAAGAATAACAGAAACAACCAAACACCACCCCCCCCCCCCCCAATGAACAAGACCTTAATCTTCAAATTTTCAATTCTTTTCATTATTACAATCAGTGAGCAATGGCTGCTGAGATTCTAAATCTGTTCCATTGTGCTCTAAATCCAATTTGTATCTTTCTTCAGGAACTCCCTGATTTTTCCTATGCATGCAGTATAGCACAAGCTGGAGGAGACCCACTGGGCAAGCAAGCAGATTAGGAGCCTGCAAAAGAGAAATTCCAAAAGCAGGTTAGAAACCTTGATCTTCTCTGTTCTTCAGTGAGTTTAGATTAAATTTTTTTTGGGGGGTGGGTGTGGGTGGGGGGTGTCTTGACTTTGGATTAAAATTGCATGACACGAACCGTGAGCAGAATATCCCAACTCAATATCCCATACATCATCCAAAGTAAACTGGTGAGGAATGAGAAGAAAGATAAGTAGAAAGGCATGAATTCCACACTATTTGTCTCTATCACTTGCTTCTGCAACAACCAAAAAAATAAAATAAAATAAAATAAAATTTAAATGATGAGCCAAATTAAGAATTATTCAGGGATAAAAATTTAAATTGATGAGATTAGGATGAGAAACTAGAAAGAGAACTGACCACAACAACAAGAGGAGAACTGTACATTCCAATAGAGACAACTAGTCCAATACTCCCAACCATGGCCTTTCGAAGATGGTGATCATGTAATGTAATTGACAAAACTACCACACCAATGCAAAACGCAATGATCGCAGGTAGTAGTATCAATGAAACCAGTTTCTGAAAGCCCAGAATCATCATCAGATCATAAAATATAGACACATATGTAACCCACCCCATTACAGAGTGGAAGGAAATTCACTGACCCTTGCTCTTGCTGAAGCAAACCAGAGATAGATGAAGATGAAAGATAACTCGAGCATGATCCCTACAGAGTTGATTGTGACAAGGGGAAGGTTTTCCCAGCCATTGCTCACCAAAGGCAACCCATACCACACATAAATCAGACAGTTCAATAAAGCAGTAATATAAGGGATGCAAGAGAACTCCCCTGTAGTTCTCTTTTGAATAACCCTCCTAAAAGTTAATCTGCAGTAGCAAAGAAAACTATTATAAGTTTATAACCATGAAATAGACAACAAAATCAGAAAGAACTAGAGGAGATCAATTAAGTTTTCTCATTACATTGGAGCCGCATAGAGAAGTAAAGAAGCAGCATTTCCTGCAAAAAAAAAAATGTCCAATTCAAAGCTTAGGAGAATAATTACCTCTGTGAGTCGTCGCAAGAAGGGAAAACTGGAAGGGGTAAGGGGAGGTAGGCAGTGGTTTAAGAGAAGAGACAAAGAAAGCCAAGAAGGAGATGACAAATCTACCGATCATGCCGATCGCAAAGCGTAACTGTGTTATGGTCTCTGTAGAGAAAACCCATGACAATGATTGTACATCGGCAGTGAAAGAAAGGTTTGACTCAAGTAACGCAGCAGAAGGAAGCCTGCTATGCATTGTTGATAAAAACCAAGACATGGCCGTCGTCTTCTCCAACACACACTCTCTTTTTTGTGTCTCTCACAAACAACAGACAAGACTTGTAGTACTCACGAAGGGTGTGGCTGGGCCTTTATTCAGAAGAGCATTAAGAGCATGGCTGGCCGTAGTTGCTAAGCTTCCTTCCCTTAGATAGGGAGAAGAAAGAAGGTCTCTGAAGTTGAACAGTGAATGTATCAGCCATGATCAGATCTCTGGAGGTGGATGAGTGTGTGGGTTTTGGATGGGTTTATATATGCAAAGATTTGGCTGAACCACAAGTAGATTACGTCAGGGGAACACCAACTCATCTCTTAAATTATTCCAATAGAGCTTACGTTGCCACGGTGTTTCTGAGTCAGCTTACATATATATTGGCAAGCTTGTCTGCAACCTGGCTGGCAGTATCATTACTTTTTATCCCAATTACGGAATCCTAATTGCAACTAAGGGTGTCAATTTTGACTCGGAACCGGGAACTGGATAGGAACAGGAACCGCACCATCCAATAGTTTATTGGTCCAATTTCAAATCTACCATTTAGGAATCGGAATAAATTCACATTCTAATACTATATATTATATAATTCTTTAAGAATCAAAGTTATGAGAGTTAAGATCAAACCTTTTATTTTTTTCATCTTTTAATTTTGGTTGGTACCACTTGTCTCATATACTATTTTACTAAAGATTTGACTGTAAATTCTAAAGGTTCATTTGGGATTGTTAACTTAAAAACATACCTTAAAATAAGGGTGGCGGTGTTCCTACTTACAAATCAAGAGGTAATATAGACTAATTATGTAAAGGGCGTACCTAGTGCACGAGGCTCTGACATTGCGGGGTTTGGGAAGGATCATAATATACGCAGCCTTACCCCTACTTTCACAGAGAGGTTTTTTCCAGACAAAATAGACTAGTTATGCAATTTGACAAAAAAAACATGAAGCATATTTAAGTGATTGAAATTAGTATCTTATTATAATATTATTAAATATATGTAGCATGTGTTAGGATTTTTTTTTTTTAAAAATTTTGGATTACTTGGAACCGGCCCACTCATTAGTTAATGGTCCTGGATCTCAAGTTTGGAACTAGTTAGCTTATTGGTCCGGTTTTGATCTTGACCCCGTAAGACTGGAGCCATTAAAGAATCAGACCAATAGCCCAGAGCCGGACCAATTGACACCCCTACTTGCAACTTCATCTGACTATAACCTAGGGTTTCAGAAATCGATATCGGGCCGATTTCGATTGGTATTGGCCGTAAGGGCCTCCTAAATCGTGAGATTGGAATCAAAAGCTAACCCAAAATCCCTATATTATTTAGTGATGGTTTAAGTAAAGACGGCGCGGGGGGGGGGGGGGAATTAGTCCGCTTCGTCGACCTTTTCTAATTTAGACGGTAAATATGTTTTGATTCCATAATTATGGGAAGTCTGACTTTTGCACAAACGTACGTAAATGACCGTTGATTTTTCAAAGGAAATACCAAAAATACAAAATAAAAAAGCGTCAGTGATTATCGGAAGCTGTACGCGCAGATGATCTATTTTCCGTTTTAAAATCTTTAAAAAATAAGGGAAAGAATGTTACTTCTGCGCCTCGACACAGAACCATAAAAAATGATCACCATATCTCCATGAAAAGATAGAAATCTTTAAAAAAAAATTATCAGAGCGCTGTTTTATGTGGAGCAGCACATGTGCTTGGACGCAGCCTTTGTTGCGACATAAAAAACATTTTTCCAATATTATTATATGATCAGTTTATGTTGACGTATGATCTTTTTTCAAAAAAATTATTAATACAAAAAACGATTTTTCATGTCGGTATTAGATATTGATTCACTGGATCGATATAATCATGACTGATACTTAGTATGGATCATCAACCGATACTAGTGCTTTTCTTAGCCAAAAAAAAAAAAACCGATACTAGTGCTTTTCTTGTAAATACTTACTTTTGTCTTCTAGCAGACTCTCCCACCAAGCGTTTGCTTAATAAAATTGATACTTTATGTTCATAAAAATAAAACTACATCAATAATCAGAAAGAAAAAATAAAGATTATTGTAAATCCTATACTTTTTTTAACGAAAAAAAAGAGTTTTATTGATTATTAGAAATAAATATCAAAAAACCATTTTTGATCAATTTCAAAATAAATTTTGAGATTAATGGGTTCGGCTGGAATGCCCTGAACCTTAAGGATCCTTCCTTCATCAGCTGAATCGGATAAGTAGGAATTAATTGGGACCGGCTTTGTTTCTCAATTTCTTAAAACATACTCATGGGTTCTGATGCTTGGATGAGAATACTTGAAATGGATTATTATCCTCTTCAATTTTTAAAGCTTGACAGTGCGGTAATGTTAGGTGGAGATATCGACACGTGGCAGTTCGGACATCCGACGGTTCAAGTTCAACATAATCAATGAATTCAAATTTGCTGACATCTCCACCTAGCACTATCGAACTTTAGGGAATTGGAGATTCCTATTTGATATAGTAAAAATATCATTTTAAACTTCGAGTAATGATAAAGATCGCCCTAGTAATGGCCTAATGGTTGAAGAGAAACCAAAGGAGGAGGAAAACCTTCCCTTGCCAAAACCACTGTCTTTGGATTATTGGATACGGATCTACTATATTCTTTAGACTCTACTTGTTTCCTATGATAGTCTCTGCTTGAAATTGCTCCCTTCTCTTTCTACTATTTCAAAATATAAAATATTGATCATTCTGTTTTGTTGGGGTTTCATGCGGAAATTAGAAGTATTAATTCTACATCGGATGTGAGTAGCCTAATTTGAAGATTCCTCTCCCTCCACTAGATGGAAAAAAGTTTTGAATCAGCCGATTTGTCCAATCCGATTCCAGTTAGCTTTAAAGGGTATGTTTATAAATGAAATAACTTCTAACTATGATAGATAATTTGCATTAATCGCAAGACATTCCAAGTTTGGGTTTGGTTTGGAGGATGGATATGAGTCGAAATCAATTTAAATCATGGTTTTAGTGTATGTTATCGGAACAGGTATTGGTGAACCCGAAAATTGATACTGCATCGGTTGGTATCGTCACAGATCAGTTTTATTGGACAAATATGCCCTTGATTCTCTTTAAAATTGTTTTTTTTTTTAAAATCATTTTACCCCTTGTACGAAGGACACGGTATCGAGATCAGTCACTTGTAAAATCGATACGTATTGAATGCGATACGGATACCTCAAACCATAATTGATAACATGGCATCCAAATCTAATTACTATTCAATAAAAACCAATTCCATCTACATCAGTGCTTGGCCAAATAGATATCCATAGCTGGAGTCACCCGAAAACGCCTCTCTGTACTTTCTTTCTATAGCTTTTTTGGTTCATGGAAAAGCAAAGATCAAGTAGGACACTGTTGCGTTGTCATTTGTCTAATCCAGCTAATCAAGAAGTTCATTATCAATGTGATTTGGAAAGTTGCATCAGCCAGAATTAGCAAGGAATCTAATTTATCTATCAAATGGAGTAAAACACCATTTTGCTGTCTAAACGACACCCATTAATGAGACTTTTATTCAAATTATAAGCTGACTTTGCCACAGAAAAATCTACACGGCCAGAACTTCTGTTGTAGTCCTTTTCATGGTTTTAGTTCACGATATCCGGATCATTGTTAGCAAAAACGTGTTTTAAACTCTATTTTCGATTTTTTATGTTTGCCTCTCAGACTAACGGAAAAAAAAAAAAAACACATATTTTTATCTTTCATGTTTTAAACATGTATTAAACGCATTTGTATTTGTTTGAAACTAAAAAACGATATCTGTATCTTATGTGTGGTTCGTGTGTATAGAATATATAACGATAAGGAAGTATAAGACTTCTATTTTCATGTGAGACATGTCCTAATTAATTATAAGCATATCTAATCAATTGCTTATGTTGAAACAGTTTTCTATGCAAAAATTACATCTCCTTTCATTTTATGTGTATCCTTTATTATTATTATTATTATTATTATTTTGGAATAAAGAATGATACCTGGCCCTGTGGTCAGCGTGGCTCCTGTGTCTAGACACTATACAACCTTGTTCCCATGGAAAATACCACCCTACTCCCATGGAAAGTTGAAAATCCGGCTTAGGTCGATGTTTGTGCGTGCACTCTGCTTGTCTAGCACACACGTGCAAAGTCTAGAGGCCCAAGCAGTGTTCTCTTACCCTATTATTTTTTTGATGAAACTTATAGTTGTTTTGAACATTATTCATGAAAAAAATCATCAATTTATATGAGTATGCTGTTTTTTTTTTTTTAAATCCACACGTTTAAAATTCGTACCACCTGTTTTTGTTTTTCTGTCATTCTCTATTTTTTTACTTGTAACGTTTAGAGTTTTATGTTGTTTAAGACCTGTACTGTCCGTTTTTGTTTTTTTGCAATTGCCGTTTTTGTTAACTATAATCCGGACCGGTATTGAACACCGCTAACACTAGTATTGATGTTGATCTGTATCAGCCATATTAGCTTGATAAAAAAAATTTAGCGTTCCATCTAAATCATGATACTGTATCAGTCAGTTATATGAACCCGCCAATCTGCCCTATCCGATACCGTGAGCTAAAACCTTGGTCCCTTTGTATTGGACTTGCCATGGAAACAATAACTGAAACCATGACACAGTCAATGCTTATAAACCAGGTTTGCACTCGATCTACTTGCGACTTGGGATTTTCCATGGTGCTTGTTTTTTACAATAATGAAGCATGGCTAAGCGATCCCGGTCACATTGGGCTTAAAATTCAGATGGTTTGGCCAATAATGGGCCAAGAAATCTGGGAACAGTGTGACTAGGGCCGGTCTTGGGAAAACTGAAATGATCCAATAGTTGAAATTAAGGGTGTCAATTTGGGGCTGGAACCGGGACCTACTCGCAAAAACCTGGAACTGACCCGTTCCATTACTAAATATGATGGTTCTGTGAGTTGGAGTTTGTTTTGGGATCGCTTGCTAAATGGGACAGGACGGTTTTAAGACGGGTTTCCCAACTGATCCAGAACCGAAATCCTAATAAGGAACCGGCTAGAACCAGAATTGTTAGAACCTGTTTAACATGCCTAAATTATTTCTTTAGGGATAGTGAATACTTAATAGTTATAACATATTTGAATTTTATTTGGTGTTAGTGATTTGTAATTGTAAATTTTGGGATTGGTTGAGTAAGTTTATGCTTAAGAATTGGTACTTGATTATTTTATGCTTAGAATATATATTCAATTATTTGTATATTTGGAAAATCTATATGTATATATTTAGGAATTTTGTACATATTCGTAAGGAATCGAAACCACATGACCGAATCCTAATTTTGGGACCATTAAGTAAACGTTATGGTTCTTGGATTGACCCTCTTGAGACCGGAACAGGTAAAGAATTATAAATGGGATTTTTATTTTTACTCTTATTTATATAAAAATAAAATATGCCTTAAAAGTAACAAGAGAAAATCTACAACATTGTCCATACAATGATCTTGCATTTTCCAACTCCTAGCTTTGACAGCTAAATTATGAGCTAGGCGTCTAGGCTAATAATTGGTATGTCCATTTTCTTAATACAAAACGAGTTTAAAAGTTTGAAAAAAAAGTGCAACAAAAAGTATCGTGAACAGTTCCCATGGCCAGCAATCTTTTTCCGGTTGCATTAGCCACTTCATCGTTTCTTCCAAGTCTGTCCAAATCTCTACTTTGTGGCATCCCATCGATAAAGCTCCCCTAGCCTTTGTTTGATCTCTCGTGCCTCTTCTTAAGCAATTACTACAAATCCAAATTGTATTTATGTAGCAGAGAATTGAATGTTAGATATAATGTCAGTGGGAGGGAGTGGTGGATCATTATCCTCTCCAGTTCTTTATTTGGTACAGTTGTCCGGTTCCTCTCATAGGATTTGGAAATGACGACCTAATCCCTTGCTTAAACACATTGTCCAAGTGAGATTAAGTCGTCATTTTTGCCTCCTTATGAGAAGAACTGGACAACCATACAGGGTAGGAAAAAAATTCGGGAGGGGTCGAGGTTCGAGGTGATTGGATTTAATGGAACAAAATGAAACTTGAAGATCATGTTCCTATCAACTGATCAGAAGGAGTAAATGGTGAGGATTGGGATTAGTGTTTCTAAACATCAGATTTTTTCACAAATTCCAGAGGAAATAAGCAGTGATCGATCCAACAACGAGAATACGAGATTTATCAGGTATGGTGATCCTTGACCTTGAGTTGGTGATTAAGTTTTAATTAAACACAACAAATTGAGACCATGAAGAAATTCAGTTCGGAGGCCAAGAGTGTCAGTCAGTTTCTGCTTCAGCATTTAGAAACTACAAATGTAATACAAGTTTATGAAATTCTTAATCCTCAATAGATGTGGGAGCCCACATTTAAGAATCTTCCATAGGATGAGTTTAAACTTGGGATGTTACTTTAGATTTCAAATGGTCTTCCAAACCAGTTGTTTGACATCTTTTTGTCATTGGCTTGGGCAAGATTTGGGACTCAGGCCATCTTATGTGACTTAATTGTTGCATGGGTTTGGTCCATTAAACGGTACATTAATTGAATGGAGGTGTGAGATAAAATGACATCAGTTAAAAATAAATATAAAAATATAAGATAGTATCTTGACTATCTTCTGTAATTTGAGTCACTTTTTTGACTTATTTTAAATTGAAATTATACAAATGAGGTCCTCACTCACAAGGACTTACCCATGAATTGTCATGTGACAAATAATGAAGTGTTATACTTCACTAGGCATAGTGATATCTAGATCTTCTCAAAATTTTAACACTTAAAATTTTTAAGGACCGAATTTTCCTAAGGCCATGTGCAAAAGGGTATTAAAGGATATTTTGGATAACATACTAAAACCCTTTATGAGTTTGTGAACCCTAGAATGATGTGGTGAAGGAAAACTTTATTTAATTGTCAATTTTATTTTTTTTTATATAATTAATAAATCAGCTGGAGTAGCTCAGTTGGTTAGAGCGTGTGGCTGTTAACCACAAGGTCGAAGGTTCAAGCCCTTCCTCTAGCGCTTTATTTTTTTTGTTCGATTTAAACAGTTTTCTAAAAAGTTTACATCGATTTAAATGGTTTAGTTTGATTTAGACCGTTTAACTATATGGTCTCAATTTTTTTAAAATCAAAAGCAAACCATTTATAAATGGTTTCATGGTTCCTATGTAAATGGCTCAGTTTGGTTTCGGTTTGATTTTCACATCGTTAGGTAAAACTGTCTAATCCAAACCGATATAGGGCTATCTAAATCAGCATCGGCCTAGACCAATACCATATCTAATATCGATTCCTAAGACCCTGATCGTACCAAGGGTTTTAAAATACGGAATTGGGGACAAAATCGGCCATTGGCGATTCAGATTCAAATCATATTGGAATCGGTCCAAATCGATACTCAAGAACCCTAGAATCTAGCTTCGGATTCAAAGACAGGGAATTTCTAAGGTTTTTGGCCTTTGAATTGGCCATATCGGATTGGTGGAAATCGGGATTGGTCATGGCCGATTTTGATCCAAAGCGGCTGATTCACTGATCCAATTCCAGATTCTTAAAACCCTGGATCATAACCCCAACAAATTAGTGACCTGGCATCCATTTACCCCCTAGCATCTCAAATTATCCAATCCAATTCTCCATTAACCATTCATGCTTCCTAATCAAAACAGTTTCTTTTGTAAGTGCTAAGCCTCTAGGTCCTCCATCCTCTCATTGTAATAGATTAATACAATGGAAAGATCCCGAAAATTAGGGAATTTATGATAGTAAAATCAAATTAGATTCAAATGAGACCCCTCAAATCATTATACAAGAATGAAAAAAACTGTTGATAAAATGAGTTTTAGGTTCATCCATAGTCTTCAACATATACATGGATGTACTAACTTAAGTATAAAGATGGGTTTTTTTTTTTTTTTTAGTCTCAGGTGAACCTCGTTCAGCAATGGTGATATGATACTATAATTGGACCTTGGGGGAGAGTGAATGTCATCACTAATTCCCATCCTTATTGTGTAAGGTTCAAAATACCTTTCTCCACTATCCAATGGGACTTTGACTATACAACTTGTTGCGTCAAGAAATCGCTCAGCTGTCGTTTGAGGGCCGTAACCTGCAAAAGACCTTGGGTGACAAAGGAGAATCGGTGTGGTTCCGGCCTATGACTCTCTGATGCCAAAGTTAGATCTCTCTGAGCAAACAGATGAATAATAGTATTCAAGATGAGTTAAGATGTCCCATGATGGGGGCTAAGTACCTTGCCTTTTATAGTAGAGCATGGCGGTGTGGAGAGTCCCAGTTGATGTAGAGTGCCCGTCGTAGGTGATAGAGTCCCTGAGTAGCAGGGCTCATCCTTGATTGGTTGTCTTCCCGTGAAACGTGGTGTCATGATAGACTTGGTAATCGTCTTCCTGAGAGACGTAGTGTCATGATTGACTTGGTATCCTTGGTGGATTGACCTATCTATGTGGTAGATGAGGTTCCTGGTACATGAGTCCTTTCAGACTACGTGACTTGATAGGCGATGGCCTAGACTCCTTGGTGATGTGGTCTGTGTCTTGTTGATGGCGGTGGTTCCTACCGTGTTCGAGGGAGACTGTGCCTGGGGATGATGTGTTTGGGGAATCCATGCCCTGGGTCTTCGTCCATCTCTAGACCGCGCCCAGGCAGTCCGCATCTAGCTGATCCGCGCCCGAATAGCTCCATGCCCAGGGCGGTCCGCTCCTAGATAGTCTATGCCCGGGGACGGTCCGCGCCCGAGTCTGGCTTGGGTCGACTCTCTCCTGGGTTTGCTTGCTTGGTTCTGGTCTTGAGCTGGTCCTCTTTCTTGGGTTAGGACATGTGGCAGTCCCTAATTGGTCAGGGTGATTTTGGGTTCATCATTTTCCCCCCACTCTCTTGGAACAGAGTGATCAAGAGAGTATTCCCTGTTTTCTTGTATCAATTGAGGGGTTCACGACGAATAATCTCTTCTTGGAGGGTGTGGCTGCAATTTACTTGGTGAGGGAGAGATTGTGGGTTCAAACCTCTCCTCTCCCATCTTTTTTGTCTCTTTTTCTTTTTTCCTTCTTTTTGTTGATATATGCTCTTGTCTCATTCTCCCTTTTCACTTTTTGCTTTCTTCATCTTCTACTTTTGCTCGGGCTTTGAGTTTGATTGCTATTCATTGTGCCCCCATGTGTTTGTTCCTGGGTTGCAATGAACAGTAGTGTCCTCCACTTGCTTGCTTGACACTTCTTGGCTACTAGCCTTGCCTTGGAACTTGGCTTGCTTTGGCGGGCGTGGCTTGGTGCTTGACCTGTGTCTTGCCCATTATGCTGCGTCTTTGCCTTGTGCTTGCATTTGTGTGCCTAGTTTGCCTTAGTCCACGCTCGCTTGTTGTTCAAAATCGACATGCCCGACTCATGTCTAGTTCGATCGACGTTTGATCAGTGTTCATCCACGGTCCGTGCCTAGGCAGTTCGTGTCCGGGTAGTCTGTGCCCAAGCAGTCCGTGTTCAGGGCGGTTCGTGCCTACGACTTCGATCGGTGCCCTACCGGCGAACCGTGCCCAACTTGGGGTTCGCACCCCTGTGACTTCGATCGACGCCCCTACTGCGATCCGCGCCCCTACTTCAATTGGCGCTCCTCCTGGCAATCCGCGCCCCTACTTCAATTGGCGCCCCTCTTGGCGATCCGTTTCTATACATAGCGCTCGATCCGCGCCTATGCCGGTCCGTGGTCTGCGCCTGTTTACTGTGCTCAATCTGCGCCCGTACCCAATCGGTGCTCCTGACCACGCCTTGGCTGTGTCTGGTAAGTGTCGTCTTCATTTTCTCTTCCTTTCTTTTTCTTTTTTTTGTTTTTTGATTGGTTCTGCATTGGTGGTTGCAGTTGGCATCCCTCTCTTCTCATCGGTTGCTTGGTTTTGGGAGGCCGTCGTTCTGAGTTAGTAGCTAGTCTGCTTCATTGTTTTTCCATGTCATCATCTAACGAATCTGATCCGACTACGGTCATGGTTGGATCAGTTGAGAAGTCTTCTTCGGGGTCGTCTTCCCCAGCGGATACTTCTTCTTCTGTGCCTTCCCCTGTTGCTAATGATGGGGAGGAGGTTTTTGGAGACTCCACCCCTAGTAGGGGTCGTAGGGCTTCCAGAGCTTCTATCTCTATTGGTGATCCTAGGAGTAAGTTGGCTCACATTCTTAGCGTCTTGACTTCCTCGGACTTGGTGGTTCACGTTCTGGAGAAGACCTCTGATTATGACTTCTTGGGGTCCCCGGAGGTTACTTCACTGTTACCTGTGACTACTGCTGTGGCTCATGTCTCTCCTAAGGATGGTGCTATGGTGACAGAGGAGGGTGCAGTCTTGCCAAAGGGAGAGTGTTGCTTGCCCCGTTGAGGTCGATATGATGTCCCCTGCTGGGTCGGATGTCGCCCCTCCATCAGATGCTCCATGAGTTTATAGATGTTTTTGGATGTTGAACTTTTCGGATCTTGAACTTTGGATTGTGATCTCTTTTTGGCTTGTATATACTTAACTTTTTACCTTTTGATATGGCATGCCTATGATCCTTGTTGCTTCGATGGTTCTCTTACTTGTACGACCTCAGGTGGTCTGTAGTCCTTGGTGGTGTTATGTTTTGGCGGTCTATGGACCTTGATGGCCAACGGGCCTTGGTGGCATAACGCCTTGGTGGTCAATAGACCTTGGTAGCCAACGGGCCTTGGTGGTCAATGGATCTTGGTGGCCAACAGGCCTTGGTGTGGTGGCAGTGATTCGACTTGAGCAGTAGAAGACGAGTATTCCAAAACCAACTCTTTACTTCAAATGAGAAATTTTTTCAAATTATCCTTGAAACAGTATTACCATTTACTGCTACTGCTACTACTGCTAGTGCTACTGCTCTGTTGTTGCTTCTACTGATAGTACTTCTTCAGGTGTTCTGAGTTTCAGATACGATCAACCTTCTTGGCCCCCGGAGTTTTCAAGCGGTATGTCTCTGGACGTATCTGCTTGGAAACTATATAAGGTCATCCCCAGTTTGCTGATAGCTTTCCTTCTTTCCTTGGCTGCGATGCACTTGCCCTCCTTAGGACTAGGTCCCCTTGATGGAATAATTGTTCTCGCACACTGGCGTTGTATTGCTTGGTTGTTTGTTGCTGGTAGGAGACATTCGTCAGCAATGCCTTCTCACGTGCCTCATTCAAGAAGTCTAGGTTTGCTCGCAGTCCATCTGTGTAGGTTCTTTCATTGAAGTGTAATACTCTGTGGGACATGACGAGGACCTCTACCGGTGCTAGTACCTCTGTGCCATATGCTAGGCGGAATGGGCTTTCTCCTGTGGGTGTTCTTACTGTGGTGCGGTATGCCCACAGGACACTCAATAGTTCCTCGACCCACTTTCCTTTGGCTCCTTACAGTCTTTTCTTTATTCAATCCAGTAGGGTTCTGTTGGTGACCTCCACCTGACCGTTGGCTTGTGGGTAAGCTATCAAAACAGGCCGATAGTCAATGTTGTAGCTCTGACAGAAGGCTCGGAACTTGTGGTTGTTGAACTGCTTCCCATTATCTGAGACTATGATCTTTGGCACACCGAACCTGTAGATGATGTCATCATGGACGAACTTCTCCATTTCATTCTCTGTGATTTTGGCCAATGGCTTGGCCTCTACCCACTTGGTGAAATAGTCTATGGCGACCACCAAGTATTTACAGTTGCCTGATGCTGCTGTGAAGTCCCCCAAGATGTCGACCCCCCACATGGCAAAGGGAATGGGGTTGAGGATCAATGTCAATTTGGTGGTGGGTAGACGGGGTACTAGGGCGAACAATTGACATTGCTCGCAAGCCTTGACGGACTGTATTGCCTCCTCTTGCATTCTCGGCTAGTAGAGTCCTTGTCGGAGGATTTTGTAGGCTAGATTTTGTCCTCCCATGTGGCTTCCGCAGATCCCTTCATGTACCTCTGCCAAGGCATACTATGGTTCTTTGGGTCCTAGGCACCGAAGTAGTAGTGTTGTGGTCCCCCTCTTGTACAGTACTCCATCCAGGACGGTATACTTTCAGCTCTCATCCTTATTTTCCTTGCTTCAACCTTATTTTCTGGTAGGACATCATTTTGTAGGTAGTTGAGTATAGGGTCCATCCAACTAGGCCCCTCTTCAATCTCGTTTACTTGCTTTTCCTGGTATGATGGTTCATGTAATATTTCCACGTACACTGCACTGGCCAGGTTCCTGAGTTCATCATTGGCTAGCCTGGACAGTGTGTTAGCAGTAGCATTCTCGATCCTGGGAACTTGAACCATCTCAAACTTCACGAATCCACTGATCAACTCTCAGGCACGTGCTAAGTATGACGCCATTCGATCGATCTTTGCCTCGTACTCTCCATTCACCTGGTTCACCACAAGCTGTGAGTCACTCCGGATGGATAGGTGTGTGACTTGAATGGCCCTGGCCACCCGGAGTCCAGCGAGTAATGCCTTGTACTCTACTTCATTATTGGATGCTGGGAAGGTGAATAGTAGAGCATACTGGATTTGAAATCCTTTGGGGCTGGTGAGTATGAAACCAGCTCCGCTTCCTGTGGTGTTACTCGAACCGTCCACGAACATCTCCCATGATCCTCGGTCCTAGTCCTCTGGTTCCTCTGCTTCTAACTCAGTCTCAGGTAGGGTGCATTCGGCGACGAAGTCCGCCAGAGCTTGGCCTTTAATGGCCGTCCTAGGTTGGTACCTGATGTCATGCTCGCTCAGTTCAACCGCCCAGGCGATCAACCGTCCAGAGATGTCTGCCTTGTGCAGTACCTTCTTCAATGGTAGGTTGGTGAGGACTGTGATGGTATGGGCTTGGAAGTAAGGTCTGAGTTTCCTAGCCGCGATCACCAGTGCGTATGCTACCTTCTCAATCCTTATGTTCCTGGTCTCTACACCAATTAAGATATGGCTAACATAATAGATGGGTCTCTGTATCTTACCCTCCTCTTTTAGTAGCACTGCGCTCACTGCGACGAGTGTCGCAGCCAAGTAGATCTGCAACTCTTCGTTGGGTTCTGGGCGCCTAAGCAATGTTGGGTTCTCGAGGTATACCTTCACTTATTCAAACGCTGTTTGGCACTCCTCTATCCATGCAAAGTCTTTTGGACTTCGAAGGTTTTTCAACATCTTGAAGAATGGCATACGCTTGTCTCCCGACCGTGACATGAACCTTGAAAGGGCAGCGATCCTTCCATTCAATCTCTGTATTTCTCTGATTGTCCGAGGTGGTGCCATCTCTTGCATGGCCTTGATCTTGGATGGGTTGGCTTCTATTCCCTGTACCGAGACCATGAACCCAAGGAATTTTCCTGACGTCACCCCAAAGGTGCACTTCGCAGGGTTTAGCTTCATCTGGTTCCTTCTCAGCACAGCGAACGCTTCTTCCAGGTCGGTCAGGAGGTGATGGGCTTGGACGCTCTTCATGAGCGTACCATCCACATACACCTCCATATTACGCCCAATTTGTTCCTCGAACATCTTGTTGACCATCCTCTGGTAGGTGGCCCCTGCATTCTTCAATCCGAACGATATGACATGATAGCAGTAGTTCTCCTTGTCCGTTCGGAAGGTGGTGTAAGACTCGTCATCCTCATGTATGAGGATATGATTGTAGCCAGAATAGGCATCCATGAAACTCATCATCTCATGTCTGGCGATGGCGTCAATCAGCAGATCAATCCTGGGTAGTGGGTACTCATCTTTTGGGCATGCCTTATTCAAGTCAGTGTAGTCAATGCACATTCTCCACTTCTCATTAGGCTTGGGTACCATGACCACGTTTGCGAGCCAGGTAGGGAACTTCTCTTCTCTGATGAACCCTACTCGGCTCAACTTCACGACCTCTTCCTTGATGGCTGCCTGTCGATTGAGGGCAAAATTTCTTCTCTTCTGCTGGACGGGCTTCTTGGTTGGGTCTACATGTAATCCGTGCTCTGCTATGGATCTGGGTATACCTGGCATGTCTGCAGTTGACCATGCGAAGACATCTATGTTAGTCTAGAGGAGGTGCTGTCACACCCCAAACCACCCCCTGGGAGGATTAGGTAGGTGACCCTGATTGCGTAACGGCAATCCGCCAAATCCTATGGATCTAGAAGCAGTTCTTACATTCACGGAACCACATTCATCACTTTACTATAAGCAAGATCAGAGTGTTGCAGAATAAACTACAATCATAGTAAAAGAGGAAGCATAGCGATACGGGAAATGATGATAATATATACATAAGATTGTTCTGATACATTTCCCCAAACTACTCACAAACTGAAAAGTAAGACTGACAAGGAACAAAACCAAAGAAAGTACATACATAAATATATACAGGGTGAGCTAACTCTACCCCAAAAAGAAAAAGAAAGAAAACTACAACAGAACCACAATAGAACTGGGATAAACTCCTAAACAGAACAAAAAGGAGTCCCCAAGACAAAAAACATTGAGTGCACTCTTCAATGGTCTTCATCAATGATCACCGAGAATGGACGCATCATCAGCACGACCTCCGTCGGGGTCCACACCAATATCATCATAATAACCAGGGCTCTCCTCCTCGTAATGAGCCTCCATGCCACAGCGGCATCGATCTGCAAAATCATCTAAGAAAAACAATGTATAATAGAGTGTGAGCTCCACTGAGCTCGTGAGCAAATATATCATCATGCATGCACTTGCAACCACACTATACATGTTCCTACATGATATGCAAGTCCAGATTATTTATTAGCCACCTAGCATTACAACTAAGTGAGGTCTGTGCTACTACAATCCCTAGTACATGTATCCCTGGTGTAGGCTTGGTTACCTCTTCCCGCGATACACCCATTGAGTTGTCGAAGAGGACCAGTCAGCTCCCGTATTCGTTCACCAAGGTCAGCCCGACCAGCCTGATGAGCACATTTATGTGTGAAATCTTAGGGCATAAAGCATACATTTTATCACATTGGACAGAGTTACTCGGTGCTTTCTTGTGCTTTTCAGGTTTTAGGTGAATTCTTGTGAAAATGGAGGAGATGATGCTAAGAAAATGTTTTTAAGCTGTTTAAAGATGTTAATGGCTTGGATGCGTAGCCCATCGAGTCAGCTTCGTAACGGTTCAAACGGCACTTGATTCCGAGTTGAAACGAAGAAGTTACGGTCGTTTCCGTAACGAAGCACGAAAATGGTCTATAGGGGTTTATTTGTAATTATTGACAGTCGGCTGGGGACAAAGTGAAGCGAAAGTTCATATTTCAGGGGCCTTAATGAAATTATCAGAAGTTACTTTACTGTACCCGAAAGATTCCATTTGGAAGGCTCTGGACAGTCCAACTTCAACTTGAGATATCTTGGGCTCCCCAACTCCGAATTGGATGAAATTTGGGTCTATTTTGTGTGATTTTTCGCAAGGAACACAATGGTGAGACCTATATAAGCACCCCATGCTCCACGTTTTCTGAAGGACAGAATGGGTATTTTATTTATTCTTGAAGGAATCCTAGTCATCACCCTTACTCTCTCTCTCCTCCAACTTCTCAAGGGCACTTCTGAAATTCTACTTGGGATAGATTTATATTTTCTCATCTATGGAAGGTTGAAAAATCAAAGATGCTTTGATTTTATTGCTTGGAGAAGATATCTACAAAGAAAAGGAAGCACTTGTTAAAATTGGAAGTTTATTTTTCTAGAAATAGAAGGTCTATGTAAACAATCTTCTCTTCTTCTTCTTTCTATTTTTTTCTTTTTCTTAGGATTCAAGGCATTGTAAAAGAAGAAAGAGAAGAGAATATTCTCTTTTCTTAGGGAATATTTCTCCTACACTTCCATCTTCTCTCTTCTCCTCTCTTCCACCTATAAATACCCCCTACCTCTCTTGTAAAAATTTGCTCATTCACTTAGTGAAATTTCTTCTCTTCTTCTCCTTCTAATTTGTGATTTTTGGCTTTTCTAAGTTCTAGTTTGCTTTTATAATTTTTAGTTAATGCTTATAATAGGTTTAGTTTATGCTTTAATTTCAATTTAAGTCTTCAATTGGGTTGTAATTTCTTAATTCTTGTTTAGGTTTTAAGCCTTCTAGTCTAAGTTCTTAAGTTGATGACAAGATTTGAAGATTTAGAAGAGGAGGCCATGGTAAGTTTATGCAAGTATTCAAGCTTTTCATTTACATTCATGCAAGCACATCCAGGTTTTACTATCTAAACTCTCAATCTCATTCTCCATCTCCTCTATCTCTCTCTATCTTCTTCTTCTTCCCCCTCTATTTCTTTTATTTTAATTTTATATGGTTGTGGTTTATGGATGCATTTTTATTCCCTTATTTCTTTTTATGTGGTTAGTATGTGTGGCTGCATTTTTATTCCTTTCAATTCGCTTTAGTTTGATAGGTTAGATGCTCATGTGTTAGGACGCCGATTTAATCCCTTAATTTTGTTAGATGCTTATGAGTTAGGATGCATTGATTTTCGTTAGTTTAATTAATTTAATTTAACACTTTAATTTGGTTCATTTTGCATTACTTTTAAGTTAGTTAAATAGAGTGGCGTATATCTCCTCGTGTTCGACCCGTAGCTACGATTGACCCGTACGCTTGCGATTTTATTTTAACTCAAACAAGTTTTTGGCGCCGTTGCCGGGGAGATTATTGTCCATTTTATTTATCTAATTTTTAAGTAGTTCGAAGTGTTTTAATTTATTATTTTCTCTTCTTTTTTTTTTTTTTGAAAAAAAAAAAAAATCAGTTTTTGAAAACCTCTTCTTGTTTCTCTTCTGTTTCAAATAGTGTGCGCCCAATCTAAAGTCCTTCATATGCTTCAACCCTCCATCTTTTGGTGTCCCTCATAGGATTAAGTTACCTATGACGCTACATCTTGACTTGGTTGGGTGGATTGACATGTGACTTATCTTTGGAGGTGACCACTCTTGATAACAGGAAAGCGACATAGTGAGAGTATTGGAAACATAAACGTATAGTAGACCTCCATTCTACATCAGAATCCATATTGGAGTCGCACGTAGGTGGCTATAGAAGACTATACGGGTTCCCTTGCTGTCAACCTATATGGCATCCTTACAGCTTTTGAACCATTGTTTCGATTTTTGAGGGATAGAGATACACTATCTACCTTGGGGTCCCTCTTGTTTCTAGTTTTTTTTTTAAGTATTTTATTTTTCTTTAATTTTTCTAAAGGAGACCTCATATCTATTTAGGTGGCTAAGGTGTGGACTCGTGATTCAAGTAATCGTCTTATTAGAAGACCACCTTCTCTACCACCTTTGACCATGGATGACCAACAACCCAAGACTCTTAAGGATAGATTTTACCCCACCAGGGCTGCACAGCCCTCATGCATTAGTCTGCCTGTTGTTACAGGAAATAACTATGAACTCAAGACCAACTTCATCAGCATGCTACCCCATTTCCATGGGATGGCTAATGAGGATGCATATCTCTTCCTTAGGGAATTTGATGAGGTCTGTGTTCTAATTAAGGTCCAAAATTTAACTGATGATGCAGTTAGGCTTAGGTTTATACCCTTTGCCCTGAAAGACCAGGCCAAGAAGTGGCTCTATGGACTGCCAACAAACTCCATTAATACATGGGATGAGTTCACCATTGTCTTTTTGAGAAAATTCTTCCCTCTTCACAAGACCAATAAGCTTAAAAGTGACATCCTCCAGTTCAGGCAGAAACCACATGAGTCCTTTTCTAAATTCATGGAAAGATTCAAGGACCTCCTCTTAGAATGCCCTCACCATGGTTTTAACTTGTGGCAGCTATGCCAAATTATTTATGAGGGTATTGATTATCAGACCAAGCAACTAGTAGAGTCTATGTGTCCAGCAGGCTTTACTTCTTTTTCTGAGGAGAATGATGCATGGACATTCTTAACCAACTTGGCTGATAAGACTAGGGAATGGGAATCTTCCCAAGAGGATGAAAAGACCACTAAGGGGTATCTCATTGAGGGTATGCCAGCCAAGGAGGCCAAACTTGATAGCCTCATAAAACGGTTGGAGTCCATAGTTCTTAAAGAGTCTATACCAGTTAATCCGGTCAACCAGGTCAACCATGTGTCGGTATGCAGTTGGTGCCAAACCCCTGGACACCTTTCTGAGGAATGCCCCAATACCTTGGTGGGCAATTCCAGCACTGAGAATGTAAGTACTCTCTACCAAAATAACCCATATAGCAATACTTACAATCCAGGATGGAGAAATCACCCCAATTTCTCATGGAATCAAGGGAACCAAGCAGGCCCATCCAACTTTAACCATCAAGGCCAGGTTGGTGCCCAAAGGACCAACTATGCACCACAAAGCCAAGGAATGTCTCCTAACCCCTTTCCCCCTCGTCCTCATCCAGGATCTTCTATTAATTCTGCTAGGCCTCCTCTCCTTGCACCTTATCAGCAACCCCCAGGGTTTACCAATATAGGAGAGGCAACAAGACTGAATGAGATGGACAACAAGACAGCTCTTCTCATGACAAGCCACAATAACATGGAAAAACAACTCACCCAGCTTGTCACAATCCTGCATGAGAGGGAAACAGGGAAGTTACCTAGCCACTGAGCCAAATCCTAGGCATCGGTTCATATTCAAGAAGGTACCCAAGCTCCTCCAACCAATGTTGCACAAGGCCAACAAGCACCAAGGGCCCTCTAGACAGGTAAATGTTGTTTATGCTTTAAGGAGTGGCCGTGAGTATCAACAGGCTAGTGCACCTCGGTCTTTATCATCTCATACTCCTGTTGACTCTCTCCCTTCAAGATGCCATTGAAGTGCCTACATTTCAGGTTCGTCGATGAACCTAAAGATATACCGATGATTTGGTTGAGGAAACCAAAGAGGATTCTGTTGAGGAAGTTAAAAAGACCAACCCTGAAAGAATTTATACCCCACCTGCCCCTTTCCCAAATAGGTTGGTTAGCAAGAAGTCTCCTTCTATGGAGAAGATATTGGATGTGTTCAAATAGGTTCAGGTGAATATCCCCTTGTTGGATGCTATTGCCCAGATCCCCGCTTATGCTAAAGTCCTCAAAGACTTATGCACCCAAAAGCGGACCACCAATGTGCCTAAAAGACATTCTTGGTGCTAACATTAGTTCTCTAATCTCACACGATGCGACCAAGCATAAGGATCCGGGAAGCCTCACCATCTCTTGCACTATAGGCCATACTACTATTGATCATGCCTTATTGGACCTTGGTGCAAGTGTGAACCTCTTACCCTTTCATGTCTACCAACAACTGGGATTGGGAAAACTGAAACCGACCAAAATTACTCTTCAACTTGCAGATCGGTCGGTTAAAGTTCCTAAGGGAATGATTGAGGATGTCCTGTTGAAGGTTGGAGAATTTATTTTTCCTGTAGATTTTATTGTTTTAGATACCCAACCCACTGCCAACTTCAAGGACCAAATCCCAATCATATTGGGTAGACCATTCCTAGCTACCAGTAATGCTTTAATCAATTGCAGGAATGGTCTCATGAAATTATCTTTTGGCAATACTTCTGTTGACTTCAATGTGTTTAGGTTGGGCAAGCAGCCTGATATGGATGAAGAGGTGCATATGCTTCAAGGATTTCCCGATGATATTGATACGTTCTTTGAGATTGATTTTGATTCGGGATTTCAAGAATGTATGCAAGAATTGGAGGGTGTTGATGATACTCCCTTATCTGAGGTCTAGAGCATCCAACCACCTTTGGAGCCCCTTGGACCCCTATCCACTTCCATTCCCAAATCCTCTATTATTGAGCCCCCCACATTAGAGTTGAAGGCATTGCCCTCCAACCTCAAGTATGTCTTCTTAGGACATGATCATACTCTTCCTGTTATTATTGCTTCTGATTTGACTTCTATTCAGGAAAAAGAGTTGATTAAGCTTCTAAAGGACAATAAGGAAGCCATAGGTTGGACCATGTCTGACATCAAAGGTATTAGCCCCTCCATTGTTCAACATCATATACATCTGATGGAGAGTTCCACACCTTCTAGGGAACCCCAAAGGAGGGCTAATCCTATGATGAAAGAGGCAATCAAGAAAGAGATCCTAAAATGCTTGGATCATGGCATCATTTATCCTATTTCTGATGGGTGAGTCCTGTGCAGGTTGTGCCTAAGAAAGGAGGAGTCACTATAGTTGAGAATGCTAATAATGAGTTGATTCCAACCCGTATCCAAACAGGATGGAGAGTGTGCATTGACTATAGGAAATTGAATGCGGCAACTTGGAAGGACCACTTCCCCTTACCTTTTATTGATCAGATGTTAGAGAGACTAGCTGGCCATGAATATTATTGTTTTCTTGATGGTTATGCAGGCTATAACCAAATTCCTATTGCTCTAGAGGACCAACACAAGACCACTTTCACATGCCCTTATGGAACCTTTGCTTACCGGCGTATGCCTTTTGGGCTTTGTAATGCCCCTGCTACATTCCAAAGGTGCATGATGAGTATCTTTTCTGATATGGTAGAGCACTTCCTAGAGGTGTTTATGGATGATTTTTCTATTCACGGCTCTACTTTTTCTAATTGCTTGCATCATCTCTCTTTGGTTCTTAAAAGATGCATAGAAAAGAACTTGGTCCTGAATTGGGAGAAGTGCCACTTCATGGTAAAGCAAGGTATAGTTCTTGGTCACATTGTGTCCAAATAAGGGATCAAGGTTGATATATCTAAGGTGGACCTTATAGCCAATTTACCACCACCCAAGAGTGTGAAGGACATTCGATCTTTTCTTGGCCATGCAGGTTTTTACAGGAGATTCATCAAGGATTTTAGCCAGATAGCTAGACCTCTCACCTCTCTTTTGGCAAAGGACTGCCCATTTGATTTCTCTTCTGAGTGTCATGATAGTTTTGAGCAATTGAAAAGAGCATTGACTTCAGCCCCCATTATTCAAGCTCCAATTTGGCCAGTTTCGTTTGAACTTATGTGTGATGCCTCTGATTTTGCTATAGGGGCTGTTCTTGGGCAAAGAATCAATAAATTGCCCCATGTGATTTATTATGCAAGTAGGACTCTTAATGATGCACAGCTTAATTATACCACCACTGAGAAAGAATTTTTAGCTGTTGTGTTTGCTTTAGAGAAGTTTAGGCCCTACTTGGTTGGATCACATGTGATTGTTTATACTGACCATGCAGCTATCAAATATCTTGTGTAGAAGAAAGATGCCAAGGCTCGCCTCATTAGGTGGGTCCTTTTGTTACAAGAATTTGATCTTGAAATTAGGGATAAAAAAGGGTGTGAAAATTTGGTTGCAGACCATCTATCCCGGCTGCCTAATTCCTTAACTGCTGATTCTCCAGTCAATGAGAATTTTCCTGATGAGTATCTGATGGCAGTGTCTAGTGAACCTTGGTTTGCTGACATTGTTAATTATCTGATTACGGGTGTGACACCTGCACATTGGTCCACCCAAGATAAGAATCGTTTCTTTTCACAAGTTAAGTATTTCTTTTGGGATGATCCTTATCTTTTTAAAACCTGCCCGGATCAAGTAATCCGAAGATGTGTCCCTGATCATGAGCAACAATCTGTCTTATCTTTTTGCCATGATCAAGCTTGTGGAGGCCATTTTGGGCCTAATAAGACTGCGGCCAAAGTTTTACAGTGTGGATTTTATTGGCCTAGTCTATTTAAAGATGCTTTTACTTATTGCAGGGTATGTTCTTCATGCCAATCCTTAGGGCGTCTTACTAAGAGAAATATGATGTCTCTCAACTCAATTCTGGTGGTTGAGATGTTTGATGTATGGGGTATTGATTTCATGGGGCCTTTCCCTAACTCTTTTGGTAACCTGTACATATTACTTGCTGTGGACTATGTGTCCAAATGGATTGAGGCAGTTGCTTGTAAGACCAATGACCACAAGGTGGATGTGAAATTTCTGAAGGAGAACATCTTCTCCCGTTTTGGTACTCCCCGGGCTCTCATTAGTGATCGGGGCAAGCATTTTTGTAATCGGCCTTTTGAGGCCCTCAGGAAAAAGTATGGTGTCGTCCATAAGTTGGCCACACCCTACCATCCCCAGACCAGTGGCCAGGTTGAGGTTTCAAATAGGCAGATCAAGCAAATTCTTGAGAAAACCATCAACCCAAACCGCAAGGATTGGTCTAACCGATTGGTAGATGCGTTGTGGGCCCATAGGACAGCCTTCAAGATCGATCTTGGTCAATCTCCGTACCGTCTGGTGTATGGAAAGGCATGTCACTTACCTGTAGAAATTGAGCACAAGGCCTTTTGGGCTATCAAGAAGCTTAACTTTGACCTACGCACTGCAGGTGCCCATAGGAAACTCCAACTATCTGAGTTGGAAGAGCTTAGGAATGAGGCATATGAGAATGCCCGAATTTACAAGGAAAAAACCAAGGCTTTCCATGATAGGTACATTTTGAGAAAATCTTTTGAGGTAGGCCAGAATGTTTTGTTGTACAATTCTCATTTGCATATCTTTCCAGGTAAGCTGCGTTCTAGATGGGATGGGCCCTATATTGTTCAAAAAGTTTATCCTCATGGGGCTGTTGAAGTCCTCAATCCAAGTACAGGAGCTACTTTCAAAGTCAATGGCCAAAGATTGAAGCCGTACATAGAGATGCCTACTCCAGTTGACGAAGAGGTCATGAATCTCCATGAGCCTCTTTACCTTGATCCCTGATATCCTGGTATGTATCCCCTCCCTTGTCCTTATTCTTTCTTTTCTGCATGCATTGAGGACACTGCATGAATTAAGTGTGGGGGGGTGTGTTGGACTTTAATTGTGAATTTTGAATTTTGTGAATTTTGATTGTGGCGATAGTTTTTGGGTATGTGCATAAGTCTCTTTGATTGCAAAACGAGAGAGAGGAAATTAGGTGTCCTAACATGCGAAATAATAAAAAATCCCTTTTCAAGGACAGTAGTTGGTTTGTATCCGGTGATGGGGATTGAGTTGAAAAATATGAGCGTTATTTCATTTGATGGCTAGATTCCTCTATGTGTTTTATGGACCCTTTGATCTTTTGGCTAGTAGTTGAGACCAAGTTGTTTGTGGCAAGGCAAGACATGAAAAAAAAAAACAAAAAAAACAAAAACAAAAACAAGGAACAGAAAAGAAAGTGGAATTCCTTGGGACTAGACAGGGCACTGTGCCTCATGAAGCAGGGCGACTTGATCGAAATTCCTTGGAAGGAAACTCAAAAAACTCTTGCATCAATGTCTCAAAGTCTCTATGGATATATGCAAAAAGCGAAGCTACCAAGTATTTGGGTGTCTGGTGCATGCTCCACCATGTCATTCAGAGAATAGTAGTGGAGTAGAAATAGAGTTTGTGGTTGAGAAAGAAAAAAACTTTTGCCTTAATGCCTGAAAAAAAAAAAAAAAGTATGGTCAACAATACTCAATGCCTAAGTCTTTGGTTCCATCGATGCTATGGGGGGTTTACTTGAAGGTGAGTAATGTTCAAAAAAATATGAGGAGATCCCTTGAACTTGATGCATGCTTGTTACTTGAATTGATGTGGGGTGATAAAATTCAAGTGTGGGGGAACCTTTGGCTCCTTGATCTTTAGTTGAACACTTTTTGAGATTATGTGCACTGTCTTATTTATGCTATGATTAAAATTTGCAGCATTCATTTACAATTGAATTTTGGGTGTATATTCACTGCAAACACCCATGAGACACAACTCGTCCACTAGGGGTAACCTAGGGGTTTAAAGGCTTGTTGCACATGCTAAGTGCAACCGTGATTCCTACGAAAGTGAGTTAGGATTTTCTGCATTCTAGGTTAGTTTTTGTTTTTACTTTACTTGAGGACAAGCAACGTTCAAGTGTGGGGGAATCTGATGAGCACATTTATGTGTGAAATCTTAGGGCATAAAACATACATTTTATCACATTGGACAGAGTTACTCGGTGCTTTCTTGTGCTTTTCAGGTTTTAGGTGAATTCTTGTGAAAATGGAGGAGATGATGCTAAGGAAATGTTTTTAAGCTGTTTAAAGGTGTTAATGGCTTGGATGCGTAGCCCATCGAGTCAGCTTCGTAACGGTTCAAACGGCACTTGATTCCGAGTTGAAACGAAGAAGTTACGGTCGTTTCCGTAACGAATCACGAAAATGGTCTATAGGGGTTTATTTGTAATTATTGACAGTCGGCTGGGGACAAAATGAAGCGAAAGTTCATATTTTAGGGGCCTTAATGAAATTATCAGAAGTTACTTTACTATACCCGAAAGATTCCATTTGGAAGGCTCTGGACAGTCCAACTTCAACTTGAGATATCTTGGGCTCTCCAACTCCGAATTGGATGAAATTTGGGTCTATTTTGTGTGATTTTTCGCAAGGAACACAATGGTGAGACCTATATAAGCACCCCATGCTCCACGTTTTCTGAAGGACAGAATGGGTATTTTATTTATTCTTGAAGGAATCCTAGTCATCACCCTTACTCTCTCTCTCCTCCAACTTCTCAAGGGCACTTCTGAAATTCTACTTGGGATAGATTTATATTTTCTCATCTATGGAAGGTTGAAAAATCAAAGATGCTTTGTGTCACACCCCCATCCCTGAACCACGGGGAATGCAACTGGAGCGTACCAATACGCTCTCTAACCACCAGAATCACTGATGCAGTACCTAAGACTAACTCATTCACAACGACAAATAATAGGTAAAAACAAAGGATTAATATTAATAACATCAGAGTTAGCAGAAGCTAGGTGATAGCATATAAAATATTATCTATTCAAATTTACCCCTTCATATCAATGGGTTCTAATAAGGATCTATGTATTATCACTGTATAATAAATACACTTATCAATAGAGGAATAAAAGAATACACCTTTGAATCAGAAAATAGTTTATCAAAGTGTAACAAAAGATGGCCACCAGCCAAGAATCACTGTTCCCTCGTGGAACACATCTCACAGTAGCACTCCGGTCCATGATCCTCATACTCCGAAGTCCACCACTCTTCATGACCTTCATCAGGAGTCTTGAACTCCGTGCCATCATGTTTGAATGTTCCTGCATCAACTAAAAAAAATATGTTTTCTCGAGGAGTGAGCTCCAACTGAGCCCAATGAGTGGCTAAGCCACACAAGCATACACAATAATAATAATGAATGGGGTTGACTGCAAACCATACATGATGGACGGATACCAAGGTGTCCCATACCACCAAGGTAGACCGTACATCACATACAATTTACAATCATGCTACATGAATGAATGATGATGTATAGTTTTATTGTTATCCACCTAACACACAACTAAGTCAGGTATAGTACTATAGCAACACCTTAGGTAGCATCCCCGACATCGGTACCATAAACGGATGGTATACCGGCGATGACAAACCCGAGTCGCGCTGGAAGCCTGCTGTACCGGTCTCCACCAAGAGATATACGCAAACCCCCGAGTCAAATCCCGTCCTGGCGTTCGGCCCAAAATACGGTTGGCGCCCGAACTTCCCGGGTGGGTATACCCGAATAACGGTCGGAACCCACGGATTTGACCGACACCTAACCCCTGTCGGTAAGGGTCATAGTCTGGGTAAACATTTATCCTAGCCAGCATTCACCTATTGTATGAGTGAGGTACGCATGTGCATAGGCCGGGCCGAGTCCATAGATACCGAAATACGGTCGCCGGCTATCCTCTCGCCCCTCTAGCCCATACGTCGTATACAAGTACGAGATGTGAATACCGAAGGCGATCGGTCGGTCACCATCCCGTTTCCACCTAATGCAATGGACAACTCTAATGCAATTTCAAGTACGGCAATCTCAAGCCCAGACCCACCGGCACTTGGATCCCGCTCCAAGCCCTAGATCTACATGCCATGAGTGAGTCCATATTATGGAATCCTCAGGTCCAGCACCAACCGGCACCCGAGTCCCATAATTAAATCCAACACCATTCGCACCATAGTGCAAAGAAAATAAATAATATCGCAAGACAAGAATGTAAAGTCCTATCAACATCTAAACATTTATATCGTCCTATATCTTACTAATAATTATATATTATAGCACACATGCATGAATGACATTCGCAAGACACGACACACAAACATTCCATAAATTAAGACGTTTGCTTAACTCACTCACCTTGATTCTCGGTCAATCGTCGATGACGGAGCTCTTCAAATCGACGTTCGATGCCAAGTACACTGTCCCACGTACTAATACGCCCCCGAGCCGGGTCAGTCAACCTAAAGAGAGTGTACAACGTGGGGAGAGATTAGTGCCTTAGGGCTAGAAGAGTTGGGCCCCATAAGTTATCAAACAAGGCTAAAATAGGGGACCGGCACATACAGCAAGGCTATATCATGTGCCTGTCCATGTGCCTGTCCCTCTCGGACTTTCCCACCGGCAGATCTAGGTTCTCAGGGACTGGCACTTGCATGTGCCTGTCCATGTGCCTGTCCCTCTCGGACCTCCCACCGGCAGATCTTTCTCAGGGACTGGCACTTGCATGTGCCTGTCCATGTGCCTGTCCCTCTCCGGCAGATCTAGTTTCTCGTGGACGGCACTTGCATGTGCCTGTCCACGTGCGATCTTGCTGCTTCATGCCATTCCGAGAATGGTTTTGCAGCCCCAAAGTCTTGGGCTAAAATGGGGTATTCTTAGGGGTTTTTAGGGGTCTCTTTGGCCATGAGAACAACTCCAACCAAGGTGCCATAGCACACACCCAACATGGGTTTGTAAACCCCATGATCGATTAGGTTTTTCTCCATTAAAATACATATGGAAAGAAAACTCATGGGTTTGGGTATTGGGGTTTTGAAAGGGGCTTTAATCAATGTTATTTAATAACCCACAAACCACACCTCTATGGTCTTCCATGAGGGTTGGTGAAACCCATAAATGGAGGTAAATCCCCAACTTAGGGTTCATAAATGGAGAAGGGTGAATGGGTTTAAGGTAGGGTTAGGTGCTTCATTGTTAAGCATCAAGGATTTGCCATTAATGGCTCTTCTAATTGAGTAGATGGAGCACTCAAGGTGTGCTCAACCGATTCAAACCCTAGGTAATAGAATTAGGGAAAGAGAGATGGAGAGAGAGAGAAAGAGACTCACCAAGGGTTGATGATGATAGCTTGTGCTCCACCATACTTCTCCCTTCTCCTTCCTTCTTTCTCTTCTTTCTTCTTCTTCTTTCTTCTTCTCCTCTTCTTTCTTTTTCTCCTCTCCTCTCCACGATTTAGGTTTTCTATTGTGAGGTGAATAGTGGACTGACCCTATTTACCTCACTTTAGTCTTAAGTCATGTTTGGTTGTCTTAGGTCTTTAGGTCCATTTTAAGTTATTGGGCCCATTATACTACTAGGCCCATAATATGATTAGAAGGAACATCAGGTCCTAAGCCCATTCTAGTATTTATACTCATGAGTTATTAGGATATTAACTTACTCCCAATCATCTATAAGTGGGAACGGGTACACCGGGCGAGGGCCGGGCGGATCCTCGAAATAAGGAAATGCTAGGAATGCACCCTCGAAGACAAACTTTCCCCTATCTCTGTCGATGTACCTATCCTCGACGACTTCTCTAGAGTCACGGTCAACAATCTTGTGGGATGGCTTGAGTATCATGGTCCATAGTTCACGAGCGTACTCCGTTCCCGGTTCTACATAAAAGGTTCAAACCAGACCGGTGGTCAGACCGAGTTTTAAACCGGGTTTTGGGCACGGATTTAACATCCTCCCCACCTTATAAGAATTTTGTCCTCAAAATTAAAACGTACCTGTCATGTTGAATAGATGGGGATGCGTTGCTCGAATCTCGCTCTCGCGCTCCCAAGATGCCTCCTCGTCAGAATGGTTCGAAATTAAAACGTACCTGTCATGTTGAATAGATGGGGATGCGTTGCTCGAATCTCGCTCTCGCGCTCCCAAGATGCCTCCTCGTCAGAATGGTTCGAAATTAAAACGTACCTGTCATGTTGAATAGATGGGGATGCGTTGCTCGAATCTCGCTCTCGCGCTCCCAAGATGCCTCCTCGTTAGAATGGTTTCTCCATCGTACCTTAACATAAGAGACGACACGATTTTGAAGATTATGCTCATTCCTCTCAAGAATCTTCACAGGCTCCTCGACGTAAGTCAGGTCCTCGGAGAGTTCAGGTAATTCTTGGGTCAACACTTGGGCCGGATCCGCAATGTACTTCCTCAACATAAATTTGAAAAATACATCATGAACACCGACTAAAGATGGGGGCAGTGCCAGCCTGTATGCCACTGGTCCAATCCCTTGCCAGGATTTCATATGGTCCGATGTACCTAGGGCTCAGTTTCCCCTTCTTATCGAATCGTAGCACGCCTTTCGTTGGTGATACCTGAAGGAACACCTTATCACCTATAGTGAACTCAAGGTCCTTTCTCTTCAAGTCAGCATAGCTTTTCTGCCTTGACTGCGCCGCCTTGATTCGATCTCTAATCAAATCTACCTTTTCACATGTGGCTTGTATCAATTCGGGCCCCAAAATTCTTCGCTCACCAACCTCGTCCTAGTACAGTGGTGTCCTACACCTTCTGCCATACTGTGCTTCGTACAGTGCCATACCAATGGTAGCTTGGTAACTGTTGTTGTAAGCAAATTCAATAAGTGAGATATGTTCATCCCAACTACCCTTCAAATCAATGGCACAAGCCCTGAGCATGTCTTCCAGTGTCCGTATGGTCCTCTCTGACTGCCCATCGGTCTGTGGGTGGAAGGCCGTGCTAAAGTTCAACAGTGTGCCCATAGCCTTTTGGAAACCATCCCAAAATCTGGATGTGAACCTGGGATCACGATCGGAGATGATGCTTACTGGAACCCCATGCAGGCGAACAATATTGTCCATGTACAGCTTTGCTAGCTTTTCCATTGGGTAAGTTACCTTAATCGGAATGAAGTGTGAGGTCTTGGTGAGCCAATCCACAATCACCCATATGGCATCAACACCCCTAACTGTGCGGGGTAACCCTGTGACAAAGTCCATGGTGATGTGCTCCCACTTCCACTCTGGGATGGGAAGTGACTGTAGTAATCCGTAGGGTCGATGTCTCTCGGCCTTTACCTTCTGACAGGTGAGGCATTTCGATACAAATGTTGCCACATCAGCTTTCATGCCTATCCACCAAAAGTGTAACTTCAAATCCTTGTACATCTTGGTGCTGCCGGGATGTACTGAGTATGGAGAACAATGGGCTTCACTCATAATTTCTTCCCTCAACTTCTCATCATTGGGTACATACAACCTACCCCTGAATCGAAGGATGCCATTTTCGGATAAAGTAAAATCCGATTCCTCCTGCGTCTCTTTCTGAATGCCATCCATCACTTTTTAAAATTCTGCATCAGTAGGTTGGGCTACTTTGATCTTCTCTATTAATGAGGGTTGTATTGTCAGGGCGGCGAATAACATAGTAGCATCACCAACTAACACTTCCAACTCCATTCTTCTAGCCTCCTCTATGAGCTGCCCATTGACTGTTAAGGCTGCCAAGGAAGGGTTTGTGATTTCCTACTAAGTGCATCTGCCACCACATTGGCTTTGCTTAAATGGTATTGGATAGTGCCGGATAGAGGGGTTAAAACTGTGCTCAACTTCCGCTCCGGGATTGCTTAGTTATTTAGCTTAAACTAAGTTGTATTGATTTGTCCTCTAATAGTATCCACCTTACACAATGGTACAAATCAATTCCGATTTAGTTAATATAAAGTCCAGTGTATATAAGGACCCAGTGAAAATCAAACTCTGAGCTTATACTTCTAGAAATAGAGAGACGCAACTATTTCCGTATACTTCGTCCAGTATTTGTACTCCTAAAATTTTGGGTTGAATGACACAAGGCTGTACTACTTTGCTTACCTGGCTTTTCCTATGAGGACTTTCACTTCCGATCCTCCAATACCTAACTCAGCTTTAGAATGAATTGGAATATTGATGGAATCCCTACTGTTCACTCCCAATAACGGAGGGGACATTCAGGGACCCATTACTCCACTTATATCTATTGTTGAGCAAAGTTTTGTCGAATCCTTCAGTTCCAGTTCCTTTTTGTTCTTGACTGCACTTGGCTACACTAACACCCGATATAATACTGTTCATCAACTTAAATTGCTAGATCTATCATTCTCTTCCAACTACATGATATAATCCATACCTCCTAGCATCCGTCCTAAATTATCCTTTCTAGATATCCATCGGTTCGTGGGTGTATAGACATATCGAGATTCAACTACGTGCCTATATATATATATATATATATATATATTTTCACCGTCCCTTCAGAATCTAGACACAAATCTAGGGTTTCCTCTGACAAGGTCCTGAACGTACCAGGCCCATACACCAAGCCAATCCCAAGCATTCCTGGTAGAATTTACCAACAAGTCCTAAAAATGGCTCTCCTGAGAGACATGTAGGGCCATAGGCTTACCCAAGGGTACTTAGGACCAATACTCAAAATTTCTAGGTGGTTCCCAAAGAAAGCCCGGGCCAGTCACTGAGGATACAAGAAAAATGAAAGATAATTTCCCCCTAATCATTAGCCTACGTAACAGGTCCTGCGGAGAGTCTCTCACCGATAGCTAGCTTTTTATGGTTAGGCTAATCCCAATTATCATTATATTTTACATCATTGTTCATGACTTTACCCTCACAAACCTTAGTATATATCTTCTTCCTCTTTTTTTTTTTTGTAACTCCTAGGGTTTAGTATGTAGTTTCTCATCTTTTCTTCATTTCTAAATTGGTTTATGTTCTATGGAAGTCCCATACCTCTATTTGTATTATTAAAGCATTGTTCTATCAGCAAAATTTATATATTCTCCCTTGTTCTACTGATTCTTGTTTGTGGATAAGGCTTTTAATATTTAACCCTAATTTAGAGTAAATCGGGTCGTGTGAACACTGAGTTAGTCCATAAGGTAGAGCATCGCGCTCTGATACCAAACTGTCACACCCCCATCCCTGAACCACGGGGAATGCAACTAGAGCGTACCAATACGCTCTCTAACCACCAGAATCACTGATGCAGTACCTAAGACTAACTCATTCACAACGACAAATAATAGGTAAAAACAAAGGATTAATATTAATAACATCAGAGTTAGCAGAAGCTAGGTGATAGCATATAAAATATTATCTATTCAAATTTACCCCTTCATATCAATGGGTTCTAATAAGGATCTATGTATTATCACTGTATAATAAATACACTTATCAAGAGAGGAATAAAAGAATACACCTTTGAATCAGAAAATAGTTTATCAAAGTGTAACAAAAGATGGCCACCAGCCAAGAATCACTGTTCCCTCGTGGAACACATCTCACAGTAGCACTCCGGTCCATGATCCTCATACTCCGAAGTCCACCACTCTTCATGACCTTCATCAGGAGTCTTGAACTCCGTGCCATCATGTTTGAATGTTCCTGCATCAACTAAAAAAATATGTTTTCTCGAGGAGTGAGCTCCAACTGAGCCCAATGAGTGGCTAAGCCACACAAGCATACACAATAATAATAATGAATGGGGTTGACTGCAAACCATACATGATGGACGGATACCAAGGTGTCCCATACCACCAAGGTAGACCGTACATCACATACAATTTACAATCATGCTACATGAATGAATGATGATGTATAGTTTTATTGTTATCCACCTAACACACAACTAAGTCGGTATAGTACTATAGCAACACCTTAGGTAGCATCCCCGACATCGGTACCATAAACGGATGGTATACCGCGATGACAAACCCGAGTCGCTACGAAGCCTCTTGTACGGTCTCCACCAAGAGATATACGCAAACCCCGAGTCAAATCCCGTCCTGGCGTTCGCCCAAAATACGGTTGGCGCCCGAACTTCCCGGTGGGTATACCCGAATAACGGTCGGAACCCACGGATTTGACCGACACCTAACCCCCGCGGTAAGGGTCATAGTACTTGGGTAAACATTTATCCTAGCCAGCATTCACCTATTGTATGAGTGAGGTACGCATGTGCATAGGCCAGAGGCCGAGTCCATAGATACCGAAATACGGTCGGCCGGCTATCCTCTCGCCCCTCTAGCCCATACGTACGTATACAAGTACGAGATGTGAATACCAAGGCAGTCGGTCGGTCACCATCCCGTTTCCACCTAATGCAATGGACAACTCTAATGCAATTTCAAGTACGGCAATCTCAAGCCCAGCACCCACCGGCACTTGGATCCCGCTTCCGAAGCCCTAGATCTACATGCCATGAGTGAGTCCATATTATGGAATCCTCAGGTCCAGCACCAACCGGCACCCGAGTCCCATAATTAAATCCAACACCATTCGCACCATAGTGCAGTAAAATAAATAATATCGCAAGACAAGAATGTAAAGTCCTATCAACATCTAAACATTTATATCGTCCTATATCTTACTAATAATTATATATTATAGCACACATGCATGAATGACATTCGCAAGACACGACACACAAACATTCCATAAATTAAGACGTTTGCTTAACTCACTCACCTTGATTCTCAGTCAATCGTCAGTACGGAGCTCTTCAAATCGACGTTCGATGCCAAGTACACTGTCCCACGTACTAATACGCCCCCGAGCCGGGTCAGTCAACCTAAAGAGAGTGTACAACGTGGGGAGAGATTAGTGCCTTAGGGCTAGAAGAGTTGGGCCCCATAAGTTATCAAACAAGGCTAAAATAGGGGACCGGCACATACAGCAAGGCTATATCATGTGCCTGTCCATGTGCCTGTCCCTCTCGGACTTTCCCACCGGCAGATCTAGGTTCTCAGGGACTGGCACTTGCATGTGCCTGTCCATGTGCCTGTCCCTCTCGGACCTCCCACCGGCAGATCTTTCTCAGGACTGGCACTTGCATGTGCCTGTCCATGTGCCTGTCCCTCTCCGGCAGATCTAGTTTCTCAGGGACTTGCTGTTCATGCCATTCCGAGAATGGTTTTGCAGCCCCAAAGTCTTGGGCTAAAATGGGGTATTCTTAGGGGTTTTTAGGGGTCTCTTTGGCCATGAGAACAACTCCAACCAAGGTGCCATAGCACACACCCAACATGGGTTTGTAAACCCCATGATCGATTAGGTTTTTCTCCATTAAAATACATATGGAAAGAAAACTCATGGGTTTGGGTATTGGGGTTTTGAAAGGGGCTTTAATCAATGTTATTTAATAACCCACAAACCACACCTCTATGGTCTTCCATGAGGGTTGGTGAAACCCATAAATGGAGGTAAATCCCCAACTTAGGGTTCATAAATGGAGAAGGGTGAATGGGTTTAAGGTAGGGTTAGGTGCTTCATTGTTAAGCATCAAGGATTTGCCATTAATGGCTCTTCTAATTGAGTAGATGGAGCACTCAAGGTGTGCTCAACCGATTCAAACCCTAGGTAATAGAATTAGGGAAAGAGAGATGGAGAGAGAGAGAAAGAGACTCACCAAGGGTTGATGATGATAGCTTGTGCTCCACCATACTTCTCCCTTCTCCTTCCTTCTTTCTCTTCTTTCTTCTTCTTCTTTCTTCTTCTCCTCTTCTTTCTTTTTCTCCTCTCCTCTCCACGATTTAGGTTTTCTATTGTGAGGTGAATAGTGGACTGACCCCTATTTACCTCACTTTAGTCTTAAGTCATGTTTGGTTGTCTTAGGTCTTTAGGTCCATTTTAAGTTATTGGGCCCATTATACTACTAGGCCCATAATATGATTAGAAGGAACATCAGGTCCTAAGCCCATTCTAGTATTTATACTCATGAGTTATTAGGATATTAACTTACTCCCAATCATCTATAAGTGGGAACGGGTACACCGGGCGAGGGCCGGGCGGATCCTCGAAATAAGGAAATGCTAGGAATGCACCCTCGAAGACAAACTTTCCCCTATCTCTGTCGATGTACCTATCCTCGACGACTTCTCTAGAGTCACGGTCAACAATCTTGTGGGATGGCTTGAGTATCATGGTCCATAGTTCACGAGCGTACTCCGCTCCCGGTTCTACATAAAAGGTTCAAACCAGACCGGTGGTCAGACCGAGTTTTAAACCGGGTTTTGGGCACGGATTTAACACTTTGATTTTATTGCTTGGAGAAGATATCTACAAAGAAAAGGAAGCACTTGTTAAAATTGGAAGTTTATTTTTCTAGAAATAGAAGGTCTATGTAAACAATCTTCTCTTCTTCTTCTTTCTATTTTTTTTCTTTTTTCTTAGGATTCAAGGCATTGTAAAAGAAGAAAGAGAAGAGAATATTCTCTTTTCTTAGGGAATATTTCTCCTACACTTCCATCTTCTCTCTTCTCCTCTCTTCCACCTATAAATACCCCCTACCTCTCTTGTAAAAATTTGCTCATTCACTTAGTGAAATTTCTTCTCTTCTTCTCCTTCTAATTTGTGATTTTTGGCTTTTCTAAGTTCTAGTTTGCTTTTATAATTTTTAGTTAATGCTTATAATAGGTTTAGTTTATGCTTTAATTTCAATTTAAGTCTTCAATTGGATTGTAATTTCTTAATTCTAGTTTAGGTTTTAAGCCTTCTAGTCTAAGTTCTTAAGTTGATGACAAGACTTGAAGATTTAGAAGAGGAGGCCATGGTAAGTTTATGCAAGTATTCAAGCTTTTCATTTACATTCATGCAAGCACATCCAGGTTTTACTATCTAAACTCTCAATCTCATTCTCCATCTCCTCTATCTCTCTCTATCTTCTTCTTCTTCCCCCTCTATTTCTTTTATTTTAATTTTATATGGTTGTGGTTTATGGATGCATTTTTATTCCCTTATTTCTTTTTATGTGGTTAGTATGTGTGGCTGCTTTTTTATTCCTTTCAATTCGCTTTAGTTTGATAGGTTAGATGCTCATGTGTTAGGACGCCGATTTAATCCCTTAATTTTGTTAGATGCTTATGAGTTAGGATGCATTGATTTTCGTTAGTTTAATTAGTTTAATTTAACACTTTAATTTGGTTCATTTTGCATTACTTTTAAGTTAGTTAAATAGAGTGGCGTATATCTCCTCGTGTTCGACCCGTAGCTACGATTGACCCGTACGCTTGCGGTTTTATTTTAACTCAAACACAGCCCTCTGTGATTAACCTGTAGGGTAATCCATCACATTTCTCCTTTCTTTTCTTTTCTGGCATATAGCCCGGCATATAGCTCATAATCACCATTCTAGTGTAAACATATTTCTTTTCATTTCATTTCTTTTCTTTTCTCATATACACATATGGTCACCCTCACAGGCATCCAACACCTTAACCCCTGTTGGCAAGGGTGCGTAGCACGGGTGATGAAACTCAAACCCCATGTCTATATGGCATCGTATGACTCGGGTGGTGTCAACTGCATCCCATTCTACGGGCTACCACATGCCTCATTTCCAAGCCGACTACGGCATCTAGTCTAACAATCACAATCATTATATAAGATTCACAGTGTTGATCAACAGACAATCATTGTTCAGTAATTTGAGTAAATGAATAGAATTAAGTATCACAGCATTTAAGATTTAACAATTATTTTCCGACATACAGTTACACATGCGTATATGATAATACTTCACTCACCTGAGTTTGGTTCTAGGAACTCAGTCGCAAATTCAGTTCCAACAGTAGTCTGATTGTTGTCCTTGAGCGTGGGATCGAGTCTTAGATATAAATCAGAATTTGTCATGTTAGGTTTCCAATTTGTCTCTGGTAGTCCTAGGGTTAACCTAAGCTTACTGGGTTGACCTGGTGTCCAGTTGGTTCTCACTTGGAATCATTGGGCCTTGCACTGGGCCTTAGGCTCATGTCCGGGTGCATCATCCAGAGATGGTGGTCTAGGCGTAAAATGGTCATTCTCAGTGTTTGTACCTGACCCTAGATCAGATTAGGTTCACAGTGCTGTCCATAGCTTGTCTGTGCTGTAGGACCAAGCACAGGCAGGGTTTCCATCACCTGCAGGGCCCACTTGGGTTCCAAAGCCAATTCTTCATAAGGGAAAATGTGAAAAAGGAATTTAGGTCATTTCCCATCTTTTCACACTGTCACATGGCCATTGGGTGAGGTTCCCCAGGTCAGATTGCAAAAACTGTAGCAAATCCATCACTGGACGATGGCTCTGGGCGTTGGGTGCATCGCCTAGAGTCTGCAAATTGACAAAGGGCTGAGATTCCAAGGTTGGGCTTCATAGGCAGTGTTCTCAACATCACCCCATGCATGTTAGGGGGTCAGGTAGCCCTAGGGATGATCTCCATTTTGGTCCAGATGGATTCTCCACTGGACCCACCATTTGGCTGCCAGAGGCTGCCCAAACAGCCCAATGAATAGTATCACAGGGTTTTCTTCGAGCATGGTTCTCACATTCAGCCACATGCAAGGCTGGAAACAAAGGCAATATGGTGGTTCATGGCTGCAATTACCTAGGGCTAGGTCTGTGTAGCTATGGCTTGCATTCTAGGGTTCCAATCAACTAGCCAACAGTGGATCTGGGCAGTGCAGCCATGCATAGCCAGATTTCGGCTTCAAGAACAGCATAACAGCCTTATGAAATTTAATAAAAATCATGGATCTCCCATGCTCTATACTTGCATGGCAGATCTGGAGCCATTCCTAGCATTTCCCAGCTATTCTGGGCTACCAGAGAGCTAAAACACATCCAAAGCATAGGGATTCAAAGGGGCAGCAGGTGTAGGTATGCAGATATATACCTGAGCAGGGCTGGGAGCCAAGAAAATCTGGACCCAGGTGTGTGTGAACGGCTTCCCCCTTCTTCCTTCCTCTCTTTCTTCTTCTGCCCCTCTTTTTTCTCTCTCCTTTTTCTCCTTTCTCTCCTCACGGTTGCAACAGTGCCAAGGGTTCTAAATGAGCCCAAGGCACTCCTATTTATAGGTCTAGCCCACACTTAGGCCTGTTTGGCTGGTTAAGTCCATTTTCAAAATGCATTCTTTATTGCATTTTTAGCCATTCTGAGCTCTCTGGTGGGGTCCACAGTGAACCTAGGGTATGAGGTGGTCCCTCAGACTCCCCTCTATCTATGGAGGGTGCCCATGTCCATGTTGGGTGGTCCCCATAATTAAAATCCATTAAAATATGTTGTTTCACTCACTGGGCGATGTCTCTGGGCCTTGTCTGCATTGCCCAGAGATTGCAGCAATGCTGAATCTCATTGGGGCTTGCACATGGGTTTGACCCTTGGTTAGGGCATTGTCCCCACATGCCAAACAGAGGTTTTTACACACTTTTTCAGGGGTGGGTCCCACAGTTATGGGGAGGAGAGGGATTACCTAGAGTCCAGGCCATACATCATGCTATGAGCTGTACAGCCGCAAGGGTCAGTGATCCACCTACTGACAGGCATGTAAGATGATCCACACAGGGTTTCTTCATCAATCCAAATCACTGGAGTGATACTCCACAGTGTTCTTGGTTACCTGGTCAGGGGTTCCTATCCTTCAATCAAAATTCCAGCCAGCCAGGAGTAGGGTTTGACAGGTGCCCCAGCTCTTCTTTCTGTTCATCGCTCAATAATGAGCCAACTTGTACGACCTTAGAAGGGTCATCTTTGCTGAGTGGCCAGGGGATGAGGTCCTCCACCGGTCTTCCTCTCTTTTCTGTTAGTTCATCTCTCTGGTCATTGGCCAGGTTCTCTTTGCACAGTGCCATCCCCCGTGTGTCGCCGTTGTTCTTCTTCACGAAGGTTGCATAGCAGTCTCTGGCCTTCTTCTGATCACCTCGAACTTCCCCCACTCCGTTGTCAGTGGGGAACTTTATCTTCAAGTAGAGTGGAGACACCACACCTCTAAGGGCTATAAGGGAAGGTCGCCCTACGAGGCCATTGAACGACACCACGGACCTGACGACACTGAAGTTTACCATGATGGTCACCTGTCGAGGGTGCTCTCCAAAGGTGACAGGTAGTTCTATGGTGCCTCTGATGGAGGCTGTAGCGCCTGAGAATCCATGGAGGTAGGTGGGTTCTGGCTTGAGTTGATCGTCTCCAAATCTAGACTTGCAGTAGGCTTCCAGTGAGAGTACATCCACGGACGCCCCTGTATCTATCAGCACCCTGTGCATGGGTCGGTTGGCTATCTCCACCTGTACTACCAGGGCATCCTCATGTGGAAAGCTCACACCTTCCAAGTGATCATCCAAGAAGGAGATCACCGTCTCGGTCTTTACTATCTTGTTTGGCTTCTCTGCTACTCCCACGAACATGGCATGGGCTTTGGCCTTACTGGTTGATTCTTTCCCCGGTCCTCCAAATATGGTGAGGATGGGGGCTCCCTTGGTGCCACTGGGCTCTGCTACATCTCTTCTTTCCTCAGTGCTGTCTCTCTCCCTATCTTGGTCCGCTCTTCTTTCTTCCCTCCTTGATTCTCTTTCTCGGTCATGTAAGCGGACTATATTTCCTATATATAATTGGGCAAGCTTCTCCATAGAGTAACTTATCTTGATTGATATGAAGTGAGCTGCCCTTGTCAGTCCATCTACGATCACCCAAATCGCATTCATGCCCTTCCTAGTGTTGGGCAAATTTGTCACAAAATCCATAGTGATTCTTTCCCACTTCCACTCAAGTATAGGAAGTGGCTGCAATAACCTATACGGTCGGTGTCTCTCTGCTTTTATCTGTTGACAGGTGAGACACTTGGACACGTATATTGCTATGGTTTCCTTCATTCCCATCCACCAGTAATACTTCTTCAAATCCTTGTACATCTTTGTACTTCCAGGGTGGATTGTATAGGGTGAGTTGTGCGCCTCTTTAAGAATTCGGTCTTGGACATCAAAGTCATCAGGCACGCACAATCTGTCTCGAAATTTTAGTACTCCATCATGGGCCAAAGAAAAATCTGGGTCCTTATGGACACCTTGTTGTACTTCCCAAATGATCTTGGCTAGCTCAGGGTCCATTGGTTGCTTCACAATTATCTCTTCTCGTATCGACGGCTGTAGATCCATGGCTGTTAATTGCATAGTCGTTCCTTCGATCATGAGTTCTAGATCAAGGTTCCGAGCCTCTTCATACAACTGTTCGCTTACAACCAAAGAAGCTAGTGGTGCTATCTGAGATTTTTTGCTTAACGCATCAGCTACAACGTTGGCCTTACCAGGGTGGTACTGGATTTCACAGTCATAGTCTTTTACCAGTTCTAACCACCGTCTCTGTCTTATGTTCAGCTCCTTCTAGGTGAAGAAATACTTCAAACTTTTGTGATCGCTAAAGATTTCACTCTTTTCACCATATAGGTAATGCCGCCATATCTTAAACGTAAAAAACTACCACTGCCAACTCCAAGTCATGAGTGGGGTAATTCTTCTCGTGCTCTTTTAATTGTCTAGAGGCGTACGCGACTACTTTACCTTTCTGCATCAGGACGCCACCCAACCCGATTCTGGATGTGTAGGTGTATACCACCATTCCTCCAGTGTCGTTCAGAATAGTCAAAATTGGAGCTGTTACCAAATGGTTTTTCAATTCCTGAAAACTCTTCTCGCATGCTTTATTCCATTCAAACTTGGCTCCCTTCTTTGTAAGTTTTGTCATGGGTGCCAAAATCTGTGAGAAATTTTTAATAAACCGTCGGTAGTAACCGGTCAAACCTAAGAAACTTCGAATCTTAGTGGCACTCTTCGGAGTTTCCCATTCAAGAACTACTTTCACCTTTCCTGGATCCACTTTAATGTCGTCCTTGGTGACGATGTGTCCCAGGAATCCAATCTGGTGAAGCTAGAATTCACATTTGCTAAACTTGGCATAAAGTTAGAGTTCCCGCAGCCGCTGCAACACGAAGGTAAGGTGTTGAGCGTGTTCTTCCTCATTCTTGGAGTACACCAGGATGTCGTCAATAAATACTATAACGAACTTATTCAGTACATCATGGAACACTCTATTCATCATGTCCATAAATGTCGTTAGGGCGTTGGTTAATCGGAACGACAAGACCATGAATTCGTAATGTCCGTATCGGGTTTGAAACGTCGTTTTGTGAATATCACCGCTCTTGATCTTCAGTTGATGGTATCCTGACCTGAGATCAATCTTAGAGAAAACTCTTGCTCCTTGTAGCTGGTCGAATAGGTCATCGATGTGCGGTAATGGATATCAATTCTTGATAGTCAGCTTATTTAACTCACGATAGTCGTCGATACACAGCTACATACTACCATCCTTCTTCTTAACAAATAGCATGGGCACTCCCCAGGGTGATACACTGGGTCATATAAATCCCTTCTTCAGCAGGTCTTGAAGTTGAACCTGCAACTCCTTTAGTTTGATTGGCGCCATCCGATATGGTGCCTTGGATACCGGTGTTGTACGAGGAATCAGGTCAATCGCGAATTCTATATCGCGGTCAGGCGGTAGCTGCGTCAGATCTTCTGGAAAAACATCAGGAAATTCTCTGACAACTTCTAGTTCCTCCAAGGGTTTTATCTTTGCCTTCGTATCTATCACAGTGGCCAAAAAGCCTTGGCATCCTTCGTCTAACAACCTTCGCTCCTGGATGGCTGATAGGGTTATCTTCCTGGGTTTCCTTCTAGGTTTACTTTGATTAGTGAGGATTGATCCATCATTCATCATGAATACTATCTTCTTCTCCACACACAAGACGTTTGCACCATAGGCGGATAACCAATCCATGCCCAATATCATGTCAAAATCCTTTATACTCATTTTTATCAATCGTGCGGTTAGATTCTTCCCATAAATTTTAATCTGGCAGGGGTCGTATACTTCTTTCAAACTCACGACACTACCAGTCGGTGTGCTGACTACTAATTCGTGCCCAATGTATCTCAATTAATCTTTTGTCCTACTCGCAAAAGTGGTAGAAACGAAAGAGTGGGTTGCGCCCAAGTCGAATAGCACTCGTGCAGGTATGGTTGAGACATTCAGGGTACCTAGGGTTTGTAGGTAGTTTAGCTTACATGAAGTAAGCCAATTATTCCCTATAATTTAGCAATGTTTAGCAAACTTACCTATCAATACATCGGGGTTCGCCTCAGCTTCTTCATTCGTCATGGCAAAAACCTTTCCTCGCGTTCGATTGTCCCGTGGTTGGAAAGGTGTAGTGTAGGGCGGATTTGGCGAGTTGCCATAACCACGCAATCTGCATTCTCTAGCCATGTGTCCTTCTTTATTGCACACATAGCACTTATAGGGTGGAAAAGCAGGTGTTGAGGCTTGGCTCCCTTGACTGGTAGCTGGTCGGGCTGGCGAAGCTGCTGTTGTCGCTTGGCTCGTAGTCGATTGAGCGGGTCGATTGAATACGGGGCAAAAAAGGTTCTGACCCACATTCGGCCTATGGTACGGAGTCGATACGGAATTTGAATTGGTTCCGCGGTAAACTTTATTTGGCCATGCATAGGTATGGAAATTATTTGGCCTCTTGCCTGCAGATGACACTACAGCTTTCTCCTTCTCTTTCTCTTTAAACCTATCTTCCATGGTCTTTGCCTTGTCGACCATCTAAGCATAATCCCAGATGTCCATGATTGACAACACTGATTCGATCTCAATCTTGAGTCCTTTCTCAAATTTCTTTGCCTTACTAACTTCCCCTTTCAGGTGTTCTGGAGCAAAGTGAAACAAGTCTTCAAATTGCTATTGGTAATCCAATACCGACTTGGTTCCTTGCACTAGTGCAATGAATTCAACTTCTTTCCTGTCCCTGAAACTCTCTGGGAAATAGTTCTTGAAGAAAACTTCTTTAAATTGTTCCCACGTGGGGTTCGGGTGAGTAGCTTCCAAGTTAGGCTTAGTAGCTTTCCACCAAGCTTCAGCTTCATTCTGTAACTAATAACCCGCACATATCAATTTCTATGCGTTCGTGTACTCAAGTACTTCAAATGCCTTCTCTAGAGCACTGATCCACCATTCCGGCTACATTGCCTTAGAAGTTATTTTGGAAAATGTAGGCGGTTGGAGTTTCTTGAATCTCTCCATAACCTTGGTGGTAGAGTTCTCTGCTAAGTGTTGAGGCACAGGTGGTGGAAATAGTACGGGCCGGTTGGGTGGGGGTGGTGGTGCCGCACATTCATGCATCATGGTTGCAAACTGTGTGGACATCTGACCAAGCAATTCTTGTTGTTGTTGCATGGTCCGCATCATAGTGGTCATGAATGCAGCCACATCGCCAGCTGCCACATTTGGCTGAGGTGCTGCAGCAGTGGCTTAAGCAGTCGCTGGTGCCTCGGACGAAGCAGCCGATGCCTCAGAATTTTGACCCTCAGTCCCGTTAGGAAGTTCAACCTCCGGTACAACTCGAGGTTGTTTTCCTTTGCGACCACCACGCGAACTCCTTCTGGTGTTGACCATTGTTGCTTCTCTGAAAAGAGGAGCGTGTTCAATATTCCAATATCGTTCATTACGGTCAACAATTATTTCTCTAGTTAGTGCAGGTACAAACCTAGTCCACAGTTCCAGTGAGTTTCATGAGTCACACCAGTAAGGTGGATTTGTTAGATATTTTGTCTTGGTTTATTGTGAGATGTTTTCTTTCGCCTTGTTCTTCGTTTCTCTTTCTTAAGCATTTTATGTAACAATATTCTATGCATTACACTGTATGAAAGATTTCAAATTTTTAAATAGAAGGCTTTTAATTATTTACCTGATCTAACAGGCAAGCAATTCCAGCTTCCTCCCTGTCACAAACTCCATTGCCAGTAGGTACTCTATATCGGCTCTTACTTCTGTAGCTAAGGACATAAAATAGTCTCGCTCTTCCGGTCCACTAATGGCAGCAATGGCTAGATAAAAGTCCAATCTGTTCTCGGCTAGGGGTAATACTAGTCCTATCCATCTCAGTCTCTCTCGTAGTTTTCTAATATAGATCATGATGCTGGGGTCTCCAGTCTTGGCCGAGGTAATAGGTCCTGTCATAGAGAATGGTTCTAAGCATCAGGTTATACTTAATTAAAAGAATTAAGTACATGTCTACTGGAATTTAAATAACTATGAATCCATAAAACTAATCTTGGGTTGGCTCGAGGTACCTCAGTGTCTAAAAGTGTTTGATTGACTAGACAACCTATTATATCCTATTCTTGGCTAACCTAATCTTTGGATAGGGTAAGATCTATGCCCCCCACACGTAGTAAATACATATTACAACATACCTACGTATCTATGTCCGATTTTGCATGGCAACACTCCAGCTAGTTCGTACATCACAATATCATGCACATAGTAATTGGTATTACACACCAATTCCCATAAGTATGTATACATATATATTTATATTTATATATATTAGATACTCATATTAAACATATTAACAAAAATTTTCCCAAGTCCCTATGTTTTTATATTCAAACCCCATGTAAAAATTGCACTCCTTTGAATTTATAAAAGTTGTGTTTGTTTAATTTCTTAGCTTAATAAATTATTTATCCATATATATTTTTTATAAAACCCTAATAAAAGTCTGTACTTTTATGTTTTTCAAGGTTATTTTAGGTAAATCCTAAGTTCCCATGAGTTAGAATCCAAAAATCAGCAAAATGCATTCACAGGGCGATGTCTCTGGGTGTTGCCTGCATCGCCCAGAGAATTGGGGTGCAGGTATATGAGTCCGAGAGGGGCCCATTTCAAACCTAACCTCTTCTAAACTTCTCTAAACACTTGGGAAAGGTCCTTGGAGGGTAGTGTGACTATTCCCACACCAAATCCTCGCATTTCTTCGAGTTCTTTGCGAATCTACATGTGCCTAGGTAAGATTCTTGGTTGCTTTCCCTATTTTAGCTCTTACTTTTGCTTTCCTCATACTTTGGCTAGGGTTTTGCTAAAATTTCTTACCCTAACTGTCTCTTTTCTTCTCTTTTTGTAGAAAAATGTCTATAAGCCACTGCACGGCTAGAAAATCCGTGGCACAGAAGAGACTTCGAGTTGAAAGTGAACGTTCATCATCATCTTCATTTACGATACCTCCATCTTCATCTAGGGATGATTCCTCTTTGAAGGAACCCGAGTTTGATCGATTCCATTTTTCTAGATATAAGCATGTTAAGGTTTGGAAGGATTTTAGGTCTCTAAAAATCGTGAACGGCTGGGTGGTCCGGGTGGAGGACTTTCACCAGTACAGTCTCTTTGCTAGGTTTAATGCCCTAGGTTGGGCTCCTATGTTGTCACCTACCAAGCCTTGTTATCCCAACTTGGTTCGGTTCTTTTACTGTAACTTGGTGCCATCTGGGGCACAAGAGTTCAGACTGTTGAGCAGGGTGAAAGGAGTGGAAATCAGGTTGACCACTGCCTCATTGGCAGAGATTTTGAGTTTACCTAATACTGGGGAGAGGGTTTACTACAAACCTAGGATGGACATCTCTGAGATGTTCTCTTTAGAGACTAGGAGAGGGGCTTTCAGAGCACTGACAGGGTCACAAGACACACCTAAATCTGAGGCTTCCTATAAGCCTAGTGCTAGAGTGATTAGTAGGTGTGTTACCTACAACATCTATCCCAAGGGTGGCAACAGGGGTAGTATCTCTATGATGAGGGCCTACATCACATACTGCTTACTGGGAGCTGGCAGAGGGGGTCCAACCATAAACCTCCCATACCTTTTACTCCAGGTTATGTTGTACCATGCTCAAAACCCAGCTGATGGGAACCTTCCTTATGGGAAGTTCCTCACTCTAGTCTTCCAATATTTTGGGGTTCCTTTGACGGGTGAGTACACGGAGAAGGACAGATCCAAGCCCATTGATAAGACTTCGATTCTAAAGATGAAGGTGCCTGGAGAGGATCCACCAGAGGATGAGGAGATGGTGATGCCTGGCGATGGAGCAACAGGGAGAGGAGCAACTAGAGGAGATGCATGGTGGAGATGAGCACGGTGAGGAGCTAGGAGACATTGAGGGAGACATCCAGGGTGTGCATGGTGAGAGGCAGGACATTGGTACAGAGGATGTGGGTCAGGGCGGCTTTGAGGGTGTTGGCACACAGTTCACTGACTTACCTACCTACGAGGCGACAGGTGCTATCAGTTCTCAGGTTCCAAGACCTTCTGAGTGGGCGCAGATGATGTCACATTTCCAGAGCCTCGGTACTCAGCTTTCAGATATGGCGACCAAGATGGACAAGGGATTCACTTCATTGGAGAGCAGGGTGGGATCTGTTGAACAGCGCTTGGACTTCTAGGACAAATTCTATCACGTTGACTCGCGCCAATCACAGCCTCCTTCGAGCTACCTTCCTCCTACAAAGTAGTTCTCCTGACCAGTACTGGGGTCTTTGCTACGTGATTCAAGTCATCTCTTGTTTTAGTTTAAGTACCTATTTGTGCCTTTTCTTTTGTGTAGGGTTTATATGTAGTTTTTTTTTTTTAGTTTATGTAATTATCTAAGAGTAGTACTTTCAGTCAAAACTTTTGTAGTGGCTCAGCCACAATTATCTTTTATTTAATGAAAATTACGCATTTTCTATTTAATTGCATCTACATCCCCTGTAACTTTTAGTTATTACTTGTTTTAGTGTTAGTAGCTTATTAGCCCTAATCTGCACCCCATGAATATAAGAAGAGCCTCACGCTCTGATACCAAGCTCTGTCACACCCCAAACCATCCCCTGGGAGGATTAGGTAGGTGACCCGGATTGCATAACGACAATCCGCCAAATCCCACAGATCTAGAAGCAGTTCTTACATTCACAGAACCACATTCATCACTTTACCATAAGTAAGATCAAAGTGCTACAGAATAAATTACAATCATAGTAAAAGAGGAAGCATAGCGATACGGGAAATGATGATAATATATACATAAGATTGTTCTGATACATTTCCCCAAACTACCCACAAACTGAAAAGTAAGATTGACAAGGAACAAAACTAAACCGAGTACATACATAAATATATATAGGGTGACTAACTCTAGCCCAAAAAGAAAAAGAAAGAAAACTACAGCAGAACCACAACAGAATGGGGATAAACTCCTAAACAAAACAAAAAGGAGTCCCCAAGATAAAAAGCATCACTTGCACTCTTCAACGGTCTTCATCAATGACTACCAAGAATTGACGCATCATCGGCACGACCTCCGTTGGGGTCCACACCAATATCATCATAATAACTAGGACTCTCGTCCTCGTAATGAGCCTCCATGCCACAGCGGCATCGATCTACAAAATCATCTAAGAAAAATAATGTATAATAGAGTGTGAGCCCCACTGAGCTCGTGAACAAATATATCATCATGCATGCACTTGCAACCACAATCCACATGATCCTACATGATATGCAAGTCAAGATTATTTATTAGTCACCTAGCATTACAACTAAGTTAGGTCTGTGCTACTACAATCCCCAATACATGTATCCCTGGTGTAGGCTTGGTTACCTCTTCCCGTGATACACCCATTGAGTTGTCGGAGAGGACTAGTCAACTCTTGCATTTGTTCACCAAGGTTAGCCCGACCAGCCCTCTGTGATTAACCTGTAGGGTAATCCATCACATTTCTCCTTTCTTTTCTTTTTTGGCATATAGCCTGGCATATAGCTCATAATCACCATTTCGGTGTAAACATATTTCTTTTCATTTCATTTCATTTCTTTTCTCATATACACATATGGTCACCCTCACAGGCATCCAACACCTTAACCCCTGTTGGCAAGGGTGCGTAGCACGGGTGATGAAACTCTAACCCCATGTCTATATGGCATCGTATGAGTCGGGTGATGTCAACCGCATCCCATTCTACGGGCTAGCACAGGCCACATTTCCAAGCCGACTAAGGCATCTAGTCTAACAATCACAATCACCATATAAGATTCACAGTGTTGATCAACAGACAATCATTGTTTAGTAATTTGAGTAAATGATTAGAATTAAATATCACAGCATTTAAGATTTGCCAGCATACAGTTACACATGCATATATGATAATACTTCACTCACTTGAGTTTGATTCTAAGAACTCAGTCGTAAATTCAGTTCCAACAGTAGTCTGATTGTTGTCCTCGAGTGCGGGATCGAGTCCTAGATATAAATCAGAATTTATCGTGTTAGGTTTCCAATCTATCGCTGGTAGTCCTAGGGTTAACCTAAGCTTACTGGGTTGACCCGGTGTCCAGTTGGTTCTCACTTGGAATAACTAGGCCTTGTACTGGGCCTTAGGCTCATGTCCCGATGCATCATCCAGAGATGGTGGTCTAGGGGTAAAATGGTCATTCTCAGTGTTAGAACCTGAACCTAGATTAGATTAGGTTCACAATGTTGTCCACAGGTTGTCTGTGCTATAGGACCAAGCACAGGCAGGGTTTCCATCACCTGCGGGGCCCACTTGGGTTCCAAAGCCAATTCTTCATAAGGGCAGATGTGAAAAAGGGCATTTAGGTCATTTCCTATCTTTTCACACTATCACATGGCTATTGGGTGAGGTTCCCCAGGTCAGATTGCAAAAACTGCAGCAAATCCATCACTGGGCGATGGCTCTGGCTGTTGGGTGCATCGCCCAGAGTCTACAAATCGACAAAGGGTTGAGATTCCAAGGTTGGGCTTCATAGGCAGTGTTCTCAACATCACCCCATGCATGTTAGGGGGTCAAGTAGCCCTAGGGATGATCTCCTTTTTTGTCCAAATGGATTCTCCACTGGGCCCACCATTTGGCTGCCAGAGGCTGCCCAGACAGCCAGTGAATAGTATCACAGGGTTTTCTTCAAGCATGGTTCTCACATTCAGCCACATGCAAGGCTGAAAACAGATGCAATATGGTGGTTCATGGCTGCAATTACCTAGGGCTAGGTCTGTGTAGCCATGGCTTGCATTCCAGGGTTCTAATCAACAAGCCAACAGTGGATCTGGGTAGTGCAGCCATACACAGCCAGATTTCAGCTTCAAGAACAGCATAACAACCTTATAAAATTTAATAAAAATCACAAATCTCCCATGCTCTATGCTTGTATGGCAAATCTGGAGCCATTCCTAGCATTTCCCAGCTATTCTGGGCTGGCAGAGAGTTGAAACACATCCAAAGCATAGGGATTCAAAGGGGTAGCAGGTGTAGGTATGCAGATATATACCTGAGCAGGGCTGGGAGCCACAAAAATCTGGACCCAGGTGTGTGTGAATAGCTTCCCCCTTCTTCCTTCCTCTCTTTCTTCTTCTTCCCCTCTTCTTTCTCTCTCCTTTCTCTCCTCACGGTTCCAACAGTGCTAAGGGTTCTAAATGAGCCCAAGGCACTCCTATTTATAGGCCCAGCCCACACTGAGGCCTGTTTAGCTGGTTAAGTCCATTTTCAAAATGCATTCTTTACTGCATTTTCAGCCATTCTGAGCTCTCTGGTGGGGTCCACAGTGAACCTAGGGTATGAGGTGGTCCCTCAGACTCCCCTCTATCTATGGAGGGTGCCCATGTCCATGTTGGGTGGTCCCTATAATTAAAATCCATTAAAATATGTTGTTTCACTCACAGGGCGATGTCTCTGGGCCTTGTCTGCATCGCCCAGAGATTGTAACAATGTTGAATCTCATTGGGGCTTGCACAGGAGTTTGACCCTTGGTCAGGGCATTATCCCCACATGCCAAACAGAGGTTTTTACACACTTTTCTAGGGGTGGGTCCCACAGCTATGGGGAGGAAAGAGATTACCTGGAGTCCAGGCCATACATCATGTTGTGAATTATACAGCCGTAAGGGTCAATGATCCACCTACTGAAAAGCATGTAGGATGATCCACACAGGGTTTCTTCATCAATCCAAATCACTGGAGTGATACTCCACAGTGTTCTTGGTTGCCTGGTCAGGGATTCCTGTCCTTCAATCAAAATTCCAGCCAGTCAGGAGCAGGGTTTGACAGGTGCCCCAGCTCTTCTTTCTGTTCATTGCTCAATAATGAGCCAACTTGTACGACCTTGGAAGGGTCATCTTTGCTGAGTGGCCAGGGGATGAGGTCCTCCACCAGTCTTCCTCTCTTTTCTGTCAGTTCATCTCTCTGGTCACTGACCAGGTTCTCTATGCACAGTGTCATCCCATGTGTGTCGCCATTGTTCTTCTTCACTAAGGTGGCATAGCAGTCTCTGGCCTTCTTCTGATTACCTCGAACTTCCCCCACTCCGTTGTCAGTGGGGAACTTTATCTTCAGGTGGAGTGGAGACACCACACCTCTAAGGGCTATCAGGGAAGGTCGCCCTAGGAGGCCATTGAATGACACCATGGACCTGACGACCATGAAGTTTACCATGATGGTCACCTATCGAGGGTGCCCTCCAAAGGTGATGGGTAGTTCTATGGTGCCTCTGATGGAGGCTGTAACACCTGAGAATCCATGGAGGTAGGTGGGTTCTGGCTTGAGTTGATCGTCTCCAAATTCGAACTTGCGGTAGGCTTCTAGTGAGAGTACATCCACGGACGCCCCTGTATCTATCAGCACCCTGTGCACGGGTCGGTTGGCTATCTCCACCTGTACTACCAGGGCATCCTCATGTAGAAAGCTCACACCTTCCAAGTCATCATCTGAGAAGGAGATCACCGTCTCAGTATTTGCTATCTTGCTTGGCTTCTCTGCTACTCCCATGAACATGGCATGGGCTTTGGCCTTCCTGGTTGATTCTTGCCCCGATCCTCCAAGTATGGTGAGGATGGGGGCTCCCTTGGTGCCGCTGGGCTCTACTACATCTCTTCTTTCCTCAGTGTGGTCTCTCTCCCTATCTTGGTCCGCTCTTTTTTCTTCCCTCCTTGGTTCTCTTTCTCGGTCACTTCCTCAATCTCCTTGGCCCGAACGGCCTTCACGTCTCCCCTTCACGTACTTGTTCAAACTCCCTGCTCTCACAAGGCCTTCTATCTCCCTCTTCAGTTGGTAGTAGTCTTCTGTGTCATGCCCATAGTCCTTGTGGAAGAGACAGTACTTATTAGGATTGCGCTTCTTAGGTCCTGCCAGCAGCGGTCGTGGCCATCGAATTAGGTCACGGTCCTAGATCTGCATAAGAATTTGGGACCTGGTGGTGTTCAGCGGTGTGAACTTTGGACTACCTGCTCTCTCACTCCTCTCTGGGCAACGATCACTTCTCCCAGATGGGCAATCGCCCTTCTCCTGCAGACGTTCGGTCCTTGACCTCTTACTATCTTTACGGTCATCTGGCACTAACCTCTTGTTGTCCTGTGGCTTGGGTTCAATTGCCTTCTTCCAAGCTTGTACTATCTCGACCATATTGGCAAACTCGTTGCATTGCTCTAGGAGCTCCTTCATGGTCCTGGTCTCTTGAGGCTCCAGGTCCTTGATCAGTTCCATGTCTCGGATACCCCCAGCCAAGGCAGCATGCTGGGTCTGGTAATCTAGGTCTTTGACTTCTAAGGACTCCTTGGTGAACCTGCTGACATACTCCTTGAGGGACTCCCCAGGGTTTTTTTATCACGTTCAGTAGATTGACCGTGGTCTTCTTTTGCTTGACGCTGCTTTGGAAGCAGGTAACAAATTGTTCACATAGCTCTATAAATAACCCAATCGACCATGGTCGCAGTCTGGAAAACCATGAGGTCGCTGCACCCTTGAGGGATGAAGGGAATGCTCGATAGGATATCACATTCGATCCACCATAGAGGGTCATCATCCCGTTGAAGTAGTTGATATGGTCATTAGGGTCGGTGGTACCACTGTAGAGTTCCATGGTGGGTAACCTGAACCTGGATGGGAGTGAGGCTGACATGATCTCTTCTGAGAAGGGGTGTTGTCTAGGGATTGAGTGTGCCTCACCCTTGGTCTGCTTCTTCAACCCTTCCAGCTTCTTGTCCAACTCTCGGAGTCTCTTGTCTAGCTCTTCATCCTGTGTTTGTCCTTCACGTATGACCGATCATTTGCTACGAGCTCGTTTGCGTCCTCTCCTGGAAGTCCCCTCCCGTCTAGATTGTTGGCGAGATGGTGAAGGGTAATGTCGTGATGAATCTTGTCTTAACCGCGAGGGGCTTGCTCCATGGTAAGTCCGGCTTTGCTCTGGTACATAACTTCCTCCTAGTCGACCATCAAACACCGACCTCCGGATGGACTCTTCAGGGTTAGGTATCACTGATCTGTGTGATGGTGTTCTCCCTTGATTCGACCATGCTGGAGGATCCACCGATCTCCCCCTAGGTTGGGAAGGCTCTCCCCGCTACCTGGTGTGCCTCTCTGATCTGTCACCCCTGGGAGGGGACCTCCTGGGGCTCTGTTCCCATCGAGGGTCCGTCCAACTATGGTGTGATGTTGCACGCTACCTCAGATAGTCGTGGAAGAGTCATTGATCCTCGAGGATCTGTCGCTGTAAGTCATTGATCTAACCCATAGTTGCTAGGGCATTGGGGTCAGGTACCACCTCCACCACCACTTCGTTGTTGGGTTCGACTACCGCAACTTGATCACCATTTGGGATCTCCCTCTCCAGAGAGACATGGTTTTGGTTATGGGGTCTGCGATGTGAGCTCTCTGGAGGAGGTGATCCATTCTGCTCCCTCAGGGCATTATTGGTGGAGGGAGTGGTCTTCTTGCCTCGTGGTGCCATGGTTGAACAGATATGGAAACTGGCTAGTAAAGGTGATGGCTAGCGTCGTTCCCACAGACGGCGCCAATCTGTTGAGTCAAGAAATTGCTCAGCAGTAGTTTGAGTGTCGTAACCTGCAAAAGACCCTGGGTGACAAAGGAGAACTGGTGTGGTTTCGGCCTAGGACTCTCCGATTCCTAAGTTAGATCTCTCTGAGCAAATAGATGAATAGTAGTATTCAAGATGAGTTAATAGTAGAGCATGGCGGTGTGGAGAGTCCCAGTTGATGTAGAGTGTCCGTCGTAGGTGATAGAGTCCCTGAGTAGCAGGGCTCATCCTTGACTGGTTGTCTTCCCGTGAAACGTGGTGTCACGATAGACTTGGTAATCGTCTTCCTGAGAGACGTAGTGTCATGATTGACTTGGTATCCTTGGTGGATTGACCTATCTACGTGGTAGATGAGGTTCCTGGTACATGAGTCCTTTCAGGGATTCACATCCTCTACTTCCATTGATGGAACTTCGATCCTACTTCCACGCATTCAGGGAGCAACACCTATACTGACAACCATCCAACAGTTGTTAGTTCAAAATTTCAAATTAAAATGGAATGGGTTTTGAACCACATTAAACCCAAAAATAACCCCGACCGACCCAAACAACCCAAAATCAAACCCAACCCATTAGGCCATTACACGCAAGGGTTTGAAAATGATTTGAATCCCAAATTTCCCAAAGTCTAGACCTTGTTCTTCCCTTACTCTCTTCTTCTTCTTCCACAAATCTGCTTGAACCACACCGAAAATGGGTGACATTGCAGCGTTCATCTGAGCCGCGACAACCATCAAGGGGAAAAAGTGAAACCCTACTTTGCAATCCATCCTTCTGCCTACAAAACCACTGCTTTGCAACTATCATTGCCAAGAAGGAAGCAATCGGTTTCTGCACTAAAGTGGAAACCTCCGTCGATCTGAACCCACCAGAAATAGGTGACATTGCATTATCAAAAAAATGAACTTCAATTTCTATCTTCCAGAACTGGAAATTTAAACTTCACATATAGATCTACCCAATAATGGTAACAAAGCCGATCAAAAAATTTAATTTATTTCTTTATTATGTTTAGGTAGATGATGAATAAGAATGCCCTGTTGGAAAGCAATTTACACAGAAAAAGAAAACCCAAGAAAAATTTCTAATCACCACCCCAGCACATTCTGCAGCTCTCCCCTATAAGCTGAGTCCATAGAAATATCTCTCTCATCCACAGAATCCACTAAATTATTACGAACAACACAGCAATCCTCGTAAGTCCTTCAAATTCCCCGTAAACTGGTGAAATACACAACAATCTTATCCTCTGTTTCGAGTAATCGACTACGATAATCGGATAAAGGTGAAACCCTAGACCTTGAACCCACAAATGTCTGCAATATCTTTGATTGATTCATACCCAGTTGCCTAGACGACATAGCCCGTCTGAAACTAGAAACCACGTTGGGATCCATATCAGCTAAAAGCAATTCCTTCGACATGTGTTTTCAGAGGGGCTTCATCGATGAATTATTATTTCCCCTGGGATCTATCGATGATTCAAATGAATTGTACAATTCCTTCACCTTCCCTTCGTCGATGGAATTTGATTCTGAATTATCTAACTGGTGGCTTCGAAGGAGCTGCAGAGCTTCTTGACGGATCTAGTGCGGGCGAAAAAGGAAGAAGCAACAGAAAGGAGAACAAAAGCTCTATTTTCTTGCTTTATGCTCTGCAGCTTTGGGGTTTAGAAACCCAACTGAATGGTGTCAAACCACACACAGGGTTGAGAGCGAGTGAGAGAGAGAGAGAGAGAGCAAAACTTGATGGAGTTTAGAGATAAGGTTTCAATGGTGTGGTTTCGACAGATTGGTGGAAGAAGAGAGTGAGGGATGAAGAAGGTAGGGGAAAGTGAAATGGGTTGGGTTTGGGTTTGGATTCTTTTTTTCTCCACGCTGGTTGCTGTAGCTCAGATCGACGCTGCAATGTCACCCATTTCTGGTGGGCTTAGATCTACGGAGGTTTCCACTTTGTTGCAGAAATCGGTTGCTTCCTTCTTGGTAACGATGGTTGCAGAGTACGGTTTTGTAGGGTTTCACTTTTTCTCCAGGATGGTTGCTGTGGCTCAGATGGACGCTGCAATGTCACCCATTTTCGGTGTGGATCAGGCAGATTTGGGGAAGAAGAGAGCGAGGGAAGAAGAAGGTCGAGATTTTGGGAAATTTGGGATTCAAATCGTTTTGAAACCTTATCACTTGCGTGTAATGGGTTGGGTTTGGTTTTGGGTCATTTGGGTCGATTGGGGTTGTTTTTGGGTTTAATGTGGTTCAAAACCCATTCCACTTTAATTTGAAATTTTGGACTAACAACCGTTGGATGGTTGTCAGTACAAGTGTCGCACCCAGAATTCGTGGAAGTAGGATGGAAGTTCATCGATGGAAGTAGAGGATGTGAATCCGTCCTTTCAGACTACGTGACTTGATAGGCGATGGCCTAGAGTCCTTGGTGATGTGGTCTGTGTCTTATTAATGGCGGTGGTTCCTGCCGTGTTCGAGGGAGACTGTGCCCAGGGATGACGTGTTCTGGGAATCCATGCCCAGGGTCTTTGTCCGTCTCTAGACCGCGCCCAGGCAGTCCGCGTCCAGTTGATCCGTGCCCGGGGTGGTCCGCACCCTGGCCAGTCCTCGCCCAGGTCTGATCCGCGCCTGGATAGCTCCGCGCCCCATAGTCCGCGGTTAGATAGTTTGCGCCCGGGGTCATGCTGTCCGTGCCCGGGTCCGACTTGGGTCTACTCTTTCTTGGGTTTGCCTGCTTGGTTCTGGTCCTGAGCTGGTCCTCTTTCTTGGGTTAGGACATGTGGCAATCCCTGATTGGTCAGGGTGATTTTGGGTTCATCACAACTACTAGAGATTTTTAACCACTACAAAGATGGGGTTGCCTTATGGCATAAATGTGATACAAGATTCACTAACTAATTGAGAAAGCGTTTGTTTAACCACTTTTTTTCTAGATAAAGGATTTAAAAATGGGAATGTTTTTTTTGTCGGGGAGCACACTCCTGTGTCCAAACATAGGGGCATCCAACATGACCAATACGCCCCTCCTTGGTGTCTGGAATAAGGTGAAGACACGGCCTACATAATGGTAGTACTTGCACTCCCCAATGCTCCTGGTGTCTAGATACATGAAGTAGGTAAGACTAGAAAGATGTTTTGAGTTAGAGCTTGTCCTCCCCAGTGCTTCTGGTGTCTAGATACATGGAGTAGATAAGTGATCTAGTGTAATGTTAATGCCAAATGTCGATCCTCCCCAATGCTCCTTATGTCTGGATACATAAAGTAGAACATATCTGTGATGCTTACTGTATCATCTTTCCTAGTAGTATAGTGCCTGAGACTCGAATAGAAATGTAGAATAATGATACAAGGTCAACTACCACATCAACTAGTTGTGCACTTCGGTAGTTCATTAAATGGAAGTCTTGATCTAATTAAATAAAGAATGAAATTTTATTAGTTGTCTCTTTATTACTATTTCATTTACTGTTCTTCTGTGTGCTTGTATGTATCTGACCATATGCACCTCATTGGGCAATAGCTCACCCTTATTGTGTTAATGGTTTTTAGATGAGGAGACAAGAGAGGAGACTTGTGCAGCTCCAAGGTTTGAGGGTTGAGAACCCTGAAGTAGGATTTACTACTATCTATTTGTTAGATAGATTGTAATAAGATGAGAGATTAAATAGATATTATATTATTTGGGTAAAGTGCTTTAGTCCCATATCGAAAAACTACAAGAGTTATAAATGGTATTGATTATATTATCTTCTTTATCTCTTGACAAAAACCGAAAAAGGGAGACATTCTACGATGTATATGCGAGGACGGCGTAGTTGTACGAGCACACATGCGCATGCGTACATGTGGTGTGGACAGTAGAGGCGTTAGTTGCATCGCGATCTGATCTGGTACGTTGATTTTTTGATGTAATCGAATCCATCGGATTAGAAGATCCTACGGTCACGTTTGATATGATATGATTGTTGTGAATAGCTTCATCTCTGGTTTAATCTAGACCGTTAGATCGGATGACAATCGATCTAATGGCTTAAATACAAAATGAACAGATATGTTTGTTCAGAAGAGGTGATTCACTTCTATCAAAATAGAAATGTAGTGTTCAAATGAAATATCTCTCTCTTGCAATTAGTGTCTCTCAAAGAAATTTTGTATTTCGGAAGAGGTGTTTCATTTCTATAAATGCAAAATGAATAGATAGGTTTGATTTTGAATCATGTGATCTTTGTTTTTTTTTTTTGGTTGAATCATGTGATCTTTGTTAACTACTTAATTGTGTGGGCCAAACTAAACCTGGTTGAGTTATAAGTACTTATAAGTGACTTGACACGAGTCCGACCATAACTCCATATTCCAGATTGAGTTCGCCCGCTCAAATCCATCGTTTTTAATGCAATTTGAAACACAACACATACTGACACACTCCGACACACACGAGACACACCCATTTTACTGTTCAAGTTGCCAACTTCTTTAAACTTTAAACACTTTTATTGTTGATCAGACCAGACCTTCCTTTGTTCAAATCCAATTTCCTTCCCTTGATTTCTTCTTGTTGAGATCTCTGTTCATTCTCAGAACGGGAGTGAAGAAGACTGAAGAAGATCTTGACTGACGGAACCCTAAACCCTAAAAGGTTTAACTTAGGATCATCCAGTTATCCGTACATCTTCGGATCGAAGCATTAATAATGGCGGATTCTGATTCTACACCATCTCCCGCTACTGTTGCTGCTGCACCTCTTTCGGCGGTACAGTTTCTTCCTTCCGAATCTGCATTCTCTCTGTTTTGGTTCCCCTCTCTTATTGTTTCTCTACTTCTGAATCTCTGACTAATGAATAAATTGTTTCTCTTTTTTTTTTTTGCTTTTCCTTCCAGAAAAAGGAGAACTTGATACCTATTAGCTCAAAGATCGCTGTGCGTTGTAGATTTTGTTCTTTGCTTTTCTTCCCTAATACTAATTAAATAAATCTATATTTTGTTAATCTTCTTGAGCTCCCTACTGCTTTCAGGAATTGAGTGAATCACGATCGGAGCTGCTCACTAGAATTCAAGGGTTGAAACAGGTGATTGTTTATTCAACCAATTTGTCTCCGTTTCTCTCTCGCTCACGCGCTCTCTTATATCATGTAAATGTCCTGTGCTTGCAGGACTTACAGAGTTGGAGGTCGAAGTTAGACACTCAAGTCAAGGTCTACCGAGATGTGAGTAATGTTTGTGTTTCATAAACTGTATTCTCTGATTTGTATTTGTTAATATAGATTCTGTTAACATACAGATTGTTTTGTTTCAACTTTCCGATCTTTAATGGAGTTATTATTATCCAAGGTGATCACTTTCCTGGTAATACGAAGAAAATACTCTCTTAGAAGGGTAAATAAAAGAGGCACAACAAAACATTACTTTTCCCGGGTATTCACGGGTTTGTGCTTCCAATTCAAGTGCAAAGTTTTGTGATACTAACATATGGCTTAAGGGAACTTGTATCAAATGGACCTTTATTCCTTTTGCGTTTTGTTTGGTTGGGTGTGGGTATGATGGATCAAGCATGAAAATCTATAAATTTGACTATGCTCTCTACTTAGAATCTTTAATAGCACCATCTATTAATTCATATTCGTCTCTCAGTTTCTGTTATAGTATTTGTTTGTTAATTGACTTAGATTTTTTGAATTCCAGCCTCTGCAATCTAGTTTCCCCCCTTTTGTTTTCTTGTGAACTGGTCTTCAGAAAATGCAGGCTCTTTTCTGCCATGATATAGTGGCCTTGATTTGCAATTCCAAAACATTGGAGTAAAAACCGGCCGTTAAGGTTGGGGATTTTCTCTTGGCATAATTCTCTCTTGTATTTTTTTATGGATTCTGTTGTGTGTGGAGATATGAGTTTAGGAGTCAGTTACGTCTGAAACTCTGAGGATATAACGACTTGGAAGAGGAAATTTGGTGCCATAGGGCAAATAGGGCTTCATATAGCTTGCTTCCATCAGTCCTTTCTTATATTGACTTGTTAAACAAATTTTAGGCTTTTCAAATTTTTTTTTTTTCGGTATTCATGTCTCTAAAAGGATGGCATTACATTATAAATCTTCTGTACTGCCTAATTGAGAGTAGTTTTAGTGAGAGGTCAGAGGAGATGATGGATGGATTAGTTAATCTTTAGGCAACAGTTTGTTGGAAGTCTCGTTTGTAATATTACCAACACTATGGAGAATGTTAACATTGATCTTATGCATGGATGTCATGCAAAAATTAAGAAAGCCGGAGACAATTCAGATGCTCAGGTTGTTATAATATTGTCGTACCTAAGGCTTGAAGTGTGATTAGTTGTGGTTTTATGAACAAGATGTTGTCCAAGTGACTGCATCCATCCGTAATGCATACAGATAACATGAGCTCTTATGCATAAAAATTATGATTTTGTTATGCTGGAAGGTGGACAGACTGCAATAACTGGATTCTGTCTCATGGAGATATCCCTACATTGTATGATGAGAACTGATTGAGCAGAATTTGGATACGGGATGTGAAATCAGCTGGGGGGGTAGGATTAAGTATGTTTAGATTATTTGTAGGAGAATTAACTCTTCTTCCTTAAACTTTTTTTGGTACAGTTTCATAATGGGTTCCACTGGCATATATGTGGCTTGGAGAATACTCATAAGATGCTGCAAGTGATATATTGATGTGGTTCAGAGTCTGTAAAAACCCTCGAAACTCTGGAGTGCTAGAACAATACGTTAGGGACCAGAATTGGGTCCAATAGAAAGGAGGAAATAAAAAAATTATACAAATCCAGAATTTTAATCAGGTTTAGAATAATGGATTAAACTAGAAATTTCCAAACACTACATGTGGACTATAATTATGGGTAAAGTATTTTTAAATTTTTAGAGAACAATTAAAGAAGTAGACGATAGAATAGAGACTAGAAAAGTATAACTTCTCAAAGACAAGAAAACTCTAGTATTGGAGTTGCCCAGTCCTGGTTACTAAATTCAAACCAGAAAATATTAAATTAATGAAACTGTAGATATTGTGATGGGCTGATAGCAGAAAAACAAGAAAACAGGGCAAACCAATTAGATTTAAAGATATAGGGTTTAGAACTGATAGCTAAATTCGGATGAGAAGAGATTTAGGTAACAGACAATATAAGGCCAAGTTTGAAGGCAAACCATTAAATAGAGAGAGATGAATGAATTTTAGCAAACTGAAACTGATTGAGAAACAGGGGTTCCACCTTAAATAGAAAGGAGAAAAAATAAGGAGAAACAAAGAAGAAGAATAAAGAAGAGTTTGGAGTGAACACACTTGATAGGAGAGTTCAAATTAGTCCAGACGACCAACCATAGTTGTCAAGGTGCCGCCTTGGTGTCCAAGTGGTATTTTTGGGGTCTAGGTGACTGTTGCCTTAGTGCAAGCCGCTGGTTTAATTTGTTATTATTTGTTCCATTTATTACGTTTCTATAAGTATCGAACCAGGTTTAACACTGATTTATGCCAAATATCATTTAAGTAATGACTTGCAATTATGTCTCTAGTTACCTAAGATATTATTCATAAATAAGTAAACACTCCCCCAAATGAATCTAAAAAAATAGTTCATAATTCAAATTCCGAAAGGATAAAAACTCAACTCTCTAGTTCAAGAACAAAAACTGAATTTCAGGTGTAGGGGTGATTTTCAACTTTCAAATGTTAGGGTTTTCCTCAAATTAAAAATTTTCATATATCTTATTGTGATAGAAACATCACTAACAACCAAAAGAGTGTCAAATTAATCTTTTGTTTTGATGTCTAAAAATTTATTTCCATTCAAGGAGATTTTAAATAGCATTCGTGCATACCAAATAAGGTTTGACCGGAACATAACTCCTTCAATATAAATCAGATTTAAGCAATCTTTTTTTTTGGGTGAATAGATTTAAGCAATCTTGAATTTGTTGGAAAGCTGGTTTTGTGCTCTACCTAATACAAAAGTAAAAAGGCGTACCCAGTGCACGAGGCTCCCACCACTGTGGGGTCTGGGGAGGGTCATAATGTACGCAGCCTTTCCCCTACTTTCATAGAGAGGCTGTTTCCAGACTCGAACCTGTGACCTCTAGGTCACAATGGAGCAACCTTAACTGTTGCACCAAGGCCCGCCCTCATCTACCTAATACAAAAGTCTCATGTAAAAATAAAATCATTTGACCAGTCAAACTTATTAGAGAACAAGAACATTTCTCTTAATCGAGAGCTGTTTAATTACGTTTAGATAAGATCATATTTTCCAAGAACAATATAAACCAAATGTGAGACTAGCTATACCATGACAATGATCATTTCCAAGAACCGTATAAAACCAAATGTATCTTTTGATTGTTTTAAACTCTCAATATTTTGCTTCTTCAGTTCTGCTGTCTTCGAGTTCTATGTTGATTTTTTATGATATGAGGTATATATTGTAGCTACTAAATAATGTTAGAAAAGAGGGGGAATAAAATATAACACTTGGGTGCCGTGGTCGCCCACCTTGTCACCTAAGCGCTTAGGCACCCCTCCATCACCTTGGGTTGCCTTGACCACTATCCAACCAACAACAACTGCACATAAGACTCAAATTTACTACTCCATTCAATCTGTCAGAGGTAGACTTTATGCTCCGCCAGCTAGTAGGCTATGGATTCATAGCTCCAAGGATTTGCGAGCTATGAATCATCGTGGATTACTTTTCGATCTTGCCACTTGTCATCCATCTATAGACTGGATTTTTAGTGGTATATCAGGGTGGATATAGGTACTAACAAAAACCAACTCATATTGATTCCCATTTTCAAGCTGAAGTTGGAGTCAAAACGAAACTGGACTCGGACTATTCTGCCAAAGTTTATATAGTTTCCTATGATGACTCAAACACTGGTAATTAAAACTAAACAAACTCTTCTAATCATACCTATTGATACCAATTTAAATTAACTTTAATTATAATATTAATCACCCAAAAATTCCTAATCGACTAAGCTACTCTTGCTGGACTTGATAGCCTGGATCTCCTCAAATTGGGCTTCCAAACTAAACAAACTCCTCTAATCATACCTGTCGACAATACCTATTGACACCAGTTTAAATTAACTTTAATTATAATATCAATCATCATAAAATTCCTAAACAACTAAGCTACCCTTGCTGGACTTGATAGCCTGGATCTCCTTGAACAGGGCTTCCAAACTGAATATTGCTTATCCAACCAGGCTATGGCTACTGCATCATATATATTCCTTTTTTTTTATTAGTCGAAAGTGGAACTTGGGACATTTGCTATCTGTAGCTGATTTTGGATCTTGCTTTGATCTCTGTATTAACTGTAATGAAGGGATTTGAAAATTGAATGTAAAGGAGCTTGCTTTTATTGCTTCTGATGTATAAGGCTCTTCTCTATTAGTCATCGTCGAATACAGTAGTAAATAATTATGGTTTCTTCTGTCAAAAAGAGATTTTTTGCGTTGGAAGTAATATGAGTACTGATTTTTATTTATTTAGTACATTACTTAGATATACTTCAGAGTCCAGCCTCCTTACAACTTCTCTCTAGACTATTAGGCACTTCCCTCACTTTATGTTGACTGTTTTTGTGTTTGTACTAATTCTTTATTGATTTTCTTTGATTCTTAGATGTTGCTTGCTCTTCCATTTTCATTGGATGAAGTTGTCTCTTTTTCATAATATCCTTTTGTTTATTCCTGTGTGAAATCGTTGAAGTACGCAAATATGTCTCAAGAGATTGAAAGTTCGATTACTTGTTGAAGTGGGTCACACTTATGTTAATCCACCGAGTCCTCAATACTCCTTTCACTGTACTTTGCCCACGAAATTTTGTGGTTTTAACTGCTTGAAACTCTTTGTTTGCAAGTTTTCTTGGCCAACCCCTATATGATTGGTTGATCTTGTAAATCTATTCTAATTATTAAGCACGAACTAGGAGCAAGTTACATAGAACCAAACCTTATTATAGGCAATATCTCGACAAATAATCCTGTGGATGCGAATTTGACCATTTTCTTTCCTTCTATGACAAGTTATTTTAATTATTTCTCTTTGTGATATTTTCGTTCGACTTCCATCATGTATAGATGGCTAGAACTTATCAATTATCAAATATAATGTAGGAGCTTTCAGAGCTCAAGAAATCTCTCAATGTGGAAGTGGAGCAGCTTAGATCGGTAAGTCCTTGTGAGTACTGTTGTTCCTTTTACCTTTAAAGTTTGAGTTTGGGTGTCCTGGGTGGCTCAACCGCCATTGAATGGACAAGCGTCTTGTTGTGCCATGTGGCAGGTCAGATGTGCTGAAATGTTGTGGACAGGTAGAACCCAATGTCTCCCACTCATGTCAAGTTTCAACCCAAACAGAGTTGGCTGAGAGGCTGGCAAAATATGGCATTGAGAAGTCCAGGGCTATCGATAGGGTGCATGCCAATACATGGGAGGTTATATGATAGAATTTGAATTTGAAATCTGACACAGTGACCAATCCAAACCATTCCCTAGATATACCAAGTTGAGAATTGCCACATCGCTCTTCCATGTGGCAGAACTAGGTGTACCTGTCAGATTCTTTTTGTTGATAGTTGTCCACCATAAAGATATTCTTGCATGTAGCAATATTTTTAAAATGGAATATTGTTTCATTAACTGAAAATAGGAATTTCAAGAACTGAGGACCACTCTTCAACAGCAACATGAGGATGTGACTGCCAGTTTAAGGAATTTGGGGGTATTCCATCTTTAAAGGCTATTTCTTCTTCTGTTTTCTCTCTTCTTAATGTACATTTCATTTGGTTTCCAAATCTGGGCCATTATTTGGCCAAGTAATTGCTTGGACTCAATGAAGACTATTTAAGCTACTTATTTGCTGTCTTAACACATGCTATATTCTAATGTTTTTTATGAGATCCTTCAGTTGCAGGATTTGTCAGAAGATGCCAAGGAGGATACTCGAGATGCACAAACAGAAGGGAACACTGAAGAAGTTACTGCTCCAACTCCTACCTCAGTGGAGAATGGCCAGGAAAATTGACATTAGATTAGTATCTCAAAGGGCAATTCTCATCTCATCCTGAGAAGGCAGACATTCAGCAGTCTTTGAATTCATTGTTTCCAGCATATGATGGGAAGGGCGCCCCAATTTTCATAGCCGAGAATGAAAACTATGGGTAAGTTGAGAGTGACATGGATCGTTATCATGAACCCAGGACCTCTGTATATTAATTGTTTGAGGAGGAGAGTTAAATTTGACCAGTGCTTTTGCCTTTAAAATGAAGCCTCTGCTTCTGATTTGAATTATTATTTTGGAAAAATGCTAATCGGTCACATGGTTCCTACACCTAGACACAGGAGCACGTGAAAAGACCGTTTAGCCCCCAATGAAATCAAAATCTCATCCAAACCAATGCCTCTGTGCGCATTTTCATTGGCCCCACACTGGTGCAACCGTGCAGGGGTCACATGGCTGGTTGGTGTTCTCTTGCCTTTATTATTTTATCTTTAGATACTTGAGCCCCTCGACCCCAAACCCCTTATTAAAGCCAGTTTGATGAATGGGAACAAAGATGTAACGGAGAAACATAAACCATAATTGTGTTTTTGCAAAACGTTATTCGATCTTCTCATCCGAGTTTTCCTACAAGGATTTGTATCCTTTGCAGTTTGGGGTTGAGCAGCCATCGTGTTGTGTTCAACTCCCAGGCCGTCACGTCAGATTTCATGCCTATCCAATGGTTGGTAGATGAGCTCCAACCATTTTGAATTTTGAGCGGCAATTTTAAATGGGTTCATCTACCAACCATTGGATTGGAATGGAATACAACGTGGTGGCTAGGGGGTTGAGGGTAGCACGATGGCCGCTCAACCTCAGGCCACAAAGGATCCAAATCAAAATCATTGGTGCAAACCTTTGCCATTTTTTGTTCCATTCATGGATTGTTATTGGAATTTTTCAACTGTAGTGATTTGCAAGATATGGCCAATTGACTTTGTTTAGAGTAAGGGTGTCAATTGGGATGGTTCCCGATGTTCGGGACAAATCTGTATTGGTGCCAATCCCAATAATGTCCCATTTAGTTAACGGGATCAAACCTAGGTCCTAGTCTTGATTAACAACGGGATGGGATGGGATGGGACGATACCGGTTCCTAAATAGTTCTAAGCTTGGTAGAAAAATAGGAGAAGAACTTTAATGGTTTCTAATGATTTGGTTTAATTAGTAGTGTTGTGGATCTTTTCACTACTATGAGATCCAAGGCATTCTTAACTTTTGAAAGCAACTTAGAATGTGAAACCATGATTAACTGAATTTCATGGTTTTATTTTTTTAATTTCTTTAAGATCATATATAAGCTTCTCAAAACAATGACTAAGAAATGAAAGGATGAAATAAACAAGTGCATATATAATTTTAGTGCTATCACTAAACAAATTTATAGAAATAACCGAAGGTCTATCAGCAGAAACTTCCTTAAGAGAAAATGTTATTCAAATACATCAAACTCTAGCCATAAAACTTGAACAAGAAGACATGAAATATAGCATTTGAAAGGGCATTGGTAGTTTCGGTCCCATTTGGTACCTAACTGGCATTACTGTTCTGGTATCATTGGGTATCCTGTCCCAGAATTGTCCTGTCCCATTTATTATTTGGTACCAAAATCAGATCCCAGCATCGTCCCATTAATAGGTATCAGGTTTTAACGGGATGGTTCTGGGACGATTCCCAGTTCAGATCCCAAATTGACACCCATGGTTAGAGGTTATAACAAGACACTATTAATGGGGGCCCAAGCCAGCCCAGCCAGCCTATTGGTGGTCTCCCATGCTGGGCTGGGGTGGGCTGGGCTGAATGCACCAAATCCTAATGGAGCAAATTGTGCCGCTGCAATTTTAATCCCGTAGAAGTGTTATAAAAAGAACAAAGAAGCAACCAAGGCGATTACTAATGCTGCAGAAAGGTAGGTAGATAGACAGGAGAAACATTTAAATTCTCTTTGGTTTATATAAGCCGATAAGATGTGAATGCCAGTTGATTTACTTTCGTACCAATCAAAGTGAGTTACTATGGAAAATAAAGAAGGGCAAGTGAGTTCCAGACTTCCAGTCATCTTTGGGGTTACATTTGCTTATACTCATAATTAGTAATGATCTCTTGGGAGAAGGGTAGACACACCGCCCGTGTACCGTAAGCCAGTGCCTACTGTGCTTCTCTCTCTCTTCCCCCCTTTAAATTGACCCCCTCTCCTCCTGCAAGATACCTCATCCTACACCCCCATTGATTCTGCCCTCTAGTTTATCGCAAATGTGCAGTGTGCCTGTCCCTCTCCCTAATCTCTTTAACCCATATGTCTTTGTCTATTATGATTATTATTCAGAAGGCAGGAAGCCCTACACTACACATGAAAGTCTGGGGTTTTTTTGCACAATTAATGGATGTGGTACTAGTTATTCCTACACATGACGTCCATAGTAGGGTGTTGTCCTAGCATTCTCATGCCAATGGAAAGAGGTTATGTGCTTTCATTACAGGTTTGTTACCTTCCCTTATCATGTGGGAATTATGGAGAGAATGAACAATAGAAGGCATGGAGAAAATCAATGATCGGCGTCAGCCATTATTGAGAAAATTAAAGGTTGGGTTCACGAAATTCCTTATCCTTCCAAGCTTCAGGTAAAGCCCTCGATGAGAGAGACTCTGATTCTGCAGATTTTTAGCGTTAATCAGCCTAGGCCGAATGTGATGCCTCCCCGCCCTATTTATTGGTGTTCACCTTTTAATTCGGTGAAATTAAACATTGATGGTGCTTGTAAAGGAAATCATGGCTTGGGTAGAGGAGGCGGAATGGTTAGAGACAGTGAAGGTCGGGTGCTGGCAGCATTCTCAAATTTTTATGGTGTTTGCACCAACTCTGTGGCCAAGCTTAGAGCGCTAGTAGATGGCCTTCAGTTGTCTGAGGAGTTGGGTGTTTCGGATTTTTATATTAATTCTTACTCGACCATGATTGTGAATTTTATTATCCAAAAAAAAATGCAATCAGTGGAGTTCTTGGTATTGGTTTCAAGAGGTCATCTCCTGTTGCGATTCATTAAGAGCGGTTATAATCGTACAGGGAGAGCAATTGGGCAGCAGACTGGTTAGCTAACTTGGTTTGCACAGAAACTAATAATAAAACTTACTTTTCTGAGCAGAGTTTATCGGCAGATCTTCGGTGCATTATTCGTGAGGATAAAGCTAGCTTGCCAGTGTTTAGAATTTAATTCTTGTTTTTAGTCTTGTGTATGGGTTTTCCAAGGTGTCTTGTGTGAGAGGAGTGTTCTCCTTGTGGGTTTGGGGTTAGGCGGGTTATGTCCCCCCCGTGTAATCGATTTTTTAGCTATTTTTTAATAAAATTTCTTGAGGCTAGCCTGAGTCCCAGTGAATGGTCGGGGTTTTTTTTTTTTTTTTAAGAGGAAGCCCTACAGTACTGGAGCCCTTCTTTCAGAGGTGCATTGTGCCCACTATTAGTTCCTGTGGAAATTCAACTAGGATTGTTCCACATGCCATGGTTGCAAAGAGTTTTTTTTTTCATACCATACATCATTATATTTAAGAGTAAGTTTTCGTAGAATCTCTTTACCTAGCACATTTGTTCCTTTGATTGGATAGGAGAAAGGTATTTCGGAACATGAACAATGGGGGTGGAACTAGGGGTGCAAGTTTGGCCCTGTCGGCCCGAACCCGCCCTAGCCCGCCCTGAGCCCGAATAGGGCCTAGGCTGAGATATTTGGCCCTGAGGGCGGGTCAGGGTTGGAAATTTCTGGCCTTGAGTCAGGGTCAGGGTCGGGTTAAGGTAGAGGCCTCGGGCTAAGCTTGGCCCAGCCCGACCCGACCCAACCCTGATTTAAGTTATACTATAAAATATATATTGATATAATATATATGTTATAAACTTTAAACGTCAACCACATTTTTTTATATAATATATTATATATGAAGAAAATAAGTGATATAATACATTTTATTATAGTGTTATTTTATGTAAAATTGATCAGGTTCTCCCCGGCCCATTGCAGCCCATGCATTTCTTTCCCCTCCCCATAATCAAGTCCAATCAAGGTCACCCCGGCCCGACCATGAGGGCGGGTCACAGTTGGATTTTTCTGACCCTGAGTCAGGGTCGGGCCTGGGCTCAGCTATGGGGACTTAGGGTTGGGCTAGGGTTCTATATTGCCCGGCCCAACCCGACCCTGTTGCAGCCCTAGGTGGAACCTTGGAAGTTACTGATGAACCCATAGTCCTATCATAGTGTCACATCGCAATTGATGAAGAGATCTTTTTTCACCATGGGGGAGAGAAATTGGGTCCTTATTTTATGTGTATGTGCACATGCACCCATGGTTTGAGGTATCGGTATATATCGGATCGTTTGATACGGTCAATACTGCATGGTTGTGAAGGAGACTGATATCAATACCTGGACAATACCGTATTGGTGAAACGGTATGTACAAGGGGTAAAATAGTAAAAAAAAATTCATTTTGAAAGGAAAAACAAGGGTAAACTTGTCTGATACGACCTATGTGTGCCGATACCGTATTCACCCAATCTGATACCGTGCATTAAAACCATGCATGCACCACTTAAATATTTGTTTCCTTGTTTTTTGTAATTTTTGTGACAGAAGGTGTTAAAAATGTTTCCTCCACGAAGTAGTTAGGAAACAAATTCTCCATGGCACACTGCCTCGTCCTGTCTGTATTGCGTAGACACAGGGCCGTGTGCAATGACCACCTTACCCCTGCCCGAGTGCCTCGCCCGAGCGGGGGTAAGGCGATCATTGCACGTGGCCCTGTGTCTACGTAGCACAGGCCGAACGGGCAATTGCGCCGTAGAAGATTTGGATCCGAGTAGTTATGGGTGACCCACCTAGTGTGCCATGTAGATTGTTGATATGACAATTCTAACCATAGTATATCTAGAGAAGGGTGCATTCCATTGTCATTGAAGTGGTGAAGTGGAAAATTGTAACTTTCTTTTGATTGTCCCTTGTGTTTTGTTGTCAATAGTTATTTAATGTAGGAGTTTAAAAAGGTTTTCAAAATAATCTTAAAGTGAATAGTCATTATGTCCTTATTATAAGTTGCATTTTTATTTTTTTTTTGTAAACAAGTTGCATATTTTAGAGTAGGCATATGAAATGATATGATTTACCCTCCTGTTTTTTTTGGAACAAAGAAAATTTTATTTTAAGCCGAGGGCAAATTTACATCTAAGACATTGATAAAGGAGGAGTTAGAGTTTATGGCTTTGAGGGTCCAAAACCGTAATAAAGAAGTTAGGCTATCATCCAGACTATGATAAATGGAGACATCACTAGCCATATCTATAATTTTCAAAAAAAGTTTTAGAAGTGCCAAGGGCCAAGGAGCTTGGGATGGAGATGGAAGAAGATCGGGCAATTTCTTGTTTGAGAACCAAACGTCTTTCATCTTCAAACCTAGTTTCTTGGCATGCTCTAATCCAGTAAGAAGACCAAAAAGTTCTGGTTCCATATCGTGCTTATAGGATAAAGTTCCTGCAGTGACCAAAATAAATTTGCCCTTTAACAAAATGCATGAAGACCACCCCGTTGGTCCTGTCTTTTGCACAAACCAACAGAGGAAAATCCAAAGTAGGTAAATTAGGAATAGAGGTAAAATGAAAATCCTCTTCAATGATACATCCAAGGATGACAGTTGGGGTGGGGAAATATTGAGGTTGTTCAGCCAATAATCAACCTTCCTCAAGACTAATAGAGGATTAATCTTACCAGACTTAAACAAGATACAAGTCCTAGTTTCCCAAATGAAATAACAAGTTAAAATAAAAACAGAAAAAACCAGTTCAAAGAGAGCTTGTCAAGCTTGTGATTCATCAAAGTAAAAATGCAGAGATGTTCCAGAGAGGGGTGGGACATAAACTCGGTTCCCAGACCCAGAGGACCAGCTACCCAGATGTGTTTGACCCAATCACAGGAGAGGAAGATATGCCAATGGGTCTCGACATAAGTGCTACAGAAAGCACAAGTGGGATCAATTGAGTCCATTTCGAAATTGTATCCTTAACTGGTAACCCTGCATGTAATACATGCCAGAAGAAAATTTTAAATTTAGAATGAATATTGAGCTTTCAAAAAAATTTCCACCATGAGAAAAGAGGTAAATTAAGATTAGTAGTTAAGGCTTGACTGTATCTAGTTGCAGCCTTAGTACTAAAAATTCCATTCTCAGTCAAGGTACACCCACTAGAATTCCAAATTATTGGATAACGGTACCTTCAGAATCTTGGATAACAGAGTGGGGGCAGAACCCGAAATTAATTCCACATCCCAAGCATCAGAGGTAGTAAAAGAGCAAACTTTTTCGGGATAAAGCATGGGAGAAGCCCCAGGGCGAATGGTGAATCCAGGATTGGAAGGAATCCAGGGATCAGTCTAAAAACATGTGTTATTACCATTTCCTATTTTTTTTCAGGCAAAAAGTCTTGAGAAAAGGGATGATGGAAGTTATACTATTCCAAGACCATGAACCCCTTTTGGTAATAGTTTTGGGGTCCAAAAAGCAAGGTTCTGGGGAAATAACGGGTTTTGAGCACAAGAGCCCAAAGGGAGTTTTCTTCCGTAAGAAGTCTCCAACAAAGTTTGAGGAGCAGGGCTTCATTGTAATCCTTAGCTCTTCTAAACCCTAGCCTACCCATACTTAGTGGTAAGCACAAAGTTTTTCCAAGCAATGAAAGATGACTTTCTCCTATTAGTGGTACTACCATTCCAAAAATTAAGACAAATAGAATCAATTTTTCGACAAATACTTAAAGGAAATCTAAAGCAACTCGTAAGATAAGATGGGAAAGAAGACAACACCGACTGCATGAGCACACGTCGACCTACATTAGAGAGAATATTAGATTTCCATGAGGACAATCGATTATTAATCCTATTGACAATAGGTGTGAGAGTTTACCCTCTTTGAAAAAAAAAAGGTATATGTATTTATCCACATGCACCATATAAATATCTTTTTTCTCCACCGTTTTGGTGCCATGAATAGATTCTCTTTTCTTAACCAAAAAAAAAAAAAAAAAAAAAAGATTCTCTTTTCACCTTTTGCCCAAAAAAAAATACAATAACAAGGAAAAATATATTTAAATGGTGCATGTGCACATACACATAAATATAGTCACGCAATATCTCTCCACCCATGTTGAAAAGTGATTCACTTCATGACACCAAAATGGTGAAATGAGCACTGTAACTTTTTTTTGATTGCCCTTTATGTATTTTTCTCAAAAGTTATTTAATGTAGGAATACAAAATGGTTCTCAAAATAATTTGAAATTGATTAGTCATTATGTTATTATTAAAAGCTACACATTTTGTATTAAGCATATGAAATGATATGATTTACCCTCATTAAAAAAAAAAAGTATACCATTGTCAAGAAAATTAAATCTCACGGAATGAGATATCAGTATCGGTTTGGTGGTATTGTCTGTGGCTGATACCAATTATTGGCAGATCTTAGATCAGGTATTGATATCGGATCAAAGGTAGATTGTAAAAAAAAAATCCAAGTTTTTTTTAATGAAATATAGGGATAAAACGTTTAGGATCAATACGGGGCGTTCTGAATTGATATCATATCAGTATCGTCTGAGACCGATATCATCCCCAATACCAATACCTCAATCCCTAATTTTACCTGCTTTGGGGGTACTCTTGGAATCATTGTCCCCTCCAATTCGGTGCCTTCTCCAATTCCTCTAATTTTTCACATGGAGGCGGGAATGACCATCCTACTCCCTACTCGAAAACACTACCTAAGATGGGGTCTACTCCCCCTATTAGAGGAATTGAAAATAATAATTATTCGTACTCCTGTTCATAAAACCAATTCCCATTTTTATTTGCTCTTTTTGAGAATGTGCAGCACTTAAATCTGTCATGAAGTGATTACACAAAGAAAAAAAATTTGAGTGGCAAATATGGTCATATAAGTGACATGTGGAACTATAATTTTTTTTCTGGAAATCATACCTAAAAGCTTTAAGCAATACAATTGGTTTAGAAAAAAGAGAGTGAAACATTAATGTGGGTTTGTATTAGTTGTGGAGAGATCATGGGCGGGTAGTCATTGTTTCTTTTGCTTAATTATTGAAATTTATCATCTTTTTTCTTTTGTTATTTAGGGTTATTACTTTTTGGCAGTTTATGTAAAAGGGGTTCCATGTTTTTGGGTAATTGTATCAAACTCCTTCCCTGCCCCTTAACTAAAATTTTGCCTTTTAATTTTTTTTGTTTTTTTAAACTAAATAACTTACATGTCTATCTTTCCTGAAGTTGGGCTTATCAGCTTACAGGGGAGAGAATGTCCCTATCACCTTAAAGGTTGGCACTTACCCATCTTGTCTTATATGGTGGATGATACAACCCTGGGTCAACCAGGTCCACCCAAAATTGGTTTTTTCCCTGTTTTGAAACTTTGAACCCGGTTCAGTTTGCAAAGCATTTGGATCCCAGTTCAGCTTAAGGTGTGCCTGGGTTCTGCGATTGTTAATTGAGTTTAAAATTGGAAGCAAGCTGAGACTGTAGGTGGGAAGTTCTCCCTCTCTCTTTGATTTGTAGTATATTTACACAATTGACCTTCATGACACATAACTTCACTCTCATACATGATAAAAGAGAGAGAGAGAGAGAGAGAGAGAGTTTTACAGAATCTGTGGAGCCCTCAGGCAAGGTTTAGAGACTTCTTTGTTTAAGGACTGATCTAATTATGAGCCTAGTCCACTCACGGCTCACGAACTGGATCTAATTACTTTTCTTGATGCGGTGATGATACCTCTAGATACAAAAGACAAAGAATGGAGAAAAAGATTCGCAAAAACCCTTATTAGGTTTTAGTATTTTACTCCCAATCTCTTTTGATATTTTTTTGTCCATCTAAACCTTTTTCGTTTCAGTGAATGGATTCTCATTCATCATGGTTGAAGGGAAACTCGATCCAACTTTATATGACATGATATGTTTGCTTTCCTTGGATAGGTAGGCCCAAGGTGAATTTAAACATTTGGCTCAACTTTGTAAGAATTGAATTTTAGAAACCGAATAAGAACCGTATAAAGTATATTGGGTTTGAGTATTGAATTTCAAAATCGGTTCGATTCTGGTTCATACCAACATTCAATGGAACCCTAACCGATACTTACAATGGTGAGTGTGGGGGTTGATTGGCACAATAAATACCAAACTATCTACCCTACTTACACACTCGGTCGCTCTCTCTCTCAGATTGGGGATATTAATTAGTCATTTAAGTACATGGGAAGTAGTAGAGAAAATGATAGCTACACCACGTCTCTCATTTATTCAGTTCATGGTGTGTAAGAGTAAGAAGGTGTACAGGTCCACCATCATTGCATCACTGCTACCACCATGAAGGCATAAAAATCTTATAAGTACCTCACCTCACAAACCCATGAAAGCTACTTTGAAAGAAAGAAAGAAAGAAAGAATGAAAGAAAGAAAGAGAGAAAATGTCTCGGTAAACGAGGAAGCTTTTACTTTAGTAAATGGGATTAGTAATGGAGTCTTGTCTGAGTCGTACTCGGTACCCTGTCTTTCAGGGCCTAGTGGGCCATTGGCCTATTGGGCCAAGCCTTTGATTTTTATTAGATTTCTTTCCTCTTAAATCATTGCTTACCTGAACACTTTCCATCCTGCATCAATGAAAAGTGGCACCCAAATCCAAATCCAAACCCAAACCCAAAACCAGAGAGAGAGAGAGAGAGAGAGAGAGATTCAACTACAACATAATTAACTATCGGACCTAAAACAAACCATCATCCCATATTCCTATCTATCCCAAATCTCTCTCTTCCTTGGTTGTCCTACTAGCAGTGCCTTCTGCAGAACACATGACTACCCCCTTCCCTTGGCGGTTTCGGTTCTAAAGTGTTAAGATCAGAATCGGATCCATAAGTTGATTGGATTTAAATCTGAGAACCAGGAACATTAATTAATGGGTGGTTCAATTTCAGTTCTTAATCGATTCTTCTAAACATTATTGAACCCAAAACAAGGACAATGAGAGTTTTTCCAAGAAAATGGGGGTTTCATCGTATATAGGTATAGTCTTATAGAATTCTAAAGGAAAAAGACACCGATGCAAATATAAATAAGAAGAAAGCTTTAAGAATTCATGATTTCTATTTCAAACTCAACTCATATATTGTCATATTGATGATCGGCACACCTCCCTACAAAGGCAAAAATCACCAGCGGTGTGTCGATCATTTTGCGTACTCTTGTGTCTGGGCATAGGGGTAGCGTGCATTGCATGATCGTGTAGCGTTATGTTTCCCTTCATTGAATAATCACTTTTTAGTCAGGTTTCGGTTGAATTAAACCTGTTCGAGATGATAATGATTCAAAATGAAACCAAACCGTTGAGCTAAAGTTCGATTTGGTCTTTTATTGGCTTGGCTTAATATGTTCTTGTTGGCCCATTTTCAGGTTGTTACTAGTTTGGTTTTGGATTTTCATATATAAAAATATGCTTTTTTTATTGTTTTTGATAAATTTGGAAGAGATTGATTCTTGAATTGATTTAGAAAGATTACATAAGAGTGCCATTTAAATAGCAGTATTACAAGAAGATAGACAGCTATTATCACATGTGTTAATGGTGGGGTTTCATTTGAATAGTTTCCATTATCTCATGCGATAATAGAAGGAAGCAAATATTGTGGAAAAACTTCCATAGGAGTCATTGAGTTGATCTCTCCTAGTAGATCATGTTATTACTCCCCCTCAAGTTGGAGCGTGTATGTTACGAACGCCCAACTTGGGATAGGAGAAATAAGAATTGATCACGCCCCAATGCTTTAGTAAATATGTCTGCCAATTGCAACTTGGAGGACATGTGAAAAGTCTTCAAACAACCGGATTAAATGCGCTCTCGAACCAGGTGGCAATCAACCTCTATGTGTTTGGTGCGCTCATGAAACACTGGGTTCATAGTAATATGTAGAGCGGCTTGATTGTCACAAAATAGGCGCATAGGTGTGGGAAGCATGACACCCAGGTCTTGAAGAAGGGTGTGAAGCCAAATGAGTTCACATGTGGCAGCTGCCATGGAACGATATTCAACCTCGGCCGATGACCTGGAAACTGTGACTTGTTTCTTGGACTTCCAAGAGAGGGGGTTGGCGCCAAGGAAAGTGCCGTAACCGGTGACCGATCTGCGTGTGGAGGGACATGTAGCCCAGTCCGAATCTGAGAAGGCAGTGAGGACAATGGAACTGGCAGCCGAGAAGAAAACCCTAGTGCCTGGAGATGATTTAATATATCAAACCAAGCGAAGTGATGCATCCCAGTGGGGCTGGCGAGGCTGATGCATGAATTGGCTAAGCGTGTTCATTGCATACGTGATGTCCGGCCAGGTTATTGTTAAATAAATCAGTCGCCCAATAAGCCGCCTATAGGGCGTTGGATCAGATAGAGGGGTGCCTACGTCAACTGCTAGGCAATGATTCTGCTCCATTGGAAATGTGGCGGGTTTGGCACCTAGGAGGCCTGATTCGGATAAAATATCCAAAGCATATTTTCGCTGATTGATAAAGAGTCTATCATTGGTGCGCGCTACCTCAATGCCCAGAAAATACTTTAGATTGCCCAGATCTTTGAGATGGAAACGGTTATCCAAGAATGAAATGAGCCGTTGAATGGCAGTGAGATCATTACTAGCCACGATTATGTCATCAACATAGACAAGTACAGCCATAAAAGAACCAGAACCACCCTTGACAAACAGTGAATAATCAGCTTGAGATTGGATGAAACCAGCAGCTAGGAGAGCCTTAGTGAGAGTAGCAAACCAATTCCGAGATGCCTGCTTGAGGCCATAAAGAGACTTCTGAAGTTTACAGAAATGGGTCTCCCCCTCTTTGCCATAACCTGGAGGGAGACTCATATAGACATCCTCGTCAAGGGCACCGTGGAGGAACGCATTGTTAACATCAAGTTGGCGCAAGTGTCAACCACGAATTGCAGCCACAGCCAATAAGCTCCGCACCGTGACAAGCTTAGCAACAGGGGCAAAAGTTTCATTGTAATCCAGCCCCTCTTGTTGCGTGTAACCCTTTGCGACTAGACGTGCTTTATAGCGCTCGATGGAACCATTAGCATGTCTTTTGACTTTATAAACCCACTTGCAACCTATCGCCCGTTTACCTGCAGGAAGATGCTCCAAAGACCAAGTGTTATTTTGTTCCAGGGCTGAGATCTCATTTTATATGGCTTGTTGCCAGTGGGGATATTTAGTAGCTTCTTGAAATGAAGATGGTTCATGATCAGAAGAAATTGCAGAAATAAAGGCAGAATGGTGATTAGTAAAACCAGCATAAGATAAAAAATTATGTAGAGGATAAGGTGTGTTACCAACCAATGTCGAAGTGATGGGTGAGGAACTCTGAGTAACGGCATTGCACACAAAATCCTTCAGACGAGTAGAAGGGGCATAAGTCCGATCAAAGCGACGCAAGATGGGGGGGTCGATGAATGGTGCGGGTGAAGTGGCTGGAGGTGATGTGGGTGAACCAGCTACAGGTGAAGGTGGTGATGTGGATGGTGAGATGGTTTCAAGGTCATCAAATTCAGCAGAGGGAAAAGGAAGGACCGAGTGCGGAACAGGGAGTGGTGGTGTGGTTTGGTATGGAAATATATCCTCATGGAAAACCACATCGCGGGACACAAAATATTGTTGGGCTGTAAGATTGAAAACCCGATAACCCTTTTGACCATAAGGGTAACCAACAAAAATGCACCGAATTGCACGAGGGTCGAATTTGGAACGACCAGGATGGTGATCATGAGCGTAACAAAGGCACCCGAATACCCGCAAGTGATCATAAGAGGGTGTAGTTTTTAATAATAACTCATGTGGTGTTTTGCCCCCCCCCCCAAATTGGGTGTGGGAATCCGATTAATGAGATATGCGGCTGTGAGAATACAGTCTCCCCAAAAAGATAAGGGTAAATGAGCCTGGAAACGAAAGGCACGAGCAACTTCGAGGAGATGCCGGTGTTTACGTTCGGCAACCCCATTTTATTGTGGAGTCCCAACGCAAGAATGTTGGTGATGGACAGCCTCCTGAGAGAGAAAATCCTAAAATGGTCTAGAAAAAAATTCCTTCCCATTATCGGTCTGAATCTGCTTGATTGATGTACCAAACTGGGTTTTAACTAATGCAAAAAGAGAGAGAAGAAGAGCATAAGTTTCGGACTTTTGGTGCATTAGATATACCTAAATACATCGAGAAAAATCATCAACGATGGTTAGAAAATAATGAGCACCAGTGTTCGTCGGGGTGGGATAACCTCCCCAAATATCATAGTGCAAATATTTCTGTGCATCGAGAAGTGTTTAATGGAAATGGGGACCGTGTTTGTTTAGCCAGATGACACACATCACAATGTCCATGCTTAGAAATTACATTAGACAAATTATTGGATAATATAGATAAACGGTCACAAGAGGGGTGATCCATGCGAATATGCCAAAGAGAAGATGAGAAGGCGTGAGATATGTTCGGTATTGAACTAGGACTGCCCGAAGTAAAGTGATAGAGACCGTTACGCAGCGTTCCCATTCCAATCAACCTCTTTGATGGAAGGTCCTGAATGGCACAAAAGGAAGAAAAAAAAGAAACCACACAGGAAATATTATTACTGAGTTTACTAATAGACAATAAATTAAATGAAAAGGAAGGAACATATAGCACATCACGAAGGATAATATCAGAAGTAAGATGGTGTGTGCCACAATGAGTAACAGGCATATGAGCACTGGTGGGTAAACGAACTGGTATGGGTGAGGCAAGAGAAGTAACATTTGTGAGTAATGAGAGATCAGAGACCATGTGATCGAAAGCCCCACTGTCAAGTAGCCAAAAATGAGAACCCTTACCTGAAACCGAAAAACACTGTTCAATACCTGCAAGATTGGCATGGGCAGCAGTGGAATCCGTGGTCAAGAGCGATAGGAGCTGCTGAATCTGCGATGGGGTGAGGCTGGACGCAGTAGGGGACCCTGGTGATTGGGTCGCAGGTGGCTGGACCGGAGGAGCAGTGGCTACCTTGGCTTGATTGGCAGCAAGCGAACCAGGTTTAGAAGCCTGGGTTGAAGAGGAATGACGGTGCTTTGAATGCCCAGGTGGATATCCATGTAAGGGCCAACAAGTCTCCCTAGTGTGGCCGTGGATTTTGCAGTGATCACAAAAGGGATGATTGCGGTTGAGATCAGGACTGTTGGAACCAGCAAATGGGCGAGAACCCTTGGATGTGGTAGATCGATTAACGGCCATTGTATCCGTGTCAAGAACAGGTGGTGCAGAAAGGGTGCGCTGCTGCTCCTCTTGGAGAAGAAGATGATATGTCCTATTTACATCAGGGAGGGGATCCATTGCAAGTATTTGGGAACGAATCTAGGCATATATATATATCCGATAACCCCATGAGAAATTGATACACACGTTCTTGCTGGCCAGTCGAGTGAAGAGCATTTTGGGCGTCGCAAGAACATGATGGAACAACCACATAAGAAGCTAATTCGTCCCAGAGAACCTTCAGCTGTGTGAAGTAAGAGGAGAGGGAATCAGTTCCCTGGTGTATAGTTGCAATGGAGCGCTTAAGTTGAAAAACGCGAGAGGCATTGCCGCGTGAGAAACGGTCTTCAAGCTCCTTCCAAACTGAAGAGGCTATCTCAGCATATATCACGCTGTCAGCAATGGTTCGAGTGAGGACATTAAGGATCCAAGAAAGCACCATGAAGTTGCATCGGTCCCAAGTCTGGACAACAGAAAGTGGCGAAGTGGGACGCGGAAGACTCCCATCTACGAACATCATTTTATTTTTCGCAAATAGGGCCATGCGCATGGCATGTCGCCATGTAGGATAGTTATTGCCATTGAGGGGCGTGGAGACGAGAAGAGCACCTGGGTTATCTGAATGGTGAAGGTGATATGGGGAGAAGGGATCCATGCTAGACAGTGGAGAAGCCTGCGATGAATCTCCCTGCACATTGCTGGACTCACCAACCGGAATATTGTCTTGGTCCGGCATGATGAAGCAAGAAAGGTGGACGAGAAAAAACGAAAGAAAGGAGGAAGAAAGCAATCGGATTAGGCCAAGATCGTCAATAAGCTGATACCATGATAAATTTGGAAGAGATTGATTCTTGAATTGATTGAGAAAGATTACATAAGAGTGCCATTTAAATAGCAGTATTACAAGAAGATAGACAGCTATTATCACATGTGTTAATGGTAGGATTTCATTTGAATAGTTTTCATTATCTCATGCGATAATAGAAGGAAGCAAATATTGCGGAAAAACTTCCATAAGAGTCATTGCGATGATCTCTCCTAGTAGATCACGTTATTAGTTTTTCCCTGGTTTTTTAATTGGGTTTGGTTTGGTTTTCTTTTGGTTTCGATCAGTCCATTTTGTTTCAGTTTCTACCGATTGCATAAAAACCCAGACTGAAATCAGCCCAATAAAGGTTTGGTTTGGTCTAAACTTAACTAATCGGTTTTCATCGGTCCAACCGTTTCAGACTTAAATTTGACAGCCCAATCAAATGGGAGGTCCTTCACATTGGCACACATATATAGATCCACCAAGAAGTGTAATTACCATGTCAAATGGTGTTCACGCTCATCTGTGCTTCATTGATCCGAGCCATCTAAATGAGAGCTCATATACACGGCGAGCTCTGATGCCGCACAGTAAGATGTCCAGCGCACCCTTGTGCTACAGAGGAGCCCGATCCCGAAGGTATCAGCAGGTATGGAACCTTGAGTGTCTTCGTATACTTGTGGGCCTCTCCACTTCCTAGACGAGGCTTTTGGATTGGAATCTAACAAAGACATCAAAGGGTAAAAAGTATTGCTTTAGGTGTCTTAATCTCAAGTCTCAAGAGGGCCATTTAAATTATGCAATCCAGAGTACACAATCGATTTCATCCATCAACTTTGTTAGCTTTTAATGTATTACCACTACAGTTTAGTTTTAATTATCAAGAAAGAAAGAGAAAGATTGGGTAATGGGAATGTTTTTTCATTATAGCATAGTTGAAAACGAGGATCTTCAACTCAACTTGCTCTTTTTAAAACGTAGTAAGTCCCACAGGTCAAATCTGATCTGAGCGAGTGAAGAGAGATTGAGGCTATGGTTGCTTCACATGTGAGAACGAACAAACAAAAACAAAAAAAAAAAAAAAAAAAAAAAAAAAGAAGAAAGAAGAGAAAAAGCAAAAAGAAGAAGAAGAAGAAGAAGGAGGCTTAAGTAACAAAGAAAAATTTTAAGGTTTTGTTAAATTATAGACCAAAGTATGGTATACAACCTAATTAGAAAAAAAAAAAAAAATAATAAGTGAATTTCACATGATTCGGGTAAAAAACACCGAGCCAATAAAAACCTCATACTAACTCAAATCTGGTCTGATCATTTCTTAAATCTAAGCGAGTCTAACTCCTAACCAGGTTTCATGTTTTTTTGTTGGGTTTTTAACAAATGCCCCCTGAAAATGTCCATTTGTCCAAATGCCCCCCTACAACTTTTCTAATTGTAAACTTCCCCTTACTTTCAAAATAGTGTAGCATTTTAGTCCAGTCCGTTAGTCTTGAACGTTAGAGGTTAGTTTTAGGGAATCTAATGACCAAAATGCCCTTATGATTAAAACCCACCAAAATTAAAGAATAAAGTGGCCAAATTACCCTCATCTTCCCCAAATCATTTAGGATTTGAAACTAAAAATCAAACCCTAAACGATTATCCAAACTACTAGGGTTGATCTCTGCTGAAAATCGAACCCTAAACAATATGTTTGATTTGGAAATCTGAGAGCTTGATTTGGAAAATTAAATTTTCTTTTTTCTTTATATATGTAACCATTGAACGAGAGAGATAGATTGGAATGGAAAATAGCTTTTAAAGTTGAGTTTTACCTCACGGTGTATGTACGCTGCCGTTGTGATCCAGATCCTCTACTGCCGAGCTGCTCGATAGGACCGTACTGCCAAGACACAGCGAGGCATACAATGACCACCTTACCCCTGCCCGAGCGCCTTGCCCGAATGGGGGTAAGGCGATCATTGCGCACCTCACCGTGTCTTGACAGCACGGTCCTGTCGGGCAGCTCGGCAATAGAGGATCCAAATTGTGCCGTCCTCCTCTCTCTCCTAGTTCTATCTTCTTCTTTTATTTTAGTTACTTTAAACCTATACTGTTACTCTGTTTTCTGGGCGATACAAACAGCCCCACATAGTTGGTTCGATCTCCTTCTTTTCTTCTCAAAATTTGGAAGATATATCCCTACCCTAAGGGATTCTGGTTGCAAATTCTGGGGTTAAAAGACTATCTAAATTGGAAAATCCAACTCAAGTTTCAGGTCTGGCTCCTTGTTCTTCCACTGGACCAAGTTGTATTTATTCCTTGACTTTTGGTTCTACTATTGATCTCCACTGAAAATCGAACCCTAAACTTTGTAGCTTTCATTGTTCTTCCTTTCTCTTCTTTCACTGCAAATCTTTCTTTCCCCAAAATCCTGCAACAGACAAACCCACAAAGTAATTAAATCTTAAACCCAGAACAAATTTGACTAATGCACCACAGAAATAATGCTAACAGGCTCAAATTCTGAAATGGGTTTGCCATCAATGCAAAGAAGATTGCAAAGGATTTGGGGAAGATGGTTTTTTGAATGATTTTAGGGTTTTTTTGGATTTTCAGTTTTCTAAACTATTTGGGGAAGATGAGGGCAATTAGGTCACTTTACTCTTTAATTTTGATTGGTTTTTATCGTAAGGGCATTTTGATCATTAGATTTCCTAAAACTAACCTCTAACGTCCCAGACTAATGGACTGGATTAAAATGCCACACTGTTTTGAAAATAGGAGGAATTTACAATTAAAAAAATTGCAGGGGGGTATTTGGACAAGTGGGCATTTTCAAGGGAGTATTTATTAAAAACCCTATTGTTTTTTTAACTTGATATAGGTGACTCGCCCGATTCAAAATCTGGCTTTCTAACTATTTATTATGCATCTAACATTACTACCATATTAATTAGGAATAATCAACTTTTGACCAAGAACCATATTTAAATGGTGGGTCTCGATTCCCGACATCCAATTACAACCATGACCAACCTCAATAATTTGGAAAATATGGTTTGCCTTGGCTATGTTTGGATGTCAATAAAAGAAAAGAAAAAATTCAAAAAATTTTGAATTTGATGAGAGAGAGAGAGAGATAGGTAAAGATGTGGTATTATGTAATCATGATAATATCATCAGTATTGATACAACCCAATATAATACAATAATATAGTATAATACTAATACATTATAGTATATTGATACACTATAAAAGCTTTCCTTTCTTGTGTTTTCCTTATTTGAACTCATCTTATTTATGCATATATTGCCTTGCCATATTCATTGTCAATCAAATATCACCTTACCATGTATTCTCTCCAGAGATTCCTAGTATATCTAGTATCAAATCAATTATAAATATAACACCTCTAACATTATAGGAGTTGAGGATTTCAAATCCCATTCACCATTGTTATCACTGACCCATTTCTATCCGAATCGGTCGATTCACCAATATACATCTGAATCGGCCAATTCACCAATCCGAATCCCCCATCCATGAATCCTTGGAACCCACGAAAGCCTGCCTTTCTAAACTTTAACCTCACTCTCTCTCTACAATACTAAGTAAAGCTCTCTCTCTCTCTCTACGAACTTTCTCTGAAGTTTGAGCTATATAATAAGTAAAATTCTCCATTGAACTTCCCCTTCTCCCAAACGTCTTCACTCTCGCAGACACTCAGACGTTTTCTGTTTTCTCTACGAGCTTCAAAGCTCAGACACCCATCCTTCTCGCGCTCATGGCAACAAAACCAGCCGAAGAAGCTTCGGAACCCCTGAAATACCAGGTAAAATACTGCTCCTGACGATGACCCATGTCTTCATATTCACCATTCTCAACTTTTTTTTGGTGATTCTATGATACTCTGCTTGGTTTTTCCAGACATGGGTTTTGAGAGTATCCTTTCACTGCGAAGCCTGCAAGAGAAAGGTGAAGAAGGTGTTGCAGAGCGTCGACGGTACAAAATCATGAGACCCTCAATTCCATTTTCAGTTTTTTTTTTTATTGCAGTCCGATTTCAGCTCAGAATCTCACTAATTCCCCCATTTTCTTCCATCCGATTTATTTTTTCAGGGGTTTACACCACGACGATCGATTCCCAGCAACATAAAGTTACAGTGACTGGGAATGTCGACGCAGAGACTCTCATCAAGAAGCTTGCGAAGACGGGGAAATACGCAGAGCTCTGGCCTGATAAAGCTGAGAAGGAGGGGAAAAAATCAGAGAAGGGGAAGAACACTGAGAAACAGAAAGATTCAAAGAGCAACGAGAAGGGCGACGTCGGTAACGAGGCCGAGAACAAATCTCCAGAGAACGTCGAACCCAAAACTGAATCTACAGATAAAAGCAAAGACAAAAGTAGCGAAGGTGATGGTGCAAACAACAAGAACAACGACGGCGATCAAAACAAAGATACGGCGAAATCAGAAGGAAAGAACGGAGAGAATTCGAACGCCGGCGTGGACCAGAAGGAGGTGAGCAATGATGGCGACGGAGCAGCAGAGAAAGCCGGCGGGGGCAATGGAGATAAAAAGAAGAAAAGGAAAGGGCAAAAAGGCAATGACGTCAACAACGAGGGTGTGGGTGATACCTCCGATCCGATCCCTACGGAATCAACCGCAGCATTCACCAATGTCAGCCCTCCACAGCATCATCCGTACCCGTATCCATACCCGTACCCGTACCCTACCTACGTTGGTCCCCCTGTATACGCCGTGAATTACCATACGGCGCATCCTAGTGCGAGCTACGCTGCATCTTACTACGCTCGGCCACCACCGTATTCTCATACGTACACAGCTGCGGAGTCTTACTCACCTCCACCACGACAGCCGTCGGATTCGGATTCTTTCGAGATGTTCAGTGATGAGAATGCCAACGGTTGCGTGGTTATGTGATTTCCGGTTCGACCACAGGGTTCCGCGGTTCAGGGAGATATTGGGATTGGACCTAAACGTAGCTTAAGCTTATACTACTCGTGTAGCTTTAGGCTATTTTTGTAACAATGTACATTTAAAAAAAGGGGTTTAGAGGATGAACCAAGAATATTGGTTTTGTCTTGGGGGAGGGTTTGGGTTATTTTTCTGAATTGTTGTCCTTGTTTTGTATTTTCACTAGTTGGTCTTGTTAAAATGTTACTAGCCCTGTAATGACTTAGCTGTTGGTAGAACCACTTAAATCAATCAATCAATCTCTCTCTCTCTCAATTTGCTTTGTGTGTAAAGGAGATGATGAGATGGAAATTGGACAAAAAGTTGAGTTTTTGGGCTTTTAAGAATAATGCTCTTTAACTTTGCTTACTCTTTTAAAATGTATAATCCCTTCATTGCTGAGCTGTTTGGTCCTCTTTCTACCTCTCTTCTTATGTGTAAAGGGTATTTTGATTAATAGATGGAGAGTAACCGCCAAAGGCAACTTTAAGTTTTAATTTTTCTTTTGAAAAGCCTTGCCTTTTTCTAATGCGGTGTGAATAGAATCTTTTAAGTATGGACTAGACTCTGGGGTGTGTCTTCTTTACAGATAATACAAAATATTTTTGTGAGGGGAGAAGGGTGGGAAGGGGAGGCTTTTCCTTATAGTGTGTGGTGTTAGTAGACTCCCACTTGTGCTTGAAGGCCAAGTTTGTACACTATTGTTCTTGGCCATTTGCTTCTTTTTAACCTCTCTTTCTCTCAACCTTCCTGGTTGGGAAGGGAACCCAAAAAGCTAAGATCTATTTAATAGTAGAGAGAAAAAGGTAAGGAAATTTCTCTGACTACTCTAGTTTGACTATTACAGTATTCATCAGCTCTCAAAGTGAATCAAATCAGGCACATTTTCAGTAAAAATTATGTGATCCAGTATGAGACATTAGTACTGAACCTTTTCCTTTAGCATGTGATGGACTCCATCAGTTCCCCTAAATCCGGTGTAGAATATTCACTGGGGATCATTCCTTTTCACCAATCTTGAAGATGATATGCAGACTTATCTTTTTATGAACTATATAACCAGAAAAGAGAAAGGGAAGAGAGGAACTTTTTCATATACTATCATCAGAATTGAATATCCATAGATTTTATGTCATCAAAGCCATCTTTTTCAAAGATCTAGAAAGATCTAAGTTATTATTCTCTTCAAGCCACCTGAGCCTGATATTCTCAGTTTTTGACAATGGTTCAAAGGTAACCCAAACAATAATGATTATGATAGTTTTGTAGTAGTGTACTGAAGTGTACTAGACTAATCGATTTGGGTTCTTCTTACACAAGTTTAATAACAATAAACATGACAGAAAGCAATGTTCCACCAAGCAACTGACACCACATTTGGGATGAAAGGAATTGATATTAAGTTGAGAGATTCTATTCTGCATGAAGGCATAGTTTATAGAATCTACAAAAGCAACTATTTCTTTTTACTAGTGCTCCTGTTCAATTATTAAGCTTAAACATTCTTAAGTAAGGTGGCTGTTGTGAAATTAATAAGATGAGCTCCACCCAACCTACACCCCACATCATCATGTGTTTCCAAGACCCTAACAGCAGCTGCTCTGCATTGTTGTGTGATTCATACAGTTCAAGTGTGCCTAGAAATTTGCATACCCAATAAAAAATTGGTGATGCCCTTGGTCTTGAGTTCCTTCCCTCATAGGAGGCTTTGGTTCATAAACCAGCTCTGAACCAACAGCATTATTGATCATCACCCACTGGGACCAATTTAAGAGCACTAGAAGTAAAACAGAAATGGTGGCTCATTCTAAGGAGGGATGAAACTATATAGAGATGTTTCACGTATCAAAAGTTATTTTTACTTTCTGATTTATTGGAGAAAAAAAAGGAAGATAAAACAGAGGCGTTTATTTTGCTTTCCAAAGCTTGAATGGCAAGAGTGCTAATCAAAGGACATTGTGACCAAAAGAAGGTGAGAAGGGAATTGACATAATGTTTGGCATTTGCTGGACAACTCGGACAGGAGAAAGGTAAAGAAAATGGATCATAATATTATGCTTAATCTATCTTATGAGATGTCATCTCCATTTCCATTTTGGAACTAATCAATCATCTTGTGGTCCTACCAAAAAAACAAATCATCTTGTGGGCAATTTTTTTCTCTAGGAACCAGATTCTTTGAAAGTTCAAACCATCCATATTCTTTGCCAAGCCTCTAAAAACCCGGTTGGAGGGGTTGGGAGCTCGTGTCATAGTAACTAGGATGTAATAGCTCCAATGTTATATGGTATAAGGTCCAATCCAAGATTATCCACATAAGAGAAATAGCACATAAACCTGACTATTTAGATAACTTTGGGATTTGTCTTGGTCCTTGAAAAAGTTAATTCTTGTCATTCCCATAATCCTATGAGTATTCTTTTAAATATAATCACTATCCCAATGGTGGTGCAACAATGTCAATAATGATGCTGATATTGATGATGTTAACAAGACTATAATAATGATAATTGTGATGAAAAACAAGAATAAGGCCACCAGGGAATCAATCTATCCAGATCAAGGTTAGGAGGGTAAACATTGTCAAACCATCAACCTAACTCTTCTGTTCAAGTAAGGATTGATTACATGAAAAGGAATGAACAGTAATTGAGGGACAGCGACCACCCACAGGAATCTGCAAACAAATGAGTTTGAGCTATTTGCCCAGTTGGACAGGGAAAAGGGATTGTTGAGGTCAAGGATTTGACCTACCTTACCAACCGAAAAGGTGGGAAGAGGCTTCAATGATTTCAATTCCAACCCCAACTATGAATTAACACATGAAAGTATATGACAATAGCTCTCAGAGAACTATAAAATTGCCTTTTATTTACTTGAAAATCAAGATACTCATATACATGGAGTAGTAAATGTATGAGCAAGCTTGCAGCTTTCAGAAATAAATACCTGTACATGTCTAGAAAAATGCTCTAGATGAAGAGACTTTACAATTAGAAGTCTATGATACAAATGGAGGTTATCATTCTCATGTTTTACCCCGTAAATGGGCCTGACAACTTACAGACAAGTTGATGCGGTTGATGTGCGTTGGTTGCTCCCAAGGATGATAACAATAACAGTCACATCATCATGATATTTCCTTCTCCGACCAGCAGGTATCCTCATCAACTCTTCTGTACTGAAACCTGCAGGAGACGAATTCTGAATTGGTTATGAACTGGGCACTCGTGTATCCGGAGAATAAGTACTTTATAATCCAAGGTAGGGCTCAGGGAGTTGTTACCCAGCATGTTCCTCTAGGGGAAGGTTTGTATTAAATGTTTCTAGAGTCAGTTGAGAAAGTCAATAATACCAAAAGATGACATTTTATAATCCAAGTTCATCTAATAAAAATGGATTCAAGGAAATACTCTCTGCCCAAAATGGATGAGGCGTCACACAGTTTTCAATACCAATTTTTTTTTTTCTTCTTGGTGTCGTCTTCCATTATTTTGGATTTAATGTTTTGTAGCCATTCTATGTTGTAAAATAATTTACATGAAGCATGAATTGAGTAAGACAGATTGGAAAGAAAAATAATTGATAAAACCCATGAAAGGAGAAACAGTCAAATAGACCAAAATATGATTAAGGACAAGAAGCACAAATACGAAAAAGATTTGTCTCAAGGAATAAGGTTCGGTAGTTGTTGATAAATATAGGCAATAATAAGGGCAGCCATATTTCAAAAGCAAGGCCTATAAAACTTCCAGAAAAGGGTCAAACTATTCTTATAGGCTTTGAAGGGAGGGGAAGGGAAATTGAAGGGAGGGGAAGGGAAATTTTCAAACCTAATAAAGAGATTTCTGTAATCATTACACCACATGGTTATGTCACTAACTCCTATTCATTCCACATTTGGTTATTAAATTTCACTTAACTTTGAATCTAAATCCCTTGGATTTGAAAAGTAAAATAATAAAAAAGTATCATAACTAAATATGGTAAGAAATTTAAGTAGTTAATACAATCATGTTAGGTAATGATTACAAAAGTTATCTTTTTAGTTTTAAAGTATTTCCCTTCCCTTCAATTTCCCTTCCAACCAAATAGAGCCATAACTGCACTGAACATGTTGCAGATTAATGCAATGCTAACTATGCTGCTAGGGAAGAGCCTAGAAACTCCTTTCACATTACTAGGAAAGTAACACTTTCAAATCCTGCGTGTATAACTTGGATTTCTTCAATTTTGCACATTCTAACCAATATTTTGTCTTTCCTGATGACGATTCCCAACTTCCTGAATGAAATTCAATGAACATTGTTTTTGATATGGGATTTTTCCCCCCTTCTTTCTTTTCTTTTCTTTTCTTTTCTTAGGTAGGATGGTGTTGGGGGGGAGGGGGAGGCATCACCTTTTGGAAATGATGATTTTTTACCAATATGCTGTTTGCATTGCATGCTACCTTCTCTGCAGCTTCAAATATTTTATGATGCAAAAAAAAAAAAAAAAAAAAGGGATTTTCATTACTATACAACATTTTACATCCAGCCAAATGGAGCCATATTAAATAAATTACATGTAATATGTAAATGGATGTTATCTGAACCCCAAAAGCAATCATCTAGGATAGGGAAGACCTAGATCTCTTAAGGTCCCTCATCAATTTTGATATCATGATGCATTGACAAGCAAACTCTTTTGACCAATGCTCCTTTAATTAACATCAACGTGCAAAATTATGCTCGTCAAAGCAAATAAGAGAAGTGCCAATTATTTTCTTTATCAATCAACTAGCAGAAAATTATACTTTAAATTATGTCTAACTGTACCTGCACTATTAGCTGCTCTTGACACAAGCTGTTCCAACAAGAACTTTGCAGGATCACCAAATGGGTTGCTCAAAATATAGTTGAGAACAAGCTTTACAGCCTCATTGTTGCTAAAGAAGTCAAATAAACCATCACTTCCAACAATTACAAAGTGATCATTCTTCGAGATTCTGTGAATGTTCACTGAAGGTTGCGTGGAGATATATGGAGGACTTAATAGGTTCTGGACTCGAAGAATACCCATCAGAACATCATTCAGTTTCTTCTGCAAAAAACAAGTATGCATTTCAGAGACATGTGGAATTTTTTGAAGAACAAAAGTGTCCTTGTTCAAGAAGATAAGAGACTAAACACACCTTGTTAAAGAAGATAAGAGAAAAAACAAGTATGCCTATCAGAGACATGTGAAAATTTTTAAAGAATTAAAGTGTCCTTGTTAAAGAAGATAAAAGACGAAACACACCTTTTTCAAATAGCCTACTCCAAATGCACGGGTTACTTTCAATTTTCCTTTAACTTTTCCAGCTACAATTGTTGCGGGGTCATCAGGATGATCATTCAGAAGCTTCCTTCGTTCTACTTCATTATCAACGGTATGACTATCAGTGAGCTGGATAACTTCCAAAGCCTTGGTGCCACCTTCATCAATGCCTTCGCTGTATGTAGCCAATACAGCTCTACTGTCACCTAAATTAAGAACATAAAGATCATTCCTGTGAAGAAGCACAATCAAAACGCAAGATCCAATGGATACCAAATCAGGGCGGTCCTCCATTTCCTGCTCAACCATGTACAAGAAGTCACTCTCTGCCTGGCTAAGAGCACGTTGGAGACTATCAAGCACCCCCTTCCTAAACAAATCCTTTGAGTGTTCCTCCTTGGCCCATGGGGCTTCAATGGTGACATTATTTATTCTGGGATTCTTGCTCCTAAGAACTCTTGGAGAACTTCCCTTCTGATGGCTAATAATACTGCCCTCAAGAAAATATGAGAGGGAACCATCAGAAGATATCACAGTGTCTTGCTTTGGTTCCAAATCCAAGGAACCCAAGTAGAATACAATTGACTCATACAATGTTCCAGCCAGAAAGTCAGCCGCATCCCGTCCGTTGAATCCATCATATATGCCACAGAAAAGCCACCCGTTCTCTTCAGAACAAACAGCTTGAACTCTATCTTCCCCAGCAGCACCACCAGCAACTTGCACTTCTCCAGCATTGAGGAAACCTTCACTTATAGAAGGAGCACTCATGGACTTCAATACACGGAAATCCCATTCAGATAGCTCACTTTGCGTCGATGCACTCGTACTCAAGATTGACCCACTACTCTGGAGAGAAGATGACAAAATATCCAACCTTGAGAAAGATGGTGAGGAGGGAACTCTTCGGAATGACTTTGGAGAATCCAAACCAGGAAGTATTCCTTCCCCAATCAGACCATTGCAGATGTTTGTGTTTGCTAATGTGGCATTAGCACTTAGGGCAGCTCCAGACAAGCAAGAGAAAGAGCTGCTGCATTTTTGGAGTTTAGTTCCAGATGAGATTTCACATCCGGCATAAAGCTCACAAGAACTTCCTTCATTGCCATTGCATTGGTAGCCAAAACTGACTTTAAGCTCTCCATCTGGCCCATTAATTATTTCTCCTAGCATGGTTACAGCTAAAAAAGAACAACACTTGTTAGAAATGGAAAAAAAAATTCGAACTTCAGTTAAAAACAGATATTGCAGATATACAAAAGCCAGTCACTAGAATATGAAAATTATCATAGGATATCAAAAACTTCCTCAAGGTCAAGAACCATAAACTTCAGTAGTCACAATAACAAAAAGTTGATTCTATAAGATGAACTGATGAAAAAATTGTGTTCCCAAAGCCTACCATTGAAAACAATTTCACATTTGTCTGTGGATGCAAGTCATGAAATGCTGCCAGGGCATCTAAAAATCAAAATTGCTATTTTTAACAAGAAACTAAACAGTTTATATGCAGGATATGTTAGTTCCTAGTACCATATTGAGTTTGCAACCATTGTCACATTCAATGAGCCAATTGGGAAACAAGAAAGCCATGCATGAAGAGAAAAGCCACTTAAAAATCCAATTGCAAGGGCTTAGCGGAGAGCCATCATGCAGTGTTTTATAAGGGGCTTCCACAAGTATCTAACCGTTACAACTCTCTGGTTATTGAAATGCCACAACAGAGCTTTTATTCATTGCTTGATCATGTACTCGACCTCAGATTTCATAGAACCACCTGATCTGTTTGTCAACAACCAATCACGATGATTGCTGCTAGCAGGGCTAGCCAGAGCCACCCAAACCATTACCTTGATCCAATATTACTCCCCTAGGGTTACCATATGGTGTGGCAGAGTAATGGCAGATTTACTCAGTGCAGAAAAGCCAGATCAAAAGCAATTGGATTCTTGGTAAGATATTTGGACTCATTCAACTGTACACCAATTCTAATAACTAAAAGGGTTTAATTTGAAATTAAATGGGTCTTAGTATCTAAGTCAATTTCACTTAATTGCTATTCAGTTGAGAAAATCTCAACAGCATGCGCCAATCACAACACTCGAGAAGCTGCTCTCCACTTCATCCACCGGCTCTAGTTTTAAGAGAGACATCCTCTTCAATCTCCCTCTTATTTATGACTAGGCCAAGACAATTAAAATGGTAACAAAGGGGTATCCCTTAATTATCAATCTAAACTATTCCATTTGTAGCCTTAATTTTATTAAAGTTTCACTCAAGATTTGAATTCAAGAAAAATGTGCAAACCTCTCAGTTGACTCTATATAATCACCCTCGCTCTTGTTCTCATTGATGCTTTATATTTTCCATTTTTCTAAAAAATGTATTTGCAAAATTTATTCTAGGTTTTCAGCAGTTCCAGTTCTTGATTTCGTTAATATCTCCACCTTTTACGTCATACATACTCAACTTGACCCTACCTAATCACCCTCACACTTGTTCTCATTGATGGTTTCTATTTTCCATTTTTCTAAAAAAAAAAAACATAATTAGTAACCTTGATTCTAGGTTTTCAGTAGTTCCAGTTCTTGATTTAGTTAATATCTCCACCTGTAATATCATACATACTCAACCCAACCATATCCAACCATATCACTCAAACAACTCAACTCCTTAGTCCTAATACATGCAAACTACCCTCGTTCTTAAATTATTATCCTAAATCATGCCAATGGATGTGTCCTATACAAAGTTTTTGACCAGCTCCTAGCCTAAGTGATTAACTTATACACTTCACTAATAGCCAAGTAGAATATTCATTCCTGTGATTTTCATGTTTCCTGAACTTTGAAGAATTTTCTCAACCAGTAAAAACCACAAAATTGTTTCTACTTGCCAACCAGAGTACCTATTTTATTGATCAACATCAATTCAACTGGAGGAACACATATAATTCCCTATTTCAACCCCAATGACAACGTTAGACTATGACCAATCAATTATAATGGGTCAGCCTTCACTATGTGACCTACCTCCTTGCATGGAAGGCAATTTCCTAAACACTATCAATTGCCTAAGACAGAAACTTCATTTTAGGAGCCACCTTCAAATTCAATGATTCAGATCCTGTTGCATCATATGAACTCATAAGAAAATAAAAAATAAAATATGGAACAACAAAATGGTTTAGAATTAATTTCTTTCTGATTTACCTCATGAACAGGATTCAGAAGGATTTGTTTCCTCTTGTTGATTTCAATGTGGAGTAAACATTTGTAATTGATTTTGGGAAGTCAGAGAAAACAAAATTCTGCCCACATGCCAGAACAGTGACAAATACCAAGAAAAGAAGATAAAAGCAAGAGAACTAAAAGTGCAGCGCAACTGAAGCCGAAATGCTCATTCTCACACTCCCAGCAGGGAAAAAAAATTTAAAGATATACAAATATCGAATATATTCCTATCTGTAAAAGCCTTCAACTAGAGCCATTCACCAGGATGATGGATTGGGAGAATGTAAAACTCACGGGAAGGATTCCATTCTAAATTAAAGCAATGATAACATAAAAAAAGATAAGGAAGGAGAAATAGTCCTACAACACTTCTTAAGCCCAATAAGAAGAACACAAAAAAGTAAAAGGGTGATCTCAATTTGCGTTTCCATTACAAACTACGAAGGATTTATTAGCGGCAATAAAACATAGCTTAATCCGTTCTCCATCACAGCAGTCCAACACAGGCTAAGAGAAAACAAACAAATCAACTGGGATCCAAATCCAGAACCATATCAAAAGCGAATCAATTCATGAATCATTCATAGGGAAAAACGAAGAGAGAAAGGAAGCAAACCCAGAACTCACCTTTAACTTCTTCAATAACGGATCACCGTCTGAAACACAAGAACACAGAATGTGCTAAGATCAAAGAAATTGATGCATCTAAATCCAAAAGGATATCTACAATCCAGTGCAGAAGCAGAACTCAATGTTACTCTCCAATGGTGGCATCTAAATATAAACCAACTTTAATACCCAAAACGGATAATCTAAATTTTAATGGCGTTCCTCGATTTATGAGTCTCCTAGGGTTCCACACTTCCACTTGGGGCCTTTGATGGAGGAGAACAGAAGAATTGACGGTTCTGAAGATACTCTTCTAAATTTAGCAAAATCTATATGAAATTGGGAAACAGAACAAGTCCTCAAACACGGAACCGAAACGATAACGGCACTGGGTAAGTTTTGTGCCTCATCTATAAAATGTACAAGTTCTATGCATTAATAACGAAAATGCCCTCCTTAACAACCAGTGGATCCTTTCTAATTCCAGTAAGGCCCAATGGACCTTTAAGTGTAGAGGCCCATTTCCACAGGTTGTTAATCGGTTTGGTTCCAGTTTACAAGTTTTAATTATGGTCGGTTTGTTTCATGTTGTAATTGAAAATAAAAATAAAAATAAAAAATCAAACCGAATATTAATCGGTTTCAAGTTCCCAAATAGAAATTGATTAACAATTGGTTTCAGCTAATTTGTTTGGAAATGGTTTTGATTATAGGATTTATTACCCATATGTTTGTTATTATTTTTTGTTATAAGGTTCGTAATCGGTTTAAAGTGTTCGGTTTATCGATTATAAACAGTGTAGAACCAATGGTTTCCGATCAATTAAGTTCTATTACATTAAAATCAAAACCAAATAATAATCAATTTACCAAATCCGGTTTTTGATTTAATTTCGGTAAACAATTTTTTTTTTTTTTTAAATTGGCCCCCTTACCCTTATGGTCTTATGGTTCCATTGCTTAGGAGATAGGGGTGTCAATCGGTCGATCCGGGCCTGTTTCAGTTGGGCCTAATAGGTCTCCTCTAATTTAGGATCTCACACTGTGACCAGCCAATTTCAGTAACCGGTTCTCATAGACTAGGCATGGTCCCATTTATAAGCGATCGGTTAGATACTAGTCTATAATCGGGCTCATACTAAAGGGCTACAATCAGGTTATGCAAGTTTGATCCATATAGCTCCTAATGAAATTCAATTCTCTGTGATGAAACAAGAACTTACTTGAAGGAATGTTCCACATTGGGCTAATGGACATCCATAAGTAAATCTCAAGTTTATTTAGAGCTCTATGGCCCTCAATCTCAATGGATATACATATGATGGCATTTTAAACAATATAAATGGTCTCGATTATGTGCTCCGTTTATTTTTTACCCATCAACTTCATAGTGCAATAATATACAATTATCAATTCTATGTTTTCACTCACACCATAGTCCTATATTAATATTTTACGTAATACAAGATGATAAATTAATCAATGAGATTATGAAAAGGGTATATTTGGTATAAAATAGGGATTTTATGGGGTAAAACAAACATTCCATAAACGGGCTTAAACATGTTGGGCTCAGTCGGGTGCCTCGTCGGTCCATCCCCTTGCACCGTGACCGACATGTTTAACTAATGTGTCGGGTCTTAGCTTGACATATTTAACTAACGTGTCAGGCCGGTTTCGGGCTTTAACCGATCGGGACAGGTCAGTCCTACTGGTGCTGGCTTATAATTGACACCCCTTAAGGAACCATCCGGTCTGGACACTATGGAGCTGGAATTATTGGGATCTTTATCACCTCCAGTTTGCTGACCGGCCCAGTTCCCCAGTTCCTCTAATAGGGGGATGGTGGACCCCACTCGGGCAGGGTGTTTGGGCATGGGTAGAGAGGTCATTTCAGCCCCCCTTTGTTAGAGGAACTGGGGAATTGGGCCGGTCAGCAAACTGGAGGTGATAATTTTCCGAATTATTGGGAGTCTTGGTCATGCAGAATTTGACCTCAGAACTTTTTAATATTTTTTTTGGTAGGTGGACCTCAGAATTTATCTGGGCCAAAATGAGCTTAGTAGGCTCACAATTAAAGAGCTTATGCGCCTGTGGTGTTTGCAGTTATTTTCAGGAACAATTGTGGCAATTTTGTAATCTTAGGTCTTCTTCTTGAACTTCAAAAGATAGCCCAAACATGGTTGTGGTGGGTTCTTATGAGATTGAAACTTTTAGAAAGATGGTAACCCCTGATTACAAAACTCTCTGTCTCTCTCTCCACGTAATGTTCAATTGTAACCTCAGAAATATATATAAAGAACTAAAAAAGCTTCAGCCACTACCTTCTTTGTAGATCAAAACTTTTATGTATTTGTGGTATGAAGTATCACCATCACTCTTCCACTCTTACCTTGTGTGTTTAAAACAAGGTAAAAAGAAGATAGTTTTAAAGAAATGTAGCTTTCTGTGAATGTTCTAAGGGATCAAAGCTATTAGAAATTGTCCAGTGCCACTAATGACCAAGACACACAATGCCTGTGATGTGAAAGATGTTTCTGATCTTTTCTTGCATGATGTGTCTACCACTAAAAGAAATATCCGGCTGAGAAAATCTTGGGTGCCCACAGCAATAAGGTAAGGCCCAGAAAATCTTGGGTGCCCATATTTCTGGCCCACCCAATCTATTATTCCCTCCGGTTCCCTGCCCGGTCCAGTTCCCTTAGAAGGGGGTCCAGTGACCACCTTATCCCACCGAAACACTCTACCTGAGTGGGATCCACCCCCCCCCCCCCCTATTAGAGGGACTGGGAACTGAGCCGGGCAGTGAACTGGAGGAGATAATTTTCCAGGGTGCAAGACAGTTTTTAAGTTTGAATATGCTAATAGCTGGTCATGGTTTTTCTTGGGCAAGGTTTTAAGAATTGGTATCGGATAGAGCGCATCGGTTGAATCTTATCGATATCAACCGTGCACGATACTGATACAGTATTTTGACTACTTGGCTCGATTACTAGATTTTTTTTATCGAAAAAATGACTTTATGATTCAATATCGGCTTGAAAATGGATTGGCATCGGTATTGATGGTGATAGATTCCGATATTCCGATCTCAAGAGTGTGATCCAAAACCATGTTCCTAGGACCATGATGAAAGAAATCTCTAATTTTTTTTTCTTTTCCTTATAAACAATTGAAGTTTCACTAGTTCGATTATTTTACCGAATATTCCATTCTAATGGTTTTTTTAAGTTTTTGATAAATTTAATTTTGGGTAAGAGATCTCTACTTGATCGCATAGTCTTTACACAAGTTTTTGAGCCAATGGGTGAGCACGCCTGAGTATCTACCCAGGGGTAGAGGCGTCATCTTAAGGTGCACTGTGAGAGGGCGCAGGAAACACCACCAAGTAGAAGTCTTTTTCCCTATAATTTATTAGCAAGAAGAATATAAGGCTTCATTTACATAGAGAGTATGAAGCCAATAGTGAAATGAAGTCAAATCATCATACTTGCTATTGACAGGGCTTTTTTTTTTTTTTTTTGTTTGGTAAAAATAGTCAGGGCCTTCCCAAAATTACAAAATTAGGGACTCTATAAGTCTGTAACTCCCAAGAGCTCACGTATAACTTCAACTTAGGAAGAATAACAAAAAGATATTGGTTCAAATATTATATTGGAAGGTCGAACCCAAAACCTTAAAACATTAAATGGAGAGAGCTCCTCAAGTATATGAAGGTACCAATGACCTCTATATCTCTATATCTCTTAACATTTCAACACAATAAATAGAAAAATGAATTGAAACCATCACTCATCTTATGTTTTTAATATATGATATATCACATAAGATAAAAATAAATAAATAGAAGAAAAAAACACACTCCCACACCAACATTTTGGGATTTGTTTCCTATGTCCTCTCCTATCGCATTTGGAACCTATCCAATGAGCATCCCACCCAATGAGACATCCAACGGTTGGACTGCCACACACACACGTCCCGGCAGGATAGCCCAGCCATTGGATGCCTCATTGGGCGATCCCTTAATTAGAGAGGATTGGAGTCCTCTCCTATTTTAACCATGTGAGACTTTACATTAACAGTTTATTCTCTTACCATGTGGCAACTCCTGTTGATGAAACCATCTCTCACGGATTTGTAACCCCTGTGGTTCCCTACTTGGTATAGTTCCTGCAATTCCTCTTATAGGATTCAGAAATGACCACCTTACCCCGTGTCTAAACACACTGCCCAATACACTGCCAAGGTGGGATCCAGCAACGCGGGAACCCTATCTTGAAAATGATAAGAGGGTTGGTGTGGTAATGAAAAAAAAAACAAGGCCATTGGATTCTTGCCAAGCCTTGCAAGACGGCAACATACATGCCATTTGGCAAATGTTTGGTGGCACCAAATTCCTCGTTGGACGGAAGCGACAGAATGAGTTCATGTGTAGGTGCTATCTATAGATTCGTCCCAGCAGTTGGATTAGAATTCAAGGGTATTATTATAAATAAGAGTGTGATCTTGGATGAAACCTATCCATTCCTCTTTCGGTGTTAAAGTAGGTGTTTGCAAACACGGGCACCGTCACTTTTGAATCTGGTCGCGTTTGATTGCTGTACTTCGTCTGTGTCTATTTCACTGCAAATTCGACAAATTTCTCACAGTGTTCTCCGTCATGGCATCGACGGCCGATCACAAGGCATCTGTCATTGACGGTAAAGCCGTCGCTCAGACTATCCGGTCCGAAATCGCTGCCGAAGTTCAGCAACTCTTCAAGAAATACGGCAAGGTCACTCTCTTCCCTCCTCCCCCGAAACTTTTTTTTGTCTCTCTCTCCTGGGTTTGTGCTGATATTTCCTCTGTGAAGTTCTTGCTCTGATTGATCTGATCTGTTAATGAATTGTTTCTATCTTTTTTATGTTTGGATTTTGGGGGCATCACAATCTGGTTTGAATTTTAATGTTTCGGTGATTTTTATTTTTGGTTAAACTCACTGAAAAGCTGAAATCTCCCACTGAACTAAGAATTTGTCAATGGAATGACCCCCCCAGGGGAAACCAACCAGCACCCAGTTTTTGTTTTTCGATTTGGTATGATTTAGGAGAATATCTGAACCCTCTATATGAAACTCGGACTAAAGTGAAAATTGTGATAAAAGACTTTTCGATATGTATAAGGTTGTAAAATTGGTTGGGAATATATCCTTAATTACTGATTTCTTCTGAATGGAACATTTACTTTTGTTACTAATTCGATGCACTTCACTGGAGGTGATAATCTCTCAGGGTCTTTTGGACTCTCTCAGATGCCAGTACTCTTGCTTACATTGTTTCAGAAGCGTAATGCAAAATCAATATGTCTTCTTATTATCTTGATGGGCTTCACATATTTCACATTCTTTTTCGATATTTAATTATTAATCAATTAGGAGCTGTAATCAGTTGTTGCTTTATGCTCAGGTCCCTGGACTCGCTGTTGTCATTGTGGGCACCAGAAAGGATTCTCAAAGCTATGTGAATATGAAGAGGAAAGCATGTGCTGAAGTTGGCATTAAGTCGGTTGATGTAGACCTTCCAGAGCAAGTATCTGAGGATGAATTGATCCAGAAGGTCCACGAGTTAAATGCAACTCCTGATGTACATGGTTAGTTGATCTTAACATGTACCAATCGTCGCTCTTCTTCATGCTTTTGATGCTTAGGAAACAAACATTTCACATTCCAGAATTAGTTACTAGATTATTCTTATCTTGTCTCCGTTACATTTCTTTCTTTCTCTTAGGTTAACAATACCCTCTCCCCCTTTCCTTCAAGCATTTCGTATCACTTGAAATCTGCTCTTTGGCTCAAGTGTGTGGGTCTACCAATCACATAACTGAAATCCATCTTCATGATTACCATCTTTAACTTCTTTATTTATACTGAAATATATAAAATTTTTAATGTTTATCCAGTTGTCAAGATATACACTATTGTAATGTATTCATTATGAAGGAACATTGTTCAAAAAATTTCTTCTGTGTCATCAAATTAAATGTTTTGTATGCATTTTCACTTTGGTTTACCAATGTAAATTTTGCAAAACATCTCTTATTCTAAAATGAGGTCTGGGCTGTGCAATGGACAGGGATACTGGTTCAACTTCCGTTACCAAAGCATATTAATGAGGAGAAAGTCTTAAGTGAAATCAGCATTGATAAGGATGTAGATGGTTTTCATCCGCTAAATATTGGCAAGCTTGCAATGAAAGGCAGAGAACCTTTGTTTCAGCCTTGCACGCCTAAGGTTATTCAACTTAAACTCTTAAAGCACTTTTCTTTGTTAAAAAAATTAATAGCATTTTTTATTTTTTCTGGTGCAGGAATAGAAGCAAAGTTTTCTGCAACAACATTTTGGATATGGATGTTAAGCTAGAATTCCCATTGTATTTTATATTGAAGATTATGGATCTTGAATGATGGTTCTTTCTGTACAGGGATGTCTAGAACTTCTGTCACGGAGTGGAATAACTATAAAAGGAAAAAGAGCAGTTGTGGTTGGTCGAAGCAACATAGTTGGATTGCCTGTGTCACTACTACTTCTGAAAGCAGATGCCACTGTTACTGTAGTTCACTCACATACCCCTAATCCAGAAAGCATCATCCGTGAAGCAGACATTGTTATTGCTGCAGCAGGACAAGCAATGATGGTAATTGTAGATTTCATTAATAAAATTGAGCTTCATATTTTCTTGCAACAGTACTATAACTCAAAATAAATCATAAATTTCTTGTGATGGTACTATTAATCAAACTGTTTACTGGTGCGCACTCTGATCCATTGAAATATCTTATTCGTGCTGCACTAAGGTGCATGAGTAAACTGCAGCCACATTCCGGAAAGAGTGTACCTGTATGAGTTTGTTTATGATGTGAATGTGGTTGCTTTGCTTGAACTTAAAAGAAAAAAAGGGTTGGTTTCATGATTCATCAACCGTGTGAGGCCACTGTGCTCCATACCATTCTAGCTGGATGGGCAGAAGAAAATTAGTTATTACACTGAAGTAACACAACAGGATGTTAGGATTATCCAATAGAATAGTTTTTCCCCCAGCAGATCTCCTTTGATGAGCACTCCTTACCTATGTGCATTGCAAACACAGCAATGCCATTTCCTGCTTAATCCATAAGGTCTACCGGTTGGGGACTTGTATAGTTTAGTTTTTATATTTCATACCCCCATCTAATTGCATTTTTAGGAACTTTATTCAAAAGGGATAGGTAAATTTTCTTGCTTGGAGCATTCTCATTGCAGTGTGATGCTTGGTCACTCTCTTTCTCTGACTCTTTCAGATCAAAGGTGATTGGATTAAACCTGGAGCAGCAGTTATTGATGTGGGTACAAATGCTGTTGATGACCCGAGTAAGAAATCAGGTTACAGGTTAGTAGGTGATATAGACTACAAAGAAGCTTGTAAGGTAGCTGGATGGGTGACCCCTGTTCCTGGTGGTGTGGGCCCAATGACCGTCGCAATGCTACTGAAGAATACATTAGATGGTGCTAAATATAAGATGGAACACTAAACCCTTTTTTTTTTTTTGTCTAAATCCTTTTTCTTGTATCATTTCAGGACACCATATTGGTATTAATGTCTTACAAAAGGAAAAAGGAAAAAACAAAATATAAATAAACCTTAATACTTTGTTGTTGTATCCCAACATTGGCTTTCATATTCTGCGCAAGATACTGTTCATTTTTGGATAAATTCTTTTGAATTTTAGTTTTTTGCCCGTCAGTTCTCTATTTGATTGTATGAATTCTATAAAAAAAACCATCCCAAATTGTATAAATTCTATAAATAAACCATCCCAAATTCTCTAAGATTTAAGTGATGGAGACTGAAATTTCAAATAACAGAAAGCATCTCTGGTTTTGGTATAGTTTTATACAAAATAAGTGGGCTCTTATATTGCTCAATTAAGCAGTTTCAATAGTGATCTCTGATTCACGATGATGGGATTATGTTTACACAGATTTTTGCCTGCCCTGTGACTTTTTGCCTTTCCCCTGGGTGGTGTGGTAGTGAGGAAAAAGTCCCTTTTATGGAAAGCAAGAATGTGAAAGCAAACAGACCAGATGCCTAACCTGTAACTATTGAAAGTTCCCAATTATAAAGAGAGAACTCCCACCTTCGAGTGTCTGAATGGTGAAAGATGCTGCTCCTGCAGCTGTGGGACTGTGTCACTGTAGCAACCGCCAACCTATTGTATTTCCCTCCATGAATAATCCATTTTCTGTATCAGGTGTCAACTGGTCAGGCTCGATTGGTTTCAGTCAACCCTAATCAGTGCCCTCCAATTTAAGGCCCTGCATTGTTACCGACCGTTTAGGTAATCAGGTCTTGCAGGTCAACCGGACTAATCGGACTACGAACAAGCCATACACAGGCTGTAATTGGGCTCTGACCAATCAGGTACCGATCTTGGTCAGCTGCGTATTGGGTTTACCACACCCTGTTTCCAACTGATCCATAATCAGGTTAGGCCTGGCATCGGGTAGTTCACTAACCGGTTGGTCCAGTGTCGGGTTTTAACCAGTGCAGGCCAGCATTTGACACCCGTAGCATCTCCAATAATAGAAAGGGCCTTGGTTTTTATTCCTGGGCCAAGGTGCATAGTTTGCTCTTAAAAGAAAGGGAAAATCTCCAGCTTTGCTTGGAGATGCTGATAAAAATGTAGTAGGCTTGGATAACCCTTGTTTGCAGTTCAACTGATCCATATGATTATTGGCCAAATTGACTCAGGATTGAATAGAGATTGCTTATGGACAGCTCAAACCTAACGGGCAAGTAACGCTCATTTCTCTCTCTCTTTTTGTTTTTTTGGTCAATAAAAAATATATTAAAAAAAAATACAATGACAAAGCCACAAAGGCTATCCAAGGGAGAAGACCCTATCAAATGAAACTAAAATAACAATCGAAAGGGAATACAACAAAACTTTGGGTTGGGTTGGGTTGGGTTGGGTTGGGTGGGGTGGGGTGGGGTGGGGGGGGGGTAGAGGAACAAAGACACCAACCAAAGAGGGGGGTACAAGGAAAAGTGGGAAGGGAAGAAACATAGAAAGAAAGGATGATACAACAAAACTAGGGCGATAAATAAGCGGAGATCTCAAGAATAGGCAAGATATCTATTTCTGATAGTGTTTGGGCACACAATACATTTATGGAGGATTTTATATTTAATCTCAAAAGTAATGGTATTCTAGATCTGGTCAATAGAACATGAAGAGGAAGTCCATCTTTTTTTATTATTTATTTCTTTTCCATTTGATGAATCATTGCTTTAAAAGCTAGCTTACCAAGAGTGTCACATGGAGTTTTGCTATTAAAAGTTTTCAAGATTCACCTCCATTCTTTATCAAAAGGAAGGATACATCTAGGAACAAATCAACATTTTTTAAGAATACTTTTCCAAACAAACTTGGAGAAAGGATAGGAGAAGAAAATATGGTTCACAATTTCAATAGAGTTTTAAAGACAATAGTTTGGAATGGACAGATTTCTTTGTAGAAGAAACTCTTGAGCAAGGAGGGAGTTGATCATAGCTTTTCAAATGGTAAAACAATGGCTTGTAATGGAAGAGCTAAACCAAACCGTCCGAAACTAGAGAACTATATGAGCTTTAGATCTCACCAAACTCCAAGTAGAAGAAGAATTTTTTTTTTGAAGACTGTGCAATCCACTAACCAAATCTCCAATGCTTCTAGATCTCAAACGAATATTAGGAAGCGTACTCCAAACTTCTATGAGAATGAGAATTCCTAGGGACAAGAATCCAAATACCATCCCACAAAATGGAAGACACTTTAGCAAGCCTATCTGAATCAACAACATACATAATTTTATCATCATATTTTAAAATTAACATACCATCAAGATGCTAATTATCAAGTCAAAGAAAGGCTTCAAAACCTTTGTTAGTAGAAAGTTGGATATAATTAAACACAAGATATCTATATTTGAGTATTTTTTTTTCAAGCCCAAGAATCATCCATAGGGCAAAGGACAATCCACATGGAATCAAATTTGAGGTATTTGGAATACACCCAGTCCACCCAAATGCTCCTCTTTCTAGATGCAATATTCCATATTAGCTTAACTATATCAGCAATGTTGGACTTGAGTATGTGAAGACCTAAACCCCCCTCTCTTTTTTTCGGGAGACAGACAATTGCCCAACTCATGAGATGCAGAAATTTGGGGCTGTTATGGCCTTTCCAAAAGAAAAAGGACATAAGAGGCTCAATCTTTGAAGAAATAAAAGCTAGAAGACCAAAGACCCTAGACCACTAGATATAAGAATTTTGCATGATTGATCTAATAAGTTCAAGACAACCCACAAAGGAAAGAATTTACTCTTTCTATAATTGAAGTCACTTACGCAGCCTATTTAGGATAGGAGAACAATGATAGGTTGAAAGTTTTAGGGAAATCAACGGATTTTTGACCTAAATAGATGACAGAGAGATGACCCTCAAGGAAACCCAAAATGCCATTTAACTGAACCTTAAGATCCTCACAAACTTCCCCCAATGAAGAAGTGACTTATTGGAATTAATGGAAAGACCAGAAATAGCAGAGAAGGGTGATAAAGCTTAAGAAATTACTAACACAGAAGTAAGAGAGGCTTTGACAAAGATCATAAGATCATCAACAAGTGAAAGATGAGTGGTCTTCAAAGCCTTACACTTTGAGATTAGCTGAATGGAGTTCTCAGCTTTAATCAAACATATTTTGGAGAGATCCTCCATGGCAATAGAGAAAAGCAAAGGAGAGATAAAACAATCTTGGCAAATCCCTAATTTGATTCAAAAAAGCCATCGAAAAAGGAACCATTAACTAGCACAAAAAGTGGGGAGACGTGGAATTCTCCTCTTTTTGTTTTTCCTTCTCATTTGTTTCCACGTCTAAATGGCAGAAAAGGAAAATTTTCTTGTAAAAATAGGATTTTTTTCTTACTGCTAAACATAATTTTACAACGAAACAAACATGGTGTACTCTTTCTTTCCTCTCCACAAACAATGATTGAAATCTTTTTTTTTTTTTTTGTAATCTTTGGGGATTTTGGGGGAAATAGGAAAGAGTCCCAAGTAGAGGAACCAACTACAATTTTGAAGTCGGATTAGCTTTCAGAAAGCAAGTAGGCCAGCAGTTCAAGTGTTCAACCTTGATACCATCTTGCCATTTCTTGAATTCTTCACCCTCCTCCCTTAATTTCTTTCTTGATACCCAAGGTTCTTTTAAAGCCATAAGCTTTTAATAACTTTTGATTCCAAAATTTGGTTTTATCAAAATGGTTTTGTTAGCTTGGACGCAACCTTTTGTAAACCTCTCACAATAATTCACGTAAATGAAATAAATGAAGGCTATACTTTTGTGTGTCACCTATGGTGAAGAGATGACCTCTTCATTTATGGTGATTTAACATTATGATTGAACTCCTTAAAAAAGTGAGTCTTCATCAGTAACTCTGGTCCCTACCTGGAAAGTCTGAATTCCAAACTATACCCGTCTAGGGTTCAATCAAAAGTCAACATATTAGTACCCATGAGAAACTCTCTTTTCACCATAAATGAAGAAAAACTTGATCCAAAAATGAAAAAGAAAAATGCAATTTGCATAACCTATCAAAGAAATTTCAAGTATTAGAAGGGGAAAAAAAGGGTGGGAGTTGTAATATCCCTTCACCCACTGTAAATGGAGAATATCTTGCCAAACAGTTTGGGAGTCTTAGTATTCTTGGTAAAAGCAAGTTTATTGAAGAGAACAAGCTGAAGCCAAGAGCTCTTGATTAAAAAGAGACTGGAGCCAAGGAGTGGAACACGGCCAACTGGTCCAGCTTGAAACGGACGAGGCCCTCCCAGCTAAGGACTTGGCTAAGCCATTAATCTCCCTAGGAATACACACAAAATTATAGCAAGAAAAGTTTAAAGAAAAACAATGAATATCTTGAATGATCCCTTCAATCTCGAACAGGTAGGATAGCAAGCAATTGTTAAGAATGTTGATGAGATTGAGATTGTCAAATTCCACAATAACCTTGCAAACTTGATCTTCAACTGCCTAGTTAAGGCTAGCTCTAACTGCCAAAGCTTCTCCCATCAGCGCATTAGAAATCAAGGTTGGTTCAAAGCAAGTGAAGATGGGTGCTCCATTGTGATCACAAGCAATAAAACCCACGCCACCATTTTGCAGAATCCACCAGAACAACGGCGTCGCTATTAATCTTAATGAACTCCGATGGAGGTGGAGTCCACGCTGGTGAACTAACTTGACATGGCTAAGAAGGCCACGAATTCTTCTTTGGGCTGTTTGATAATGACCAAAATTCTTGAAAGGCCCTTTGAGCTTGTTGGATCACATCAACAGAAGCATGGTGAAGACCATTGAAGATAAGATCATTTCTTGCTTTCCACAAATGCCAGCAGATGTAGGAAATCTGACACAGAACTTCTTTTCCTCTTTCCTTTGATGGGAATTGAAATCTCTCCCAACCTTGAGGAACATCAACTAGAGAAGACGAGCGACCATGAGTGTTGCGTCAAGAAATTGTCGAGCGGTCTTGCGAGTGCCGTCACCTGCAAGTGGACCAAGGGGTCAACAGAGAGAACCGGTGTGGTTCCGGCCTAGGGCTCTCCGATGCCAAAGTTAGATCTCCTGAGCAAACATATGAATAGTGATTATTCAATATGAGTTCAGATGTCCCCTAATGGGGTTGTGTACCTTGCCTTTTATAGTAGTGTATGGCGGTGTGGAGAGTCCCAGTTTGAGGGCGATTGTGCCGTTGAGTGGATAGAGGCCCTGGGTAACGGGGCTCTATCCTGATTGGCCATCTCCCCGCGGGAGGGAGTGTCCTGGTGGTATCAAGATCCTTGGTGGATAGATACCCGCGTGTGGTGATAACGTCATTGGTGCTTGAATCCATCTGGGTGACATGACTTCTAAGCGGTGGCCTAGAGTCCTAGTGGTGACATGAATCTGTAGTGACATGATTGGGTCATAGACGAGTAGCCCCGATGTCCGTGTACATTACGTCTGCGTCCATGATGCCGCACCTGGGTGAGGCCGCGCCTGGGTGAGGCGGCGCCTGGGTGTAGCCTGGCCTGGGTGAGGCCGCGCTTGGGTAAGGCCGCACCCGGGTGGGACCCCAGATTGGTTCTCCTTAGTTCTGGAGCAGGTCGCTCGGTGACACATGGCAGCCGCTGATTGGTCCGATGAATCTTGGATGTATCATTTGGCCCCCACTCTCTTGAGATAGGATGTCCAAGAGAGTAGATGCCTTTACATAGTGAGGGGTCCGCTGTGAATAAACTTTCTTTGCGGGGCTTGCCTGTAAATCTATTAGTGAGGTAGGAGAGGTTGGGGGTTCAAACCTTTCCTCCTACACTTTTTCTTCTTTTGTTTCTTGTAGATATATGTTCCTCTCCTTCACTTTCTCTTCTTTCACTTCTCATTTCTCTTTCTTACTTTTTGTCTCCCATTTTGCTCTTCTTTAATTTCTCCTTTGCATTCCACTTTTTGTCTTTTGTCCTCTTTTTGGTGTCCACCATGTGCTTGTCTTTGGGTCACCTAGACTAGTATCCATTTTGCTTGATTTTGGGTCCTTGTGTCTGCTTTGTGCTTGGTGCCTTGTTTACTTGGAGGGCTTGAGTGCCTTACCTCTGGTGGTCTCTGTCACTTGATCGTGCCAGTGTTTTGGCCGCGTCGTCGTGTGCCTGCCTCCCCGTGCGATCGCTTTCCCCCTGAGGTAACTTCGACCCCTTCTCTTTCTTTTTTTTTTTTCTTTTTTTTATTTTTTTTATGCAGGGCTGAGCCTAGGTCAGGCCGCGCCTAGGGTGGCTACACTTGCTGGTGAGAGGCCGCGCCTGTGGGGTGTGAGGCCTCGCCTGTGGGGCGTAAGGCAGTGCCTGGGTCACCGCGCTTGTGGGGCGTGAGGCGGCTGGGTAGCCGCGCCTGCGTGAGGCCGCACCTGGGTGGCCGTCGCCTGCGGGTGTAAGGCCGCGCCTGGGATGGCTGTGCCTGTGGGTGTGAGGCCGCGCCTATGGTGGCCACGGCGTGGGTGTGACGGACCCTCATACTTCTTCACTTTTCTTCTTCTTGTCTGTGATGGATCTGCTGTTTATACTTTGCAGGTGGCCTTCATTTCATTTTTCTTGCTAGCTTCTCGTCTGGGAGATCGCTTTCTCAAGTAAGTAGTCCATTCCTCTCTTGTCGTTCATGTCGTTTCCGGGTGACCTTGGGGTTGGATCTTCAGAGGAGCGTTCCCCAGGATCACCTTCTTCTGTGGGTACTCCATCCTCTATACCCTCCCCCAGTGCTATTGATGGGGGTGTGGAACCTTCTAGTGTCTCTGGTCCCGATAGGGATCGTAGGCCCTCTGGGGCGGCGTCCTCAGTCGCCGGTCCTGTTGATAAGTTGGGCCATGTTGCTAGTATCTTATCCCTTTCTGACTTGGTCTCCCTCCGTGAGGAGTTCCATATTCCCGCTGAGGTCGTATTGCGTACTCCTGGACCTGGCGAGTATGCCTTCTCTCACAGTGCGGATGAGATCTGTCTCTACTGTTCTGTTTTTCTCCAGGGCCTTCGCCTTCCTATCCCTCACTTTGTCGAGTTGGTGTTAGAGCATTGGCACCTCACCCCTGGGCAGGTGTTGCCCAATTCTTGGAGGGTGATCTTGGGTTTTTATGTCTTTTTCGCCTGCCTGGGGCGTGCCGCTACTGTTCCTCTGTTCTCCCGCTTTTATCTGTTGAAGAAAGGGAATCATGCATGTTATCACTTTACTCGCCGCGTGCTCAAGGGGCCCTATGCCTCTGTGGAGCTTCTCACGGGGATCACTAGCAATCTGAAGTATTGGAGGGATCGCTTCTGTTTTGCCATGGTCCCCCGATGCCCACTACGGACTGTTAGGGAAGTCATTGACCTCAAGAGGGTCAACCAGGGGCTTGAGCTGAGTGATTTTGAGGGTGACTCCCTCAAGCTGTGCCTGGGTCGTGATCCGTTCCACGTCCAGGAGTTGGACTCGGAGGCCTTCCTGTCCCTCTGGAAGCTGAGTCCTGGTAAGAGCACTGTCTTTTGTACTTGATTGGCATGTTTGTACTTGAATATATATGTCATCTGAATGGTTGGGCGGTCTATGTAGTGGATATACGTCCGGACTTTAGTTTGCTCCGTGGCAATCTGTGGAGGAAGGCCGCTTCTCAGGGTGGTCCATCTACTGGAGTGACAGATGTTGGTGGTCCTTTTGCACCTGTGGTTGTTGGAGCGAAGAGGAAGGGTGGTCCAGGACATGCCCATGTGACGAGCTCTAGTGTGCGTGTCCTCCTTCCCCGTACTTCTCCTAATGATGATGGCGTTTCAGGCTCTATGCCTCTGCCTCCATCTGTCGCCCCTTCCGGGTCTTTTGCATTGCCCCTCTCCAAGGGGAAAGGGGTGAGTTCATCGGGTGGTACTACCACTGATCTTCCCATGATGGATGAGTCCCTGGTGATCACCTTGGGCGTGCCGAAGGGTTCGACCTTGGCTGGAGCCGACGTGTCGCGGGAGTGGGTGGACAGGGGTAGGCTCCCTACCGCGAGGGTGGCCTTGCAGAGGCTTAGCGATGCGTGTCTGGCCCAGACTCTCTACCATGATATGGCTTCTGTGAGTTATCCTTTTTTTGTCTCGTCATGTTCGCTGCTCCACTTATACTTTGAGTGTTTTATCGCTTGCCATGTTGATTGTAGGTCCATCACCGCGTTGCTGAGGCGGTGCTTCGATTGGAGAGTCACACTTCTCACGAGGTGCAGATACAGCGTACCCTGTGTGATGTGGAGAGGGAGCTCCAGGGACTGATTGATGCCCGTGAGAGGGCCGAGGTCGATGAGCAGAGGGCATCGGAGGAGCTAGCGGTGGCGTCCGAGAAGCTCCTGGAGGTGTTTGAGGAGCTTCGTGTGACCTCTGCTGGTGCGGCCGAGAGCTCGCCCAGGGTTTTTGCCTTGGAGGAGGAGTTTCATTCGTTGAGGGGGAGTCATGAGGCAGAGCTGGCATCTGCAGGCGAGCAAGTTGTGGCTAAGTTCCAGGCATCCTTGGCGTTCTCGATGCTGTATCAGGCGTAGCTTCAGCCTGCCTATGAGGGAGGGGTCCGAGACTTAGCCGCTTGTGTCCTGGAGGTGACCCCCGATTATGACTTCTCTGTCTTGGGGTTCTCTGAGTTTGCTGCGGTGCTTCTTGGTGTAGCGGTGGTGGAGAGCATTCCAGTGTCAGAGGTGGAGGCTACCCTGCCTGAGGGGGGTGCTGCTGTGCGCCTTCTCGAGGTGGACATGATGTCTCCTGCTGGGTCAGAGGTGACCCACCCCTCTGTGGTCCCTTGACCCTATGGCCGTACCGATCTTGTAGACATTTTGAACTTTTCCCTTTTTGAATTTGAGTTGTAACTATTATGACTTCTCTATGTGATCGCTGTTGCTTTTCTTTGATTGCATTGTCTCTTGGTGATTGATTGCACATTGGTGCCCTATGACCCTTGATAGTCATGGGATATTGGTAGTGGTATTGCGCCTTGGTGGTCATCGAACCTTGGTGGCCTTGTGCCTTAGGCATAGAGCCTAAATGGTGGCATGACGCCTTAGGCATAAAGCCTCAGTGGTGGCATGACGCCTTAGGCATAGAGCCTCAGTGGTGGCATAACGCCTTAGGCATAAAGCCTCGATGGTGGCATAACGCCTTAGGCATAAAAGCCTTGATGGTGGCATGACACCTTAAGCATGAAGCCTCAGTGGTGGCATGACGCCTTAGGCATGAAGCCTCAGTGGTGGCATGTTGCCTTAGGCATGAAGCCTTAGTGGTGGCATGACGCCTTAGGCATGGAGCCTCAGTGGTGGCATGTTGCCTTAGGCATGAAGCCTCAGTGGTGGCATGTTGCCTTAGGCATGGAGCCTCAGGGGCGACATGACGCCTTAGGCATGAAGCCTCAGTGGTGGCATGTTACCTTAGGCATGAAGCCTCAGTGGTGGCATGACGCCTTAGGCATGAAGCCTCAGTGGTGGCATGTTGCCTTAGGCATAAAGCCTCGATGGTGGCATAACGCCTTAGGCATAAAGCCTCAGTGGTGGCATGGCGCCTTAGACATGAAGCCTCAGTGGTGGTATGTTGCCTTAGGCATAAAGCCTCCGTGGTGGCATAACGCCTTAGTGTAGTGGCAGTGATTCGATTGAGTGGTAGAAGAAGACAAGTATTCCTGAAACAACTCTTTATTTTAAATGAAAATTTTCAAATTGCCCTTGAAACAGTGATGTCGTCTACTGCTACTGCTGCTACCACTACCACTACTGCTACTACTTGACTGCTCCTATTGATGGAGCTGTTTGCTTTTACTGGTAATACTTCTTCAGGTGTTCTGAGTTCCAGGTATGGTCTACCTTCTTGCCCCCCGGAGTTTTCAAGCGGTAGGTCCCTGAACGTATCTGCTTGGAGACTGTGTAGGGTCCTTCCCAGTTGGCTGACAGCTTCCTTGCCTTCTGTGGCTGTGATGCACTTGCCCTCCGTAGGACTAGATCTCCCTGGTGGAATAGCCTTTCCTTGACCCTAGCATTATAGTACCTGGTAGTACGTTGCTGGTAGGTGACGTTCCTTAGTAGTGCTCTCTCACGGACCTCATTTATAAAGTCTAGGTTCGCCCGTAGTCCGTCGATATAGGTACGTTCGTTGAAGTGCAGAACCCTATGGGACATGGCGCAGACCTCTACTGGCGCCAATGCTTCAGTGCCATATGCTAGGCGGAATGGGCTCTCTCTTGTGGGTGTCCGTACTGTAGTTCGGTATGCCCACAGGACGCTTGGTAGCTCTTCGACCCATTTTCCTTTGGCTCCCTCTAGCCTTTTCTTGACTCCTTCCAGTAGTGTTCTGTTGGTGACCTCCACCTGACCATTGGCCTGTAGGTAGGCTACCGATACAGGTTGATAGTCGATGTTGTAGCTGTGACAGAATGCTTGGAATTTGGGGTTGTTGAATTGTTTGCCGTTGTCTGAGATGAGGATCTGTGGTACCCCAAACCTGTAGATGATGTCATCGCGGACGAACTTCTCCATCTCTATCTCTGTTATCTTGGCCAAGGGTTTAGCTTCGACCCACTTGGTGAAGTAGTCAATCGCGATGACCAGGTACTTTCTATTTCCCGGTGCTGCGGTGAAGTTGCCTAAGATGTCCAGTCCCTACATGGCAAAAGGTATGGGGTTGAGGATTGATGTCAGCTTGGTGGTGGGTAGATGGGGTACTGGGGCGAACAACTGACATTGCTTGCACTTCTTGGCATATTGGATGGCCTCCTCTTACATTCGTGGCCAGTATAGTCCCTGGCGGAGGATTTTGTAGGCTGGGGCTCGTCCCCCCACGTGGCTTCCACATATCCCCTCATGGACTTCGGCTAGGGCGTACTCTGCCCCCTTGGGTCCTAGGCACAGGAGTAGTGGTGCTGTTGCCCCCCGCTTGTATAGTACCTCGTCTAGGACGGTGTACTTTGCAGCTCTCATCCTGATCTTCCTTGTCTCGGCCTTGTCTTCTGATAAGACATCGTTCTGGAGGTAGTTGAGTAGAGAGTCCATCCAGCAAGGTCCCTCCTCGATTTCGTTAACCTGCTTTTCCTTATACGTTGGCTCATGCAGGATCTCAACATAGACTGCACTAGCCAAATTTCGGAGTTCCTCATTGGCTAGCCTGGATAGGGCGTCGGCGGCGGCGTTCTCGTCCCTGGGGACTCGAATCATCTCGAACTTCACGAAACCCTCGATCAATGCTTGAGCACGTGCTAGGTATGATGCCATCCTATCATCTTTCGCCTCATACTCTCCATTCACCTGATTCACCACAAGCTGGGAGTCGCTCCGGGTGGATAGGTGTGTGACTTGGATGGCTTTGGCCACCCAGAGTCCAGCTAGTAGTGCTTCATATTCTGCTTCATTATTGGATGCTTGGAAGGTGAATCGGAGAGCATATTGGATACGGAATCCTTCGGGGCTGGTTAATATGAGGCCAACGCCGCTTCCCGTAGCGTTACTTGACCCATTCACGAACATGTCCCACGATTCGTGATCCTTCTCCTTGGGCTCCCCTATTTCTGGTTCGATCTCAGACAGGGTACATTCCGCAATAAAATCTGCAAGAGCCTGGCCTTTGATGGCTGTCCTTGGTTGGAACCTGATGTCATGCTCACTTAACTCCACTGCCCATGCTATTAATCGTTCGGAGACGTCTGGCTTATGGAGTATCTTCTTCAGAGGTAGGTCTGTGAGGACCGTGATGGTATGGGCTTGGAAGTATGGTCGTAGCTTCTTGGCTGCAATTACCAAGGCATAGGCTACCTTCTTGATCCTAGTGTACCTGGTCTCTGCATCGATCAGAATATGGCTGACATAGTAGATAGGCCTCTGGACTTTGTCTTCTTCCTTCAGCAGTACTGCGCTGACTGCGACAGGGGTGGCGGCCAGGTAGAGCTGCAACTCTTCGTTAGGTTCTGGTCGCCCAAGCAGTGGTGGGCTCTCTAGGTACTCCTTCAATTCTTCGAACGCCTTCTGGCACTCTTCCGTCCATGTGAAATCTTTAGGGCTTCGAAGGTTCTTCAATGTTTTGAAGAATGGTAAGCACTTATCACCTGATCGTGACACGAACCTGGAAAGGGCGGCGACCCTTCCATTCAACCTCTGCACTTCCCTAACCGTCCGAGGAGGTGCCATCTCTTGGATGGCCTTGATCTTGGATGGGTTGGCTTCTATTCCACGTACTGAGACCATGAACCCCAGGAATTTTCCTGACATTATACCAAAGGCGCACTTTGCAGGGTTTAGCTTCATCTGGTTCTTCCTCAGTACTGCGAATGCTTCCTCTAAGTCGGTCAGGTGTTGGTTGGCGTGGATACTTTTCACGAGCATGTCATCCACATATACCTCCATGTTGCACCCGATCTGCTCCTCGAACATCTTGTTGACCATCCTCTGATAGGTGGCCCCTGCATTCTTTAACCCGAACGACATGGCGTTGTAGTAGTAGTTCTCTTTGTCCGTCCGGAATGCGGTGTAGGACTCATCACCCTCATGCATGAGGATTTGGTTGTATCCGGAGTAGGCATCCATGAAACTCAGCATCTCATGCCCGGCGGTGGCGTCGATCAGTAGGTCGATCCTGGGTAGTGGGTACTCATCTTTTGGCATGCCTTGTTCAGGTCGGTGTAGTCGACACACATCCTCCACTTCCCACTTGGCTTTGGTACCATGACCACGTTTGCGAGCCAGGTTGGGAACTTCTCCTTTCTGATGAACCCTGATCGGCTTAACTTCTCGACCTCTTCCTTGATTGCTGCTTGTCGGTCGAGGGCGAAGTTACGCTGCTTCTGTTGAATGGGCTTCCTGGTTGGGTCGACATGTAGTCGATGCTCCGCTATGGAACGTGGTATTCTCGGCATGTCGGAGGTCGACCATGCAAAGACATCTATGTTCGCCTGGAGGAGGTGTCCAAGCCCTTCTTTCTGTTCCTTACTTAGTAGCGAGCTGACCTGAACGACCTTGGAGGGGTCATCCCGGCTGAGGGGCAATGGGATGAGGTCTTCCACTAGTCTTCCCCTTCTCTCTGTCAGTTCATCTCTCTGGTCACTGACCATGTTCTCTAGGCAGAGGGCCATTCCACGGGTGTTATCATTGTTCTTTTTCATGAAGGTGGCGTAGCACTCCCTCGCTTTCTTCTGATCTCCTCGGACTTCGCCTACCCCATTCTCGGTGGGGAACTTCATCTTCAGATGAAGTGGCGATATGACTCCTCTAAGGGCTGTCAGAGATGGTCGCCCTAGGAGGCCGTTGAAGGACACCACGAACTTGACTACCATGAAATTCACCATGATAGTCACTTGTCGAGGGTGTACCCCGAAGGTGACTGGTAGTTCTATGGTACCTCTGATGGAGGTGGTGGCACCTGAGAATCCATGGAGATAAGTGGGCTCTGGTTTGAGCTGATAGTCCCCGAACCCAAACTGTCGATAGGCGTCCAAGGAGAGTACGTCAATAGACGCCCCTGTGTCTATCAGCACCCAGTGTATAGGCCGGTTGGCTACCTCCACCTGTACTACCAGGGCATCTTCATGTGGGAAGTTTAATCCTTCCAGGTCTTCATCCGAGAAGGAGATCACCGCCTCGGTCTTGGCTATCTTGCTTGGCTTCTCTGCCACTCCCATGAACCTGGCATGAGCTTTAGCTTTTCTGGTGGACTCTTGCCCCGGTCCTCCAAGTATGGTGAGGATAGGAGGTCCCTTGGTGCCACTAGGTTCTGTTGCATCTCTCCGCTCTTCTAGGCGGTCTCTCTCTCGATCTGTTCTTCTTTCTTCTCGTCTCGGTTCCACTCTGTCTCCGTCATGACCTCTGTCTCCTTGGCCTGAGCGGTTGTCATGTCTTCCCTTCACATACTTGTTCAAGCTTCCTGCTCTTACAAGTTGTTCTATCTCTCTCTTCAATTGATAGCACTCCTCCGTGTCGTGCCCATTCTCTTTGTGGAAGAGACAGTACTTATTAGGGTTTCACTTCTCTAGTCCTGCTAGCATGGGTCGTGGCCAATGGAGTAGGTCACGGTTTTGGATCTGCATGAGTATCTGGGACTTGGTGGTGTTTAGTGGTGTGAACTCAGGAGTGCTTGCCCTCTCACTTCTCTCTGGGCAACGGTCTGTCCTCCCAGATGGACGGTCGCCCCTCTCTTGTCAATGCTCTATCCTCGACCTCTTACCTTCTTTGTGGTCATCAGGTGCTGACCTCTTGTTGTCCTGCGGCTTGGCCTCGATTATCTTCGTTCTAGCTTATAGTACCTCGGCCATATTTGCAAACTCATTGCACCGCTCCAGGAGCTCTTTCATAGTCCTGGTCTCATGACGTGCCAAGTTCTTGATCAAGTCCAGGTCCCTGATACCTCCTGCTAGGGCTGCATGCTGTGTCTGGTCGTCCAAGTCTCGAACCTCCAAGGACTCCTTGGTGAACCTGGTAACGTACTCCCTGAGAGATTCCCCAGGGTTTTGTACCACATTCAGTAGATTGATGGTGGTCTTCTTCTGCTTGACACTGCTTTGGAAGTGGGTAACGAACTATTCGCATAGCTCTGTGAATGAGCATATAGATCTCGGTCGTAGCCTGGAGAACCATGATGTGGCTACTCCCTTGAGGGATGCAGGGAATGCTAGACAGGAGACCACGTCCGACCCACCATACAGCGTCATCATGCCATTAAAGTAGTTGATGTGGTCATTAGGGTCAGTGGTACCGCTGTAAAGTTCAAAGGTGGGTAGTCGAAACCTGGAAGGTAGCGTGGCTGACATGATCTCTACCGAGAATGGGTGTTGTCCAGGTATGGAATGTGTCTCGCCTTTGGTCTGCTTCTTCAGCCCTTCCAGCTTCTCATCCAGGTCGTGGAGTCTTCGATCGAGCTCCTCGTCCCGTGTCTGTCCCTCACGCCTGGCTGGACGTTCGCTGCGACCCCGTTCATGCTCTCTCCTGGATGTCCCCTCCCGCCTTGAGTGTTGGCAGGATGGTGAATGGTCACGTCGTGATGAACCCTGTTGTGAAGGTGAGGGGCTTTCCTCTCTATAGGTCCGGCTTCGTCGTGGTATGTGACCTTCTTCAAGTCGTCCGTTGAACACAGACCTCCGAACCGATCTCTGCGGGCTAGACACCCTCGCCCTGGGTGTTGGCGTCCTCCCACGTTCTGACCGTGGCGAGAGGTCTCTTGTTCTCCTGGGATGCTGGGAAGGCTCCCCCTGCTGCGGAGTGGGGGTTACCCATTGCGCAAGTCTCTCTGATCTCATGCCCCTGGGAGATGATCTCCTAGGGTTCGGCTCTTGTCGAGGTACGGACTCCACCCTTGCTGATGGCAAAGTCGTTCGACGGTGAGACGTCGCACGCTGTGTCAACTATTCTCGAAAGAGTCGTTGTTCATTGAGGATCTATCATTGCAGGTCGTTGATCTGACCCACAGTGGCTGGAGCATTGAGGTCAGGTATCACCTCCACCACCACATCGTCTGCCTCATCATTGTTGGGCTTGTCGACCATAAACTGGTCATTAAGGGGGATATCTTCCTCCAGAGGGGCATGATCCTGGTCATTGGCTCTGCGGCGAGAGCACTCTGGGGGTGGTGATCCATTCCTTGCTCCGTTGTTGGTGGTGGTAGTCTTCCTTCGTGCCATTGAATGAATATGGAAGTGAGCTAGTAGCTGTAATGGCTAGCGTCGTTCCCACAGACGGCGCCAATCTATTGCGTCAAGAAATCATCGAGCGGTCTTGCGAGTGCCGTCACCTGCAAGTGGACCAAGGGGTCAACAGATAAAACCGGTGTGGTTCCGGCCTAGGGCTCTCCGATGCCAAAGTTAGATCTCCTGAGCAAATAGATGAATAGTGATTATTCAATATGAGTTCAGATGTCCCCTAATGGGGTTGTGTACCTTGCCTTTTATAGTAGTGTATGGCGGTGTGGAGAGTCCCAGTTTGACGGCAATTGTGCCGTTGAGTGGATAGAGGCCCTGGGTAATGGGGCTCTGTCCTGATTGGCCATCTCCCCGCGGGAGGGAGTGTCCTGGTGGTATCAAGATCCTTGGTGGATAGATACCCGCGTGTGGTGATAACGTCATTGGTGCTTGAATCCGTCTGGGTGACGTGACTTCTAAGCGGTGGCCTAGAGTCCTAGTGGTGACATGAATCTGTAGTGACACGATTGGGTCATAGATGAGTAGCCCCGATGTCCTTGTACATCACGTCTGCGTCCACGATGCCGCACCTGGGTGAGAGGCCACTCCTGGGTGAGGCCGCGGTTGGGTGAGGCTACGCCTGGGTACAGGCCGCGCCTGGGTAAGGCCGCGCCTGAGTGTGGCCGTGCCTGGGTGCAGGCCTCGCCCGGGTGGGACCCCCGGTTGGTTCTCCTTGGTTCTGGAGCGGGTCGCTTGGTGACACGTGGCAGCCGCGCCTGGGTGAGGCCAATCCTGGGTGAGGCCGAGCCTGGGTGCAGGCCACGCCTAGGTGAGGCCTCGCCTGGGTGCTGGCCGCGCCCGGGTGGGACACCCGGTTGGTTCTCCTTGGTTCTGGAGCGGGTCGCTCGGTGACATGTGGCAGCCGCTGATTGGTCCGGTGAATCTTGGATGTATCAATGAGGAATCAAAAAATTGAGATTGCTTCCGAACCAAACTGCACGAGAGAAAGTGCATTCAAATAAGATATGATTGCATGATTCAACTTTACTCCCACACCGACGGTTACTCGGATCAATTAGAACTCCTATGTAAAACTTCCCCAAAAGCAACTCCCTCTGCACATATATGCCACACAAAGTTCTTGATATTCGACACAGTTTTGCATTGCCACAACCGTTTCCAAACCCTAGGAGGGATGTCTTCTCAAGCATGGCGCCTATGAGTAGGATTACTGGCACTCGCACGCAAGTCACGGTCATTCAGAAGTAGGTGATATGCTGACTTCGTTGAGAATCTTCCATGAGAAGCTGCACCCCAAATCAACTTGGTATTCAGAACGGTGAGCAATGCATTGTCAACATTGTACAATAGGAGGAGAGTAATAATTGAGTTGGGATCTTCTCCCCCATTGGTTCTCACACCATCCATGGGTATATGTCTTACACTCCAAAGGTGGGTCTCACACCTCATGGATGGTAGGTGTGAGATCTAATGGAGAGATCCGCATATGGGAAGAGAAACCAGACTCGTAATAATGTCCCTAGATGGGTGAAAAATTTATCCTCTCAAATGCGTGCGGTGCATCACACTTAAGAATCCAACTGTTAAAACATGAGTAGTGGTGTCTTTTTATCCTCTCAAGTGTTGGGTGGAACAGTGGGCAGTGAACTGCACTTGAGAGGATGAAAATCCAGGTAAACCCTACTCACACTAGCGGGGGAAAACTTTCTCCAAAACAATAAAATCTAGTACTCCATTAGAAGCTTATGATATAATTTTCCAATCCAAATTTTCAGTCTAACGTATCCTGCAAGATACCTACAAACTGGGAATGATACAGTTAATTAATCATTACACGCTAACCCAGACTGAATCATCCAAACATGCCTACAAGGCCAAAGAGGATGAAGATGAAGATGAAGAAGATGAAAGAAGAACTCGGTCCTCGAAAAGAAATTCAAATGGGAAACGTAAAGCTTGTCGGCTTCATTACAGTATACCTTAAAGATACGTAAAATCAATTCCATCTCCATCACCATCACCATCACGCATTAAATCACTGGCTTCCTTTCTTTCTTGCTTTGTTATTGAACAGAGGTTAGTTAAACATTTGGGCAAGCTCTAACAGCAAGAACTACTCTTCAACTTAATCCAAAAACTGAAAACCATGAACTAGCTACTCTTCAACCTATTCAACGACCCAGCCAGCTCAGGTGGGTGACCACCTGAAGCAGTTTAGGTGTCTCTTTTCAAGAGAAGCTCATGTGACTCAGCCATGGTTACGTGAAACCAGCTGAAATCCATATGTTCAGTAATCTACAAGTCCATCTCTGCTTAATTCCCAAATTTGTATTAGTTTTGCTCTTTGTCCTAAGATTCTTAAGTATAAAGTTCAAGATAGTGAAGAAACGAAGATACAAACATATATATGAAAGTTTCTTCAAGTTTAAAGTTGAATACATTAGCGAAATTTGAAAAAGAGGAGTCAGATAACTTGAAATCAGTTGTTACGGCATTGATAAATTGATTGATGCATGACAACTACTAGTTCGTACCCCCACTGAGATTATGACAATTCTTGATCGTGTATAAATATATCTGCAAATCTACCTCTCCAACTGTGGAATTTGAACTTGTTAGCAGCAACAATGGCAATGTCTTCTATGTTCTTCTGCAACTCCCAGCTCTCAGTCTTGTTCATCATTTTAGGCAACTTACTCTACTGTTGTTATAGTAGCTCTCATAACTTTGAATCTCATGCCCACCCAATTTGTGGACCTTATCATCCTGCCCATGCGATTCCGATTTTTCCAGAAGATGTGGACCTGATGCAATTTCCCCTGAATCTTGAGTTCCTCGAAGCAGAGTTGTTCTTGTTTGCAGCACTGGGATACGGGCTTGATAAGATCGCTCCCAAGTTAGCCCTGGGCGGCCCACCTCCTATCGGTGCCAGGAAAGCCAACCTTGATCATCTCACTATGGCAATTATCGAAGAGTTTGGCTTCCAAGAAGTTGGCCATATCAGGTCTCTCTCTCTCTCTCTCTTTCATGTACATTTGATTCATTAGATCAACATGATTTTGGTTATTAATTTGTTTGAATATTACTCACTAGGGCAATTGAACGAACAGTTGGTGGGTTTCCGAGGCCATTGTTGAATCTAAGTGCCCATAACTTCGCCAAGCTAATGGATCAGGCATTCGAATACCCACTGATCCCTCCCTTCGATCCATACCGTAATAGCCTCAATTTCATGTTGGCTTCCTACTTGATTCCTTATGTGGGTCTTACTGGTTACGTTGGAACCAATCCATTCATCAACGGATACAAAGCTAAGGCAGTAAGTAGTGATTAATTATGATAGAAAAAAAGCACTTGAAATAAATCAAGATTTAATTGATTTGTTAAGAAAATATTGCAGCTGTTGGCGGGTCTGGAAGGGGTAGAAGCTGGGCAAGATGCAGTGATAAGAATGTATTTATACGAAAGGGCCAAGGAAATGGTGGAACCTTACAACATAACAGTGGAGGAGTTCACAATTAAAATCTCAAAGCTGAGGAACGAACTGGGTAAGTGTGGGATCAAGGATGAAGGAATCTTTGTTCCACTTGAGTTGGGTGCTGAGAATCGTACTTGCAGTAATGTCTTATCTGCAAACTTTGACTCCCTCTCTTACCCAAGAACTCCCAATGAGGTCTTGAGGATCGTCTATGACACCGGCAACGAGCACATTCCCGGAGGTTTCTACCCCAAAGGTGGCAATGGAAGGATTGCAAGGGAACTTCTTGAACACCCTTCTTAGTTTTCATATTTCTCTCTCCTTAGATTGAGTGATGCATACCAATACAGTATTAGATGATGGTGTTTAGTAAGAGAGAGAGAGAGAGAGGCATACACATATAATACTTATAATAACATGGAACTAAGGATTCTAGAGATCCATTGGATGTGGAGGTGAAAATAAGATTTGTAAGGTCCAGTTTTTATTTTAGCTAAATAATGTAAGAATCATATTGAGGGTTCATGTATATCATAATAAGATGTTTCAGTTTTTAAGATACATTAATGTCATGGATTGTAGAGGACTCATGATGTCGCAGTTTAATTAGTTCATATTTTACTCCCCCAACCAAAAAAAAGTGTAATTAGTTCATACCAATCATTTACCAAGCAAGATCCATTGGCTAATCAAATTGCTCATTGTCTAGTCATTGATGTAACTAATTTTTTACCCTTTTAGAGTTTTAGTATGATAACTTTTTTTTTTTTTTGATGAAGGTAATAACGTCATTTTATATGTATACTTGGAAATGTGCATAGCAATGACACATTTGGATAATGACATAATGATATGTCACTTTCAAATGTAATTTGAAAATTTTTTTTTTGTGTATAGTGAAATATTAATATTAAAATAGGCAAAATACATTTAGAGTTTTTTATACATAAGTAGGATTTCCCAAATAAAGTGCAGAGAGCTAAATACTGCATAATGTAAATTAACTAGAGGAATGTCAGGGTTCGATTGCACTACTATTGAAAAAATATCAGTCAAAAAATGAAGTAACAAAGGCATGAATTTTGATGGCCAGAATTCCTTAGAAGGATACTGTAACAAAGTTGGAATAATACTATTGTAGCACCACATCTTGTTGATTGGGGTCTAATCATCCTTTGCTTGACCAAGTCCTGTTAGATTACCGGCTAATTCCGCGTCCACTTCACTTCCAAAATTTTCAAACTACCAGCTATCATCATAACATTTCCTTGAAACAAAATGCAAAAAGCCCATGCAGAGGACACTAGGACTGGGTTATCATGTATATAGTGTCAAACTCTAGTACCCATGATTCTATTCTAACCGAATGAAGAAACCAAATTCACATCACTTCCTCCGAATCATACCTATTATTCTATTCTAACTGAATGAAGAAACAAAAATAGGAAAATTATCAAATACAAAATTTAAAAAAAAAAATCATAACGACGAAACCGTAATAGGATGTATTAAGATGTATCTATTTTAGTGGATACATTGGTGGTGAACGTACAAGAAGAGAGTTTTCACTCCTTGTACAAGGAGCTGAGAGCCAGACTCGCCTAGCTGGTGGTTGTCCATCTAAAACAACAGTTTAATGACTGTAGCTTAGGTTCTCCTACGAGAATTGTTCTCGTACAACTTGAGCCGCATAGATGGAATCCAAGAGGGGGTCCCACTTGTAGACAATGATACGGTCCATGGGATCATGGTGGTTCACCTTGGGAAACTAATAAAAATATATGTTTCGAGTTCCCAACTCTTGGGATCTCCAAGGTTGTCCCTAGGGCACCCCTAACTAGCTTGGACATCCTATTTTCAATTTTTTGGGTTTTCCATGGTCGCCCATGGTGCTCTATTAAAACTCTATTAGGGTTTGGAATGATAAACTAATGCCCAATCCATCTCTTTGACGTCCCATAAAATAATGGGATCCATGTCATAGAGAAAAGTCATCTCTATTCCATCCCATTGAAAAAGGGATCCATCCCACACCCAAATGCGTAGCGGAACATGATCGATTCGGGTTATTTTCACATCCCATGAATAATCATAAAATTAAATCAACAGGAATTAACATAGATTTGCTAACCTAATGAGCCTCAACTGTTGCTCCTCCAATAGACAGTGGTTCTTCCACCAATGAGCACTCCAAGTAAACAGATCTGAACCACCAATGGTGCAGCCAAGGTTCTTCAAGCCAATCCTAGATCTTCTTCAGTTCCTCAGTCACAGAGCTGGGTTTCCAAAACCTTAACTCTCAAAGTACTAAAGAGCTAGACGAAGGGAAGAGAAGAGGTTACAAGAGAGAGAGGGGGAGAGCCAAAATTCGCCCAGAGGGGGGGGGGGGGGCAGCAAAAAACGTGGAGCACTTGTCCCCCCCCCTCTGCTTTTTTTGATGGTTTTATAAACCTAGGATTTCTAAAACCCTGGATGGAAAAAATCCCTGTGAGAGTCTGACTCTCTCTCTCTCTCTCTCTCTCTTTGTTGGCTTTCCTGTTTAAACTCAAAGTGCTTCTAATTGGTGAAGAAGCAGAATCTAATAGGGAATGATATAATTAATTAATTATTTTAATTTATGGATAGTTATAATTAGCACCATATCCATTAATTAAATAAATAACTAAGTATTTTAGTAAATTCCAAATAACTCCTTACATGATAATGAAGTATCATGTACAACCCCCCCACTAATCAACACCATCATTATAGAATCTAGGGCATGTACACTAGTACTGCCAAACCCCACTCCATAGTACATGTCCATACAAGAGTGTCTGTGTATCTGATTGGGTTCCACAAAACTCGATAAAACACTTTAATCAAATAACTATATATAATTTATCATTTTATATAAAATAGGTTTTGCAAAAACCATTTCTAAAATGGCATTGGATCCAGATTCTAATCCAACCATTCACAGACAATCTCAATCTTGGTGTTCCCCAATCGGGCAGTGGTGACCATATTGAGTATCTCCCTAACTCACAAAGTGTTCGTGCATTCCCAGAACACCGGCTTTAACTCACTTGAGTTTCAGTCATTGATGAACCAAAGAAAGAGGTCACACTTAACAGTGACAGGGTCCCCTCAGGTATAGGGCCTCGGTGACTCATGTTTATCCCTTCCTACATCTGGCAGTAACACTTCAGGGAATCGACAAAGTAGATTCTTTGCCAATACATACATCGAACATGTAAGTACTCGCATTCGTACCCTAACATCACATGTCTAGGCATACCCAATGCGACGACCATATTATTAAGGGTGTTCAGCCCAAACCCTAGTCGTGACTACCATTTTAAGTAATACTTAAGGACACATAATGCTCAAAAAGTTTATATCACATGTGATAATATTAAACCAAAATGTATAAAGGTTCAATACAAAGTAAATCCGGATTGAACCGGACCGAACCGGGTTTGATTGACACATAAATCCAACAATCTCCCACTTGTACATCAAAGCCAATTTCTCATACATTTTAAACCCATACCCTCCATGTGTTTTTCAAACACTCAGGGAGACAAACCCTTTGTCATGGCATCTGACACATTTTCAGTTGTGTCTACTTTGGAGACACGCAAATCGCCCTGCTGGATAATCTCTCTGATGAGGTGATACTTCCGCTGCACGTGCTTGTTCCTCTGATGAGCCCTAGGCTCCTTAGCTTGTGCAATGGCCCCCCTGTTGTCACATAACAGGGGAATGGGGCCCTTAACAAGGTCAGGGACAACCTCCAAATCTGATAGGAATTTCCTCAGCCAAACACCTTCTTTTGTTGCATTGCAAGCTGCAAGGTATTCTGCTTCGGTAGTGGAATCGACTGTAGATTTTTGTTTTGCACTCCGTCACACAATGGCACCTCCACCCATTAAATACACCATCCCAAATGTGGATTTTCTATCATCCTTGTCAGTTTGAAAATCTGAGTCTGTATAACCTAAAACTGACAACTGATCAGATCTAAAAACCAAGAAATAATCCTTAGTCCTTCTCAGGTACTTGAGGATATTCTTGATAGCACTCCAATGCTCTTGTCCAGGGTTAGACAAGTAACGACTTACAATACCTACTGCATAGAAAATGTCTGACCGCGTACACAATATAGCGTACATATGGCTCCCTACTGCAGAGGCATAGGGAATCCTCTTCATCTCTTCAATGTTCGTGTGAGGCTGAGGACATTGAGATCTAGAAAGACTGACTCCATGTCGGAAGGGGAGACTTCCCCGTTTGGAGTTCTCCATGCTAAATATGGCTAAGACTTTGTCTATATAGGTAGCCTATCACAAGCCTGGCATCCTTTTCTAGCAATCTCTTACGAGTTTGATCCCAAGGATATAACTAACTTTACCAAGGTCTTTCATCGAGAAAGTTGTGGACAACCATTGTTTCACCGATGATAGAAACCCCACATTGTTACCCATCAGTAATATGTCATCTACGTATAAAACAAAAAAATATACTGCACTCCCACTAATCTTCTTGTAAACGCATGGTTCATCTATGTTTTGATCAAAACCAAAAGATTTGATTGATTGATCAAACCTGATGTTTCAGCTTCTAGAAGCATACTTCAGTCCATAAATGGACCTCTGCAATTTGTATACTTTTTTTTCTTCCTCCAAGGAAGAGAACCCCTCTGGCTGTTGCATGTAAATTTCTTCTTAAAGAAATCCATTCTGAAATGTAATTTGCACATCTGTCTGCCAGATCTCATAATCAAAGTATCTGGCGATTGCCAACAAAATCCTGATGGACTTCATCATCGCTACTAGTGAAAAAGTTTCCTCATAGTCTATACCCTCTTTCTGGGTGTAGCCATTTGCCACCAGTCTCGCTTTGAATCTTTTGATCTTTTCATCTGCGCCCTTCTTCCTCTTGAAGATCCATTTACATCCAATTGGCTTAATGCCAAGTGGTGGATCAACCAGAGTCTAGACCTTGTTGGAATGCATCAAATCGATTTCAAAACGCATTGCCTCTAGCCACCTAGTGGCATCAACATCCTTAAGAGTCTCAGAGTATGTCATTGGAGCATTATCCGATTCAACCGACACCATGTGGAACTCTTCCATTGTTTTCTCTTCTTCGGTGAGAAAAGTAAACCTGGTGGGTGGTCTAATAGTCCTCCCACTGCGTCAAGATTCTTGAGTTATCCAATAACTCCTTAATGACTATAGGTTCAAACCTCTTGGTTAACATTTCTTCCTCCAAAAATATAACATGTTTGCTTATAATGACCTTTTGGTCAACCGGGTCATAGAAGTAGTAACCTATCGTGCCTTTAGGATAGTCTAAGAAAAAGCATCTCGAAGTCCTAGATTTCAACTTGTCTGTCTGTTGCTTCGCACATGTGCTATTCAACCCCATACCCTAAGGTGTTGAATGTTGGGCTTACACCCTTTCCATAATTCAAAGATTGTCTTAGCTACAGACTTATATGGAACCCTATTCAAGATATAAATAGCCATTTCTAAAGCGAACACCTAGAAAGAGAGAGGTAACTCACTATAAGTGAGCATCGTCCGGACCATATCCAGTAGAGTTTGATTGTGTCATTCGGGTACACCATTTTGTTGTGGTGTTCCTGGATTATTTAATTGACTAATTATCCCTTGTGAGATGAGATATTCCTTAAATTCATTCGATAGATACTCCCCTCCACGATCTGATCGTAAGGACTTGATGCGTTTATCGAACTATCTTTTGACCTTAGTTTAGAATTATTTGAATTTATCAAAGGTTTTCGATTTTCTACGCATCAAGTAAATGTAACCATATCTAGAGTAATCATTAGTGAAAGTTATGAAATACTCTAATCCATACCTTGCTTGTATATTAATGGGTCCACACACATCAGTATGTATCAACTCTAATAGATCTGTGGCTCTAGTACCTTTATTGCTAAAGGGTTTCTTGGTCATTGTGCCCTGAAGGCATGACTCATAGGTAGGGAATGGTTCCACCCTCAGACACTCTAAGAGTCCATCCCTTAACAATCTACTGATTCGGTTCAAATCAATGTGACCTAATCTTAGATGCCATAGATATATTGAGTTTACGGGAGCTACTTTCCGTTTCAAATCAACATTCGAAAAAATATTCGTTCTAATAGAGCAATCTAGGAAATACAATCCACTTTGTATATATCTAGATGCCACAAAAGAATTATTAAAATAAATAATTAATTTAGAATTAAAGAAAAAACTATACCCGTCCAAAATGAGTTTTAAAATTGAAATAATCTTCCTCTTAAAAGAGGGTACATAGTAGTAATCCTTTAAAACCAAATTAATAGAACTAAAATTTAAAATAAAATTTCCTACAGCCATCTCCATGGCTTCAGCTCAAGTGCCCATCCGAAGACACACCTCATTTCTTTCCAGATTCCTTATCTCCTTGAACCCTTGCAAATCATTACAAATGTGAATAGTAGAACCACTATCCACCAACCAAGAATTGGTCAGTTCAAAGGACAAATTAGACCTATAAAGAATGTAAACATCACATGTACCTTCTTTAGCAGCCTCTGTATCATCTAGCTTCTTGTCTTTCACAGTAGCTAGGAATGCACGACAGTTCCTTTTTCAGTGACCCTCCTTCTTGCAATAGAAGCACTTGCCTTTAGCTTTCTTGCCAGACTTCCCTTCCTTGGGTTTCAGGGTCTTACCCTTATTTTTCTTTTTCTTATTCTTCCCATTTGAAGAAGACTTCAAATTAGTAGCATGGACCCCAGCCTAATCCTTTTCCAAGGTGGCCTCCGCTTCTACCAGTGCATTAGTAAGCTCGGTGAGCTCCAGTTCCTTATTTGACATCTTGTAGGACATCTTAAAGGATGCATAGGCGGATGTGAGTAATGCTAAGATCAGATTAGTCTTGTACCGTAGCTCAAATCTGGTCCCCATGGATTCTAATTTCTCGAATAGATTAATCATTTTCATACATGGTCCATCACTGGAGTCCCTTAGGACATTTTGTAGTTATGGATCTGACTCACTACATTAGAGTGTGCCTGTGTCAGCTACCTGTTAAATAATTCAGAAAGCTTGTCCATTTTACCGCTTGAGGTACGTATATCCTTGACTGAGTCTAGTATTGACTTCTCTAATGATCCTAGGATATAAAGTGATGCCTTGGAGTCCCTCTTAAGGAAATCCTGCATCTCCTCATATGCCTCAAAATCATTTGGGTCGGGTTGAGGAGGAACTTGTTCATCAAGAATTGTGTAAAGTCCTTCTGCAGTCAGGAGCAACTTAATGCTCCGGTACCAATCAACATAATTTGTACAATTTAGTTTATATTCACTAATGAGTGCTAACAGGTTGGAATTAATGGCAACCATTGAATAATAATCTAAACATGTACAATTAAAAACACATGTTTATTAATAACCATTGATAAAAATTTAGCATACACATCAATGGTCTTTCATGATTTAGGTCTCCCTCATGGCCTAAAAAATGAATTGGATACCTACAACCCTTGCATGCATAACTTACCCTGTCGGGAGTCATTATACACACCGCGGTAGTGTGGACTACTCTGTTCGCCTCACGGGCTTCCAGTATTTTTGGCCACCTGAGTGTCATGTCCAAATCCTATTGGTTAACATACACCCAAGTCATGCATACACCTATTACATTAGTTAGAATCATGGAATCATGAAAGATGACCCACTGTCGCAGTGCCCTCTCACTATCCATATCCTAACGTATCTAGATAGAGGTAAATATAGATAACCATGTGACAACGAGCTTGGCAATGTCCTGTCGACGTATGCGGGGTCATATCACATGTCTACATTTAGCTTTAATAGGAGGCCATGAACATGTCTACTAACTTAGACTAGTCCATATCATATATATTATGATCAAAGAGGGATAAAGCAACTCTCACATACATATCATGAATGGAATCAAATAACATAATTAATCAATATTAATTAAAAGTGATTATGGGATGACTGCATTTTTATTAGAAGCAATTAAAGAACCCTTGCAATAAAAATAAAACTAATAACTTTCTTTGAATTATGGGTGCATCAATTGCATCAATCATGCCATGGATGTACCAAATGCCACGCCTCGATCATCTCCTCCGCCCGATCATGTCTTCAAAGTAGGTGACTTGCATCTCCATAATCTTTGAGCGCCACATGTGGATCATCATCAACATGTCTTGGGAGTCCTAACTCCTATAAAATTACAATAGAAACCTAGAAAAAGAATTCTAAACACTTTCTTTTCCATAATAAAGAAACCCCGCATGGAGGAACCAACCCACCATTTTGGGCTGCCCATGGGGTGGAGTACATTTGTTTATAAAAAAAAAAGGAGAGAGAGAGAGAGAGAGAGAGAGAGAGAGAGAGAGAGAGAGAGAAGCATCACATTTACCCATATTCCCAATGCTTCACATACATCAATTTACCATCCATTTTATTAGAAAGCCAATCTCATAATCACATAGGCAAGCAATATTATGTATAGGGCCCAAAATCACATGGATCACTCCAGAAAAAATAGCATCACATCTCATGTGAAAACATGTACCCAAAACCAATTTGGTCATAAGTGGATGAAGGGAAGGATCTCTTCACCCATCATCTTCCTCCAATCCGTAAAAGCATTAAGATAAATAAATATTGTGTTTTACAAATATTTTTGTTTTTTTATTTTTCTAGAGGGGAAAATACTGCCAAACACCCCGGGCAGCAATCGCACAACTGGGCAGCAACACTAGGCGTGTGCAGCCTACACAGGGGTAGACCACGCGCACGTGTGGTGCAGACTGCGGCTCTGCCGCATCCACGCACCACGCGTGTGCGAGGTGTAGGTCGTGACCCTGCTGCAGTTGCACATCGCACATGTGCCAGGCATAGGCCGCCGATGTACAGAGGCAGTAGGCCATGCGCAGTGAACCAAGGGTACAAATTTTTTTTTAATTTAATTTGGAATAATGGGATTTAACCATATGATGGAAAAAAATAAAATAATTACAAAATAAAAAATTCCATCATCATATATGGTCAAGGTTGGTACAACAACCATAACCACCCATGTGCACATGGCAAGGTTGTTACATGAATAACTACCTTGTAATCACCCATGTGCATATGGGAAGGTTATTACGACCATAATAAAGGCCATGTGCAACCATCCATAACCATATTCTACCAGGGTTATCTCTAGGGAACCCTAGGGTTGCCCTAGGGCACCCCTAACTGGCTTGGGCATGTTATTTTCAATTTTTAAGGTTTTCTATGGTTGCTCATGGTGTCCTACTAGAACCCTATTAGGGTTTGGTATGCATCTCTTTGACGTCCCATAAAATAATGGGATCCATGTCATAGAGAAAAGTCATCTCTATTCCATCCCATAGAAAGAGGGATCCATCCCACACCCGAACGCGCAGCGGAACATGATCGATTCGGGTTACTTTCACATCCCATGAATAATCATAAAATAAAATCAACAGGAATTAACATAGATTTGCTAACCTGATGAGCCTCAAGTGTTGCTCCTCCAATAGACAGTGGTTCTTCCTCCAATGAGCACTCCAAGTAAACTGATCTGAACCTCCAATGGTATAGCCAAGGTTCTTCAAGCCAATCCTAGATCCTCTTCAGTTTCTCAGTCACAGATCTGGGTTTCTATAACCCTAACTCTCAAAGTACTAGAGAGCTAGAAGAAGGGAAGAGAAGAGATCACAAGAGAGAGAGAGGGGGAGAGCCAAAATTCGTCCAAAGGGGGGGGGGAGCCAAAAATGTCGAGCACTTGTTCCCCCCCCCCTTGCGTTTTTTGGTGGTTATATAAACTTAGGGTTTCAAAAACCCTGGATGGAAAAAATCCCTGTGAGAGTTTGACTCTTTCTCTCTTTGTTGGCTTTCCTATTTAAACTCAAAGTACTTCTAATTGGTGAAGAAGCAGGATCTAATAGGGAATGATATAATTAATTAATTATTTTAATTTATGGATAATTATAATTAGCACCATATCCATTAATTAAATAAATAATCAATTATTTTTGCAAATTCCAAATAACTCACTACATGATATTAAAGTATCATGTACAACCCCCCTACTAATCAATACCATCATTATGGAATCTAGGGCATGTACACTAGTACTGCCAAACCGCATTCCATAGTACATGTACATACAAGAGTATCTGTGTATTTGATCGGGTCCCACAGAACTCGATAAAACACTTTAATCAGATAACTATATATAATCTATCATTTTATATAAAATAGGATTTGCAAAAATCATTTTTAAAACGGCACTGGATCCAGATTCTGATCCGACAATTCACAGACAGTCTCAATCTAAGTGTTCCCCAATAGAGCAATGGTGACCATGTTGAGTAACTCTCTCACTCACAAAGTGTTCGTGCATTCCCAGAACACCGGCTTTGACTCACTTGAGTTTCAGTCATTAATGAACCAAGTATGCGGTCACACTTTGCAGTGACAGGGTCCCCTCAGGTACAGGGTCTCAGTGACTCATGTCTATCCCATCCTACATCTGGCAGTAACACATGAGGGAATCCACAAAGTAGAACATATGAGTACTCGCATTTGTACCCTGACATCACATGTCTAGGCATACCCAATGCGATGACCATATGATAAGGGTGCCTAGCCCAAAGCCTAGTCATGACTACCATTTTAAGTAATACTTACGAACACATATTGCTCAAACTCGGTTCGGTCTAGTTCAATCCGGTTTTACTTTGCATTGGACCTTTATACATGTTGGTTTAATTGTCACGCCCCAACCACCCCTGGGAGGATTTAGGCAAGTGACCTGGATATCCTAAGACATCCGCCAACCCCCAAGGATCCAGAAGCAGTACTTACATGTCACAAACCACACAATGAGGGTAAAAAGATAATAAATGTATATCAGAGTGCAACGGAAGACTTGAACTACCCATAGAAGATTTATATCATTTATAATAAAATCCCAAATACCTATGTTATACCATATACATTTCCATTTATGCTCAAAAGTATAACATTCTGATAATTACCCTTCTTGAAAGAAAGAAACATAAATAATAATAAAATTTTCGTAGATCAACAACGTGAGGAAGATCTACAGTTCCATCAACAGCTTCATCGTCCACTGGCAAATCAGTACTTGCAAAATCACCTAAAAGAGAATATACAAGAGTGTGAGCTCCACCGAGCCCGTGAATGAAATATCACCATGCATGCACATGCAAGCACAACCATATGAGTCCTACATGAGGTGCAGTTCATTTTATTTATTAGCTACCTAACATCACAACTAAGGCGGGTTAATGCTACTACAATCTCCAAAACATGTATCCCTGGTGTGGACTTTTAACCCCTTCTCGTGATACACCCATTGAGTTATCGGAGAGGATCGATCAGCTCCCGCATCAATCACCAAGGTCAGCCCGACCAGCCCTCTAGGTTACCGCTGTGCTACCACCATTTTTATTAACTCATGGGCCTACAGACCAAGCAATGTCTCCTTGAGACATTGGCCTCACACATTTCTGTGCTACCACCACGTCCTAATGATCATGATGGGTCTACTGACCGAGCAATGTCATTCAGGACATTGGCCTCACACTTTTGTGGTATCCAACACCTAAACCCCTATTGGCAAGGGTTCGTAGCACGAGTAGTGATACCCTAATCAGATGTATTCTATATGACATAATATAAGTCGGGTGGTGTCAACCGTATCTCATTCTACGGGCTACCACATGCCTCATTTTCAAGCCGGCTACGGCATCTAATCTAGAAATTCCACATATAAGCATTACCATGCATTTCCAATGTCCATAAGATAAGATTCAGAATTTAAATAAGAATATAAAATAATTTAAAGTAAATAGGGACAGTAAATATTGTTGTTGTTGTTGTCATGACCCATTAGTCATGTTACACCTACACTCATGGTGTAATTCCACTCACTTTACATTAGTTTTGCATGTTCTTCAGTCAGCTCGGTCCCAATCGGTATCTAACATAGCGCCTCGTGCTCGGGGTTATAACCTAAGTTAATTGGACCATTAAGATGTGTCAAACATGGTTCAGATCAGATTATGGTCCTAGGGTTGGTCTAGGTTTTGTTTGATTCAGGTTTGAGTTCATAATCACTAAGCTGTAATTCTCTGGGACTTGCACTGGGCCTTTGGGTCAAACTCCCAGTGCATCACCCAGGGATACATAACCCATGTTCTAATAAATTTTAAGGAAAGATTAACTTAATCACAGCCCCACCAAGCATGCAAAATAGGGCCAAAGGTTTCAGCTCATGTTTGGCTCAGTCTGGGTATGTGTACCTGGCTCTGTGGGGCCCACTTGTGCACCCAAAGTGTGGATGACAACAAGGGTGGTTGGGGTAGGGGTTCATGATGGTTTTTATGCTATAAATACTATTTTGGGACTGTGGGTGAAGTCCCATAAGGTTTGGATTAGGTTTGGTCATAAATCAGCCACTAGGCCTTTCACTGGACCTTTTACTGGGCGTTTGGGCCAATCGCCCAGTGCATCACCCAGTGTCTATAGGACACTGGATTCTAGGCTCTAAATCTGGTTTAGCCTGCTGGGTTGGCCCCAAATCGATCAAGGATAGGTCCTGGAGGGTTGTAATGCACAAGATGAGATAAATGAAAGGGGGTTATGGGGTTCTAATCAAGGTTGGCCAAATGGGTGTTGGTTTGGGTTCTAACATCACAGAGATGGTCAGGTCTGGCTGTAATCAGATGTCTAACACCATTAACCCATGCCATTAGCTTGAAATAGGTTGTATTTACTCATTACAATAGCTAACTTAGGCTATAAACCAAACTACTTAACATGCATGCAAGGGTAGAGGTCTCTAAGGCTCTATTCACCACATATATATGCATTTCATTACCTAACTATCCAAGTATCATGGCTGGAATTTTAAACTAGGTATAAATAGGTTATATTTAATACAAACAAGAATTAAAACTTGTGGAACCAAGCATGCATGCATGATCCATGGTTGTCCTAGCACTCTAGGTGGTGAATTCATAACATGCATACAAGGTATGGCTGCATAGCTTATGGATTTTGGGTCAAGCACATGGAACAGATATGAGTCATGGTGTATGAGGTGCATAGAGCTCAGGGTTGATTACCTAGATTGTGGAGGAGTCGATCCTAAGCCCCAAGCTCACAATCCCTTCTTCTTTCCTCTTCTTCTTCTCTTTTCTCCTTCTCCTTCTCTTTCTTTTCTTCTTCTCTTCTCTCTAATGTTGGAAATAGTAGGTAAAACGAAATAAGAGGGCTAGGCCCTCCTATTTATAGGCCCTATTGCACTATGGTTTGTTTGGCCCTGCTGTCCCAATGTCAAAATGCATTTTTAGGCTAATTCTCCCTCATTTTAGCCATATAGGTGGGGTCCACATGGTTCCAAAGGTAGGGAATGGTTCTTAAAATCCCAATGCACATGTATGAGGTGGTTACACACCAAGGAATTGGTTCCCAAAGTCCTAGAATGAAAAACACATGCTTCAGCAACTCTGGGCCTTGCACTGAGCGTTTGGGTCAATCGCCCAGTGCATCGCCCAGAAATTTCATTTGCAGAATTTGCTTGGATTGGAATAAGATTTCAGTTCATTTAGAGGCATAATTGGATTATGAAGTTATGTTATTTTTATCATACAAAGGTCAATTTGTCAAACAGCAAGATTCGATTTTGACAGCAACTTAAAATGAACTTTTAACTAACTTAGAGACATAACTAGGTAATGGTTTCTTCTAATAAAATGCAGCCCTATGAGTCTAGTTTCTAAAAAAATTAGAACCAAGACAAATGGAGTTCGGATGGTGGGGATATATCATTTTAACTAAGAGAAGGTCAATCTGCAGAGTAGCAGAATTTGATATTTATGTTGGGATTTAACATGCATGTATGGAATTGGGTTCTCATCATCAAATCAATCATGCAAATTGATGTTTGGGTCTAAAAATTATTTATCTAAAACATTCAAGGTGATGAGGGTTATCATTAGTTTAACCTAGAACTAGGATTAGGTCCTATGGTTGGGTTCTTTACCTTAGATTTTGGGAGCAATTTGATAGAATTCCAAGCTTGGCTTCTCACACTCAAACTAAGTTTTGGAGCCTAGGCCTCTCTTTTATTCTTCTTTCTTTCTTACTGAAACAGTTCCAAATCACCCCAATTATTGCTGCCTTCGCGTATTAACCTTCCTTATATGTTTTATAGGCCTAATGTATCATGTACTCGGGTAGGGCCTGAGAAATCAAAGGATGGTACCTTCCTTAGGCTGTACATTTGGTGGTGAGCTGTACAGTTGCAAGGAGTTAATGGTATGTAGGTCCTCTCCAACGGGGCTACCTCGTTAAGTTCAACCATGGGTTCAATGCACCACAGTGTACTGGTAGCTTTGACCCCCGGGTTCCGGATCTTCAACAAAAATTCAAATTAGCCCGTAAAATTTCATCCTCGAAATTGAACGTGTCTGGGGATTCAAGTAGATGAGGATACTTCGACCGCCTTTCATCTTCTCGTCAACTGGGCATTCCTTGATCGGGACGACTACTCCAGAGTACCTTTACAATAAGATAATCCGGTTGTGGAGATTGTGCTCCTCACATCCCACATTCTCTTTGGGTTTCTCTTGATAGGTCATGGCGGCAACAAGCCTAAGTGGTTCCTAAGTCAAGACATGAGTCGAATCCAGGAGGTACTTCTTCAACACCGATACATGGAATACGTCATAGACTTCTACCAATCAGTACGCCATTGATCATGATTCTTTGATTCAACTTCTCTTTCTTATCGAACCGCATCACCCCTTTGGTTGGTGATACCCAAAGAAATACCTAATCACCCACGGTGTGCTTTAGGTCCTTCCGTCTCGTATCAACATAACGCATTGTTTTGATTTAGCTCCCAAAGTTTTGTTCTTAAACATATCCACCTCCCAACAAGGGATCTAAATCACTCTTGAGCTTGGTTCATCTATTGTTCAGCTTAATTATAAGGGCCCAAAGGAAATAAAACTCAACATGTACTTTAAGCAATCACAAGATCAAACTATGTCTGTGTATTTCATCCAGTATCTACACTCCTATAGTCTTAGGTCGTAAGGCATAAGTCCAAATTACCTGTGTTCACATTATATTTCCTATGAATACCTTTACTTCTGGTTTTCCAATACATAACTCAACTTTAGGATAAATTGGGATATTGATGGAATCCCTATTGTTCACTCCCAATAACGGAGGGAACATTCGGTGACCCATTACCCCCTTCATACCTATTGTTGAGCAAGGTTTTGTCAAACCCTTAAATTCCAGTTTCCTCCTGTTCTCGGTTGTTCTTGTTTATACTAACACATATTCCTATCCTTTTCACCAACCTAAATTCTTCACCTCTGTTATTCACTTCTAACCACCTAGTATACTTCACACTTTCCTGAATCCTTCCTGGAATGTTCTATTTGTTTGGTTTACGGTATAACGCTTTACCAAGACCTAACTACGCGCTTACGGTCTTTTATCATCCTTCTAGAATCTACATATGAATCTGGAATTTCCAAATGGACAGGGTCCATAAACTTCATTTAAATTCACAATGTTTCAAGTAACAGTGCTAGCCACCAATTCGTGTTCTAAGTTCTTCGAGGGCACCTTCCTCTTATCAACAAACTCAGTAGCACGAAAAAAAGGCATGTTGTGCTATAATCAAATAATATTTGAGCAGGTGAGGATGATACGAATAGAGTACCTGTTATCGTTCCAAATTTGCGTCACCTTCCCCTCTGGTCAAGGCATATACTTGCCTTTGAACTCTGTCTTTGTGGGGCTGGAAGGCCGAGCAGTAGGTGGACCCTGTTGTGGTGTACGAAATCTACGATGAGGACAATCTCCAGACATGTGTCTAGGCAGCTTGCACATATAGCAGTGGCTAGGTCCAGCAGGTGGATAGGCAGGAGCAATGGGTTGAGGAGATGCCTGACTCGCTTGACTCGATGCCGGTTGAGATGGTTGAAAATTTTGTTTCATTTTTGGCCTACTGTCCTGTTGTAGCTGCTTCGGGTAGATGACATTCAGATACGGCATGTACTCGACTCCACGATATTGGCAAGCCTTGGCCATATGCCCCGACTGATTGCAGATAAAACATTGATTGTTCAACTTAGACGGCCGAGGCGCAATGGTGAACTGTGTCAATTGGCTGGGTCGATTTGCATCCTCCCTATCAAAGCATGCTAGAGTCGAATCAGGATAGGGTCCTCTGGGAGCCTTATTAGGTTCTCCGGGCTCTTGTGAGTTCATAGGTTTCTTCCTAGACCCATGCTGTGTGATGCCCTTAACTTCCTGTCCGTCTTCCACAGACTTATCAGGTACAGGTGATGAATCAGATACAGGAGAAGTCCCTAACACGGCATGTGCCTGCTTTGTAGCTTGAAAGTGTGCGTTCATGCAAGTCATGAACTTTTCCTGCTTCTGTTGCATTGTAATCACAATTTAAGTGGTCATGTGGGCTAGCAACTCTTGCTGTTTTTGCTAGTTGTACAACAAGATTTATTGCTGTTGTTGCATGACCTGCATCGTATTGGCCAAGATGGTAGCCACCTCATTAGCAGTCATAATAGGGGAAGGTGCAGGTGTATGAGCTGGAGGGGCCTCAGGTGCAGGTGCAGGTGGAACTTCTATGTTCTGAGCAACAGGCTCATTGGGAGGATTGACTGAAGGGTTAAGAGGAGGACATGTTCCACAAGGAATATTTCTGTTGGATCGAGTTTGCACCATGCTTGCTTTCTGAAAGGAATTTAGGATTTATGATTACTTAGATGCAACAAGAAAATTTAATATATTCCATATATTAAGGCGACATTTATGTAGTTGAAATATTTGAATAGAACAATTTGGAGCACGAAATTTGAAATACATGGTGCGACGATCTTAAGGCAGTGTTAAGCAAGATATGCACCAATATACCCCGATTCAGGAACTAGATTTGGCCTGACCATCGTTGGAGTAAGATTTTGATATAGGTTGTATGAATCTAAAGGTATTCTATTTCCCTCTTAATTACACAGAAGTCCCTGGCTGTCAAGGTTCAATTATAATACAACTGGGTCTATAGGTATCTATGATTTGTTGATTATCATTTCGAGCTTAAGGTTCAGCTCAAGAGTAGATCTAGTTTTAGAATTTATAGAAATTAGAATCTCTGAAATTATGTTTGTGTTTGTTTCTGTTTTATTGGTTGTACTTTCGTTTATAATACGATTGGTAAAAGTTTATGCCTTTTGAATTATAAAGTTATCGGCTTTTGTACCTAGCTAGCCTCCTACTGTGTTCTTCTACTTCTTTATTTCAGTGTTTTCTTAAAACTTTTATTTCTTTGTCTCTAGACCACCCACTATCTTACTTCCATTGTTTATGAATGTAAATAGAGCTTCTCGCTCTGATACTACTCTGTCACGCCCCAAACCACCCCCTGGGAGGATTTAGGCAAGTAACCCGGATATCCTACGACATCCGCCAACCCCCGAGGATCCAGAAGCAGTACTTACATATCACAAACCACACAATGAGGGTAAAAAAATAATAAATGTATATCAGAGTGCAACGGAAGACTTGAACTATCCATAGAAGATTTATATCATTTATAATAAAATTCCAAATACCTATGTTATACCATATACATATCCATTTATGCTCAAAAGTATAACATTCTGATAATTACCCTTCTTGAAAGAAAGAAACTTAAATAATAACAAAATTTCTATAAATCAACAAGGTGAGGAAGATCTACAGTTCCATTAATAGCTTCATTGTCCATTAGCAAACCAGTACCTGCAAAATCACCTAAAAGAGAATATACAAGACTGTGAGCTCCACCGAGCCCGTGAATGAAATATCACCATGCATGCACATGCAAGCACAACCATATGAGTCCTACATAAGGTGCAGTTCATTTTATTTATTCGTCACCTAACATCACAACTAAGGCGGGTTAGTGCTACTACAATCCCTAATATATGTATCCCTGATGTGGGCTTTTAACCCCTTCCCGCGATACACCCATTGAGTTATCGAAGAGGACCAATCAGCTCCCGCATCAGTCACCAAGGTTAGTCTGACCAGCCCTCTAGGTTACCACTGTGCTACCACCAGTCCTATTAACTGATGGGCCTACAGACTGAGCAAAGTCTCCTTGAGACATTAGCCTCACACATTTCTGTGCTACCACCACATCCTAATGATCATGATGGGTCTACTGACCGAGCAATGTCTTTCAGAGCATTGGCCTCACACTTTTGTGGTATCCAACACCTAAACCCCTATTGGCAAGGGTTCGTAGCACGGGTGATGATACCCTAGCCAGATACATTCTATATGACATAGTATGAGTCGGGTGGTGTCAACCGTATCCCATTCTACGGGCTACCACATGCCTCATTTCCAAGCTGGCTACGACATCTAATCTAGAAATTCCACATATAAGCATTATTATGTATTTTCAATGTCTATCAGATAAGATTCAGAATTTAAATAAGAATATAAAATAATTTAAAGTAATTAGAGACAGTAATATTGTTGTTGCTGTTGTCATGACCCATTAGTCATGTTACACCTACACTCATGGTGTAATTCCACTCACCTTGCACTAGTCCCGCTTGTTCTTCAGTCAACTCGGTCCCAATCGATATCTGATATAGCGCCTCGTGCATAGGGTTATAACCTAAGTTAATCAAACCATTAAGATGTGTCAAACATGGTTCATATGAGATTATGGTCCTAGGGTTGGTCTAGGTTTTGTTTGATTCAGGTTTGAGTTCATAATCACAAAGCTGTAATTCTCTGGGACTTGCACTGGGCCTTTGGGTCAAACTCCCAGTGCATCACCTAGAGATACAGAACCCATGTTCTAATAAATTTTAGGGAAAGATTAACTTAATCACAACCCCACCAAGCATGCAAAATAGGGCCAAAGGTTTCAGCTCATGTTTGGCTCAGTCTGGGTGTGTGTACCTGGTTCTATGGTGCCCACTTGTGCACCCAAATTGTTGATGACAGTAAGGGAGGTGGGGGTAGGGGTTCATGATGGTTTTTATGCTATAAATACTATTTTGGGGCTGTGGGTGAAGTCCCATAAGGTTTGGATTAGGTTTGGTCACAAATCAGCCACTGGGCCTTTCACTGGACCTTTCACTGGGCGTTTGGGCCAATCGCCCAGTGCATCACCCAGTGCTTGTAGGACACGGGATTTCAGGTTCTAAATCTGGTTTTGGCTGCTGGGTTGGCCCCAAATCGATCAAAGATGGGTCCTGGAGGGTAGTAATGCACAAGATGAGACAAATGAAAGGGGGTTTTGGGGTTCTAATCAAGCTTGACCAAATGGGTGCTGGTTTGGGTTCTGACATCACAGAGATGGTCAGGTCTGGCTGTAATAAGATGTATAACACCATTAACCCATGCCATTAGCTTGAAACAGGTTGTATTTACTCATTACAGTAGCTAACTTAGGCTATAAACCAAACTACTTAACATGCATGCAAGGGTAGAGGTCTCTAAGGCTCTATTCACCACATATATATGCATTTCATTACCTAACTATCCAAGTATCATGGCAGGAATTTTAAACTAGGTATAAATAGGTTATATTTAATACAAACAAGAATTAAAACTTGTGGAACCAAGCATGCATGCATGATCCATGGCTGTCCTAGCACTCTAGGTGGTGAATTCATAACATGCATACAAGGTATGGCTGCATAGCATATGGATTTTGGGTCAAGCACATGGAATAGATATGAGTCATGGTGTATGAGGTGCATAGAGCTCAGGGTTGATTACCTAGGCTGTGGAGGAGTCGATCCTAAGCCCCAAGCTCACAATCCGTTCTTCTTTCCTCTTCTGCTTCTCTTTTCTCCTTCTCCTTCTCTTTCTTTTCTTCTTCTCTTCTCTCTAATGTTGGAAACAGCAGGTAAAACGAAATAAGAGGGCTGGGCCCTCCTATTTATAGGCCCCATAGCACTAAGGTCTATTTGGCCCTGCTGTCCCAAGGTCAAAATGCATTTTTAGGTTAATTCTCCCTCATTTTAGCCACATAGGTGGGGTCCACATGGTTCCAAAGGTAGGGAATGGTTCCTAAAGTCCCCATGCACATGTATGAGGTGGTTACACACCAAGGAATTGGTTCCCAAAGTCTTGGAATGAAAAACACATGCTTCAGCAACTCTGGGCCTTGCACTGGGCGTTTGGATCAATCGCCCAGAGATTTCATTTGTAGAATTTGCTTGGTTTGGAATGAAATTTCAGTTCAGTTAGAGGTATAATTGGATTATGGTTCCTTCTAAGAAAATGAAGTTCTATGAATCTAGTTTCTAGAAAAATTAGAATCAAAGAAAATGAAGATTGGATTATGATGCTATGTTATTTTTATCATACAAAGGTCAATCTGTCAAAACAGGAAGATTCGATTTTGATAGCAACTTGGAATAAACTTTTAACTAACTTAAAGACATAACTAGGTAATGTTTTCTTCTAATAAAATGCATCCCTATGAGTCTTTTTTATAACAAAATTGGAACCAAGACAAATGGAGTTCGGATGGTGGAGTTATATCATTTTAACTAAGAGAAGGTCAATCTGCAAAGTAGCAGAATTTGATATTTATGTTGGGATGTAACATGCATGTATGGAATTGGGTTCTCATCATAAAATCAATCATGCAAATTGATGTTTGGGTCTAAAAATTCTTTATCTAAAACATTCAAGGTGATGAGGGTCGTCATTAGTTTAACCTAGAACTAGGATTAAGTCTTATGGTTGGGTTCTTTACCTTAGATTTTGGGAGCAACTTGATAGAATTCCAAGCTTGGCTTCTCACACTCAAACTAAGTTTAGGAGCCTAGGCCTCTCTTTTATTCTTCTTTCTTTCTTATTGGAATAGTGTCGAATCACCCCGATTATTGCTGCTTTCGTGTATTAACCTTCCCTATATGTTTCATAGGCCTAATGTATCATGTATTCGGGTAGGGCCTGAGAAATCAAGGGATGGTACCTTCCTTAGGCTGTGTATTTGGGGGTGAACTGTACAGTTGCAAGGAGTTAATAGTATGTAGGTCCTCTCCAACGGGGCTACCTCATTAAGTTCAACCATAAGTTCAATGCACCACAGTGTACTGGTAGCTTTGACCCCCGGGTTTCGGACCTTGAACAAAAATTTAAATTAGCCCGTATTTTTGGGCACAAGTTTAACATTAATATTATCACATGCGATATAAATTTTTTGAGCATTATGTGTCCGTATGTATTACTTAAAATGGGAGGCACGACTAGGGTTTGGGCTAGGCACCCTTATCATGTGATCGTCCCATTGGGTGTGCCTAGACATGTGATGTCAGGGTATGAATGCGAGTACTCACATGTTCGATGTGTGTATTGGCGAAGAATCTACTTTGTCGATTCCCTCATGTATTACTGCCAGATGTAGGATGGAATAAACCTGAGTCACCATGACCCTATACCCAGACCCTGTCACTGCAAAGTGTGACCGCATTTGTTTGTTCATCAATGATAGAGACTCAAGCAAGTCAAAACTGGTGTTTTGGGAATGCGCGAATACTTTGTGAGTGAAGGAGTTAGTCAACATGGTCACCACTGCCTGATTAGGGAACACCAAGATTGAGATTGTCTGTGAATGGTCGGATCAGAATCTGGATCCAGTGCCGTTTTGAAAATGGTTTTTGCAAAACCTATTTTGCATAAAAATAATAGATTATATATAGTTATTTGATTAAAGTGTTTTGTCGAGTTTTGAGGGACCCGATCAGATACACAAACACTCTTGTATGGACATGTACTATGGAATGGGGTTTGGCAGTACTAGTGTACATGCCCTAGATTCCATAATGATGGTGTTGATTAGTGGGGGGGTGTACATGATAATTTATTATCATGTAGGGAGTTATTTGGATTTGTTAAAATAATTGGTTATTTATTTAATTAATGGATATAGGGTTAATTGTAACTATTCATAAATTAAAATAATTAATTAATTATATCATTCCCTATTAGATTCTGTTTCTCCACCAATTAGAAAAACTTTGAGTTTAAACAGAAAAACCAACAAAGAGAGAGAGAGAGTCAGACTCTCACAAGGATTTTTCCCATCCAGGGTTTTAGAAACCCTAGGTTTATAAAACCACCAAAAAACGCAGAGGGGGGGGGGGGGGGGAGGCACAAGTGCTCCACGGTTTTGGCTGCCACCCCTTGGACAGATTTTTGGCTCTCCCCCTCTCTATCTTGTGATCTCTTCTCTTCCCTTCTTCTCGCTCTATAGACTTTTGAGAGTTAGGGTTTTGGAAACCCAGATCTGTGACTGGGGAACTGAAGAGGATCTAGGATTGGCTTGAAGAACCTTGGTTGCACCATTGGAGGTTCAAATTTGTTTACTTGGAGTGCTCATCAGAGGAAGCACCACTGTCTATTGGAGGAGCAACAGTTAAGGCTCATCAGGTTAGAAAATTTATGTTAATTCCTGTTATTAATTTTATGATTATTCATGGGCTGTGAAAGTAACCCAAATCGATTCTTTTCCGCTGTGCATTCGTGTATGGGATGGATCCCTCTTTCCATGGAATGGAATAGAGATGTGTTTTCTCTATGACATGGATCCCATTATTTTATGGGACGTCAAAGAGATGCACTAGGCATTGGTTTGTCATACCAAACCCAAATAGGATCCTAATAGGGCACCATGGGCCACCATAAAAAACCCTAAAAATTGAAAATAGGTTACCTAAGCCAGTTTGGGATGCCTTAGGGCAACCCTAGGGTTCCCTAGGGATAAAACCCAGAGATCCCAAGAGTTGGGAACTCACAATATATTTTTTATTGGTTTACCATGGTGAACCATCATGATCCCATGGACCGTAGCATTGCCTACAGTGTGGTATCAGAACCACCTTTCTTGCCCATGGATGCCATATAATTGTATGCAATTATCATGTTAGGGATGCAATCTTTTTAATGGAATATTCATCGTAGAATATGATTATGGATGGTTGCACATGGCCTTTATTATGGTTGTAACAACCTTCCCATATGCAAATGGATGGTTACAAGGTAGTTATTCATGTAACAACGTTGTCATGTGCACATGGGTGGTTATAGTTGTTGTAATCTTGACCATGTAAGATCATGGAAATTTTGATTTTGTAATTATTTTATTTTATTCTATCATAGGGTTAAATTCCATTATTCCAGATTAAATTTAAAAAAAAAATTTGTACCCTAGGTTCACTACACATGGCCTACTGCCTCTGCACACCCACGGTTTATGCCTGGAGCGCGCACGGTGTGTAGCTCAGTGCCGTGGCCTGCACCTCACGCGCGCAGTGCATGGCTGCGGTAGAGCCATGGCCTGCACCATGCGTGCGCACACGCAATGCAAGCTACAGCTTGCGTGCGGCCAGCACCTGCGCATGGTCAGCCCCTGTGTAGGCTGCGTGTGCCCAGTGTTGCTGCCCAATTGTGCGTTTGCGTGCAATTGCTGCCCGGGGTGTTTGGCAGTGTTTTTCCCTCTAGAAAAATTTAAAAAAAAAATATTTGCAAAACACAATATTTATTTATTTATTTTAATGCTTTTACGGATTAGAGGAAGATGATGGATGAAGAGATCCTTCCCTTTACCCACTTGTGAACAAATTGGTTTTGGGTATATGTTTTCATATGAGATATGATGCTATTTTTTTTGGAATGATCCATGTGATTGTGGGCCCTAAACATAATATTGTTTGCCTATGTGATTATGGGATTGGTTTTCTAATAAAATGGATGGTAAATTGATGTATGTGATGCATTGGGATTATGGGTGGATGTGATGTTTTTCTCTCTCTCTCTCTCTCCCTCTTTCTTTTTTATAAACAAATGTACTCCACCCCATGGGCAGCCCAAATGGTGGGTTGGTTTCTCCATGCGGGGTTTCTTTATTATGGAAAACAAAGTGTATAGAATTTTTCCTAGGTTTCCATTATAATTTAAAAGGAGTTAGGACTCCCAGGACATGTTGATGATGATCCACATGTGACGCTCCAAGCTTATGGAGATGCAAGTCACCAACTTTGAAAACATGACCGGGCGGAGGAGATGATCGAGGCATGGCATCTGGTACATCCATGGCATGATTGATGCACCCTTAATTCAAAGAAAGTTATTAGTTTTATAATTGGGAGGGTTCTTTAAATACTTCTAATAAAAATGCCGACATCCCATAATCACTTTTAATTAATGTTGGTTAATTATGTTATTTGATTCCATCCATGGTATGTGGGAGTTGCTTTCTCCCTATTTGATTATAATATATGTATGATATGGACTAGTCTAAGTTAGTAGACATGTCCATGGCCTCCTATTGAAGGTAAATGTAAAGATTGTGTGATATGACCCCGCATACGCCGATAGGACAATGCCAGGCTCGTATTACATGGTTATCTATATTTACCTCTATCTAGATACGTTAGGATATGGATAGTGAGAGGGCACTATGACAGTGGACCATCTTTCATGATTCCATGATTCTAACTAATGCAATAGATGTATGCATGACTTGGGTATATGTCAGCCGACAGGATCTAGACATGATACCCAGGTGGCCAAAAATATTGGAAGCCTATGAGGCGGACAGATTAGTCCATACTACTATGATGTGTATAATGACTCCCGATAGAGTAAGTTATGCATGCAAGGGTTTTAGGTATCCAATTCATTTTTTGGATCATGATGGAGACCTAAATCATGAAAAACCATTGATGTATATGCTTAATTTTTATCAATGGTTATTAATATGCATGTGTTTTTACTTGTACAAACTATGGTACAAACTATGTTGTACCGAAGCATTAAATTGCTCTTAACTGCAGAAGGACTTTACACAGTTCTTGATGAACAAGTTCCTCCTCAACCCGACCCAAATGATTTTGAGGCATATGAGGAGATGCAGGACTTCCTTAAGAGGGACTCCAAGGCATCACTTTATATCCTAGGATCATTAGAGAAGTCAGTACTCGACTCAGTCAAGGATATACGTACCTCAGGCGATAAAATGGACAAGCTTGCTGAATTGTTCAACAGGCAGCTGACACATGCACACTCTGATGTAGTGAGTCAGATCTATAACTATAAAATGTCCCAAGGGACTCCAGTGATGGACCATGTCATGAAAATGATTAATCTATTCGAGTAATTAGAATCCATGGGGACCAGGTTTGAGCTGTGGTACAAGACTGATTTGATCTTAGCATCACTCACCTCTGTCTATGCATCCTTTAAGATGTCCTACAAGATGTCAGATAAGGAACTGGAGCTCACCGAGCTTACTAATCCATTGGTAAAAGCGAAGGCCACTTTAAAAATGGATAAGGTTGAGGTCCATGCTACTGATTTGAAGCCTTCTTCAAATGGGAAGAAGAAAAAGGAAAATAAGGGTAAGACCCTGAAACCCAAGGGTAGAAAGTCTGGCAATAAGAAAGCTAAAGGTAAGTGCTTCTATTGCAAGGAGGAGGGTTATTGGAAAAGGAACTGTTGTGCATTCCTGACTATTGTGAAAGACAAAAAGCCAGATGATACAGAGGCTGTTAAAGAAGGTACATGTGATGTTTACATTCTTTATAAGTCTAATTTATCTTTTGAACCGACCAATTCTTGGTTGGTTGATAGTGGTTCCACTGTACACATTTGCAATGATTTGCAGGGGTTTAAGGAGACAAGGAATCTAGAAAGAAATGAGGTGCATCTTTGGATGGGCACTGGAGCTGAAGCCATGGCGATGGATGTAGAAATTTTTATTTTAAATTTTAGTTCTATTAATTTGGTTTTAAAGGATTGCTATAATATACTGTCTTTTAAGAGGAAGATTATTTCAGTTTTAAAACTCGTTTTGGATAGGTATAGTTTTTCCTTTAATTCTAAACTAATTATTCGTTTTAATAATTCTTTTGTGGCATCTGGATATATACAAAGTGTATTGTATTTCCTAGATTGCCCTATTAGAACGAATGTTTTTTCGAATGTTGATTTGAAACGGAAAGCAGCTCCAGTGAACTCAACATATTTATGGCATTTAAGATTAGGTCACATTAATTTTGACCGAATCAGTAGATTGGTAAGGGATGGGCCCTTAGAGTGTCTGAGGATGGAACCATTTCCTATCTATGAGTCATGCCTTTAGGATAAAATGACCAAGAAACCCTTTAGCAATAAAGGTACTAGAGCCACGGATCTGTTAGAGTTGATACATACTGATGTGTGTGGACCCATCAATATACAAGCAAGATATGGATTTGAGTATTTCATAACTTTCATCGATGATTACTCTAGATATGGTTACATATACTTGATGCGTAGAAAATTGGAAGCCTTTGATAAATTCAAAGAATTTCAAGCCGAGATCGAAAGACAGCTCGATAAACGCATCAAGTCCTTACGATCAGATCGTGGAGGGGAGTATCTATCGAATGAATTTAAGAAATATCTCATCTCACAAGGGATAGTTAATCAATTAACTAATCTAGGAATACCACATTAAAATGGTGTATCCGAACGACGCAATCAAACTCTAGTGGATATGGTCCGGACGATGCACACTTATAGTGAGCTACCTCTCTCTTTCTGGGGGTTCGCTTTAGAAACGGCTATTTATATTTTGAATAAGGTTCTATGTAAGTCTGTAGATAAGAAATCCTTTGAGTTGTGGAAAGGGTGTAAGCCCAGCATTCAATACCTTAGGGTATGGGGTTGCATAACACACGTGCAAAAGCAACAGATAGACAAGTTGGAATCCAGGACTTCGAGATGCTTTTTCTTAGGCTATCCTAAAGGCACGATATGTTACTAATTCTATGACCCGATTGACCAAAAGGTCATTATAACCAAACACGTTACATTTCTGAGGAAGAAATGTTAACCAAGAGATGTGAACCGGTAGTCATTAAGGAGTTATTGGATAACTCAGAAACTTCACTTTCAAAAGTGAGACCAATTGACATACCCATTGAAAATCAAACACCACAAGAACCTCGACGCAGTGGGAGGACTATTAGACCTCCCACCAAGTTTACTTTTCTCATCGAAGAAGAGCAAACAGTGGAAGAGTTCCACATGGTGTCGGTTGAATCGGATGATGCTTCGATGACATACTCTGAGGCTCTTAAGGATATTGATGCCACTAGGTGGCTGAAGGCTATGTGCTCTGAAATCGATTTGATGCATTCCAATAAGGTCTGGACTCTGGTCGATCCACCACTTGATGTTAAGCCAATTGGATGTAAATGGATCTTCAAGAGGAAGAAGGGCGCAGATGGAAAGGTCGAAAGATTCAAAGCGAGACTGGTGGTAAAGGGCTATACCCAAAAAGAGGGTATAGACTATGAGGAAACTTTTTCACCAATTGCGATGATAAAGTCCATCAGGATTTTATTGGCAATCGCCGCATACTTTGATTATGAGAACTGGCAGATGGTGTGCAAACTGCATTTCTGAATGAATTTCTTCAAGAAAAAATTTATATGCAATAGCCAGAGGGGTTCTCTTCCTTGGAGGAAGAAAGAAAAGTATGCAAATTACAGAGGTCCATCTATGGACTGAAGCAGGCTTCCAAAGCTGAAACATCAGGTTTGATCAATCAATCAAATATTTTGGTTTCGATCAAAACATGGATGAACCATGCGTTTACAAGAAGAACAGTGGGAGTGCAGTATGTTTTTTTGTTTTATACGTAGATGACATATTGCTGATGGGTAACAATGTGGGGTTTCTTTCATTGGTGAAACAATGATTGTCCACAACTTTCTCGATGAAAGACCTTGGTGAAGCTAGCTATATCCTTGGGATCAAACGCGTAAGAGATCGCCAGAAAAGGATGCTAGGTTTGTCAAAGGCTACCTATATAGACAAAGACCTGGCCACATTTAGCATGGAGAACTCCAAACGGGGAAGTATACCTTTTCGACATGGAGTCAGTCTTTCAAGATCTCAATTTCCTCAGCCTCACACGAACATTAAAGAGATGAAGAGGATTCCCTATGCCTCTACAGTGGGGAGTCATATGTACGCTATGTTGTGTAAGAGGCCAGGCATTTGCTATGTAGTAGGTATTGTAAGTCATTACCAGTCTAACCCTAGACGAGAGCATTGGAGTGCTATCAAGAATATCTTCAAGTACCTGAGAAGGACTAAGGATTATTTCTTGGTTTTTGAAGTTGATCAGTTGTCAGTTCTGGGTTACACTGACTCAGATTTCCAAACTGACAAGGATGATAGAAAATCCATGTCTGAGATGGTGTATCTAATGGGTGGAGGTGCCATTGTGTGGCGGAGTACAAAACAGAAATCTACAGCCGATTCCACTACCGAAGCAGAATACCTTGCAGCTTGCGATGCATCAAAAGAAGATGTTTGGCTGAGAAAATTTCTATCAGATTTGGAGGTTGTCCCTAACCTTGTTAAGGGCCCCATTCCCCTGTTATGTGACAACAGAGGGTTCATTGCACAAGCTAAGGAGCCTAGGGCTCATCAGAGGAACAAGCACGTGCAGCGGAAGTATCACCTCATCATAGAGATTATCCAGCAGGGCGATGTGAGTGTCTCCAAAGTGGACACTACCGAAAACGTGTCTGATGCCATGATAAAGGGTTTGTCTCCTGGTGTGTTTGAAAAATAAATGGAGAGCATGGGTTTGAAATGTATAAAAAATTAGCTTTGATATATAAGTGGGAGATTGGATTTATCTATCCATCAAACCCGATTCGGTCCGGTTCAATCTGGTTTTTCTTTGTATTGAACCTTTATACATTTTGGTTTAATATTATCACATGTGATATAAAATTTTTGAGCATTATGTGTCTGTAAGTATTACTTAAAATGGTAGTCACGACTAGGGTTTGGGTTGGGCACCCTTATCATATGGTCGTCGCATTAGGTTTGCCTAGACATTTGATGTCAAGGTACGAATGTGAGTACTCACATGTTCGATGTGTGTATTGGCGAAGAATTTACTTTGTCGATTCCCTCATGTGTTACTGCTAGATGTAGGATGGGATAAACATAAGTCACCGTGACCCTCTACTCGGACCCTGTCACTGGAAAGTGTGACCACATTTGTTGGTTCATCAATGACAGAGACTCAAGCGAGTCAAAATCGGTGTTTTGGGAATGCGTGAATATTTTATGAGTGAAGGAGTTACTCAACATGGTCACCACTGCCTGATTGGGGAACATCAAGATTGAGATTGTCTGTGAATGGTCGGATCAGAATCTGGATCCAGTGTTGTTTTGAAAATGGTTTTTGCAAAACCTATTTTACATAAAATAATAGATTATATATAGTTATTTGATTAAAGTATTTTGTCGAGTTTTGCGGGACTCGATCAGATACACAGACACTCTTGTATGAACATGTACTATGGAATGGGGTTTGGCAGTAGTAATGTACATGCCCTAGATTCCATAATGATGGTGTTGATTAGTGGGGGGTTGTACATGATAATTTATCATGTAGGGAGTTATTTGGAATTTACTAAAATAATTGGTTATTTATTTAATTAATGGATATGGTGCTAATTATAATTATTTATAGATTAAAATAATTAATTAATTATATCATTCCCTATTAGATTCTGCTTCTTCACCAATTAGAAGCACTTTAAGTTTAAACAGGAAAGCCAACAAAGAGAGAGAGAGTCAGACTCTCACAGGGATTTTTTCCATCCAGGGTTTTAGAAACCCTAGGTTTATGAAACCACCAAAAAAAACAGAGGGGGGGGGGCACAAGTGCTCCATGGTTTTGGCTGCCCCCCCCTTGGACGGATTTTTGGCTCTCCCCCTCTCTCTCTTGTGATCTCTTCTCTTCCCTTCTTCTAGCTCTCTAGACTTTTGAGAGTTAGGGTTTTGGAAACCTAGATTTGTGACTGAGGAACTGAAGAGGATCTAGGATTGGTTTGAAGAACCTTGACTACACCATTAGAGGTTCAGATTTGTTTACTTGGAGTGCTCATTGGAGGAAGAACCACTGTCTATTAGAGGAGCAACACTTGAGGCTCATCAGGTTAGCAAATTTATGTTAATTCCTATTGTTATTAATTTTATGATTTATTCATGGGATGTGAAAGTAGCCCGAATCAATTCTTTTTCGCTGCGCATTCAGGTATGGGATGGATCCCTCTTTCCATGGGATGGAATAGAAATGTGTTTTCTCTATGACATGGATCCCATTATTTTATGGGACGTCAAAGAGATGAACGGGGCATTGGTTTGTCATACCAAACCCTAATAGAGTCTTAATAGGGCACTACGGGCGACCATGAAAACCCTAAAAATTGAAAATAGGATGCCCAAGCCAGTTTGGGATGCCCTAGGGACAACCCTGGAGATCCCAAGAATTGGGAACTCATAGTATATTGTTTATTGGTTTACCATGGTGAACCATCATGATCTCATGGACCGTATCATTGCCTACATCCTCCTCGATTTTTAATAGTAAAATGAAGAACTTAAGATACACACAACGCCCCTCCATGGTATCGGATGGGGTATCGGTCATCTACAAAACTGATATGATTGGTTGTATTGCACAAATTTGCCCCTAATTTTTCTTAAAAAATAGGATTTTGACCGTTTTATCTCTTATCCCTATGGTGTTACAGAAACGGTATCAGGATCAGTCACTAACAAAACCGTTATGTATCGCCCAATACAATACCGATACCTTAAAATATGCAGCCATCCCACTTGATTTTAAGAGTCAGTGAAGAAATGAAGAAACACACACATAGCAGCCGTTGCTCTTGATTTTTAAGAGTAAAGTAAAGAAATGAAGAGACACACAGAGCCGTCGTTCGACGGTTGTGCTCTAAGGCTTTTATTGTGCGTCCTTCCTGATTTTTTAAGAGCCAAGTGAACAAATAAAGGAACACACATGCACATACACAGCAACCGTCGCTTTTGATTTTTAAGATCAAAGTGAAGAAATGAAGAAACACATAGCAGCGGTCGTCGACGGCTCTGCCCTATGGCTTTTGCTGTGGGTTCTTCTTAATTTTTAACAGTAGAGTCAAGAAATGAAGATACACACATCATCTTAGGATTAATCAAACCCACTTGTCTAGTGTGTATTGAGAAATACAATAATCCAATGTAAAAATTACCAAGCAAATATAACCAAGCACATAAGAGAAAATAAAATGCAAGAGAACAACCACACAATCAACTTAAGATGTATAAGCAATTGGAAACAATACAAAAGGGATTACCTCACAAGAAGCCAAATCAAGTTCTCACCACAAACACCACCTCTCACAAAGTCTCCTTGCTTTGTAGAGATCTCAAAGTTGCAGTAGAAACACAAGACTTCAAAATCGATCCCAAGCTCCTTGCTCTTTCCTTTTCCTTCTTCTTCTTCTTCCTTTTCTTTTCTTCCTTTTTTTTCTCTTCCCTTTCTCTGGTTTCTATTTCTGTTTTGAGTTCTTCTCTAGAGAACGACTCACACCCCTTGCCGCTTCAAAAAGCCAAAACCATAAAGTAAAAAGAAGAAAAAAACAAAGCCTAAAAAGGCTCTCACAATTCCACCGTCTTAAGCCCTCTTTAGAATACGGTTCAAGTTCTTTTGGGAACTTTAGCCATGGGCTGGAAATTAGTGGGCATGGGCCCCTCCAACAATCTCCCCCTCCAGCCCATGAGGAAGAGATCCACCATGCAACTCCTCACTTGGAGTCCATTCCGACCAAAGTTGTGCAAAGCTCAATCTTCTCCCTGGGAACAATCTTGGTCATCATATCTGAAGGATTTTTCTCAATATGAATCTTCTTAAGCTGAAGTAATTGCTTCTCCACAACTTCACAAAGCCAATGATATCTCACATCAATATGCTTCGTGCGGGAATGATACATAGCATTCTTGTTCAAGTCCATAGCACTCTGCCTGACAAAATACCACATACTCTTCTTGCTTCAAACCCAATTCACCAAGAAAACGCTTCATCCACAACATCTCTTTACCTGCTTCTGTAGCAGCAATATAATCAGCTTCAGTTGTAGATAGAGCAACACATTTTTACAATCTGGATTGCCATGACATAACTACCCTTGCAAAAGTAAACAAAATCCCTAAAGTAGATTTTCTACCATCAAGGTCACCTGCCATATCTGCATCTGTAAAATCTTCCAAGACTGGTTTAGAACCCCCAAAACTCAAACACAACTTGGAATTACCCCTCAAATATCTGAAGATCCACTTCACTGCTTCCTAGTGTTCTCTGCCAAGATTAGACAAAAATCAGCTCACCACACCAACTACATGGGCAATATCTGGACGTGTGCAAACCATTGCATACATTAAACTACCAACTGCAGATGAATAAGGAACAGTTGTCATCTCTTCTTTTTCTTCTTCAGTAGAGGGACAAGTCTTCTTACTCAGCTTGAAGTGACTTGCAAGAGGTGTGCTAACTAGTTTAGCACTTTTCATGTTGAATCTCTCAAAGACTCTCTCAACATACTGTTCTTGTGACAACCATAATTTCTTTGGTTTCCTGTCATGAACAATCTGCATTCCCAGAATTTATCTTGTAGGGCCTAAGTTCTTCATGTCAAAAAACTTGAACAATTCATCTTTCAACCTGCCAATCATCTTGCAATCTTATCCCACAAGTAGCATATCATCAACATAAAGCAGACGTATAATGAAGTTACCATCAGAATCTTTTGAAATAAACACAATGATCTGCAAAGTTTCTTGTGTAGCTGTGGTCCACCATGAATGAATCAAATTTCTTGTACCACTGCCTTGGTGCCTGTTTCAATCCATACAAGCTTTTCTTCAACCTGCAAACTGTATGCTCTTTCCCTTTCACTTCAAATCCTTCTGGCTGAACCATATATATTTCTTCCTCCAAATCACCATGGAGAAAAGTAGTTTTCACATCTAACTGCTCCAACTCAAGATCCAAGCTAGCTACCAAACCCAAAATAACTCGAATGGAACTCACCTTCACAACTAGAGAGAAGATCTCATCAAAGTCAATTCCTTTTTTCTGGCCAAAATCTTTTACCACCAATCGAGTTTTGTACTTCACCAGTTTTTCACCATCTTTCTTGAGCTTGAACACCCATTTGTTTTTCAATGCTTTTCTTTCTTTTGGAAGCTCCACCAAATCATAGGAGTCATTCTTTTTCAAAGAACTCATCTCATCCTGCATTGACTTGATCCAGTTGTCTCTCTCTTTATGAGAATATGCTTCTTGAAAGCTTTCTGGCTCCCCCTTATCAATAAGTAAAATATAATTAGAACTGGGATATTTAGTTGATGGTTGGTGCCCTCTTGTAGACCTTCTGACCTGAGGTTCTGTAATCTCTAGTGGAGGGGGCTGCTCCCCCTACTCAACACCTTCTGCATTTGGCATGTCTTCACCACCATCTGTCTCTGACTCATCATAATCACCATGTTCTTCTTGCACCTCTCCCCCATGTGTAATAGTATCTGATGGAGAAGAAACTGGTGTGGGGTTAGGAGCACCATGAGCCTTGATCCTAGGCTCAACAGTCTTCTCAAAATCTGCCAAAGTCTCATTCTCATGAAAAACCACATCTCTACTTCTAATAATTTTCTTCTTTTTTGGATCCCATAACCTATAACCAAACTCTGCATCTCCATGGCCAACAAACACACATGGAACTGCTTTATCATCAAGCTTTGTCCTCTGTTCTTTGGGCACATGTGCAAAAGCTTTGCAATCAAATACCTTCAAATGAGAGTATGAAACATCTTGACCTGTCCACACTCTTTCTGCAATATCAAAACCCAAAGGCACTGATGGAGATTTGTTGATTATGTAGCAGGCAGTACGAACAGCTTCACTCCAAAATGGCTTAAGCAACTTAGCCATTTTTAACATGCATCTGACTCTTTCCACAATGGTGTGATGCATCCTCTCAGCCTCGCATTCCATGCTCTGAACAGTAGCTTTCAAATTGAATTGATGTGCATTCACCTCCGTTATCAGTACGGAGATACTTTAATTGCTTTCCTGTTTCTCTCTCCACCATAACATGAAATCTCTGAAAATGCTGAAATACCTGGTCTTTTGTTCTAAAAAAATATACCCACACTTTTCGTGAAGCATCATCAATAAAAGTAACAAAATGTCTATTGCCACCTAGTGACTCAACCTCAATGGGACCACAAACATCAGAGTAAACCAAATCTAACACATTAAATTTTCTAACAGATGAATTATTAAAAGATACTCTATGAGGTTTCTCAAATAAACAATGATCACAAGGATTTAGTGACATACCTTTGGCAAAGGGAATGAGAGACTTCTTTGCCAATATTTGCAACCCTTTTTCACTCATGTGAGCCAGCTGTTTGTGCCACAAATTTGGTGAAGAATCATCATCAATTGCATTCAACCCATCCACACACACCTTCATGTATGTCTTATATAGTGTGTGACATGCTTCTCCTCTAGCAAGTACCAATGATCCCTTGGAAAGTTTCCATTTTTCATTGCCAAAATGGTTCTCCGAGCCAGTCCAAAGCATTAACGGAGATCAAATTTAGGCGAATGTCTGGAATATGTCGCACATCCTTCAAAGTTAATGTGCACCCAATGCTAGTCTGAAGACACACATCTCTAGTTCCAACAATTTTTGAGTAGCTACTATTTCTCATCTTCACAGTCCCAAAGTCTCCTACCTTGTAAGAAGTGAAGAACTTTGTTGTGGAAGTGGCATGAAAGGATGCCGCTGAGTCAACAATCCACTCAACACCATAGTCTGCAACATGGTTATACTCTTCTTCATCAAAAGAAAGCATCACCAAGTCTTCAGAATCAGACACAGTGGTTGTGGTATTTTTATCATCTGAATTCTTTTGATTTTTCTCCTTTTTCTATTCCTTCTTCAATTCCCAACAATTTTTCTTCAGGTGACCTTCTTTACCACAGTGATAACATTTTCTGTCTTCTCTAGATTTTGATCTGCCTCTAGATTTACTGCGACCTCTTGGTCCTTTACTTTTACTCCTCCCCCTGTTCTCTGTGACAAGAGCCTGTAAGCTATCCAAACCCATATCTTTTCTTTTGGTTTCTTCATTGAACATGCTATCTTTTACAACACTCAGTGATAATACACCATCTGGAGCAGAGTTGTTCAATGATACAACCAAAGTCTCCCATGTATCAGGTAAAGAACTCAATAGCAGTAATGCTTGCAATTCATCTTCCAAAGTCATCTTCATTGTAGCCAACTGATTTATTAAGCTCTGAAAATCGCTTAAATGCTCAACAACAGAACGTCCCTCTTTGAACTTCAAATTGACAAATTTTCTAATCAAGAAAACTTTATTTTGTGTAGTCTTCCGCTCATAGAGACTCTCCAATTTTTTTCTAAAGTGCTTGGGCATTGGTTTCTTTAACAACATGATGAAACACACAATCATCTACCCATTTTCTGATAGTACCAATGGTTTTCCTATTCATCCTATCCCATTCTTTTTCAGTTTTATTTTCTGGCTTGGCTTCAATTCCCTCAATTGGATCATACAAATTAATCACTGCAATAGAGAATGTCCTCCATCTTGGGCTTCCATATAAATAATTAGGAACAGTGAGTTTAATCATCGTACCAGAGGACTCTTCCATCTCAATTCACACTAAACACTGCAAATAAGTCAACCTGAGAACCGCAGCTCTAATACCACTTGTTGGGATTAATCAAACCCACTTGTCTAATGTGTATTGAGAAATACAATAATCCAATGTAAAATTACCAAGCAAATATAACCAAGCACATAAGAGAAAATAAAATGCAAGAGAACAACCACACAATCAACACCAAGAATTTTTACATAGAAAAACCCTCTAGTATAGAGGAAAAAAACCACGGGGCAAATCTTGCACCAATCCACAATGAGAAAAATAGGAGTATAATGGTTCTCTCAAATTTTTGTCCAAACTTGAGATATACAAGCAATTGGAGACAATACAAAAGGGATTACCTCACAAGAAGCCAAATCAAGTTCTCACCACAAACACCACTTCTCACAAAATCTCCTTGCTTTGTAGAGATCTCAAAATTGCAGTAGAAACACAAGACTTCAAAATCGATCCCAAACTCCTTGCTTTTTCCTTCTCCTTCTTCTTCTTCTTCTTCCTCTTCCTTTTTCTCTCTTCCCTTTCTCTGGTTTCTATTTCTGGTGTGAGTTCTTCTCTGGAGAACGACTCACACCCCCTGCCGCTTCAAAAGCAAACACCATAAAGAAAAAAAGAAGAAAAAAACAAAGCCTAAAAAGGCTCTCACAACTCCACCGTCTTAAGCCCTCTTTAGAATACGGTTCAAGTTCTTTTGGGAACTTGAACCTTGGGTTGGAAATTAGTGGGCATGGCCCCACCAACACATCAGCCATTGGCAACAACTATTTCAAGTCATTAACTATAAATATATCTGAAAATCTCTCTTCGTCTATGTAATTTTTGAGTTGAAGAGTCTATTAATCTCTCTTTCTCTTCTGATCATTTCGATGGCAATGGCTTCAATGTTCTGCAACTTCCAGCTCTCAGTGTTGTTCATTATCTTGGGCACCTTACTCTACTGTTGCTATGGTAGCTCTCATCACCTAGAGTCTCCTGCTGACCCAATATGTGGACCGTATCATCCGGCCCATGCGATTCCAATTTTTCCAGAAGATGTGGACCATATGCAATTTCCCCTAAATCTTGAGTTCCTCGAAGCAGAGTTTTTCTTGTGGGGAGGACTGGGATACGGGCTTGATAAGATCGCTCCCAAGTTGGCCATGGGTGGCCCACCTCCCTTCAGTGCCATGAAAGCCAACCTTGATAATCTCACTCTGGCCATTATTACAGAGTTAGGCCTCCAAGAAGTTGGCCATGTCAGGTCTCTCTTTCATGCACACTTGATTCATTAGATCAACATGATTTTGGTTACTAATTTGTTTGAATATTATTCACTAGGGCAATTGAACAAACAGTTGGTGGGTTTCCAAGGCCATTGTTGAATCTGAAGGCCCATAACTTCGCCAAGCAAATCGATGAGGCATTCGAATACCCACTGATCCCTCCCTTCGATCCACACCGTAACAGCCTCAATTTCATGTTGGCTTCCTACTTTATTCCTTATGTGGGTCTTACTGGTTACGTTGGAACCAATCCATTCATCAACGGATACAAAGCAAAGGCAGTACGTAGTGATTAATTATGATATATATATATATATATATAAAATAAATAAAAAGGCACTAGAAATCAAAATTTTAATTAATTTGTTAAGAATTATTGCAGCTTTTGGCGGCTCTGGAAGGGGTGGAAGCTGGGCAAGATGCAGTGATAAGAATGTACTTATGCGAAAGGGCCAAGGAAATGGTGGAACCTTACAACATAACAGTGGCGGCGTTCACAGAAAAGATCTCGAAGCTGAGGAACAAAGCGGGTAAGTGTGGGATCAAGGATCAAGGATGAAGGAGTCATTGTTCCACCTGAGTTGGGTGCTGAGAATAGTACTAGAAGTAATGTCTTAGCTGGAAACTTTGACTCTCTCTCTTACCCAAGAACTCCCAATGAGATCTTGAGGATCGTTTACGACACCCGCGACGAGCACATTCCCGGAGGCTTCTACCCCGAAGGATGCAATGGAAGGGTTGAAAGGGAACTTCTTCAACATTACTACCCTTCTTAGTTTCCATCTCTCCCTTCCCCCCTCCCTACTTAGATTGAGTGGTGCATACCAATACAGTATTAAATGATGGTGTGTTGTGTAGCACTAAAGAGAGACACACACAATTCTTATAATAACATGGAAATAAGGATTCTAGAGATTCATGGGTTGTGGAGGGGATAATAAGATTTGTGAGGTTCGATTTTTTATTTTTAATTTAAAGGGGAAAGTTTTCACAACCGTGCATGCTTACACGGCCGTGTATGAAAACTTTCCCCTAATCTAAATTATGTAAGAACCCTATTGAGGGTTCATCTCTCTCCATACCTAGTTAGAGTGCTGCATACCAGTACAATAATAGATGGTGGTACGCATATCCGAATGTATAAATGCATTTATATGAAAAACATGTTTTTTAAAGGGTGATGTATTATACATGTTTTTATATGTATTACACATAACAGTTAGCATATATATGGGAGGATTAGCAGTCCTACATTTCCAGATCGCCGGAAGCTAGAGATGGTCAGTTTCAGCTTAGCGGCAAGAATGGTGGACCCAGATCGAAGGTGTAGTAGCCCTTAGGGCTTCTCCTTTCGGTTTGTTCCTACTCTACAGTAAAATAATGGAAAAAGATGTTTAGTTTAGTAGGAAGGGTAATTTGGTCAATAGATGATACATTCTAACGTTTTTAATGTAAGGTTAACCGACTGGGTTTACTTATTGAAGATTTTGGAAAGTAGGAGTGGCATGCGTAAATATCCAAAACTCACAAATGTTTTTCTAAATACTTGAAAGCTCAGGGGAAGTATGTGTAAAAAAACCCTTGTTTAAATTTTTTTCAATAATAAAAACCCTTATTTTTTTGGGTCGAAAAAACCCCTTATTTAAATTATATAAGAACACCTATTGAGGGTTCATGTATATCATAATTAAAATTCATTAATTCATGAATTGTGGTCTATGGAGGACTCATGAAGTCCAGTCCAGTAGTTTAATTAGTTCATCATGTCAATTATTTTCCAAGGTCCATTGGCTAATCAAATTGCTCATTTTATAACCCTCTAGTTAAATAACCCTTGTTTTTTTCTAATTGGGAGAATATCCCTCCTTATAGTATATAATGCATATAGAGTTAGGTCTACTAGAAGCAAAAAGGACATATGTCATCACCTAATCTTCTGGGTATGTGACACATACTCTATGACTAGTGCTTACAAAAAAAAAAAATCGAGGACTAGTAAATCGGCTTTTGGGTCAAAAATTAAAAAAAAAAAAATCTAACTTCACAAAAAATGTGAACCTCATGAAGACACAAGCCCTCCCACCCTCCATTTTTTTTTATCAGTCATGAACACACAACCCAATCAAGCTATCAAAGAAATAATTTAGATGTATCATTCCCCCTATTTATAGGTTTCGATGCGAAGAATCTTGTGTGATGTGTTTGTGTGGGTTGTATGATATATGTTTCATATATTTAGTGAGGTTAGCTATTGCGTCAAGAAATCGTCAGGCGGTCCTTCAAGTGCCGTAACCTGCAAAAGGACCAAGGGATGACAAAGGAGAATCGGTGTGGTTCCGGCCTAGGACTCTCCAATACCAAAGTCAGATCTCCTGAGCAAACAGATGAATAAAGTATTCAAGATGAGTTTAGATGGGTAGGGTACCTTCCCTTTTATAGTAGAGCATGACGGTGTGGAGAGTCCCAGTGGATGGTGAGTAGTCCTCGTAATTGATAGAGTCCCTGGGTAGCAGGGTTCATCCTTGATTGGTCGTCTTCCCGTGAGACGTAGTGTCATGATAGACTTGATAGTTGTCTTCCCGTGAGACGTAGTGTCATAATAGACTTGGTATCCTTAATGGATAGACCTATCTATGTGATAGATGAGGTTCTCGATGTATGAGTCCGTTCAGACTACGTAACTAATAGGCGGTGGCCTAGAATCCTTTGTGATGGGACATGTCTTGTTGTTGGTGGTGGTGGTCATCGTATTTGAGGGAGACTGCGCCCAGAGGGGTTCGTCCTAAGGGTAGACTGCACCCAGGGATGACTGTGCCCGAGGGGATCCACACCGAGGGCTTGTGGTTCGCGCCTGGGGTCTGCGGTCCGCGCCCGGGGACTGCAGTCCATGCCTGGGGTCTTTGGTCCGCCCCCAAGGCCTGCAGTCCTTGCCCGGGGTCCGCGCCTGTGTCCGGTCTGGGTCAAATCTCTCCTTGGTTCGCCTGTTTGGTTCTGGTCCTGAGCTGGACCTCCTTCCTGGATTAGGACACGTGGCAGCCCCTGGTTGGTCAGGGTGATTTTGGGTTCATCATTTGCCCCCCACTCTCTCAGAACAGAGTGCCCAAGAGAGTATCCTCTGTATTTTTGTACCACTTAAGGGGCTCACGACAAATAATCTCTTCTCAGAGGGTGTGCCTGCAAATTAGTTGGTCAGGGAGAGGTTGTGGGTTCAAACCTCTCCTCTCCCATCTTTTTGTCTTTTATCTCTTCTCTTTTGTTTTCTTTTTTTTTTATTTAGATATATGCTCTTGTCTCTCTCTTCCCTTTTCACTTTTCCCCCTTTCATTTCTCTTCCTCTCTCTCTTGTTTTTTCACTTATGCCCCCCATGTGTTTGTTCCTGGGTTACAATGAACAGTAGTGCCTTCCACTTGTTTGCTTGATTTCACTTGCCCATTAGCTTTGCTTTGGTGGCTTGCTTAGCATCGTGCCCACGGTCTTACCCATTGTGCTATGCATTTATCACTAGTGCCTCGACCCTTGCTCGTGTGAGGTCGATGCCTGTCGCATTTTTAGTCCGCGCCTCTCTTCCCAAGTTACGCCCGTGTGAGGGCGACGCCCTCCATTTGCACCCACGTGGGGGGTCGATGTCCATCCTCCTTGGTCCGCGCCTGGTGCTCTCGATCAAGCCTGAGCCTTGTCCGCACCTGAGCTTCAACCAAGCCTGTGCTCGACAGCGCTTGTGCGCGATTCACGCCTATGCTTGACCGCGCCCGGGCTCGATCTGTGCCTGTGCTAGTCCACGCTCGTGCTCGATCTACGTTTAGAGCTCTGTCCAGGCCTGGGCTCGATCAGCCCTCAGAGCTCGTCCGCGTTCATGCTCGATCGCGCTTGGGCTCGATCAGCGTTTGGAGCTCTATCCGCGCCTGTGCTCGACTGCGCTTGGGCTCAATCAGCGCCTGGAGCTCTGTCTCTCGCCTGTGCTCAATCATGCCTGGAGCTCTGTCCGTGCCTGGGCTCGATCCACGCCTGGAGCTCATCTGCGCCAGTAATAGATCCGCGCCTATGCTTGACTGTGTCTGATCTACGCCAATGCTCAACCGCATCTGATCCGTGCTCGTGCTCGACCACATTTGATCCATACCCGTGCTCGACCGAGTCTAATCTGCGCTCGTGCTCGACCGCGCCTGGTATGTTCTCTTTCTTTTTTTTTTTGTGGCGCCTTTCCTGATTGGTGCGCATATTGATGGTTGCAGGTTGGCATCCCTCTTCTTACGTTGGTTGCCTGACTTTGGGAGACCGTCACTCTGAGTAAGCAGCTAGCCTGCTTCATTGTCTATTCATGTCGTCGTCTAGCGACTTAGATTCGACTACTGTAGTGGTTGGGTCTTCTGGGGAGTCCTCTTCGGGGTCGTCTTCCCCTGCAGACATCTCCCCCTCATTGTCTTCCCCTGTTGCTAGTGATGGAGAGGAAAAGGTTTTTGGAGACTCCGCCCCTAGTAGGGGTCATAGGGTCTCCAGGGCTTCTACTTCTGTTGGGGATCCTAGGAGTAAGTTGGCTCACATCCCTAGCATCGTGACCACTTCGGACTTGGTGTCACTTCATCGAGTGTTCCATATACCTTCTGAGGTCATGCTTCTCGTCCCCGGACCCTACTATTGTGCTTTTTCCCATCGAGTGGATGCGGTCTGCCTTTACCGTATTTTCTTCACCCATTGTCTTCGCTTCCCTATCTCCCATTTTGTGGAGTTGGTGTTGGAGCACTGCGTCTCACCCATGGGCAGGTACTACCCAACTCTTGGCGGGTCATCCTGGGTTTCTATGTGTTCTTTGCCCGGATGGGGTGTGCTGCTACCATTTCCCTGTTCTCGTACTTTTACGTGTTGAAGAAAGGGGAAGGTGGGTGCTACCACTTTGCCCATCGTCTCCCTAGGGGGTCACTTGCCACGCTCGATCCTCTTGTGGGGATCACTAGCTCGGTGAAGTATTGGAGGGACCGCTTCTTTTTTGCCATGGTCCCTCGATGTGTACTACGGTCTACCTGGGAGGCCATTGATGTCAAGAGGGTGAATTGCTCTCTTGAGTTGAGCGACTTTGAGCGCGACTCCCTCCAACGATGTCAGGGATGCGATCCGTTCGACATCCGTGAGTTGGATTTTGAGGCCTTCCTATGTCTTTGGAAGCTGTGTCCTAGTAAGATCTTTGGTTTCTTAGTATTTGATGTTTGCATCTGTATTTTTCTTCTAATGTACCTGTTGTCTGACTTGTCTTGTGTTCTTGATTGGGTGTCGTTATGCAGTGGACATACGACCGGATCTCAGTGTCTTCCGCTCTAACCAGCGAAAGAGAGGTACTCAGACTGCCCCCCCTGAGGATGGTTCTTTTGCTGTCGTTCCTCTAGTTCCTACTTCTTCTCCTTCAGTGGTCATTGGAACTAAGCGGAAGGGGGGTCCGAATCCTCCCAGTTCAGTGAGAATTGGGTTGCATGTAATCCTTCCGTAGTTACCTCCTATTGCCGCTGCGTCTGGGTCTTTCGTTCCACCTCCCTCCAAAGGCAAAGGGGTGGTCTCCTCTTCTGTTAGCGTGACTACTGATCTGCTGACCTCATCCCCTTTGGTGCTTCCTTGGGATCTTCATGAGGGAGCGATGTTGACCAGCCGTGGTGTGTCTCGGGAGTGGCTAGACATGGGAAGGCTTCCCGCTGAGCATTCAGTCATATAGGGGTTTAGAGACGCCTTCTTGGCACAGACCCTCTATCAGGACATCGCTTCTGTGAGTCGTGCCTCTCAATCCTCTGCTTGTTGTGTTGTTGCTTTTCTTGTACTTGGGATGATTTTTTACGACTGTGTTGGTTGCAGGTCCAGCATCGTGCCACGGAGGCGGTGCTTCACCTTGAGAGCTCTGCTTTTCGGGAGATCCAGCTGAACAGCAAGCTACAGGGCTTGGAGAAGGAGCTTCAAGGGCACAAGGTCGCACAGGAGGAGGCCGTTGCTCGTGAGAGGAGTATGGCTGAGGAGCTCAGGGTTGCGTTTGCTGTGTTGGCCCAGAGCTCGATTAGGGTTCATGCCCTGGAGGAGGAGCTTCACACCTTGAGGCAGAGTCATGACATTAAGGTGTCTGAGGCTGGTGAACGAGCAGTGGCAGCGTACCAGTAGTCCCATGAGATCATTACATACTTCTACCCCCAGGAGATATATGATGCAGGCATCCGGGACTTAGTAGTTTGCGTTCTGCAGAAGACCCCCGATTATGACTTCTCGGGGATCTCGGAGGTCACTACGCTCCTACCTGCGACCGCAAAGGTGACTCGTGTCTCTCATGAGGATGGTGTCGTGGTGCCAGAGGAGGATGCGGTGTTGCCAGAGGAGGGTGTTGCTCGCCCACCTGAGGCCGATATGATGTCCCCTATAGGGTCAGATGTGACCCCTCCATCAGATGCTCCTTAATTCTATAGGTGTTCTAGATGTTGAACTTTTGGATTTTTAACTTTGAGTTATAATATTTGTGACCTCTTTTCTAATTAGGTGTAGTTAATCTTTTACCTTCTTCGCAGTGTGTATGGCATATCTTCAATAGTTATTTGATCGTCATTGCTTTTATAGTTCTCTGACCTTGTTACTCCGGGTGGTCTACGGACCTTGGTGATCGATGGGTTTTGGTGGCATTGCGCCTTGGTGGTCGACGGACCTTAGTGGCCTTAAGCCTTGGTGGTCTACGGACCTTGGTGGTCAACGGACCTTGGTGGTCTACGGACCTTGGTGTGGTGGAAGTGATTCGATTAAGTAGAAGTAGACGAGTATACCCGAAATCAACTAGACGTTGAACTTTTGGATTCCGAACTTTGAGTTGTAATATTTGTGACCTCTTTTCTGATTAGGTGTAGTTAACCTTTTACGTTTTCGCGATGTGTATGGCATATCTTCAATAGTTATTTGATCCTCATTGCTTCGATAGTTCTCTAACCTTGTTACTCTGGGTGGTCTATTAACCTTGGTGATCGACGGGTTTTGGTGGCATTGCGTCTTGGTAGTCTACGGACCTTGGTGGTCGATGGATCTTGGTGGTCAACGGACCTTGGGGGTCTACGGACCTTAGTGGTCGACGGACCTTGGTGGCCTTAAGCCTTGGTGGTCTACGGACCTTGGTGTGGTGGAAGTGATTCAATTGAGTTGAAGTAGACGAGTATACTCGAAATTAACTATTTACTTCAAATAAAAAGTTTCAAATTATCCTTGAAAATTGCAACCTACTGTGTACCATGGCTGACAGCCGACTCTGCTACTGCTACTGCTACTACTACTCTTACTGGTGGTGTTGCTTCAGTGCTTCTACTGCTACTGTTACTGCTACTGGTAGTACTTCTTTAGGTGTTCTGAGTTCCAAGTGCGGTTTATCTTCTTGCCCCCCAGACTTTTCAAGCGATAGGTCCCTGGACGTATCTGCTTGGAAACTATATAGGGTCCTTCCCAGTTGGCTGACAGTTTCCCTTCCTTCTATGGCTGTGATGCGCTGGCCCTTCTTAGGACTAGGTCTCCCTGGTGGAATAGCCTCTCTCTCACTCTGGCATTGTAGTACTTGGTTGTGCGTTGCTGGTATGCTACTTTCCTTAGGAGTGCCTTCTCTCAGACCTCATCTATGAAGTTTAGGTTTGCCCGTAGTCCATTGACATAGGTGCGTTCGTTAAAGTGTAGTACTCTGTGGGACATAGCGAGGACCTCTACTGGTGCTAGTGCCTCAGTATGTATGCTAGGTGGAATGGGCTTTCTCCTATGGGTATCCTTACTGTGGTTCTATACACCCACAGAACGCTTGGTAGTTCCTCGACCCACTTCCCCTTGGCTCTTTCTAGTCTTTTCTTGACCCCTTCTAGCAGTGTTCTGTTGGTTACCTCCACCTGACCATTGGCCTGTGGGTATGCTACCGATGCAGGCCGATAGTCAATGTTGTAGCTCTGATAGAATGCTCTGAATTTAGGGTTGTTGAATTGCTTGTCGTTGTCTGAGACTAGGATCTTTGGTACTCCGAACCTGTAGATGATTTCATCGCGGACAAACTTCTCCATCTCATTCTCTGTTATTTTGGCCAGTGGCTTAGCCTCGACCCATTTAATGAAGTAGTCTATAGCGACGACCAGGTACTTCCTGTTCCCTGATGCTATAGTGAATCGCCTAGGATGTCCATCCCCCACATGGCAAAGGGGGTGGGATTGAGGATTGATGTCAGTTTGGTGGCGGGTAGATGGGGTATTGGGGCAAACAACTAACATTGCTCATACTTCTTGGCATACTGTATTGCTTCTTCTTGCATTCGTGGCCAGTAGAGCCCCTGGCGAAGGACTTTGTAGGCTAGGGCTTGTCCCCCCATGTGGCTTTCATAAATCCCTTCATGGACCTTTACTAGGGCGTACTGGGCTCCTTTGGGTCCTAGGCACCGAAGCAGTGGTGTTGTGGCCCCCCTCTTGTATAGTACTTCATCTAGGATGGTGTACTTTGCAGCTCTCATCCTTACCTTCCTTGCCTCGACCTTGTCTTCTGGTAAGGCGTCGTTCTGTAGGTAGTTGAGTATAGGGTCCATCCAGCTAGGCACTTCCTCAATCTCATTGACATGTTTCTCCTAATACATTAGCTCATGTAAGATCTCAATGTAGACTGCACTGGCCAAGTTTCGGTGCTCATCATTGGCTAGCCTTGATAGGGCATCGATGGTGGCATTTTCGATCCTGGGGACTCGAACCATCTCAAACTTCACGAACCCCTCGATCAGCGCTCAGGCGGGTGTTAGGTATGACGCCATTCACTCATCCTTCGCCTCATACTCTCCATTCACCTGGTTCACTACAAGCTGAGAGTCACTCCGGATGGATAGGTGTGTTACTTGGGTGGCTTTAGCTACCCGGAGTCCAGCTAGTAGTGCTTCATACTCTGCTTCATTATTGGATGCTTTAAAGGTGAATCGGAGAGCATACTGGATTAGAAATCCCTCGAGGCTGGTGAGTATGAAGCCAGCCCCACTTTCTATTGCATTGCTCGAACCATCCATGAACATTTCTCACGATCCTCGATCATGCTCCTCTGGTTCTTCTGCTTCTGGTTCAACCTCAGATAAGGTGCATTCGACGATGAAGTCCGCCAAAGCTTGGCCTTTGATGGCCGCCCGTGGTTGGAACCTGATGTCATGCTCACTCAACTCTACCGCCCAGGCTATCAGTCGTCTGGAGATGTCTGGCTTGTGGAGTACCTTTTTTAATGGTAGGTCGGTGAGTATTGTGATAGTATGGGCCTAAAAATATGGTCTTAGCTTCTTAGCTGCGATCACCAGTGCATAGGACACCTTCTCAATCCTTGTGTACCTAGTCTCTGCATCGATCAGAACATGGCTGACATAGTACATGGGTCTCTGGACCTTACCCTCTTCCTTCAATAGTGTGGCGCTTACGGCAACTGGGATGGCAGCTAGGTAGACCTGTAGCTCTTCATTGGGCTCTGGTCGCCCAAGCAGTGGTGGGCTCTCCAGGTACTCCTTCAGTTCTTCAAAGGCCTTCTGGTACTCCTCTGTCCATGCAAAGTCCTTTAGACTTTGAAGGTTCTTCAACGTCTTGAAGAACGGTAGGCACTTGTCTCCTGATCGTGATACGAACCTTGAAAGGGCTGCGACCCTTCCATTCAGCCTTTGCACTTCTCTGACTGTCTGAGGGGGTGCCATCTCTTGGATGGCCTTGATCTTGGATGGGTTGGCTTCTATTTCGCGTACTGAGACCATGAACCCTAAGAATTTCCCTGACGTTACACCGAAAGCGCACTTTGCGGGGTTTAGCCTCATCTGGTTCCTTCTCAGTACCACGAATGCTTCCTCCAGGTCGGATAGGTGTTGGTGGGCTTGGACGCTTTTCACGAGCATGTCATCCACGTACACTTCCATGTTACGCCTGATCTATTCCTCGAACATCTTATTGACCATCCTTTGGTAGGTGGCCCATGTATTCTTCAGTCTGAGCGGCATGACACGATAGTAGTAGTTCTCCTTGTCCGTTCAAAATGCGATGTAAGACTCATCATCCTCATGCATGAGGATCTGATTGTATCCTGAGTAGGTGTCCATGAAACTCAACATCTCATGGCCAGCAGTAGCATTGATCAATAGGTCTATCCTGGGCAACGGGTACTCATCCTTTGGGCATGCCTTGTTTAGGTCTGTATAATCGACGCAAATCCTCCACTTCCCGTTGGGCTTCGACACCATGACCACATTCGCGAGCCAGGTTGGAAACTTTTCTTCTCTAATGAACCCAGACTGGCTCAATTTCTCGACCTCTTCCCTGATAGTTGCTAGTCGATCAAGGGTAAAGTTGCGCCACTTTTGTTGGATGGGCTTCCTGGTTGGATCGACATGTAGCCGGTGTTCTGCTATGGCCCGTGGTATGCCCGGCATGTCAGAGGCCGACCATGCAAAGACATCCATGTTAGCTTGGAGGAGGTGTCCAAGCTCATCCTTCTGCTCCTTGCTCAATAGCGAGCCAACCTGTATAACCTTGGAAGGGTCATCCTTGCTGAGTGGCCATGGGATGAGGTCTTCCATTGGCCTTCCCCTTCTCTCTGTCAGTTCATCTCTCTGGTCACTGACCAGGTTCTCTATGCATAGTGCCATCCTGCGGGTGTTACCATTATTTATCCCTTGGTTTCTTCTGATCTCCCCGGACCTCGCCTACCCCATTCTCAGTGGGGAACTTCATCTTTTGGTGGAGTGGTGATACGACTCCTCTAAGGGCTATAAGAGATGGTCATCCTAGGAGGCCATTGAATGACACCATGGACTTGACGACCATGAAGTTGACCATGATCGTTACTTAGTGAGGGTGTACTCTAAAGGTGACAGGCAGCTCTATGGTGCCTCTGATGGAGGCGGTAGCACCCTAGAATCCATGGAGGTAGGTTGGCTCTGGATTGAGTTAATCATCTCCGAACCTGAACTGTCGGTAGGCTTCCAGGTAGAGTACATCTACTGATGCTCCTATATCTATCAACACCCTGTGTATAGGTCAGTTGGCTACCTCCACCTGTACTACCAGGGCATCCTCGTGTGGGAAGCTCAGCCCTTTCAAGTCTTCATCTGAGAAGGAGATTATCGTCTCGGTCTTGGCTACTTTGCTTGGCTTCTCTGCTACCCCCACGAACCTGGCATGGGCTTGGGCCTTCCTAGTAGACTCCTACCCTGGTCCTCCAAGTATGGTGAGGATGGGGGCTCCCTTGGTGCCACTAGGCTCGGCTACATCTCTCCGCTCCTCTGGGCTGTCTCTCTCTTGATTTGTCCTTCTTTCTTCCTTTCTGGGTTCTTCTCTCTCTCGGTCGACCTCTATCTCCTTGACCCGAACGGCCATCACATCTCCCCTTCACGTACTTGTTCAAGCTCCCTGCTCTTACAAGCTGCTCTATCTCCCTCTTCAGTTGGTCGCAGTCTTCTGTATCATGTCCATTCTCCTTGTGGAAGAGACAGAACTTGTTGGGGTTACGCTTCTTGGGTCCTGCTAGCATGGGTCGTGGCCAACAGAGTAGGTCACGATCTTGAATCTACATGAAGATCTGAGACCTGGTAGTGTTCAGTGGTGTGAACTCAGGACTGCTTTCTCTATCACTTCTCTTTGGACGACGGTCTGTTCTTCCTGATGGGCGGTCACCCTTCTCCTGTTGACATTCAGTCCTCGACCTCTTACTTTCTTTACGGTAATCTGGCGCTAATCTCTTTTTGTCTTGTGGCTTGGCCTCTGACACCTTCTTCCTAGCCTGTAGTACTTCAGCCATATTGGCAAACTCATTGCACAGGAGCTCCTTCATAGTCCTGGTCTCATGACCTGTCAGGTCCTTGATCAAGTCCAGGTCTCTAATGCCTCCTGCCAAGGCTGCATGCTGGGTCTGGTCGTCTAAATCTTGGACCTCCAAGGATTTCTTGGTGAACCTGCTGACATACTCCCTGAGGGACTCCCCAGGGTTCTATACCACGTTCAGTAGATTGACCGTGGTCTTCTTCTACTTGATGCTGTTCTGGAAGAGGGTAACGAATTGTTCGCACAGTTCTGCTAACTAACCTATCAACCTCGATCGTAGTCTGGAGAACCAGGAAGTAGCTACACCCTTGAGGGATGTAGGGAATGCTCGGCAGGAGACCACATCCGATCCACCATACAGTGTCATCATACCATTGAAATAGTTGATGTGGTCATTAGGGTATGTGGTACCACTATAGAGTTTGAAGGTGGGTAACCTGAACCTAAAGGGGAGTGTGGCTGACATGATCTCTGTTGAGAATGGGTGTTGCCCGGGTATTGAGTGCGTCTCGCCCTTGATCTATTTCTTCAACCCTTCTAGCTTCTCGTCCAGATCTTGGAGTCTTTTGTTGAGCTCTTCATCCCATGTCTGTCCCTCACGCCTGGCAGGACGTTCACTATGACCACGTTCATGCCCTCTCCTCGAAGTCCCCTCCCACCTTGAGTATTGGAGGGATGGTGAATGGTCACATCGCAATGAACCCTGGCATGATCGTGAGGGGCTTTCTTCTCGGTCGGTCTGGCTTCGCCTTGGTGTGTGACTTCCTCCTAGTCGACCTTAGAACACAGACCTCCTAATGGACCCTTCTCGGTTGGGTACCACGGACTGGTGTGATCATGTTCTCCCACGGTCTGACCGTACTGGAAGGTCCGTTGTTCTCCTGGGAGGTTGGGAAGGCTCCCCTCGCTGCCTGGTATGCCTCTCTGACCTATCACCCCTGAGAGGTGACCTCCTAGGGCTCCGCTCTTATCGAGGATCCATCCTATGACTATGGGATATTGCACGCTGCCTCAGGTAGTCGAGGAAGAGTTGTTGGTCATGGAGGATCTGTCGCTACAAGTCATTGATCTGACCCACAGTCGCTGGTGCGTTGGGATCAAGTATTGGCTGCACGGTGGCTTCAATGGCTACATCAGGGTTGAGGTCAATTACCCCAACTTGTTGGTTCTCGGGGACCTCCCTCTCCTAAGAGATATAGTCAGTGGCTCTGCGACGTGAACAGTCTCGAGGAGGTGATCCGTTCCCCTCCCTCACAGCATTGTTGGTGGAGGGAGTGGTCTTCTTACCTCGTGGTGCCATAAAGTAAGTAGGAAAACTAGCTGGTAGGTACGATGGCTAGCGTCGTTCCCACAGACGGTGCCAGTTTATTGCATCAAGAAATCGTCAGGAGGTCCTTCGAGTGTCGTAACCTGTAAAAGGACTAAGGGATGACAAAGCAGAACCGGTGTGGTTTCGGCCTTGGACTCTCCAATGCCAAAGTCAGATCTCCTAAGCAAACAAATGAATAATAGTATTCAAGATGAGTTTAGATGGGTAGAGTACCTTCCCTTTTATAGTAGAGCATGGCGGTGTCGAAAGTCCCAGTGAATGGTGAGTAGTCCTCGTAGTTGATAGAGTCCTTGGGTAGCAGGGTTCATCCTTGATTGGTCGTCTTCCCTTGAGACGTAGTGTCATGATAGACTTGATAGTTCGGGGCGCAGTCTCCCTCGAATACGGTGACTACCACCACCAACAAGATATGTCCCATCACAAAGGACTCTAGGCCACCGCCTATCAGTCATGTAGTCTGAACGGACTCATACACCGGGAACCTCATCTACCATGTAGATAGAGGTCGATCCAGCAAGGATACCAAGTCTATTATGACACTACGTCTCACGGGAAGACAAGTGTCAAGTCTATCATGACACTACTTCTCACGGGAGGTTCATCCCCGGGGTAGACTACGCCCAAGGAGATCTGTGATCGGGGCCTGCGGTCCACGGTCGGGGTCTTTGGTCTGCGCCTAGGGCATGTTGTCCATGCCTAGGGCCTACGGTTCGCTCCCGGGGTCTGCGGTCCGCACTTGGGGTCGACGGTCCGCATATAGGGTCCGCGCCTGTGTTCGATCGGGGTCGAATCTCTTCTTGGTTCACCTGTTTGGTTCTGATCCTGAGCTGGCCCTCCTTCCTAGGTTAGGACACGTGGCAGCCCCTAGTTGGTCAAGGTGATTTTGGGTTCATATTGTTAGGCGGTCCTTCGAGTGTCATAACCTGCAAAAGGACCAAGGGATGACAAAGGAGAACCGGTGTGGTTCTGGCCTAGGACTCTCTTATGCCAAAGTCAGATCTCCTGAGCAAACAGATGAATAATAGTATTCAAGATGAGTTTAGATGGGCAGAGTACCTTCCCTTTTATAGTAGAGCATGGTAGTGTGGAGAGTCCCAGTGGATGGTGAGTAGTCCTCGTAGTTGATAGAGTCCCTGGGTAGCAGGGTTCATCCTTGATTGGTCGTCTTCCCATAAGACGTAGTGTCATGATAGACTTGATAGTTGTCTTCCCGTGAGACGTAGTGTCATGATAAACTTGATAGTTGTCTTCCCATGAGACATAGTGTCATGATAGACTTGATAGTTGTCTTCTCGTGAGATGTAATGTCATAATAGACTTGGTATCCTTGATGGATAGACCTATCTACGTGGTAGATGAGGTTCTCGGTGTATGAGTCCGTTCAGACTACGGCGGTGGCCTAGAGTCCTTTGTGGTGGGACATGTCTTGTTGGTGGTGGTGGTGGTCACCGTATTCTAGGGAGACTGTGCCCAGAGGGGTTCGTCCCCGGGGTAGACTGCGCCCAGGGATGACTGAGCCCGAGGGAATCCACGCCTGGGGTCTGCAGTCCGCGTCGGGGCCTACAGTCTGCTCCTGGGGTCTTCGGTCTGCGCCCAGGGCCTGCAGTCCGCGCTTGTGTCCGGTCTGGGTCAAATCTCTCCTTAGTTCGCCTGTTTGGTTCTGATCTTGAGCTGGCCCTCCTTCCTGGGTTAGGACACGTGGCAGCCCCTGGTTGGTCAGGGTGATTTTGGGTTCATCATTTGCCCCTCACTCTCTCAGAACGAAGTGCCCAAGAGAGTATCCTCTGTATTTTTGTACCACTTAAGGGGTTCACGACAAATAATCTCTTCTCGGAGGGTGTGCCTACAAATTAGTTGGTGAAGGAGAAGTTATGGGTTCAAACCTCTCCTCTCCCATCTTTTTGTCTTTTATCTCTTCTCTTTTTTTTTTTTTAGATATATGCTCTTGTCTCTCTCTTCCCTTTTCACTTTTCCCCCTTTCATTTCTCTTCCTCTCTCTCTTCTTTTTTCACTTCTTGCTTGGGCTTTGAGCTAGGTTACTATTCATTATGCCCCCCATGTGTTTGTTCCCGGGTTACAATGAACAGTAGTGCCTTCCACTTGTTTTCTTGATTCACTTAGCCATTAGCTTGGTGACTTGCTTAGCATCGTGCCCACGGTCTTGCCCATTGTGCTACGTATTTATCACTCGTGCCTCAACCCTTGCTCGTGTGAGGACGACGCCCATCACATTTTTGGTCCACGCCTCTCTTCCCAGATCACGCCCATGTGAGGCCAACAACCTCCATTTGCACCCACGTGGGGGGTCGACGTCCATCCTCCTTGGTCGCACCTGGTGCTCTAGCTCCAAGCCTGAGCCTCGTCCGTGCCCGAGCTTTGACCGCGCCTATGCTCGATCGCGCTTGTGCTCGATTCACACCCAGGCTTGACCGTGCCCTGGCTCAATCCGCGCTCGTGCTCATCCGCGCTCATGCTCGATCCACACCTGGAGCTCTGTCTATGCCCGTGCTCTTTTTGCTCCTGGGCTCGATATACACCTGAAGCTCTATCCACGCCTGGGCTCAATTTGCTCCCGAAGCTCGTCCGTGCCTGGAGCTCATCCGCGCCTGCTCGACCGCATCTGATTCATGCCCGCGCTCAATCGCGTCTGACCCGCGCTCGTGCTCAACTGCGCCTGGTAAGTTCTCTTTCTTCTTTTTTTTTTTTTTGTGTGGTGCCTTTCCTAATTGGTGCTCATGTTGATGGTTGCAAGTTGGCATCCCTCTTCTTGCGTTGGTTGCTTGACTTTGGGAGACCGTCGTTTTGAGTAAGTAGCTAGCATGCTTTATTGTCTATTCATGTCATCATCTAGCGAGTATGATCCGACTACTGTAGTGGTTGGGTCTTCTGGGGAGTCCTCTTCGGGGTTGTCTTCCCCTGTAGACACCTCTCCCTCGTTGTCTTCCCCTGTTGCTAGTGATGGGGAGGAGGAGGTTTCTGGAGACGCCGCCCCTAGTAGGGGTCGTAGGGTCTCCAGGGCTTCTACTTCTGTTGGGGACCCTAGGAGTAAGTTGGCTCACATCCCTAGCATCGTGACCACCTCGGACTTGGCGTCACTTCGTCTAGAGTTCCATATATCTTTTGAGGTCGTGCTTCGCATCCCCAGACCCTACGATCATGCTTTTTCCCATCGAGTGGATGAGGTCTGCCTCTATCGTATTTTCTTCACCCATGGTCTTCGCTTCCCTGTCTCCCATTTTGTGGAGTTGGTGTTGGAGCACTGGCGTCTCACCCCTTAGTAGGTGCTACCTAACTCTTGGCGGGTCATCCTGGGTTTCTATGTGTTCTTTTCCCGGATGGGGTGTGCTGCTACCATTTCCCTATTCTCGTACTTTTACGTGTTGAAGAAGGGGGAAGGTGGGTGCTACCACTTCGCCCGTCGTCTCCCTAGGGGGTCTCTCGCTGCGCTCGATCCTCTTGTGGGGATCACTAGCTCGATGAAGTATTGGAGGGACCGCTTCTTTTTTACCATGGTCCCACAATGTATATTGCGGTCTACCTGGGAGGCCATTGATGTCAAGAGGGTGAATCGCTCTCTTGAGTTGAGCAACTTTGAGCGCGACTCCCTCCAACGATGTCAGGGATGCGATCCATTCGACGTCCGTGAGTTGGATTCTGAGGCCTTCCTATGTCTTTGGAAGCTGAGTCCCGGTAAGATCTTTGGTTTCTTAGTATTTGATATTTGCATCTGTATTTTTCTTCTAATGTACCTGTTGTCTGACTTGTCTTGTGTTCTTGATTGGGTGTCGTTGTGCAGTGGACATATGACCGGATCTCAATGTCTTCCACTCTAACCTGCGGAACAGAGGTACTCAGACTGGCCCCCCTGAGGATGGTTCTTCTGTTGTCGTTCCTCCGGTTCCCACTTCTTCTCCTTCAGTGGTCATTGGGACTAAGCGAAAGGGGGGTTCGGATCCTCCCAGTTCAGTGAGGATCGGGCTGCGTGTTATCCTTTCGTGGTCACCTCCTATTGCTGCTGCTTCTGGGTCTTCCACTCCACCTCCCTCCAGAGGCAAAGGGGTGGTCTCCTCTTCTGCTGGCTTGACTTCTAATCCGCCGACCTCATCCCCATTGGTGCTTCCTTGGGATCTTCAGGAGGGAGCGACGTTGACCAACCGTGGTGTGTCTCGGGAGTGGCTGGACATGGGAAGGCTTCCCGCCGAGCGTTCAATCATACAGGGATTTAGCTACGCCTTCTTGGCACAGACCCTCTATCAGGACATGGCTTCTGTGAGTCGTGCCTCTCGATCCTCTGCTTGTTGTGTTGTTGCTTTTCTTGTACTTGGGATGTTTTTTAACGGGTGTGTTGGCTGTAGGTCCAGCATCGTGCCACCGAGGTGGTGCTTTGCCTTGAGAGCTCTGCTTTTCTGGAGATCTAGCTGAACCGCAAGCTGCAAGGCCTGGAGAAGGAGCTTCAGGGGCACAAGGTCGCATGGGAGGAGGTCTTTGCTCGTGAGAGGAGTATGGCTGAGGAGCTCAGGGTTGCATCTACTGCGATGGCCCAGAACTCGATTAGGGTTCGTGCCCTGGAGGAGGAGCTTCGCGCCTTGAGGCAGAGTCATGAGGTTGAGGTGTCTGAGGTGGTGAGGGAGCGGTGGCAGCATACCAGCAGTCCCCTGAGATCATTGCATACTTCTACAATTACAATCAAGAGATAAATGATGCAGGCATCCGGGACTTAGCAGTTCGCGTTCTGGAGAAGACCCCCGATTATGACTTCTCAGGGTTCTCAGAGGTCACTGCGCTGCTTCCTGCGACCGCGGTGGTGACTCGTGTCTCTCATGAGAATGGTGTCGTGGTGCCAAAGGAGGGTGCGGTCTTGTCAGAGGAGGGTGTTGCTCGCCCACCTGAGGCCGATATGATGTCCCCTGTAGGGTCGGATGTGACCCCTCCATCAGATGCTCCTTGATTCTACAGGTGTTCTAGACATTAAACTTTTGGATTCCGAACTTTGAGTTGTAATATTTGTGACCTCTTTTCTGATTAGGTGTAGTTAACCTTTTACCTTCTTCACGGTGTGTATGGTTTATCTTCAATAGTTATTTGATCCTCATTGCTTCGATAGTTCTCTGACCTTGTTACTCCGGGTGGTCTACGAACCTTGGTGATTGACGGGTTTTAGTGGCATTGCGCCTTGGTGGTCGATGAACCTTGGTGGCCTTGAGCCTTGGTGGTCTACGGACCTTGGTGGTTGACGGACCTTAGTGGTCGACGGACCTTGGTGGTCAATGGACCTTGGTGGTCGACAAACCTTGGTGGTCGACAAACCTTGGTGGCCTTAAGCCTTGGTGGTCTACGGACCTTGGTGTTCAACGGACCTTGGTGATCTACTGACGTTGGTGTGGTGGAAGTGATTCGATTGAGTAGAAGTAGAAGAGTATACCCGAAATCAACTATTTACTTGAAATAAAAAGTTTTAAATTATTTTTGAAAATTGCAACCTACGGTGTACCATGGCTAACAGCCGACTCTGCTACTAATACTCTTACTGGTGGAACTGCTTCAGTGCTTCTACTGCTACTGTTACTGTTTCTGGTAGTACTTCTTTAGGTGTTCTGAGTTCCATGTGTGGTCTATTTTCTTGCCCCCTGGAGTTTTCAAGCGGTAGGTCCCTGGACGTATCTGCTTAGAAACTATGTAGGGTCCTTCCCAGTTGGCTGACAGTTTCCCTTCCTTTCGTGGCTGTGATGCGCTGGCCCTTCTTAGGACTAGGTCTCCCTGGTGGAATAGCCTCTCTTCGAAGTCCCCTCCCGCCTTGAGTATTGGCGGGATGGTGAATGGTCAAGTCGCAATAAACCCTGGCGTGATCGTGAGGGGCTTTCTTCTCGGTCGGTCTGGCTCTGCCTTAGTGTGTGACTTCCTCCTAGTCGACCTTGGAACACGGACCTCTTGATGGACCCTTCTGGGTTGGGTACCACGGACCGGTGTGATGGTGTTCTCCCACGGTCTGACCGTACTGGAAGGTCTGCTATTCTCCTAGGAGGTTAGGAAGGCTCCTCCTGCTGCTTGGTATGCCTCTTTGACCTATCACCCCTAAAAGGTGACCTCCTAGGGCTCCGCTCCTGTCGAGGATCCGTCCTACGACGGTGGGATGTTGCACGCTGCCTCAGGTAGTCGCGGAAGATTTGTTGGTCATGGAGGATCTGTCGTTGCAAGTCATTGATCTGACCCACAGTAACTGGTGCATTGGGATCAGGTGCTAGCTCCACGACGACTTCAATGGCTACACCAGGGTTGAGGTCAATTACCCCAACTTGTTGGTTCTCGGGGACCTCCCTCTCCTGAGAGACATGGCTAGTGGCTCTGCGACGTGAACTCTCTGGAGGAGGTGATCCGTTCCCCTCCCTCGCAGCATTTTTGGTGGAGGGAGCGGTCTTCTTGCCTCGTGGTGCCATAGATAAGTAGGAAAACTAGCTGGTAGGTATGATGGCTAGCGTCGTTCCCACAGAAGGCGCTAATCTGTTGCATCAAGAAATCGTCAGGCGGTCCTTCGAGTGCCGTAACCTGCAAAAGGACCAGGGGGTGACAAAGGAGAACCGGTGTGGTTCCAGCCTAGGACTCTCCGGTGCCAAAGTCAGGTCTCCTGAGCAAACAGATGAATAATATTATTCAAGATGAGTTTAGATGGGTAGAGTACCTTCCCTTTTATAGTGGGGTGTGGCGGTGTGGAGAGTTCCAGTTGATGGTGAGTAGTCCTCGTAGTTGATAGAGTCCCTGAGTAGCAGGGTTCATCCTTGATTGGTTGTCTTCCCGTGAGACGTTCTGTCATGATAGGCTTGGTAGTTATCTTCCCGTGAGACATAGTGTCATGATAGGCTTGGTAGTTGTCTTCCCGTGAGACGTAGTGTCATGATAGGCTTGGTATCCTTGATGGATAGACCTATCTACATGATAGATGAGGTTCCCGGTGTATGAGTCCGTTTAGACTACGTGACTGATAGCCGATGGCCTAGAGTCCGTTGTGATGGGACATGCCTTGTTGATGGTGGTGGTCGCCATGTTCAAGGGAGACTGCGCCCAGAGGGGTTCGTCCCCAGGGTAGACTGCGCCCAGGAATGACTGAGCCTGAGGGGATCCGCGCCCGGGGCTTGCAGTCTGCACCCAGGCTTGCAGTCCGAGCCTAGGGTCTATGGTCCACGCCTGGGGCCCAGGGTCCGCGCCTGTGTCCGGTTTGGGTCGAATCTCTCCTTGGTTCGCCTGTTTGGTTCTGGTCCTGAGCTGGCCCTCTTTCCCGGGTTAGGACACATGGCAGTCCCTTGTTGGTCAGGGTGATTTTGGGTTTATCATTTGCCCCCCACTCTCTTGGAACGGAGTGCTCAAGAGAGTATCCTCTGTATTTTTGTACCAATTAAGGGGTTCACGGCAAATAATCTCCTCGGAGGTTGTGCCTGCAAATTAGTTGGTGAGGGAGAGGTTGTGGGTTCAAACCTCTCCTCTCCCATCTTTTTGTCTTTTATCTCTTCTCTTCTCTTTTCTTCTTTTTTTTTTTTTTTTTTTTTTTTTTTTTTTTGGCACCTTTCCTGATTGGTTTGCATGTTTGATGGTTGCAGGTTGGCATCCCTCTTCTTGCGTTGGTTGCTTGACTTTGAGAGACCGTCGTTCTGAGTAAGTAGTTAGCCTACTTCATTGTCTATTCATGTCGTCATCTTGCGACTCTGATCCGACTACTGTAGTGGTTGGGTCTTCTGGGGAGTCCGCTTCGGGGTTGTCTTCCCCTGCAGACACCTCTCCCTCGTTGTCTTCCCCTGTTGCTAGTGATGGGGAGGAGGAGGTTTCTGGAGACTCTGCCCCTAGTAGGGGTCGTAGGGTCTCCAGGGCTTCTACTTCTGTTGGGGATCCTAGGAGTAAGCACAATCGTCGGGTTCAGGGATGCAAAGCACAACCTCAGAAGGTATATGGAACTCTCGGCGAAGTAACGCCAAGTCCGAGGTGGTCACGATGCTAGGGATGTGACCAATTCGAAACTCTATAAGCTCTATTAAATGGATAAAATTTTGTGGCAAACTAGAGGGTACATGAATTTTCTTGCCGCCCATATGTGGTCCAATCCCAGCCACCCTGTATTAGGCAATTTATTGCAACGCATGAATGCCCAAAAATAATAAAAAGAGTGGTACACGTGGTGGGTGTTCATGGGCTACAATAAATGGATCCAGATCCTCTATTGCCAAGCTGCTCGGCAGGACCGTGGTGCCAAGACATGGTGAGGCGCACAATAACCACCTTACCCCAACTTGGGCAAGGTGCTTAGGCATGGGTAAGGCAGTCATTGCACGCCTCACCGTGTCTTGGCAACACAGTCCTGCCGGGCAGCTCTGCAGTAGAGGATCCAAATTGACAATAAATTGCCCAGTACACAAGGTGGACTGGGATTGGATCAAATACGAGCAGGAAAATTTCTGTTACCCAGTTTGCAACAAGATTTTATTCTTACCAAATAACCATCAAAAGATGAAGGTAGTTAAATTTTATTTTAATAATCACACAAACCACATGTCAATCCCAAAAGGTTAGCCGGATGAAGCTCGTTGTTGCTCGTGAGACATATTTTTAATATGAGACGTTGTAAATTAATCTTGGCAATGGGTTCTCTGAGCAAGTGGTATGAAGTGCATTAATGAAATGCAACAGAACGATTTCATGCATGTGATGGCAGCAAAATTATTCAATGAGAGAGAGAACCCTCCCCCTTTTTTTTGGGGTGGAAGAGAGAACCCTCCTCTGATGCCATGGAAAACTAGGAAAAATGTTTTTCTGTCTCTCTTTTTGTTTTGGGTAGAACTCTCTCTCTCTCAACATGTCAAAATTTTAGCCAATAAGATCAGAAAAATGATTGTTTTAGCAAGGCTTTTTTTAAGGAAGGAAAAGAAAAGAAAAGACGTGGAAAGAAATCATTACACAAAATAGAGCTTAAGCTCCACCAAAATAGGTTGACTCTTCATAATAATGGACGTCAGTGGTGCCAATGTTTAAAAAAACAGGCTCAAGTAGGTGGAATTGGCCGATAGGGATCAGATTTGATTGCCTACATTTCTTGGCAAGTAAATGGAATTGGCCACATACTGAGATATCTCATTTCTTGGTTAAGGATTGTGGTATCACACCATTCAATACTATGGGCCACACTAGGGTTCAAAGTATCGGTATCTTATCATCCCTCCGTTGCATATATTCTCTCTCTCTCTCTGCATTTCATCTTTTTTTAATGGAAATTTGGCATTTCATTTTATTCCACTTAATTTTTCTTTATTAGGGTTTTAGAAGAAGAGCAGGGGTTGGCTAACATCATCCCTAGAGTTTTGGATTTATTTGAATGTGTTAGAAAAGAATGGAGATTTCCTCTTTCATTCATATCTTATTTGCATGTTAGTGTTTTGAAGAACATAAATATGGAATTCATGGTAGCATGATAAGAGCTAAGGTTTCCCACACCAGTAAGGTTTTCCAACATCACTAGTTAAAAACCCCCCATGGTTTTTTAGGAGAAAGTTTTAACGTGTCGCCACTACCAATTAAGAACAGTTGGCCTCAAGAGGCTAAGAGCCAATTAGGAACTGGATTTACACACCTTCTATTTTTTACAACAAAAGGTAGGTGACATTCTATCATTGTCACTAACTTGCCATTAGGCAGATGGGATATTCAAAGGCAGCTCCATCACCATTTGATAGATGATCCATAACCATGTCAAACTGGTCAAGTTTCAGCTTCAACCAATTAGTGGAAATGAATTAACAGAAAGGCCTGGCACACTTCCAATTCTAAGAAATTTTGAACTCAAATCGAATCTCATAGATAAAGCACAATGATGGAAGTACTATCTCAGCATCCGTATCCCTATCTTTGAACAGAAAAAGTAGGACCAAGACAAGTCATCACAAAGTGATAAATAAATAAAAAAAAAAAGGATTTTGAGTCATCGCAAAAATGGTTCCTATTCCACCTCAAGCAGGCTCGGCTCTATGGCAGAGCCAACCTGAAAAATAATCATCTCTTTTAATGTTGTCGCACCTCAACCCTCTTCTTCTGCCAGAGACGATCAAGTGCACTGTCAGCATCTCCCTGCAAAATAAACAACCACTATTATTAATAGATGCATTTCCTTGAACCAAAACAAGATGCTAAATCAAAACACCCAAAATCAAAGCAACTATAAAATCACACACTGAAATTAGGAAACAAAAAGGCAAAAACTATCTCAGAGACTGAAAAAAAACCATAAGATGGAGGACAAGTATACAAGGTTTACAGACAATCCTAGTAAATTCATGGTATCAGTTCATAGCACTCAAACCATGCAACAGATAACCCTAGAACCATTGAAGTCTCAAAACCTCGACAAGATCCAAGAACCAAAACTCCCAACATGACCGGGCCAGACATAGATATTCAACCCAACCCTCACAACAAACTGAGCTGGGCACCAAAGTGCATCCTAACACACGAAACTGAAGTGGAAAAGTCATTCTGACAAGGCTGCCACATCTCCAGTCAAGCAACTCATCCTTGAAAATTGAAATATCCAATTGAAAATTAACTCCACACAGTGTTTGCTGATGGTTATAATTTTTAATATTGAAGCTAAAGTGATATTCAACTAGATTTAGTCCCAAGAGCCCTGAGGCAACCCATAAAAGATGTACAGTGATAGAAATGCTAACTTCATCAAATAGCCATCCGTAGAGAACATAAACGACATGGTGAATTTGTATTTCAGTCAACAGAGAAGCCCGTTAGCCTTCATGTGAAATTCTAATCACCTAAATATTAACTTTTCTCAACTTTAATCTTCAAATAATATCATAGACAACCAATTAAACTACATAACAAGACGTGGGCATCCCTTATGCCCTAAATTTCACAAACTTTTATACCTCCTCTTCAATGAAATCAACAACCTTGATCTACTAAAATATTATTCTTGGAAACTTCGCTTACTATTTTAAGGTCATTGATAATTCACTCAACTAGTAACCAGGAAAGATTCCACAGTGACTGTTAAGGATTACCAAAGAGTCAAATATCCAGAGATTTACCCCATTCACATAAAAAAGTCACATTAGTGCCTTAGCACAAGACTCTGGGTAGTAAATACAGCAGTGAAACCAACCCAGATGTTGATCCACCCATTATTAGCCAAATAATGCTAAAAAAAAAAAAAAAGGATCAAATGCAAAATCCTTTAAAATAAGAAAGAATTAGTCACCAAATTGCTAAGATCTCCAAACAATAGGACGTTAAAAACTTTGTCTGACTTCATCAGTGCATAAGATGTATCCAACATTACCCTCCAGGCAGAGAATTCAGCTTAACATTACCCACCAAAAGCCAGAAAAAAATGTGGAAAGCACAATTCAGTAAATATTTTTCAAAATTCCCAGACCAAACTTCTAAGGGCTTTGGCATGCAAGGCAGGCTACAGGAACATTGCACCCAATCATCAGGACAAAACATGAGTCCGTAACTTGCACCAGTACTTCGGCAAAAAGCAAGGTTCAGAGCTCGATATAGTAACGGAAAACCTCCAATATCAAGTTATCAACTACCAAGGTACAAAATTTAAATTACCTCTGATTAAAAAACACACTAAGTTCAATTAAATATACAAATAAAGAAGGTTCTTCCCCCAACAATTGAGGTTCCCAATCATTCAACAGCATCATAAATTCTTCGTAAGCTTCAGCTAAACTCATAGTTATCAAGGCGTCGCCATGGCATCCAGGCGGTTTTAGAGGGTCTAGGCGGTTGGACGCTTTAGTCAGTAACAGAAAGGCGAGCGCCTTGGACACCAAGGCGTCGCCTTAAGCGCCTTGGGATGCCTTTTCTTCTGGGCAGTCACCTTAGACCCTTTTTTTTGGTTTACTTTTGTTTTTTAATTTTTTTTATGTTTTAATAAGATATTCTAATTGGAAATATCTCATTGGGGGTGTATTTTTAGTTCCATGCTCTGAGAAGCAAGGAATCATAAGTAAAGAATTAAAACTTAAAATAAATAAAAAAACTAAACCTAAAAAGTAACTTATCAAATCGAATTCCTTCACATTCCAAATCGAAAGAACAAAAAAAACGAAAGAGAAGAAGCAGCAGCAGCGGCAACGGCGACTTGCAACGGCAACTTGCAGCGGCGACCTTGAGACTTCCTTCGAGGCTTCCCTGAGTTCTCTCTTAGTCCTCAGTCCTTCAACCCCTTTATTTCCGAGTTGCGACATCTCAATATCTCATTCTCAATATCCAGAGAAAAGAAGCAGCGGCAACGGCGACTTGCCGGAGTTGCAGGCTTGCAGCGGCAACTTGAGAGTTGAGACTTCATCACTTCCCTCTCAGTCCTCAGTCCATCAAGGTTTCTAAAATCCGTGCCCTTCATTTCCGACATCTCATTCTCCATCTCCACCCCCACGGGTTTCCAGCGACATCCCCTGCCCCCACCGGTAAGTATTGTAATTTTGTGCACTTATGCATTCTTTTTTTTTCTTATTCTTCTAATATCCAAAGTCCAAACCCTTTTCTTCCAACCACATCTTTCTATTTCTTCCTTTTGCAGCGGAAACCAGCTGTCTTCCTTTACTCCGGCGACAAATTCTGGCCAGCACTGCTGTAAGTCAGTAAGCGTTTTGATTTTTTTTTTTTTTTTATTTCAGTTCTTCTCTTTTGATTTCAGTTCTTCGTACTCCCTTTCTTCTGGTCTATTTTGTTAATGATTAAAGATAAGGTACTGAATCTGCTGTTTCGTTGCCCATATCTGTTCTGAATCTGCTGTTTCGTTGCCCATAATTTTTCTTTGAAAAGATAAGGTGCTCCTACACCTGACTTGTATATTTATTCCTTCAATCACCAGAAGCACCTTGTTGCTTCATCCATCCCTTCGGCCCTTCCTAATTCTATTGGCAATATCCTCTTTAATTTCCTCACACTGTGGATGATTGAACGAAATAAAGAAAATGGGTTCTTGGGGCATCTCTTGGTCATTTATGCAATTAATTTTCATATTTATATGCTATATTGCTATGATAATATGATGAATTTAGTTTGTTAATTTGTTTTTTTGGATGAATATCTTGCATTGGTTTGACTCTTTAATATTTATTTGGCAAAGAAGTAGAATTATATAATTTTTAATATGCTATTTGTGCCAAATAAAATGGTTATATAAAAAAAAGAACACTAGAACGCCTTGCGGCCGCCCTATCGCCAAGGCGCTTAAGAAGGCCCTCAAACGCCGTGGTCGCCTTGCCGCCTTGATAACTATGGCTAAACTCATACGGAAAGAACTTCTCCACTTCCCAAAGGAAAATGCAAGGAATGATAGTTGTCATAGGAGTTCTACTTCCCCCCCCCCCCACCCCAAAAAAAAAGAGCGAATCATGCAACAGCATCATGAAACTTAACCGAACCTTCAGCTAAACCTAAAGAAGAAAGGAAGACCTGCCAGACATTTTGAAAGAAAAAACACAGAACCGAAGTATGTGACAACCATCTCAGTTGCCCTTAGGCAGTACTGACAAATGGCTGTTGTTCAGAGGCTGCTAATGATCACACGGTCACTAGTAGGGGTCAATTCAACAACATCAGAAAATTCAACTTGCTAGACATTGGCCCTTCCTTTTTAAATGAATATCAATTTCTGTTGCCAATTTTCCTTTCATGTCGAGGCAACTGCCCTTGTTTAGACTTTAGAAAAGAGTATACCAAGAGAAGATTTCACATGAAACACCACATTGCTAGTTAACTTCCAGGTTTTTCTATCCCAAGAAAATGGCGCTGAATTTGAAAAACAATTAAATATAACTGCATAGAGCTGCTACTTAGCAATCATCTAGAGCCCTTCTTACGTAAGTGTCACAGCCAAGGAACCAAATCATAAGAAAACCTACAATTTCTTATAAGCTACCAAGGAGAATTAAAATACCTTCAGAGGTACCTATGCTTCTCTTCCCGACTAAATGACCTTCAATTCTCTAGAACAATCTTCTGCTTGCTTAAAAGCTACCAACATTAAATACCTATGCGTCTCTTCCCGACTAAATGACATTCAATTCTCTAGAACAGTCTTCTGCTTGCTTACAAGCTACCAACATTGAATAGGAGGGGGTTAAAATACCTGCCCTCAGAGGTACCTATGCTTCCCTTCCCAATTAAATTACCATCACTTCTCTATAAGAATCAGACCAATAATTTAAATCCTTCATTACAGGAGTGCAAAGTGCATAATTAGTGTTGGAATTCATATTCCAACATACTAATAAATAAAAATAATGACCGCAAACAGAATGACTAGTGCGCCACCAACAATAAAGTGCAGGCTGTTGCAATGGAATAGAGCATCAGTTATTAAAGAACAGTAAAATGAGCAAGAACAACAACCTGAGCTCGGACAAAACCGCAAAGTGCAAAGGTACTAAATTGGCCAGTATATTCGCCATTCTCATTCAAATGCCCAACATTAATCTGGACAGAAGCGTGGTCCTTTGAAGTGATCAGCCTATTAGTAGCAGAACTGTAAAACACATACATTGCAACGAATCATCATACACATTCATGCCCGATTGAAACTTAAAGATTTTAGCAGGAATGAAAGTTTCTAAGATTAAGTACGGAAGGATAGAATATAGAGAGTATATTCACCACTTCCTGGGGATGTAAAGATCCATGTTTTGGCCTTCCTCGTTCTGCATCTTGACAAATGCTTTGAATTCTCAAAACAGGAAGATCGAGAAACCTGCATCACATCCATCATTCAGTACGCATCGGTAAACACAAAAAAGAGACGCCATTGTTGTATGATTAAGGTTTGAACATTCATACCAGGTATAATCAATTGGAAGTTTCAAGCACGTTGATGCCACAGAAACCTTAAATTGTTAAAAGGAGTAACAGAAACTGAGAGATTAACCAAAGACAGTTAATGTCGAGAGAAGACGAACCAGACGCAGGAGGAGCTTTACTAGGGTTGAGAAACGCGCGGGTGAGCAGGGAGGGACTTTTGAGAAAGTTTTCCTTGAAAACCCTAAACGCTTTCGTTTAAATATGTCAATTGAGTTGGGCTTCTACATCGCCCCATGTAATTTATAAAATGGAGTACAAATACCTGAATTAGTTATCTTCATTTTTCTACATACGTATTCGTTTAGAGGTGTTCAGAAAAAAATCCAAATACTCCGATAAAAATCCGTCTAGACGAAAATTTGAATATTTAATAATAAAAAATTAAGTAAAAGGGACGGTTTTCAAGCACGATCGTGTATAAGAAAAATCTTTTACACTAGTTTTTAGTAACCGTCAGATTGAATTGTTTTAATCTGAACCATCCAAGAATAAAGTAATGATAGATACTGCTCCTATACGATTACCTTTCGGTTATTCTTTCAAATACGTCTGCAAGACTTTGTATTTATCAACAATGAATAAAAAAAAAGGGAACAACAATGATTAGAAGAAAAAAAAAACTGCAACTCTTTTTTTTCAAATACTTTTGGCCTGCAACACCCTTTTCCAAATAAATTCTCTTTTACGCAGAACACTCTCTCTTCTTCAAACTCCGATTTCTTTCATCTCGATCTCAACTCTCAATCGATCACACGAAAGCTATTTGGATCCATTGCTTAGGAGTTTTCTCACGGTACAGGTAAGCTATCGTTTTCCACTCCCTATTGATCTTTGATCTATCTGAATTATTTATTTATTTATTTTTGCACACACACACCACTTACCCATTCTTTTTAGATAAGGTGCTTCTTAGTAATTTTAGGGCTCCTTCTTCGTCTTCCTCTCCTTCTCCCTTTCTTCTCCCTTTCTTCTTCCAGTCTGGATCGTGGATTTGTGTAAATTCCTAAAAGATTCCCTCACAATTATTTCCCCACTATGTTTCTTCCTCGCCTCATAGGAAGGAGTTGCAGAGCTTGGTCCCCATTTGATTCATTGACTTAACCCATTCAATGAGGGTTTCAGTCTCCTCCATCGATCCTTGCTGGTCAAAACTTGCAGTGGCAAGGACATTAGTAACATTATGTGAGAAATAGCTACTAACTGAGAAGGCTCTTTTACTGGCTTAGCATTCTTTTTCTTCGATGCCAGTACTTCCGATTTGGTTGCTAGAGTTGCTACGCACTTCAGGATCCATCGACAGAAACATTTTCTGATTGGGCCTCAACCACCATGTATTGATTTCAATTAATTCTTTGACTATTGGTGGAAAACCAAAGATTTGGCTTTGAACAGATGTGAAATGAGACCCTCAAATGGCGGTAATGTCATTGATCAAATTTCAAATTGGATGATCCTCATCCATGTTGACCTCTTCTCTTAGGATTTCTTTGTCTTCTAACAATTTGGTTTTGTGATTGCTTTCTTGTTTTTTGTTTTCTTAATGGTAGTGACTGCTTTGTTAATTGTTAGGGACAATTAGTGATTTCTGCGTTTTACTCTTTTTTTCATATGATCATAAGCTTTCAAATGGAAAATGTAACAGTTTTTTTCCCTCTCTTTCTCTCTCTGTCCCTTTTCCTTATTAATTTCTTTATGGTTATTTTGGCTGGTTGGTTTGGAATTTATTTGTACAGGTATTCCCTGTTTTTAGGTTTGTGGTTTGGTGCATTACTATCCCAAAAAGGAGAAAAAATCTTTCCTATTTTGGTTTTATTTATCTGTTTTATGTACAAACTGCTGATCTATTCTCAATAAAAGCCAACTTTTATTTTTTCAGATTGATATAATGTGGGCCATCCCACTGCTCTTGTTTGGGAAGTGCTCCTGTGGATCCATTTCCATTCTTTATCATCAAATCTAATACTTCTTAGCCTTCCAATGTCCATATTAAATGTGCCAATGTCTTTCTTAAATCTTCTTTAGATTAGGTCTTCTTTAGATTAGGTGTGACTTCAACACTAGAAAAACCTTCCCTGCATCATTTTCAAAGAAAGCATTCAACTTTTGTTGTTTCTTGTGTGGAGTATGAACCCCCTTCACTGCCTACCCTATGTTACCCATGTTCCGGGGCAGGCCAAAGGTCGAAGGAGGAGGTGGGTTTGAGAAAACAGAAGGGTGTGGGTTAGGGAAATACAAAGAGAGGGAGGGAGGAGTGCCGGATCGGAAGGGAGAGGGAGAAGAGAGGTTGGATTAAGTTGTAAATTTACAGTAATAGTCCCCTTATCCTAATGCCACGTCATCATTTGATGGGCAAAAAAATCCGGTTACAAAATCTGTTTGTAACCTTCTTGGTTACAAACAAATGCACCTCTGAATTTATTTATTTATTTTTCCTTGGAGCATGAGTTGTTGTTTTCTTTGAGACTACTCTCGAAGTATCTTCTCACTCTATATAAATCACCATTTCATAGAAGCTAATTTTTTTTTCATAGTGCCTAGGGCTTTCTCATGGTTTAGCTAAACTTTCATTTTCCACGCCCTAGCACTTTCCAATCTTTCTATTTTTATTTTTGGCTTGAAGTATACATTCAAATTGTGGATTATTGTTTTCTTTGCGACACTTGAAGCTGAGAAGTTTAATCTTGTTTCTTTTTTTTTTCTCCATATTCGTAGAGCATAGTTGATGTTTTGATAAGCTATCACCCTCCATGTCCTAACGCTCTGGTCTGTTTATACGGAAGAAGTCTAGAAAATCACTCCCTTCTTTGTTTTTTCTTCCCTGAATTTTCTGAAATTCCTCTTCTTTTGCTTAGAGTCTGTAATTGAATTGTGGGTTATTATATTCTATTGTGACACTCGAAGCCTATGTTCTAGGAAGTGGGACTATTTGATGCTTGATTATTGTTTTGTAAGGTCAAAAGTTGAAACCATTTAATCTTGTATACAACTGATTGTTGTAAATGCAGGCATCTCTGATCTTATCTTTCAATATGGATACATCAATAGTCAATACCATTCCTTACATGGAATAAGGTAAAATATGGTAGTCAATATTAACTTCATATTTATTCTAATGCCTAATTGCTTAATACAGTTTTTGTTTCTTTTTCCATTTTTTTTGGTAATGGCGATATCTGATCTAAGCAGAGGATGTGTATGGGAATGTTGGCATGACAGATGTTGAAAGAGCATTAGAATTGGAAGTAAATGAAGTGGAAGCTGAGGAAGCTATAATAGAAGAATCAGAAGTTAATAGAGAAGCATTTGAATTTGGTACCCATTGGGAAACACAGTAATTCTGCTTTGGGGGGTGATGACAATGGTTTTGAATATGTGAATGCTACTGAATTAAACATGTATAGTTTAGAATTGGACTTGGACAATAATGGAAGCTCATCTCTTAAAGAAGCTCCCATTGATCATCAAGCCACACACCCATCTTGTGTCCACGAAATTGATGAGAGTTTACTACCTTATATTGGGCAAGATTTTCTAGATAAGGAGGCAGCCTATCAATTTAATAACAAATATGCCAGGGTAATAGGGTTTAGTGTTCGAAAATCCCGGGTAGAGCGTTCACCTAAAAGGATGGAACTTGATGGAGAAGGTGTCATATTGTCTAGGGAGTTTGTATGCTCACGAGAGGGTCACAAGCAGGTGGACAAAAATGTTGGAGTTAAGGAACAAAGTCGACATGATGAAGTTAGAATTGGATGCCCTGCTTCTTTCCAAGTTAGAGCCATACATGGAGTTTGGGTTGTTGATAGATTTGTTAAGTAGCACAACCATGACCTTGTGTCTAAAAAAGGCGCATTTCGTCTCCGTTCACATCAAAGTATGACTGATAGTGTGAAAGGAATGGTTGATAACTTACTAAGTTGTGGGTTTGGTTCTTCAACAATATTTGATGTTGTGCAACAAACATTAGGGGGTTGTGCTAATGTAGGTGTGTCGGAGCAAGTATTTATGAACTATTTGAAGTGAAAGAGTAGCAAGTACTTAGTTCGAGATTGTAAGCACACGCTACAATACTTTGATCGTGCTTAATTACAAGATCCCAATTTTGTGTACTCAATATCCACAGATGACGAAGGTACGCTGAATCGAGTATTTTGGGCCGATGGGAGGGCAAGGGCTACATATGAAGTGTTTGGGGATGTCGTGGTTTTTGACACAATCTATAAGAAAAATAGATATAAATGGCCATTTGGTCCATTCACTGGCGTTAATCACAATGGTCAATCGATTCTATTTGCGTGTGGACTGATATCTGATGAGACAGATGTATCGTTTGAGTGGTTGTTTAATGCCTGGAAAAGGGCAATGGGGGATAGAGCACCACTTGCAATAATCACAGATATGGGTAAGGAAATCATAGCATCAATCCCTCGTGTGTTTTCAGAGTCAAAACACCGATTTTGTTCTTGGCATATTGGCAAACACACAATAGAACACTTGGGGAAGTTATTTAATGCAAATGAGGATTTCAAAAAGGATTATAGGTATAGTTTATATCGGACAAAGACTCTGGAAGAATTTGAGATATGTTGGATGGATATGTTGGAAAAATATCAATTGACTGAACAAAAATGGTTGAAGAATATGTATGCTTTATGTGAACATTGGGTGCCAGTCTATTTACGAGGGACCTTCTTTGCTGGTATGAGTTCTACGCAGCGTAGTGAGGGCCTCAACTATTACTTCCGAGGTTATTTCAAACAATCCACCCCACTTTGGAGGTTTGTTAAGCAATATGAAAGGGCAGTCGATCGTCGACGTGAGAAAGAGGTTGATAAGGATTTTAGGACATTGACTACTACCGCAAACTTAACTTCAGGGAGCCTAATTGAGTTGCAGGCTTCAAAGGTTTATACAAGAACAATATTTGAGATTTTTTTACTTTTACCAGAGTTCTTTTTTGACTGCGAATGAGTACCCTTTGATGGAGATAGTCGAAAATTCTATGTTGGCCCTGTCAATGTTCTAGATGAGCATAGATGTGTTGTGACATAAAATGAAGCCCAAGATGAATTAGATGTACGAATTCATGGGGCTTTGTTGCAAGTATATTTTAGAGATCCTCCAAAAGCTTGATTGCCAAGAGATTCCATCGAAGTATATACTAAAGCATTGGACTATTGATGCTAGGAATATTATGAGTGCTCACGACGACAGGGATGAGCATACGATGGGTGCTATCGCTCCTCATTATTTCTGGGATTTGCAAGATGCCATTAAGAAAGTTATGGGTGTTGCATGCTTGTCACGAGAGCATTGTGATGGTGCAATTCTTGGTTTGAAAGAACTTTTTCAAAAGCTTACCCTTATGCCACCTCCTATTGTAACACATGTTTCACAAGACTCCACACTGTCTAGCCAGTTTGTAGGACTTGGTTATGAGAATGATTGTATTGGCGCTCCTAAGAATCCCCTATGAACTACAACAGTTGGCCATCCTAAGCAGTCCCGAGAGAAGCATCCTATGGAAGAAAATAATAGGAGACAAAACAAATGTTCGATTTGTAAGGAGCTTGGGCACAACCGGCTCACTTGTAAGAATGTATGCTTTAATTGCATATCTTTTAAACCATCATACGCACAATCAATTGTAAAGTTATTTGCCAAATTTCTTCCCCCACTTATAACCTAAATATTTTGTTATATTTGACTCAATGTTTGGTGTTGCAAACGGGGGTTACTATAGCGGAGGATGATCCATGCTTGTACCACTCCACAATTAGTGAAGTAAATGGTATGACTATAGAGATTCTTCAGTAGGATTTGAAATTGTTTGTTTTGGGGTAACTGAATGAATCATTAAATTGGTTTAAGACTGTTAACTAATACTCATCCAAAAAAAAGAAAAGGGCTAACTAATATAAGATAGGAACCGTTTATATCCAATTATAATTGTTTCATTATTCTTTTACATAACTACTATTTACACTACTGATTTTTCTTTACACCTGAATAGGAGAGGAGCAATCACAGGGGCAATGACAGACAAATTATTCTCCCAGCTTGATTAACATTAAAATTTCTTATTCCAATGTCTATCCATTTCAAGGCATATATGAATTTTCATTTTTTACATTATGTAATTGTTTATTACATGCGTGATTTTCTTGGGTTTAGAGATGATGAGACAAGATGTACTCTGATATTGCAGTTGTGTTATGAGTACTAGTTGCTTTTGAACGCAGCTTTATTCAGTTTCTTCTGGTTCTGTTCTGCAAGTTGATATCTAGGACTTAGAGTGCCGGTCTAACTTCTAAATTTAGTTGGATTATTGGCTTCAAATGATTTACTGGGTACTAACTTTACTCATTTGGTAATGAAGCAAAAGAAAAAAATAAATCATGGGAGGTGGTTAAAAATAGAGTACCTTTTGATGTTTCTATCCTTTTCAATTAAATTTATCAAAAAAAGAGAACTTTTTGAGTTCAAAGGTAAAGGCTTGTGTCATCTTCTGTATTTCATAATCGAGATTAATTCTATTCACTATGAACTTTATTCTCATCATCTCTTCTAGAAATTTATATTATTCTCTCAAAATGCTATTCCCAAAAAAAGATCAGGAGCTGGGGCTTGCCCATGGTGAAATCCAGGCCTTGAAAGCAACTGATATTTTGAAAGATAAAGCAGTTGAAGAGGTATAAATAGCATCCTCACACACTTTTCACTTTGTTTAACCACTATTCTCACATTTATTTCTGGAACTATTTATTTATTCAAGTATTCCTTTGCATACAATCATGACCAGCAAGGACACAAACGTCGGTGCCAGGTAGTTCTATCTTGTGCTATTATGTTGGGAATGGTGTACTCATGAAGTAGTTGATGATTTAAATGGTTTGGGACGCCCAAGGAGGCACTCATTGTTGTATAAGGGATGTCCCTTGCAACACAAGGTACAGTTCCTCCAACTAATATAATCACTTCGATGAGTAAGATATTCAGTTCTGAGGTTCAAATCCTTTTTTTCTTTTTTTGGGAGGTTTCTGAGACTCACTTCCATGGCTCCTCTGCTTCTGCAAGTACTACTTGTTTGGCTTCCTTGTGCTCTTGCTGGGCATGATTATAGTCAGGCTTTGAGTAAAAGCATTCTCTTCTTTGAAGCTCAGAGGTCTGGGTACCTTCCCAGTGACCAGGGAGTTACATGGAGAGGTGATTGTGGTTTGCGTGATGGGAAGATTAATGGGGTACGTTCTCGTTCCATCTTATAACTTGTTTCAGTTCCATTGCTGATAATCCAAATGGGTTTGTAGGTAAAGCATTTATTATTTAATTTTTTGTCTTGAAATACTCTGTTTTCCAATTGACCCCTTCTTCTTCTGTGTTTTCTGCAAATACATTTCGAGAAGATTCAATTCTGGATTCTTTCTGGGAATAGTTCCAGCTTAATTTTCATTGGAGACCAAATTGAAGCTTCTCTAGTTAATGTTCTCTTCATCCTTTAATGTTCATTTTCTGTTACTAATTGATTTAATCAAACCCCCTCGCCCCCATTTCTTGTATTTCAGGTGGATTTGGCTGGAGGCTACTATGATGCAGGGGACAACGTGAAGTTTGGACTTTCCATGGCCTTCTGAGATTCTGAAACTTAAAGCTCTTATTTTTATTTTATTTATAATTAGCCTCAGTGGAGGAGGTTCTTAAAATCAAAATTTGGACTTAAAGAGGCAAATTGAGATCTGCCAAGCATGGCTCCAATAGCTCCTTTTTGTGGTTAGTATGATTTTGAAATTGAGATGCTCATTAAGTCCCAAATGATTTCATTAATGATGTTAGGGCGAATTTGAAGCTCAGACATTCATTCAATCTGAATGTTTTCATTAATATAGGAAGAGAACAAGATCCTTGATAAAACTAATCGTCAAAAGGTTGCTGAGGTTGAGAAGCTTAGCCAGACCAAACAGGAACGTGAGGAGTCTTTTAGTGGATGCCACTGTTTTATGTGTCAGGATGAGAACAGGACTCTAGAGAGGGAACTCGCAAGAGTGAAAGTTTCAGCAAATCGAGTTGCAGTCGTAGTCTCTGTAGTTTGAAGCTTTACCTTCTGGGGACAACTGTTGTTGTTCTAAGTTCTCCTGGTCCAGAATAGGTAGCACAGTCATTTTCGTTTTTTCCAATTTTATTTTGTTAATACACATTTTAGGGCCATAGATATTTAATCATTTTGTTCTGTTAAGTGGGCTTGAGTCTTCTATTGTTTTGAAATCTCAAACCTCAGGTCCTGCCTGCAGGTCCCAAATGGTACAAAGCATATTCATTATAACTTAAATAGATAGAAAACTAGAAAAGAGTCAATGTTAGGCCATTTGTTTTATCTTGGTGGGTGAAACTGGTTAACATGATAAGTTACACTGAGGGGCTATAAACAGTTATCTAGTTGGGTATGCAAAGTTTACACACTCCATGTTTGAGGGGAGGGGAAGGTAGGATCAGGTGATCAGTCAGTCTATCTCTTCCACAAGCAAGCCTGATTGAAGTGTTTTGGGGGGTTGTCCTAGGTTTATTGGTTTGGTTGTCTGGTTGGGATTTGGTATAATAAAGATTCTTGATTATATGATAATCAGATTTGTGATAAAGCCTATGCATGCCTACTCTGAAGCCTTTCATGAATCAATGGCCGGCCCTACCTCTCAATATGCCATGACCTGTGAATGACTTAGCCATCTTTTGGAATGACAGCCCAAAAGATCAGTGGCCCTACCTCTCAATATGCCATGACCTGTGATTTTCTACTTCGGAATTTGTCAGTGATGAGATTATCTTATATACCCAGCCATCCAATTTGTTGATTTCTTGTGGAGAGTTCTCAATATATTTTTTTTCTCTCCGTAGGCAGATCAGATGACTAGGAACATTAAGTCAGGTTGATTCCATCTAGGAGATCTCATTGACATGACCCATCAAATGTTGTTTTCCAACCCAATGTAGGTTTGTGTTGGATGCATGGGAAACCTTACACCCTTTTAATTGAAATATTCTTCATGGGTAAATGATACAGAGGACTCATTGTTATCTACAAATGAGCTCTAAATAGTCAGTTTGCACAAGACAAATTTCTGCCAATACTATTGAAATATTCTTCATGGGTAAATATTCTTTATGAGTTCTTGATGGGTAATTTGCGGATTTAGATCTCACAGTTTCCATCTTGTTGCACTAAGAATGCACTCCTGGGATCACTTGCCTTCATATCCTTATGATAGATATTTTCATTGATATGTTTGCACTTCTTTTGGTCGCTTTAGGGTATCGATGAGAACTGGTATATCAAGCTGTCATATGCACCGAGATGGATCATATATTTTGAAGGCTCAGGTATTTTCTCTAGTCATTTATTTTCTTTATACTCTCTATTTCCTGTTCTTTTACATATCCAAGGCACAAGTTTCCAATCCCCATAACTCCCAAACTGTGGAGTGGGCCCTTATATCCATTATATCTCTGTTTGATTATGAAAAGTATAACTACAAGTCTACAACTATATATTTTACTATTCTTGCATGTAGATGGACTGAGTGTACTCATCCTATTGGCCTAAAAGATCTGTAATAAGTTCCATGCCACTACTAAAGATGGAACTGGATTTCAAGCAGGCGATACGGGATCTGATAGAGCCCCATTGCTTTCACCGAAAGATGATGATCTTTCAAGTTGGGGCTCTTCTTATGAATCTGTCTCACATGATGAGGAGTATCTTGAACAGTGGCTTACAGCAAGTTCCCTTGATACTAAATCCCTAAAAGATGGGGGAAACAACAATAATCCACGTTGTCTTTGTAAAATATGCTCTGATGCACCAAGGGACTGCTTCTTCCTTCCATGTGGCCATTGTGGAGCATGTTTCACACGTGGAACAAGGTGATTACACTACATGGTACTCTTTTCCTTATTCCATATGAAAGTTAGTTGAGGATCAATGACAACTGATTCAAAAATAACATTGCAGGATTGTAGAGGAAGCTGGCATGTGTCCCATTTGTGACAGGAAAGTGAAGGTGAGGAAGATATTCACAGTCTGAGAGGTGTATATTGAGGAAGATATTCAATCTAAGAGGTGTAAATGGTCGCATCCTTGTAGTAACGACTCCCAACAATCAGTTGGTCACTTGGGGAAAAACCTATCTTTCATTTCAATTATACACTTAAGTGAGCTTTCATTCTGAAGGTGATCGATGATACTCAGTAGCTTTGATTGAAGATGTATAGGCCTCCAATCTATGGGTTTCTCTCCTTTCTGATGAGTCAGGATTGAAGAAAGAATGCTCTGATTCAATATGGTCCACTGCAAAAAGGAAATGGTTGAGCCAAAGATTTTTCAGTTGCAATGCCACCATCTAATAATGCAACTGGATTCAGGAATATAATTTTTTTTTGCATTGAAATAGGAAATTGTTTAAACAACCTGCACCAGTAATTTTATTTTTTTTTCCAATTGTTCTCCCTTAATCTGGAATTCCATTCAAGTTCATGTCTGGTTGTTGTGAGTTTTAGATACACCCTAGAATTCTCTATGGATTTTTGGGTAGATGACATTGCTTCAATATCTACTTCACAATGACAAGTTTTCTGTACTGTTTCATCCCCATATAAATGAAACAGGGCTCACATCATGGGGTCAGAAGTCAGATGCATACCTTGTATTTTTAGACCTTTTTGGGCTTATTATAATCAATACCTTATTAGAATGGATTTAACCTTGAAGCCCTAAAATCAGTCACTTTGGCATTGAAATTTATCCAAGAGTACCTAAACTGGTGAAGTGTCATGGTGGAAGAGTGTTCCATTGGAAGGGAGGTTCAGAGTTTCTTCCTAAGATCTCTTATTTCCTTCTAACGTACTATCTTTAGCACTCTGAATCAAATCAGCAGAGTTACTTGGAGATACTAGTATGGAATTCTCTAGAGTCCAAGCAGGAGATTTAGGTCATCTATTATAATCTAGGAATCAATCAATTGATATTATTTCTTGTGTTAAAGCTAACTTGCAGTTGCTTCCTGCGTGCACTTCAGTTGATGTGATGCTTAATTTTTTAATCTTTGTACTGATATTCATGGTGAACATTGTACGTTGTCATACCTATTATATCCATGATTCATTACAAATCCTTCTTGGAAGGGCTAGATTGTACAATAATAGTTGATACTTGAGAGCCACATAAAGCTTTGAAATTTTATCCTCAACTATTGTTTGCTGAGAGATGTTGACTGTTCCTATTTGGTTGCTTCATTTTTTCTGTTCTTTTGATCAAATATGAATGGGTTTATATCAGCTTCAATTCGATTCAATGTCAGTCGATTCGGCTTTCTTTCATCAGTTCAGACTAGGTTTTGACACCCCTAGTCCTAAATTCCGACGTTTCTCGTCAAGTGTGGTAGGCATGGTTCGAGGAAGCACAATTTCTCATGTTTAGTTGGTGCTCAAATTTCATTAAACATCTCAACTTAAGGTTTCAGTGGAAGCACAATTTCTCATGTTGCAATATAAATCTTTGAATAATAGTTGAAAAGTCAAAATTTTCGACTTTAGTTTCACAGCATAAAAGGAGAAACCGAAGACGAGATGGCAATGGACTCCTAATGAGTTTGAAACTAAATAAAATGATTTTAAAATAGGAAAAAGAATATCCTTTCCCAAAACTCGAAAGAAAACCAAACCATTGGGGGATCTTGGTTTGTACAAATAATTACTAGGATTTTTCTGTGTCACAGTTTAATCGTTTGTCCATTATTTGAACATATTAATGTCATTTTTTCTTTTGGGTACTAAAAAATCTTTGCCACCTGTAAAGAAACTGATTCAAAAAAATCTGAAAATACCATAAGCAGTCAATTTTGTTTTAGATGTCCTAGGTCAGCAATAAACCCATTTGTTGTCTGTAGGTTACGACATAAGTCAAAGATAGGAAAACGTAGTATGATGTAAACAGCAAACTAAATCTTCGCTTATAGAGTTACAGTTAACACTGAAGATTAATGGGAGGAAGATTTCCAAGTTTAATGTCCAAGAAATGAAATATAAATCTCAATTCTGTTCTATTTTCCATCCACTCATACACAGTAAATTGCATTAAGAGAACTAAGATATATATATATATATATACAGTGAAAATATCATGTGTACATAGTATACATGATACATCATCTGTAATACCTGAATAAATGATATTACTATTGAGCCCACATACTTGCAGCTGGGTCCCAACTTTTTGATGTATTGGTTATATAAGTCCATGGCTGATTTAAAGCTGAATAGAGATAAAAAAATATAAAAGTACATATCACAAAGGGCCCAAGGGAGTAGGGAGATTGGCATTAATAACCACCTAGACAGTTGAAATTTGTAGCCTCAACACAATTGTAATACAGGGAGGATGACTTTCCATCAAACTTTGAGATCACTTGATGGGCAGGTAATCCACAATAACATTTCCTCAGTCGCGCAATGCAGATATCAATGATTTTCTTGAACATATTGATCTCTTGGATGATTGGTTGCTCGAGAAATTCAGTCGGCGGCATTCACTGAAAGAATGCACAAGAACACTTATCAGAAGTCCATTGCAATATTTTACACAAAGAAATTAACTAGGCCTGGTTTGATAGCTCCATAGGATGTGCAAACAGTTCATGGTTTAGAGTATAAAGTTCAAACACCAAGGATTCACGTTGAGATAGGTCAAAAGGACTTGGAAGAAACTGTATGTAGCAGAACATATTGCATATGAACCCTCTGACATAATTTTAATTTGAAGATTTTCAGATAGAGACAGGATTAAATTCTCTCAAACATTGTAATTTTAATTTGGATATTTTCACATAGAGATGGGATTAACTTCTCTCAAGAGTATAAAGCTACTTCTTTACAAATCTAGTGAAGACATTTACCTTGGCAGCTTGAATTTCAAGGTCATCTACTTTGATCTCAGTTGATAATGGTCTTAGCATGCATATGAAGAACAAATCCAATGTTCTGAAAGCCACATTGTGTGCATGTTTGAAATTGAAGTGAAACAGACCATGTTAAAACGTTGACACTTCAAAATGCAAATTTAGAAGGCACTTGACTGTTATGATTTCAAAAGGTAAGAAGATATTCAGACTCAAGCAAAACGAATATACAAACTTTTGGATGATTGTTGACATCCAAGGGTCACAAAAAGGATAAAATTTTGGAAGGAAATGAAATGCCTGTTGCATTAAATAGCAAAACTATCATTACTTCGTAGAGAAAAGTTGAAATAGCCAACATAATTCAGAACCTATAACAAAGTATTTCCTGATAACTGAGAACCTATAACATAAGTATCCCAACTATTGATCTTACTCACAATTGGTTGCCACCAAATTCTTGTAGATGAAGTTATCTACAAAGACATAAGCTTCCAACAAGTAGATAAAAGTGAACATGATGTGGAAGCAGAAAATTGAAAGTAGTGCCAGAAATTAAAACCTCTAGTGATTGGAGCAATATCTTCTTGAGAAAACATGGGGGAGGGGAAGGAGATACTCTTTTTCCATATGAAATGATGCCCAGGGGAGGAGAGAATCATTAGATTTTCTTCTGGGTTTCTCCTCCCTCTCCCCCCACCCCCCCCCCCCCCCCAAAAAAAATTCATGGATTTGTCTGCATAGATTGCATTGGAAGAACATAAACATGCATTTAGAAGCAGGAGAGAAAAAAATGTAACCTTTAAAGAACAATATGAAACATTTATCAAAAACTTGGATTCCACACCATTAAGCGCAGCTGCTCACTAGGTGAATGTTAGAATTCTAGAGCCAGTATGTCATCAAGCTTCAGAAAATTCGATCAACATTGTATTAGCGCAGCCAACAATGTACTTCAGTAGTCATGGCCCAACTAATTTGAGATTTTTTCCCTTCTTCAATTGAGATACAAGTAGGCTAATAGACAAGCATCCCTACGAAAAGTTGAGATAAATAGCAGAGTCAACTCAAAGCATGTCAAATTGTCAATATTCATCTGTGTTTGAGGGTATCTTTTCAGACAGTCTAGTAAATTTTTTCCTTGGCATCTTTATTAGGACTTGACGAATGTTAAGAACCTCTAAAGAGCTTCAATTTTCTGGGCTGAATTGTAAACAAGGGTACGAGGACCTTCCACTATATGCTCAATAATTGCCTAAATAGCAATTTTCACCACCTCTCTCTCTCTTTTGTGATAGCATTTTGTTCTTTTAAGAACTAAAAGGAGAAATCATTCTCCATCAACCTATGAGCTATGAAGGTGGAGAAGTGGTGGCTCCTGATTCTCAATACTACAAAAAATTAGAAAACCCTGATCCCTCTGTAAATTTTAATGATTTTGGTATATTTGGGTTTAAAGATTAGCCTCACAAACACTGATTATACATGGAGAATCACATGAATTCCTTTTGAATACCGAATGAGTAAAGTTAGTCCATGAACAATGTTATAATAATTTGCAATGGATTATTAAGGAGATTATAGTGTTACAGATCACATATAAATTAATTGCTTTACTGTGGTGGTAGGTGGTAGTAGTGATTAGTGAATGCTGTAAAAGGTAGCAAGAGACATTAAGAGTATAAAGCTACTGCTCTACAGATCTGGTGAAGACATTTACCTTGGCAGCTTGAATTTTAAGATCATCTACTTTGATCTCAGTTGATAACGGTCTTAGCATGCATATGAAGAATTAAATCACTACCATAACTCACTGGAAAGAGTTACAGGAATTCAATGGACCTCAAATTTTCCAAATATGGGATTCAGATTCAAGCAAGGTAAAATGATATGTCAAAATAAGAATTCATCAAGTCAAAAGAAGGCATACAAAAAGTAAGAGAACTAGAGCTTCTGCCTTGAGCACACAAGAAAATTTATACTAATAGCCTAATACACCATCCTACTATAGAGCATTACTTTCAAAACAGAGCATCACTTACTGCCTTGAGCATACAAGGAAATATATACTAATAGCCTAATACATCATCCTACTATAGAGCACTACTTTCAAAATAGAGCACCACTTCCGTCCCACTCCAAATCCTTCCAAAACAGAGTATCAACATGAACCCTACAAAATGAAAAAAAAAGTTTAATGGTAAGTTCATATCTGAATCAGTAGGGGAAAAAATAACCACCACAATTAAAATACCTGGCCAAAAAGTTGAATATGTGCCTTTGTAGTATGGGTCACGATGCACAAATTTGAAGATTCCAACAGTTGCATCTGCAAGTTCTCCAACACAACACACCATGTTCTCGATGACATTGAACATGTTTCCGATTTCATCCTCTACTTTTGTCAACAGCTCTTCCATCTCATTGTTAGGATTGTCATCACCAACATTCAAGTGATTATCCTCCAAAGCATTGTCATGCTCAGCCCACATAAACTCATTGTCTTCGCCATCTACTTCGTCATCATCATCTAGGATTTCCACTACATCCACCCACTTTGGTGACTCATCTTTATAGTCAATACATGATGATGATTCACCCTTTGGAGAGTTGAACAGCTTAATACCTGATGAACCAACTCTCATAATACGTGACTTGAGTGGTCGTGGAGTAGCTAGAGCTCCCACTGACAACTGGTTTCTTTTTGTTAGGTCACACAATCCAAGATCCAAATTATCTAGGGCTTGGATCATACCTGAATGTGTACGAAAATGCAGCAGAAGAAGGATCAAACACCAAGCTTATGGTTACGAGCACACGAACGAATCTCCACGATCATGACAGGCTTCTCCACAAAGAACTCCACACCACAAAACCCTAGGCAACTGAATGGATACCCTAGGAAAAACACAGAATTTGAAAGAGAGGGAGAGAAATTCTAATCAATTAATGCACACTCTTAGGGTTTATGCCTTATATCTATTTATAGGCTAAACCCTGAGATAAGCCAATCAGAGGAGGGATCGGTCACTTAAGTGACCGTCCTTCTCTCTCTCTCTTGTTTTCAGCTTAGCCGGCCTGCCCCATGTGGGCAGACCAGCTGGGCCTAAGGCCCGTTAACGTTTTACATCTCCCATTCGCCCACACAGGGCGCATAAATTTAATTATGCATTCAAGTTTCTCTCATTCCACATTATCCTCCATACAGGTAATGGGGTGTGCGACTTGTCGAGATGGTATAAGGTAGGAGTACTATATCAAACTTCCATCTAGGCAACATAGTACATCACTCTCAAAAGTCTCAAAATACCCCAAATGATCTACTTACACTCGATCTAACACTCTTGATCCCTCATGATGAGCAGTGTTAATCCTTGGTATGTAATGTACTCATGACTGTGTCGATCACAAATACGACACGTCGCCCGGGCAATGAGTCACATAACAAAGGTGTAACATCCAATGGTTTTCCCTAAGCCCCTCATGTCAATCCAAATATCCCCAACTGCTTTCCCAATCGCTTCCCGCTGGACTGCATCATCTATGGTCCTAAGGAGAACGTCAAAGTAGCGTCATTGGGTGTCTTTCTCATGATATTATCTTAGGTAATAAGAGTACTGTGGGACTAATATAATCCACGTGGCTCACACAGTGACGAAGTAGGGATCCATTCGGTCACTCTCACTATCGATCGGCATGAGCACATGCAGTATGATGTGCATGCTATGGCGTAACTCCCACTAGGGTGGGCATGTCACTCACAATAAATAAACGCCATACAGATCTTAGTCTAGTCGCTACTCTAAGCGCCTAACCTGAGTCTCTAGCGCAGTCACCCTCATGGTTTCTGCCTAGAACCTAACATCTGGCTTCTAACAAGCTACTTAGAAGTGTGGTATCTTCCAAGTTGGATCAAGTAAAGGTCTCATCTTAGCTCTAACTAAGGCGCCATAGAGCACACATGCTCATGGACTCATCTCGCTCGCTACACCCCAGTGCCGAGGCAAATCACTCTTGTGAGTGGGTCGATTCTATGCCTGGTGGCATCTTTACAAATAATGAATGTATACACATAAGAGTACTCAAATAAATATATGCTCATCAATAAATGTAAGAGAAATACAAATAAATGTCCATCACAGACAAAGTGTTCCCAAAGCAAATACATATCAGATCCGCTTGAGTCCCAAGTTCCTAACGCGAACTAGGAAAACATCTCTGGCAATGGGCTTAGTCAACGGATCAGCCAACATATTGCCAGTGGAGATATGTTGCAGAACAACTTCACCTCACGCTACCATGTCTCAAATGTAGTGATACCATATGTCAATGTGCATGGCTCTACCATGGAACTTGGGGTCCTTTGCAAATGCAAGCGTTGTCGTGTTGTCACAGTGTATAAGCACAACATCGTTTGAGTGAGCAGAAACGCTAAGTCTCTGCAAGAACCTCTTGAACCAAACGGCCTCCTGTATTGCTGCCTAACATACAACGTACTCCGACTCCATCGTAGACAGGGCAATGCAGGTCTATTTCTTGCAACTCTAAGTGACAGCCCCACCTCCCAGGACAAACGCATACCCCGAAATGGACTTGCGCTCGTCTCTATCACTAGCCCAATCAGCATCACTGTAGCCTCTCAGTCTCAAGTCTGAACCACTGAAGGTAAGCGAGAGGTCTGCAGTGCCACGTAGGTATCAAAGTATCCTCTTTATTGCCTGCCAATGAGCTAGCCTTGGGTTACTTTGGTAACGGCTCACCATGCCAAGTGCAAAGCAAATATCTAGACGCGTGCACATCATCGCATACATTAGGCTGCCTACTGCTACTGCATAGGTTTTTTGGACATTTGGTTTCTTTTTTCATCACTCTTAGGGCATTGGTCTAGGCTCAAAGTACATGCCTTGTCCATTGGACTGTCAATGGGTTTCGAGTTGTTCATATGGAACCGCTCCAGGACTTTCTTTATGTAAGTCTCTTGAGACAAACTAAGAATTCTCCTAGTATGATCCCTCACAATCTTCATGCCCAACACAAAGTTGGCATCACCCATGTCCTTCATCTCAAAAGTAGAGGACAGCCACTCTTTAGTGACGACAATCATTTCAATGTCATTCCCAGCCAACAAGATGTAGCCAACATACAATGATAGGATAAGAAACCCCTCCTTGGACCGTTTAACATACACACAGTGGTCCTCTTCAATCATGTCAAAACCCGTAGTGGTAATGGCATGGTGAAATCTAATGTACTACTGCCTGGACGATTGCTTAAGGCCATAGATGGAACGTTTGAAACGGCATACTTTGCGCTCATGTCCCTTCTTCTCAAAGCCCATAGGCTAAACCATAAAGATCTCCTCGTCCAGTTCTCCACTGAGAAAAGTAGTTTTAATGTCCATTTGGTAGAGTTCCAAATCCAACTTTGCGACAATGGCTAGAATGAGGCGTATTGAGGCCATTCTCACCACAGGAGAGAACGTCTCATCATAGTCTATACCCTCCTTTTGGGTATATCCCTTCGCCACAAGACGTGCCTTATACCTGTCAATTGATCCATCTGCCTTTCGCTTGACCTTCAGGACCTACTTGTTCCCGATGACCTTGCGCCCAGGTGGAAGATCAACTAACTCCTAGACTTGGTTCTTGCTCATAGAACTCAACTCATCTTCCATAGCAGCTTGCCACATTTCCTTAGTTGGAGAAGAGAGTGCCTTACTCACTGAGGCTAGCTCATCCTCATCCCTCGGGGCAAAGACAAGGGCAGCGTCCCCTTCAATCTCAAAATGACGTCGGGAATGTGTCCATGTGCCATTTTACGCGCAGAGGGTTCTTGACCCGTGGGTTGTGCACTTTCATTATGTAGCATACTCCCACTGGGCTGATGATCACTCTCACCCTCTCTGGCAATCTCTTGATGAGTGTTTAATTCCTCACCCTCGCTAAGAGTAGGTGAGACGCTTTCATCAGTCTCTATCTCAAAAAGATCAAGGTCTCTGCAAGCGTCACTAATGCTAGGAAAATCAGTCTCTAAAAAATCCACATCTCGAAGCTCACTCTCTGTCATTCCTCCATCTTGATGTTCACCGTACACTACATAGCCTTTCGAGGTATCGGAATATCTTATAAAGATACTCTTTTTAGCTCTAGGGCCAAGTTTCCCAAACTTATGGGAGGTACTATGAACATATCCTGCACATCCCCATGGTCGCATATGCCCCAAAGTGAGCTTTGCGCCTTTCCATAATTTATAGGGAGTAGAGGAAACTGACTGTGATGGCACGCGGTTAAGGACGTAGGCAGCGGTTAACATAGCATCCCCACAGAAGGATATTGGGAGGTTGGTCTGCGCCATCATCGACCTAACCATATCTAAAAACGTCCTATTCCTCCTCTCTGCTACACCATTTTGTTATGGAATGTGGGGAATAGTCAGCTACCTAGTGATTCCTTTTTCCTCACACATCTCTTTAAATTGATCGGACAAATACTTGCATCCTCGGTCAGTGCGTAGAGTTTTTAGCCTCTCGCCTTGCTGAGTCTCAACCTCTGCTACAAAGCGTTTGAAGCAATCTAGTGTTTTGTAGCGGTAAGCGATCAGATACACATAATCATATCATGAATAATCATCGATAAAAGTGAAAAAATAGGAAGCACCATCACCTGTTGGATATGTGTATCCATCAAACCCGATTCGGTCCGGTTCAACCCGGTTTACCTTTGTATTGAACTTTTATACATTTTAGTTTAATATTATCACATGCGATATAAACTTTTTGAGCATTATGTGTCCGTAAGTTATACTTAAAATGGTAGTCACAACTAGGGTTTGGGCTGGGCACCCTTATCATATGGTCGTCGCATTGCGTATGCCTAGACATGTGATGTCAGGGTACGAATGCGAGTACTCACATGTTGATGTGTGTATTGGTGAAGAATCTGCTTTGTCGATTCCCTCATGTATTACTGCTAGATGTAGGAAGGGATAGACATGTGTCACCGACACCCTTTTGCCTGAGGGAACCCTGTCACTGCAAAGTGTGACCGCATTCTTTGGTTCATCTATGACTGAGACTCAAGCGAGTCAAAGCCGGTGTTCTGGGAATGCGTGAACACTTTGTGAGTGAAGGAGTTACTCAACATGGTTACCACTACCCGATTGGGGAACACCAAGATCGATATTGTCTGTGTATGGTCGGATCAGAATCTGGATCCAGTGCCGTTTTGCAAATGGTTTTGCAAAAATCTATTTTACATAAAATAATAGATTATTTATAATTATTTGAACAAAGTGTTTTATCGAGTTTTGCGGGACCCGATCAGATGCACAGACGCTCTTATATGGGCATGTACTATGGATTGGGGTTTAGCAGTACATGTGTACATGCCCTAGATTCCATAATGATGGTGTTGATTAGTGAGGGGGTTGTATATGATAAATTGTTATCATATAGGGAGCTATTTGGACTTTGCTATTTTAATTGATTCTTTATTTAATTATTGGATATGGTGCTAATTGTAATTATCCATAAATATTAAATAAAGTAACTAATTAATACTTTCCCTATTAGATTCTGCTTCTTCACTAAGTAAAGGACTCTGAGATAAACAGATAAAGCTTATCTGAGATAAATAGATAAAGCTTATCTGAGATAAACAGATAAAGCCTATCTCAAATAAATAGATAAAGCCAATTAGGAGAGAGAGTGTCAGACTTTCACAGGGATTCTTCCCATCAGGGTTTTGGAAACCCATCTATAAATAGAAGCCAAAACACAGGAGGGGAGCAAGGCTTCCATGTTTTTTCACTGCCACCCCCTCCCACGGTTTTGGCTCTCCCTCTCTCTCTCTTGTGATCTCTTCTTCTTGCTCTCTAGTTTTGAGAGCTAGGGTTTTAGAAACCCAGGTCTAGTTGAAGATACATTCGGATTGGCTTGGAGAACCTTGGTAGCACCATTGGAGGTTCAGATTTGTTTGCTTGGAGTGCTTCTTGGAGGAAGAACCTCTGTCTATTGGAGGAGCAACACTTGAGAGGCTCACCAGGTTAGCAACATTCTGTTAATTTCTTTTTATTGTTATTAATTTTTAATATTCATAGGATGCGAAAGAAATCCGAATCGATTTATTTTCGCCGCGCATTCGGGCATGGGATGGATCCCTCCCTCCATGTGATGGAACAGAGATGTTTGTTTTATTTATGTTCGGATCCCATAATTATGGGGAACATGAAATAATGAATTTAGGGTGCACCAGGGTTTCATGGGCAACCATGTAAAACCCTAAAAATTTAAATAAGGGCACCCATGGCTTCCCATGGATTAGCCCCAGGGTGCAAAACCCTAATTTTCAGTATATTGATTTTCTAGGGGTGTAAAACCCTAATTGGTTTATAATCGATTTGCCTAGGTGAACCGCCCTGATCCCATGGTTTGTAGTTTTGGCCTACAATGCGTTCACGTTCATTGGTCCGGAGATGTCTGAATAAGCAAGCTCTAGGGTCTGGGTTGCCCGTTTAGCCTTTCCAAAAGGCTTTCGGTGGGCCTTACTCATTAAATAAGCCGCACATGTCGGTAGGTTAACTTTAGCGAGTGAGCCAAGAAGGCCTTCTTGAGTTAGTTGTCCCATTCTATCTCGACCTATGTGTCCTAGTCTAGTATGTCAAGTAATTGAATCATTACTAGTATTAGAATCAACTACAAAAAATGAAGAGGAAATAATAGGAATTATCAAATCTAATTTAATAAAATCATTCTCAAGCCTACAATATCCACAACTACTACCATCCAATCGTATCTCAAAAGAGTCACCATAAAAAATAAAGGAATATTCTAAAGTCAATAATGCAGTAACGGAAAGTAGATTATGCTGGATTTCTGGTGCGTATAGCACATCATGAAGTAGCAAGATGCGTCCAGGGTGCAATGTGAGTTGGTAGGTACCAACTCCTTGAACTGCTTCACTTGTGTCATTCCCCATGTAAATACTTTGGGCGACATCCGAAATCTTTCTATAATCTACGAACCCTCCTCGATCTCGCGCTATGTGTCTTGTTGCACCTGTATCTACAATCCAATCAGATTGGGTTTAGGCAACCAAAACGTGTGTACATATAAAAGTACAAGGAAAGAGAGGCAGAAATGGTACCTGCTTCGCTTCAGTGCAATCACGAGCAAAGTGCCCCATCTTCTGGCAGTTATAGCACTTGATCTTGGTGATATCTTTCTTTCCACCTCGTTTGCCATGTCAGCGCTTGGTGGTCTTATGCCCAGTTGGTGCAGCTTTCTGAGCTTGATCCTGATTCCCAGTGGTCCTTTGTCTCTTGCACTTAAATCCATTCTTGCGCTGCCCCACTTGGGCTACAAGGGCATGTGATTGGGTCACCTCTAGGCGCTCCGCCTCTAATTCCACATGAGCGGTAATGTCATTAAATGTCTTGACAGTGTCGTTATGTGTCAGAACTATCTTCATTTGCCCCCAGGACTCAGGCAACGTCCTGATGACAGCTTATACTTGTTGCTCATCAGTAAGGTGTACCCCAACATCATCCAATTTTCAGATCATGTCTTTCACGACCCTGAGGTGTTCAACCATAATGTGCTCGGGGTCCTTACGGTACATCTCAAACTTCAAGGTCATGGACCTAAGTCTGGTCGTGGATGTACCACCATAATGGAGCCTTACCTGGTCCCACATGGACTTGACAGTCTTACACTTCTCATACTGGCCGATGAAATCATCGTGCATCATGTTTAACATAAGAAAGCGCATTACGATCTCTCTTAAACCAATTGTCGTAAGCCTCTTTTTCTTGACGGTGACGGGCGGTAGTACCCACTTCGGGTGGGGCCATTTCAGTGGTCAGGTGTTCAAGGTAATCTTGCTCATTAAGCAAGAACTTGACCTTTCGGTGCCACATGTCATAGTTGGTGCCATCCAACTTGTTGCCTTGGTTAAGGTCAGCAACAACACTCTTCGAGGACGTCACTACAATGTGCAAGGGAGGATATTTAGTATACATCCATAAATCCAAAATTTTATTCAAGAAACCCTAATTAAAATTAATGGTACCCTTCTCCCCAAGGTGAGACCAAAAATTTCACTAAACTGGTAATCAAATCTCATATTGTGTAGGTCTGAGGACATATAACTTTAATTGATTTTGAACAAAAATGGGAAGAAATGGCATCTCCCAATCACAATTTAATGCGCCATACATACGGGTGCACAAGGGACTCAACAAAGAGACCCAGTTTGGTACTTGAAGTGATATGCCGAGTCGATACGAGGTTGTGATACGCAGTGCAGTAGCTCCCATTAGATGGCTTCTCAAAATAAAATATTAAAAATTACAACTGGCTCTTTACATTCAAGAATCCTACTACAAACTACCGACGAGCACTGCACTTTGTATCACTTCCAGGTACCAACTCTAACGCACATCTATCCAAATAAACATATCATTTGACAAGTACCAAATCCATCCCATGGAAAAATAAATAATAAAACACATGGTGTGCATGGGATGGGGTGTTTGACAGTGATACCCTAATGGCAGCGTCAAATAGGTCTGTACCGCAATGGGGGGAATCATATATTTCTTTATTAACAAAGTGGTTTTGGGCGATCTCCAATACACATGGAAAAAATATGGGAAGATTTGGAGCAACACCCTATCTCCCATTTTTCTCTCATAGATCTCACAAAATGATTTCTCACTAATGGAGGGTGCACATAACATAAATAAAATACTCCCCAAAAATGAGAAACCCTACAGGGGAGATCCCCAAAATTTGTTAGGGGCCACAAAAACAAATCATAAATACAAGATATGCTTCAATTAAGAAACCACATGAATAACATATCATGGACAAACTCCAATGCATGCATAACAAAATAAAGCATATGCATATAACAAAAACCATATCATATGCATTTTGTTATAACAAAAAAAAACCTAAATCATGCATATATTTCCATTAGGAAAAAAAGGTAAGGGGGTGGGTGAAGGAATTCCCACTTCACCCATCTCCTTCTCCCAAAAAACCCTAAAAATATTTCTGCCCGCCCCCCCCCCTTTTTTTTAATTTATCAACATATGACTACAGCAGCCACTGGCCACGGCCTACTGCTAGTGCGACCATATGGCCTGGCTACATATAGCCATGGATACGGACAGAAGGGAAAAAGAGAGATGAAAAATGGGGCAAAGAGGAGAGAGTGAGAAGAGAGGTCACTGTTACCGTGACATCACCACCATTAAACTCCAATCATGACCCTTTTGTTTTTTTAAATTAAATATGGCCTCACCCCTCTCACCATGATATCATCCCATCATTACCCTCTTTTCCTTTTTTTTGTTTTAACTTCTATAGATTAGAAAAAATACAAGGTTTTAGTGGAAACTCAAGGCTGCAAGTGCACATGGCTGCAACCATCACACGCATTTGAGGAAGCAAGTCATGAGTGCGCAAAGCTATCGGCTAAGGCACCCAATCCGTGAGTGCTTAGGAGCATGCTCAAGTGCCAGTAGAGTGGCAGAGCAAGGAGCGTGCATGTAGGCCTTTGTGCGATAGCGGTAGAGGCAGCGGTAGCCAGTTGCAATGCAAGCATTGCCTTGGCAGCATGCACCGCCGTTGGTTACAGATCTCTAGAAACCTAAAAAAAAAAACCTTCTCAAATCAAAAGCGAACCATAAACCCTAATCGGCTATGATGCCATTGTTAGGTCACACAATCCAAGATCCAAATTATCTAAGGTTTGGATCATACCTGAATGTGTACGAAAATACAGCGGAAGAAGGATCAAACACCAAGTTTATGGTTACGAGCACACGAACGAATCTCCACGATCATGACAGGATTCTCCGCAGAGAACTCCACACCACAAAACCCTAGGCAACTGAATGGAAACCCTAGGAAAAACACAGAACTTGAAAGAGAGGGAGAGAGATTCTAATTAATTAATGCACACTCTTAAGGTTTATGCCTTATATCTATTTATAGGCTAAACCCTGAGATAAGCCAATTAGAGGAGGGATCGGTCACTTAAGTGACCGTCCCTCTCTCTCTCTTATTTTTAGCTCAGCCGGCCTGCCCCATGTGGGTGGATCAGTTGGGCCTCAGGCCCATTAAAGTTTTATACTTTTCTTAGAAGGTCGACCCCGTTTGCTTGCCATAGCTGGATTAGATATTGTTGGGTAATTGTATTACAATTTCTTGCAAACAATTGAAATAACACAAATTGTATTACAATAGCTAAGCAATAGAAACTAGGTTGTTGTTATTTTGACCTTTGGCTGAAATGAGAAGACCAAATTTTGAATTTGATGTTGATTCACACCCGCAATAACTTGAACAAGCTTTGAACAGGATTGAGGTTGAGTCACACTTGTGGTGCTGCCTTTAAGGTAATTGATGCCTCCTACTACCAAGGATTGTTCTACACCACTACCCCAAGATAAAATAACCTCCAACTAGAAGATAAAGCAGTTCTTCTAGTCCCTTAAAAGAGCCAAGAGCTTCAGCACAGCAACCCACTAACCTTACACAGACTTAAAAGAAAAGAGGAAAAGAAAAATAAACCTCAAGTGATTGCAATGTGTGGGCATGGATGTATATCAAGATGTGTGTTTTGTAATGTATTTGATTGGGTTTATATAGATCCAAAACCAACCCTTGCACACCCTTGGAATCCCCAAGAATAACCACCCACTAATGACCAATTTAATTGGAGAATGAGACTTATGGACATGAATTGAAAATTAATTCCTAATTCATGGTCATTCCCCACTAAAGACCATGAAAGGCCTTAAAACCCATAAAGAAAATAATATAACCCATGACCATGAATTGAGAATTAATTTCATAAATAGAATTAATCTCAATCAATATTCTTGACCCACCTTCCTACTCATAATAATGACCATGAATGGACTTTAGGGTACCCATAGGATGTTATAAATCCTTCGAAATTCAACCATAACTTTGATCAAATATTACCTTGATCCCATGGGTCCCACACCATAATAAAGTAATCAAAACCTTTTTGAAACTTCAAAAATAAAATACATTTTAAATGTTTTAAACTTAACAATCCCCCACAAATTTCAAAATGATACGAAAGACACATGTTGTGACTGAATTAGACACTATAGGACACATCTTTGTAGATGTCTTCCAGACTTGAACCTACACTACGTTTAATGGATCGCGCTACAGAGTAGAGCTGGAGTTAGACTCCTTGAACCTTTCCTCATTGGTGTAGCTGACCATCCCATCAATCATATCCCATAGGCCGACTTTTGGGCTACCCATCATATAATCCTTTTGGACTTTTGAACCGGCCATGTCCCTTATTTTGAACTCATGAATGTTTTAGAGAATTTACCTATAAGTTCTCATTGGCGACGGCCACACCCCTACATTCATTTAGGTTAGTCCCTGGTGTGTACCACAATTGACACACCCCCACATTTTCTGGGATTAGACTAATTAAGAGCTATCGCTCAACCTCTTTCTTTGTGGTAGTACTACTGTCATCATCTACAGCTTGGAATGAATATTTATACAAGTAGTAGTACAAAACAGGTCAATCGGTGACTTGGTTTGTACCTCTTAAACCTAATTCAGGCATTTAGTCTCTTCACATGTGTCCATCATATGACCTAAGGATTAGGCCTAAACCCCATTCCTGTAGAAGTACTGCACAAGTTCTTGACAGACATAGACTTTGTGAATATGTCAGCTTGGTTACTTTCTGACTTCACATAATCGATAGCTATCATTCCTTCATCTATGTACTGTCTCACAAGATTGTGTCTGAGACGTATGTGCCTACTTTTACCATTATATATCTGGTTCTTGGCTAGATGAATAGTCACTTGATTATCACAATGTAGTGACACCGATGGCGTCAGTTTTTACTATAACGGAATATCCGTCATTAAGTTCCTAAGCCATTCAGCTTCCGTTTTTGTCTTTTCCAAGACTATGAACTCAGCTTCCATGGTAGAGCCCGTCCCACAAGATTGCTTTGTGGACTTCCATGAGATTGCACTGCCTGCTAATGTAAATATATACCCACCTGTAGCTAAGGACTCGTTTGTATCCGAGATCCAATTTGCATCATAATACCCTTCCAAAACTGTCGATTTACCACTATAATGTAAACTATAGTTTATAGTACCTTTTAGGTACCTTAGCAACCTATCAACCGCGCTCCAATGTTCCTTATTTGGATTGTGATTATGTTGACTCAACTTTCCTACCGCAAGGATAATATTTGGATGCGTACAATTCATTAGATATGTGACCGAACCAATATTTTGAGCATACCTTTTTTGATTCACTGGTTCACCTAGGTTTCTTTTCAAATGACACCCCATATCAAAAGGTGTTTTAACCGCTAAAACTTCATGGTACCCATACCTTTTAAGTATATTTTCTGCATAACGGGCTTGGGATAGTGAAATATGATTTTTTTGCTTGATAATCTTGATCCCAAGGATCTCACATCAGCCTCTCCTAAGTCTTTTGTATCAAAACTAGACATCAAAAGTTTCTTAGCTTGATTCATTATTTCTAAGTTTGTTCCCATTATAAGCATATCATCTTCATATAGTAGTATGACGTCACTACCACCATAGAATCTGATATATATAAGCATCTTTCAGCATTGTTTACAACGAAACCATTTGAAATTAGAACCTTGTCCAACTTTTCATGCTATTGCTTTGGTGCCTGCTTCAATCCATATAAGGATTTTCAAAGTTTGCAAACCTTTTGCTCTTGGTCAGTTACAACATAACCTTCTGGTTGCTTTATGTAAATTTTCTCCTCTAAGTCCCCATTAAGAAATATTGTTTTCACATCCATTTGATGGATGACCAGGTTATGTATTGACACCATTGCCAACATAACCCTTATTATGACAATTCTAGACACTAGGATAAATGTGTCAAAATAATCAATATTAAGCTTTTACCTAAAACCCTTGACAACAAGTTTAAGGTAATTGATTGTTATAAGATCTCATGGCTGATCTTGGAGATGTAAACAACAAGGGTGATGCATCGAACAACAATCTCAGTGATGGAACTGTCAACGAAGGAGATCCTTCAAACAATAGTATTGAAGGAACAATCAACATCTAAGAAGGTGGAGTTCCTGTTAGTCGCAATGGTAAGGAGATTCTTCTTTAGGGTACCCATAGGATATTATAAACCCTTTGGAATTCAGCCATAACTTTGATCAAATATTACCTTGATCCCATGGGTCCCACATCATAACAAAGCAATCAAAATCTTTTTTAAACTTAAAAAATAAAATATATTTTAAATATTTTAAACCTAACAGATATGAATGTATCAATTTCTATAGTGCCAGGAGACTTCCAGAAATGGTTGGGAGTGTTCATGGGGTTGGGAAACTTCAAGGAATGATTGGGAGTGTTCATGGGGTTGGGGAACTTCAGGGAATGCCTAGGAAAACTCATGGGGTTGGGGGATTTGGGGCTCTTTTTTTCAAGAGAAAAACTATTCATTGTCAATGAAAGGCTAAGAAGTTGAATGGTTGATATGAAATGGTACAATCTGATACATTCTTATATAGAAACTGTAAACCAAATGAAAGCATTAGAAAACAAGAAAAGATGGAGAGTCTCTCAAAGAGCAAACTTAGAAAAAGCATACCTAATGAAGAAGATTGAGGGGGTGCTTCACGAACCTATGATCCTTGGGAATAAAGGAACCAGACATGCATTAATTGAGTAGGCACCGGAAACAGGGATCTGTGATGATTTTTTTTTTTTTTTGATAAAGGGATCTGTGATGATGGAGAAGGCATGGAAAACCTAAACCGGGAAGAAAGCTTCACAAAAGGAACTAAATCTGAGAAAAAGGAACTACATCTCCATAACCGTAGTATCCCATGCATCATAAAAAGCCACTCTAACTCTCTCTCAAAATATGGATTTTCTACTCTTAATGGAGGCAAAGACAAAATCAGCTCCAATTTGTGCTCTAGTGTTTGAAGAGTCGAAATCTGCTGGATTTGTTGATTCGAAATCAAGGAAAAAAATAAACTATACTGGTTTGAAGTATCAATTTCCATAGTGAATCATGATACTATGTTGATATCGTATCGGTGAAACGGTGCGGACAAAGGATAAATCAGTAAAAAAAAATCATTTTTTTAAAGAAAAATCAGGGGCAAATTTGTCTAATACAGCTGATCCATGTCGATACCATATTGGCATCAACTCAGTATTGTAGATGATCGATACCCGATTCGCTATGAGAGATGCACAATCTCAGAAAGATCACCTTTGCCATTAAATTATTGTTGTAACTTCTAAGTAAATCGGCACATTTCTAAGTAATTGAGATGGAAAAAATTACGCTGCCCAGTATGTAGCATAGTTGAAAAATCGGGTTTTGACTAAGGTGAGTCACTCAAGTCGAGTCAAAATTTGGAAAACCCTAGTTAAGAGTTGTGTAGACTAGGTCAAGGTAAAAAATAATGATACTAGGTCATAAATCGTCCGAGTTAAATAAGAATCGGTATTTGTATCCGAGTCATGACAAATTTGAAAAAATATACGTGACTCGCCTTGACCGGGTTTGAAAAGGCCAACTCACCAGGTTTTTTCTGAAAGACGATTCGAGTAAAAAAAACCTGGTTTTCCAACTATGGTATGTAGACTTTTCAATTTTCTCTCCATTTGTCAGAAACATTGAGATGCCGACTAGAGGAAACTAAATGGATCTGATCCAAATGCTGATCCGAGTGGATCATATGATGTCTTGTCTGGCATCGTCGGTTAACGAATTTTTTTTCAAAAAAATAAACACTAATGGATATTTTTTTGCAAATAAAATTTAACACCGTATTAAGGCCTTGCATTTTTTTGTCATCTGTTACAAGCGCAGAGATTTTGACAGAGGAAACTGATCCTTAAAAACGACCCAAATGGATTTGATGTTGCCTTCTCTTTGATCTCTATAAAATTAAATAAATATTAAAATCTCAAGGAGCTGACGTGTCGAAAAGACAAAAAAAATAAATTCACAACTTCTGGCATGTTGGCTGTGTAGCCTGATCTGAGTGGATCATATGATGTCTCGTCTGGCATCGTCGTTTAATGATTTTTTTTTTTCAACAAAATAAACACTAATGGATATTTTATTGCAAATAAAATTTAACACCGTATATAGGCCTTGCATTTTTTCGTCATCTGTCACAAGCGCCGAGATTTTGATAAGGGAAACTGATCCTTAAAACCAACCCGAATGGATCCGACATTGTATCCTCTTTGATCTCTATAAAATTAAATAAATATTAAAATCTCAATGAGTCGACATGTCGAAAAGACAAAAAAAAAAAAAAAAAAAAAAAAAAAATTCACAACTTCTGACATGTTGGCTGTGTAGCCTGATCCGAGTTGATCATATGATGTCTCGTCTAGCATCGTCATTTAACGAATTTTTTTTCAACAAAGTAGACACTAATGGAAGAAATTTTTTTTTTTGGGGGTCAAATGACAGAGATTTTGATGAAATTATGATTATTTCGTCATATCTGTCAAACTTGGCTTATATTGGTAAAAAAAATGGGATACTATGATCATTTAGGGCATATTAATGATATTTCTATTCTGTTTGACACTTTGAAGGGATCCCCTCGACAGAGAGGAACGTCGACCGATTGTGACCATTGTTAGCAAAAACGCGTTTAAAACTCCGTTTTAAACACGTTCCAGTTTTTTACCGTTTTAAACCCGTTTTACCATATGCTTTCCAAACATACGGTAAAAAATGGCAAACGGCAAGCATTCCCGTTTTAAACGCGTTTAAAACACATTCCCCTTTTTTTGGCGTTTTTAAGACCTTGGGCTTAACTGATCATATCTCTCTCTCCCGAACTTCGATCGGCTTGATTCTTTCACCGACGTAAAGATGACTTGAAGGGCTACATTTTTCATGATATCACCTTCAACTCAAAGTCAATGCATGGATACCGGAAATAGAAGCATGTATTTCAAATAAAAATTCCTCAATTTATAGGAGAATAGTGGCGTTATTTTGGTTCCCTTTTTTTGAAACATAAACGTTTAAAACACGTACCATCCGTTTTTTGTTTTTTACCGTTCTCTGCTTTTTTGACCGTTTTATTTGACCGTCCGTTTACAAATTTTTATCGTTTAAAACTCGTATCGTAAAACTCCGTTTTATTACCGTTCCCATTTTTGCTAACTATGATTGTGACTCACCACTAAGACAGGGCCTTTAAATGTCAACCTCTGCATCCACGATCATCCATGACTCAAATGGACTTTACGTTGCCTCCACTATGATCTCATTAATATAAAATAAATATACTAATGGAATTTTTGTGTGTGAAAAAAGTGACTTCTTTCTTCTTCTTTTTTGCCATTTACCATACGTGTTAGCGTGCCAATAACATTTATTAACCAAATTCCCCGACCCAATGAATCATACGATGCCTCCTCTATTATCCTAATAAAATTAAAAGCAATAATAAACACCAATTAATTTTTTCAACATTTTAATTCGTCTCTTGGAAATTTATCAGGTGCTCTACCTGTTTGAGCTAAAGATCCACATACAAAAAAAAAATGCCCGTTCTTACAAGGTAGAAAATAACAGGGAAGTTGGAAAGGGACAGACTACCAGCCAGCTCAGTATCATCAGCTTCATATACTTACAAAACTTTAAACATATACCAGGAGTTTTTTCATTTCAATCCAAATTAAACAATACAACCAAATGTTTACAAAAAATGATCATCTTTGTACATGTATCTAGAACATTCTTATACAAGGTATCCCAAAAAAAATAAAAATCCATCTCCTAACTTAAAAAAATTATTGTCTATTGTTGCTCCCATGACAAGCTTTATGATCTCATACTGAACAATGAGCTGTAAAATTCCTCTGCCAATATTATCCATTTTAATGGATCGAGTCTCCATATGTACCTCTAAGGACGGACCAATAAGGTCAATAATTAATCTGTCATTGCACTATAACAGATTGCAACTTGAGAAGCTAAGAAAAAAGCAGAATATTTATTCAATGAGGATAAATGATTGATTTTTAGTTATGCTCTACCATGGAAGAAGCTCATAATCCTTACCTCTTTGAAGATCTCACTATAAGAAACATCTTCAAAGCCCTGCATAGCAAATGAACGTTAGAAATCAATCATCTTCTGTATGAAAGAAATGTACTCCATTTAATGGGTAGTTATGCACAAAAAGAATTCAATATGAAATCATGAATGCATAAGTACAAACATGCATCTTCACTTCATCCACAAGCATAAAAATTGGAGGTCCTTTTGTCTAGAGAATGGCAAAGTATGCATTTAGAGAGGGAGAGAGAGACCAGTTTCTGGAACAGTTTGAGGGATGCTGTGTTTGATTCTGCAATTTTAGCACGAAATTTGTTGATCCCAAAATTCTTAAATGCAAAAGCCATCATCATCAAGACTAATTCTTCTCCGAGCCCCCTGCCACAACTATGCTGACAAGAATAGGATTATAAGCAATTTAAGAAAGAAAAACCATTTCTCCACAATTGAACTTGAATTGATTATACTATCCTAGGAAGAATCAATGAAATTAGCCCCTCTACACCCCCCCCCCAAATTTGTAAGCAAGTACCATCACTTGAATCTTAGACCATGGAAGGCAAATAGTAGGCTTCTTCCATGAATCAAGTAATGGTATCCATGACTGCATATTGGATTTCTTAAAATCCCAATGTAAATCTCCTAAGGTCAATTCAAATGGAGGAAGATATACTAGTGCTCTTGGATCAGACTAAACAGAGGCAAGGAAATATTAGGATCACAAACTTGCTACTCTGGTTAAATCACCTCAAGTGATACTACTGCCAACCCATATTGAAAGCTATCTCATCTCTAACATAATTTTTTTTACAGGAAGTGAAGTAGAGTAAATAGGAAATCAAGATTGCTAACAGCACAAAAGGTATGATGCTGATGGAACTCAAGGAATAGTATGTGGTTGGTACCTCTTGCGTTCGACTATCATTATTTCGATCTCTGCCGTTTGTGAATTGTCCAAGTCATTCATGTATATATTCACATCACCAACCATAGCTGAAACAAAATTCACTCCCTAAAATATGCAGTTGATGAATATGAGGCTGAGTAATGAGAATTTGAGCAACTCAGCTTCAATTCACTAATCAAACTTAATAAAATCATAGTAGATACCCAAATAAAAAAGGAAATCATAATAAAACTAGAGCAGTAGATATAAAAAAACTGTCCAAATTACTAAAAGAATAGTCAAAAACACCAGAAAATAAAGCCCTATACATGAAATCCAGAAAATAAATTTACTTACCCTCAACATGGGGATCTCCATGGAAGAATTCTCCTATAATTCAAATGCTTATCCAAGACAATGAAAGTGTGCTCTACAATTATTTAATTATGGAAGGCAGAACAGAGTATCGTGAAGACATTGTTAAGAAAAGATTAAAAGAAAAGGAGAAGATAAAGAGAAATTGGAGGAAGAGCAAAATAGAGATTAGATTTACTATTAGGGTCCTGAGCCCAAAAGAGGTGCATGTCGTACTCTTGATCTAATGTTAGTGGCTCTGAACCTGTAGCTTGAAGTAGTGATGGACCGTGCATCCATTCATGATACCTGGGCACATGCTCTCTCATGTAAGGAGCCAGTGCTACCTTCTCTCCCTCCAAACTCACCCTTATCTTCTCTATCTCCCACTCTCACTCTCTCGGCCACAGAACTAATGATAAATTGGCCATGTTTGCAAGTCTCAACCCTTAAGCGTGCAACTATCACGCGGTGTGGAGAGAACGAGGGAATGAGGAATTAGGGATGTAGGAAGGAGAGACTGGCGAAGAGGGCGATGGTTTTGGAGATTGCAACTTCTTCAGGGACTTTTAGCTCACCGGAAAAAAGAGAGAAAGAGGTTGGTTCATCGTCGTAGAAGAGAGATTTGGGTATTGATTTTGGGTTGGGGAAGATGGATAGTGCAGAATTACATTGAAACCCTTTACTAAAAAATTAATCTAATATTCTTGGGTTCCTGGATTTTCCAGCAATGAATGTGATTTTACAGGAGTATCCTTACAAAATTATTTCCAACTGCGTCCTAACCTGTAGTTTGAAGAGGGTAGTAGGTGTCCTGTTATGTTTGGATAAATAACAAACCCTTGTTATGTTAATAATTCCCCTTTCATCATTTACAAAATCCATACAAACCAAAGCCATACATAATTAGCAAAATCTAAACGAAATAATACAAACATAAATATGATTTTAGAGGACAACAACTACAAACCAAGCAAAGAGTCTTGGTGGATTTGAACCACCATCTTTTAGGGGAATGCCCAACTGCTCTACCTGTTTGAGCTAAAGACTCAAATACAATAATAAGATAAGATCAATTCTGAAACTGTTGGAACCACTTCCTCTAAAAGACCGACCTTGTAGGAAAGAGAGTAATAATATGTATATCATACAGGAGCTCTAACACGGCGGACTATCCAAAGGGGGACACAAGTGGATAAATAATTTTTTAAACACCTGCCCGCTCCCAGGGGGACTCGATACCGTGACCCCTGCCTGTTTTGATACCATGTTGGAACCGCTTCTTCTAAAAGGCCAACCTTGTAGGAAAGGGAGGAAATAATATGTATATCATACAGGAGCTCTAACACGGCGGACTATCCAAAGGAGGACACGGGTGGATAAATAATTTTTTAAACAAAACAAACACCCACAACTGAGAGAGAGAGAGAGAGAACAATGGTAGAAATGACGTTAATGCCTATCTCTATCTCCAAATACATCAGATCCAGAGTGTAGTGTCTCAGAGACAGATGAAGAATCTAATACTGAGATGTGTTCAAGATTGGAAGTTCTCCTTGTGGTATAATAACGCTATCAAGGCAATCAAGAAAAAAATAGTTTCAGAACCTTCTTTTCAACGATTGTCTCTCTTCTCAAACTCAGGAAATTTTGACAAGAGGAACAAGAAGATGATGGTGGGCCATCTACCTGTTTGTAGAAAAATGAACTCACCCGTCTGAATTCAGTTGAGGAAATGACAGAAATTTGAAATTTTCTAGCATCAAATGGAGCAGCAATGAGGGAGAGAAGGATAAGATTGAAGAAGGGTTTTAGAAGGTATAAGAGAAGAATAGTTAAGCCTGTCCATGACCTTCCCTCTGTAAATCTGAAGAGTGCTTCAAAGGTGGAGTTTTTTTAGGAGGGAGACGAGGGAAGATAAAAGACTAACTTTCAATTCACATATAGAACCAAACACTACATTTGAAAGTCCAAATAGGTGTTTCAAACAATTAGAGTTCAATGATGGTGAAATCTGAAATAGCTAAAGTATGATTATGAAAGAATAAATTAAAAGTCTAAACTAGGTGATCACAATGTTAAACAGATGCTGGCAGAGTGGAATTTCTGTGCAGAGCTTTAACAGAGATTTGTTGTATGAACCATGGGAAGTGCATGATAAGAAGGGCCAAGCTTTTGCAACCTTCAATGAATATTGGGATAAGTGCTTGCATGAGCCATTTGAACCTGCCTTGCTTCTTCCTCCATGGTGATTGGTGCCTCACTGCAGGTCTGTTCAGTCTTTTAGCCACAATACAAAGCTATCTACAATACTGTTGTCTGGTTGAGATAAGCAGTCTAGTTAATTTGAGATACATTATGAATGAAAATAGACAATGCAAGTATATAGGATTTATATATGCTTCTTCCTCCATTGTGAACAAGACAAATGCTTCAGGGCCAAAAAGAAAAACCTACAGAGGCACAACAATTGCCTTCATATTCCTCACCAAGTTTTAGTCAATAACCATGAACTCTAATTCTTTGCTTGGATTTTATTCATTCTTGTAGTTGTGCCCAGCTTCTTAATCCTTTAAAGAATATTTCACATCTGGCTCCCTGGCTTACATTCAAATCCACCACGGAATTGATAAAACCATACATTCGAACTCACCACAGAATTGATACAACCAACAATTCATCCTTTTGCAAACTAGATTGGCTTTACAAGGTCATTTGCAACAAAGGCTACCACTTCTTTTAGCAGACCTCCTTATTGAAAATTCATTTGATTTTAGTATAGGAGTATAAGCTGCAGGGTAGGAGGCTACAGTGTGATCAAGTTAACCCATTCTTCTCTAACCTTACAAGCTGGGTAGCAAGTTGTTTCCTTGCATCTAAATTACAGTCTGCCTATCTCTATCTCCAAATACATCAGATCCAGAGTGTAGCGTCTCAAAGACAGATGGAGAATCTAATACTGAGATTTGTTCAAGATTGGAAATTCTCCTCATGGTATAATAACACTATCAAGGCAATCAAGAAAAAAATAGTTTCAGAACGTTCTTTTCAACAATTGTCTCTCTTCTCAAACTCAGGATAAAACCATTTTGTGAAAGGGGCAATGTAAATCCATTTTACAATGATATATGGACATTGGAAGGCTAAGAAGTATTAGATTTGACGATAAAAAATGGAAATGGATCCACAGGAGCACTTCCCAAACAAGAGCAGTGGGATTGACCGCATTATCTCAATCTAAAAAATCAAAGCTGGCTGTTATTGGGAATCGATCAGCAGCTTGTGCATAAAACAGATAAATAAAACAAAAATTGGAAAGATTTCTTCTCCCTTTTGGGATACTAATGCACCAAACCACAAACCTAAAAATAGGGCATACCTGTACAAAATAAATTCCAAACCAACCAGCCAAAATAATCAGAAAGAAATTAATAAGGAAAGGGAACAGAGAGAGAGAGAGGGAAAAAAAACTATGTTACATTTTCCATCTGAAAGCTTATGATCATATGAAAAAAATACAGTAAAACGCAGAAATCAGAAACTGTCCCTAACAATTCACAAAGCAGTCACTACCATTAAAAAAAAAACGAAAAAGCAATCACAAACCCAAATTGAGAGAATAGGTCAACATGGATGAGGACAGGAACCCAATATGAATGAACCACAATTACCAGAAGCAAAAGTAGGAAAAGGGGAGGGGTTGAGGGGAGAGGCAAACCTCTCTGTGATTTATCCTTTCTCTTGATTCTCCCTCTTCCTGCTACAGGTTTCCTCGCTTCAACACAACCAACAGGGTCAGCATCGGCGACGAAAGTTATCCCCGGAGAGCACCAAACATCAGAAACAATAGCAATGGACATGGGGTTCGTCACCATTGTGGGCGTCGTCAAGCCCTACTGGTTCTTCTTCGTGTGTGGGTTCCGCTGCTTCAACCTTCCTCACCTTCTTAGCTTGCATCTTCGTAGTAAGTCAAGTCCAATAAATTATTTTTATCTATGCTTTATTTTCATGGATTCCTCCATGTATTTGAAAAAGGGAGTTGCATACGAAAAAAAGGAAGTTGTTTGAAGAGGGAAAGTATTTGAAAAAGGGAGTAGCAATGAAACAAAGGAAGGAAGTTGTTTCGGTTTTTTTTTTAGGGAAATTTTCAGCGTCCCCCCTGGGTTGGACCGTGGAATTAATGCCAACTCATTAAGTTCCAATATTTCAATTTGGGCTAAAAAACTAACGGAAATCACATTATACAAGTTAAGTAGTGATGTCATCATGTTAGTAATTTTGTAAAGTCAATTTTGCCCTTGTTTTTTTTTTTTATTCCTTTTTCTTTCCTTCTTCTCCTTCCTCTTCTCCTTCTGATGTTTTTTCCACTGCCATCATTGCCGCTGCCACCTCCAACCCTCCTTCTCTCGCTCCCCTGCAACCCTGCCACCACCCTCTCCAGTCTTCCCCGCCCCACCATATTCTCAGCAATCCAACCTTTCTAAAAGCGGGTTGTAGGTAAGAAAATTTTCAGGGTTCAAAATTCACAGGAAAAAACAGAAAGGCTGGGGAAAGAATGGATCAGACTCTTGGCTTGGATTCTCCGAAGAGAAAAAATAGCTTAGTATCATTAGAGTCCAGAAGTTGGGGAAAGAATCATCACTTCCATCCATTCCATACAAATCTCATTTTTCATCCCAAATTAAAACCCTAATCACGTAAAAACAGAAATTCAGAAAGAAATAAAATGAGAAGATAAAAAAGAGAAATAGAATTTCTCCAGATCTGCAATGGCACCTTTGATGCCGTCATTGCACCATCATGAATTCTCTCTCTCTCTCTCTTCATTTTTTTTCCTCTGTGTCCGCTTTAGGGTTTTGTTCCCCCAAATACCAACCATGGAATTGGAGCAGATAATTTTCCTGGAATTAGGAGATGGGGACTTTGGAATTGGGAGAAGAAATGGAAATGGAAAATTCCATTATGGGGACTTTTGTCTCTTCACTCCCCAGATTCTCATTCACACAGCTATCTCCGTTAACCATGGATCGATTTGAGAGAATTGAAAAAGAGCTTTAATTTGAAACTTACTCACCTGGTAGAGTGGGTTCAATCAATTGGAGCAAACCAAAAAGCTTGTTCCCTCTCCTTTAATCTGAAACTTACCTTGTTGCTGCTCAAGCAATCCTTCTCAAGGCGATTCACATTCTCACCACCGAAAAGCTTCTCCTCTTTCGACACCGAGAACGCATCAGGACAGCTCAAGGTTTGGAGCCTTGTACCACAATAGCAATAGACGAGAACGCAAGTCTGAGTATTATCAGTATGCAGAGTATGCAGAGTAGAGCCAAGCGGCAAGCATAGGGCAGCAGCGGCTTTGTTTCAGCCCTGTGTGTGCATTTGGGTTATTTTCATTGCACCGCAAGCGTTGTTGAGGGTGTGGAAGAGCTCGTTAGGTAGGTCGAGAGGGCAGCCTTGGAGGTTGAATTGTTCGGGGAAGGCTGGGATCATGGCTGGATGAGATGGGGTTGAGAAGAATGGTTGGATCAGGGCTGGATGAGATGGGGTTGGGAAGAAAGTCCCCATTTTCCATTTCCATTTTTTGTCCCTTTGTTTAACTGAGGGTAGTTTAGATATTTTACTCCCACTTAGTTAACTCTCGGTTATTTCCATTAGTTTTTGGACCCAAATTGAACTATTGGGACTTAATGATTTGGCATTAATTCCATGGTCCAACGGAGGGGGGGTGCTGAAAATTTCCCTTTTGTTTAATCATTGTTGATAAATACAAAAGTCATTTACACGTATTTGAAAAAATACTAAAGGTAATCATATAGGAGTAATCTACCATTACTCTATCCTTGGACGGTTAAGATTAAAACACTTTAATTTGACGGTTACTAAAAATCAGTGTAAAAGATTCCTCTTATACACGACCGTGCATGAAACTTTTAGCCTTAAGTAAATAATGATCTTGAGGGTTTTTAAGATTCAACAGGTTCTATAATACGAGGAAAAGAGAATCATGATCTAAGTGATATGGATTGAGAGTGAATTGTATCCCCTGGGAAGAGGAAGGTCCGGGGTTACACAAGGCAAAGATGTAGACGGATGATCGAAAATCCGAATTCAATCCGCATCCGAATCCATTCGAATCAGTTTAGAGGTATCTTCTGTATTCAAGCAGGGAATATCCAGATTCGATCACATCCAATCCGTATCCGATTTGTTTACATCCCTAACAATGAATGATGTAATCATTGCCCAATTATTATTAGGGTCCTTCTAAGCACTATCCTTAGTGAAGTATAATTTTTCACTATTTGTCACTTGGTAGTACATGGGTCAAGTCATTTGATAGAGAACCCCCATACACTTAGTGGCTAAATTTTAGTGAAAAATTAAGTTGGAAAAGTTGCTCAAACTCTGATTAGGGCTACAATAGGGTCGGTTTGGTTTCGATTGGGCTGGGCTTTTTAAAATCTAACCCAACCCTAGGTCCCCTAATTGGACTCAGACCAGCTCACTCTCGATTCAAGGTCTGAAAAATCCAACCTTGACCCGCCCTCAGGGCCGATCTAGGCCAGGCTGACCTTGATTGGCCCTGACCATGAGGAGGGGGAAGGGAGATGCAAGGGTTGGGCAAGGAAGGGTAAATACTAATAATAATAATAATAATAATAATAATCATAATAGTAGTAGTAGTAGTAGTAGTAGTAGTAGTAGTAGTCATAATAATAATAAGATAGGGGCGGATTGGGCTGAGCCCAAGGCCTCAACACTGGCTTGACCTGGAGTTGATTCTTGGGCAGTCACCCACTGCTTATGGCTTTTTGATAGGATCTGTCAAAAATTATGTTTGTCTGATCCTTTATCACATGGACTAATCCATCTACAGATCTGGCTCTTCTCCTTGGAGCACGTCAGCCCAATGAGCATCCAAAGGCTGGGCTGGCTGGCTGGCTGGCACACATCCCTGAGCACACACCGGGATGTGTGCCAGGCAGCCCAGTCGTGGGATGCCTCCGAAGAGAGGAGCTCGACGCTCTACGTACTCCCCCATTTAGCAGATAGTGAAGTATTATAATTCACTATGCACAGTGACAGGAAGAAAATCCTACTATTAACTTGAACACGTGTCAAAATTTGACGTGAATACTGACCTCAAACGATCTGTTCCTCCTCGAGGATACCCATCTGCTCTATTCAGATAACGAGCTTACTCAGTCGACCCTTATCGATGGCCGTTGCTGCTATTGCATCGAAGCAGCACTTGCTTTACTTTTCGAAGCCAACGACATGGCTTCCCAACAAAACCCATCTGAAATCCGTAAAGGGTGGCCGTGTGTCATTCATCTCCTGTTCTTTGCCGCCGTCGTCGTCCCCGGAAGCTAAGACAGGGACTACTGCAGAGTCGTGTGTCAACTTGGGTCTCTCCCTCTTCTCGAAAGGACGGGTAATTGACCTTCTCCATTGCACTTACCTAAATTCATGTTTAAGTTTTGAGGTGAGAATGCTCACAATTTGTAACCTATTCGGTTTATCAATTTACAGTCGACCTCGTTCAAACCTTAAGACTAAGTAATGGATTGTAGCCGGCACGGGGCTAGAAACAAGGAGAATGAGAAATGTTAACAAAACTTACTATTTATCTATTCTTGTAATGAATGTGTTGTCTTACTTTGACAAAATTTAACTAATCTGTAATGAAACTTGTGGTTCAATATCACTTAATGAAAACCCTGAGCTGGAACTTTCAAACTAAAATGGATGCTGATAAACAAATATTTGCATAAGTTCACAATTTCCTATTTATACAAGTCAACTAGGTTTTTGATGGTTTTTGAATCATACATTGAAACCATATGAACAAGACAAAAGGAATTGTCCATGACAAGACTCAGACTGCTGTTAAAATTTTGTCAAGCACTGTGTGTGTTTCAGTGTCGCCAAGTTAAACACTGAGATTGACATCTTAGACCTTATATAATGCTACTTCTGCTGACATGAGATTCTTCAGTTTCTTTTTCTCTCCCAATTTCTTTGGAGTTGGCTACGCAAAACCCACTTTGCCATTCCACTCTAACATTCTAGAATAAGGTTGAAACCTCAAATTTTTAGGATCCATGTTTAAAGAGTTCGCCTTGGGGTTCATGCGTCCTAGCTGCCAACCCAACCCACCTCCTACCTCCTTCCGCTCCAGCTATTAGCCATGGCAGAGCATCATGAGGGTGTTTTGGTGAATTCAGTGGATAGTTTATAATTACCCAAGTTCCACCGTTATCCAGAGTACTTGCTTCCGTCAACACCAAGTCCGGTCTCTGCCATTTGTTTTGGCCTGCAAGAATCTGGTTCACCCTATATGCTACAAGTATATTCCATTTAACTAATAAATTCTTCTATTTAGGAAAACGAGAATCTATAGATAGTTTAGTGTGGATATCCCAAATATTGGTATCTACAGTTGAACTAGGTTGAATGTCATGAATCAAAACCAGAATAGATATTTCAGTTCCAGTGTCCAAAGTGCCTTCTATGAATTGACTCTGTTACCATGGATGTTGAAGGGCCACTTTTGGATCAGAAGCTGCTTATGGTGTTAAATTCCCTGTTTTTCTTTGTATCTCCACTTTCCACTAATAAGTTTCTTAATAGAACAATTGCAATGGTGTGGAGTTGGACCTTTCTAGGAGAAGGGTCTTTGGTGTAATATTTTCAGTACTTATATTCACCAAAAGATAAGTCTTTTAGAGTGAGTATATGTGTAGGTTCTAAATGACCACTTCCACACTTGAGATTCTCAAATTACTGCTGTTGATAACTTGATATACATTTTTGTGACTCCCACTTAATAGCTCGAGCTTTTGGGATAACAATTATGACATGGTATTAGAACTAGGAGATCGGGTGTTCGATCCATACTATATTAAAGGGGTGTGTGTGGTGTGTTGTTGGTACCCTATGCCTTGTACCCTTGGTGCCACGTGCATTGCAATGTGTGTGTGTTGGGGGGGGGGGGGGAAGAGGTGGTTGATATACATTGTTGTGGCTCTCACTTGGTAGCTCGTGCTTTTGGGATAAGTGGTTATGACAACTATGTAATAACAGGATTGCCGAACATGAAGCTGTGATTTAGGAAAAAATTATGTGATGAATATGATAATTTATAAATTCCTCAGGCTGCTGTTAACAATGAATTATGTGATATTCTGGTTAATTATAAATTTTTTTAATGGTTGCATGTAATTCTTAGTATATTTTTCTATAACAGACTCCAATTTACCAAGTGTCATTGTGAATGGGTATACCAGGTAAAGGATGCTCTTGCCCAGTTTGAAACAGCACTTGATTTAGATCCAAACCCAATGGAAGCTCAAGCTGCCCTTTATAACAAGGCCTGCTGTCATGCCTACCGGTAAGAATTTCTGCTTTGCACCTTCTGGCACTTTTTCCTCCTGAAATGATTAGCGATAAACTGTGGCAAGTGAAAGCATTCTGAACTACCTTAAAGTGAAATCCTAGAATGTTATAACTGTTACAATCTCCGTACTGATGTCAACTATAATGGGGTTTCTGTTGAAGTATTTGGATGAGTGGTTAGTATAACAGTTGTAAAAATGTGAGTCTAGAATGGAAACCTTGATGTCTATTATCAATGTTCCTTTTGTTTCTTGTAATGTATTGTCTTCTTTATTGGACTGATGGTTCATCTTTTATGGTTCCTCCCTGGAGGCAGAGGGGATGGAAAGAAAGCTGCAGATTGTTTGCGTACTGCATTACGAGAATACAACCTCAAATTCGGAACCATTCTCAATGATCCAGACTTGGCTTCCTTCAGAGCTTTGCCTGAATTTAAAGAAATGCAAGAGGAGGTCTGTTTTTTTCATTTGATCTTTATATTTTATGCTACCTCTTCTTTCCACTCCCTCCCTTTAAGCTACCTGTTTTGTTTGACCTTTTTTCAAAAGATTACCCCGCATATTAAGTTCTGAATTGATTTTCCCTGGTGGTAGTGGAAGAGCAAACAGCTATTGATCTCATACATAGTCATGGACTTGCACTAGTCCTGTTGGGTTATGTTTTGACATGGATCCCCCATGGATGTTGAATTTAACCTTGAACATCATTTAGGGACAGGTTGCCTACGGGTCTTGGTAAGCCTAAACCTGAATTGATTAAACATAACCCAACCTTACTTGTTCTGTAGGGCCCAGGTTTTCCTAATTCCTGTGCATGTGTAAATGTTCATGGCAAACAGGGTTGGCCACGTGGGCAGAATGAAGCTCTGAAAATCCATTAAAAAGAACTGTTTGAAATTTGTTGAAAAAAAATGGATGCTGAAAATACAGAAAGAAGATGCTAATATATGAGGGGTAAATGAATGAGTGTGGATCTATAATTTGACATGTGGCATATCCAGACAATATTCTATGTATACTGTGGTCGAAATTTCCAAATTATCCTTTCCTATGGCATAATTACATGAGCCATAGCTAAATTGTGAGGCTAAGGGTAAGAGAGTTTTAGCCAGCCTGTTTACCCATCTAGATACGGACATTTATGTAACTTCACAAAGATATAGGCCCCACCAACCTCAGCCCAAATACTATTAATTCTTATGATTATAACCTGCCCATTTGAAATCTCAAACTCAAATCTAAAAGACAAGAAATTACAGCTTAAAAGAGCATCATTGAAGCTTTCCCTGCCAAGTATATGGACCTTTTACCCATAGCCCATGCTTAAGATTCCTCCAACCCCTCCCCTCCCCCCCAAAAAAAAAAGAAAAAGAAAAAAAAGCTCCCCAAACCCCTTAGAGGGGTAAGGGGAAGGCCATCACCTCACCCTACCCCCCGATGCACCCCTTAAGAGAGAGAGTGTTACGTATGTAATGGACGGGCTATTCTTGGTTTAGGAGGGAGTAGTTAGTTAAGATTTTATATGTTTTAATTATTATTATTATTGTGTTTAATTATTGTAGTTATTGTAGTACGTGGTTAAATAGTTATAAGTAGTGGAGAGAAGTATGGTAGTTAGAGTTACATTAGGGAAGGGGTAAGTAGTTATGGATAACTACTATTGTAATTTGAGTTTTATAAATAGTAGAGTAACGAGTAAAGAAGGGACTTTTGAAATCGTAAATTATCTCTTAAGAGCTATCTTGAGAAGGGGATTGGCCGCCTCCCAATTGCACCAGGATGTCCGGTGGCTTCGTCCGTAAAACCCCAAAACCCCTATCCCTCTCTCTTATCTTCCCCTATTATCTCTCTCTCTCATATCTTCCTCTTCCTATTATTTCTCTTCTTTTTGTTATTTTATTTTGTAGATTATCTTGCACCCAACAAATGGCATCAGAGCCAGGCATGGCGGAGGAAATCGACCGCCCTGGGTCTATATGGGAATATCCTCCTCTGTTTAACTGGATGGAAGCGATTTGTTCAACAGAGGTCTCGGGTCCGTACGAGATTTTCATCAGGTTCTTCAAGTATTGTTGGACTGACAAGTTCGTGGGCGTAACATTGGTAATCAGCGGAAGCAACTTAGGAATTACGCCAACAAGATTTGGGATCCGGGTGAAATTATTTAAAATTTGTATTTGTAATTTAGTGGTCTTGAGGACAAGATTTTAGGGGGATGGATTGTTACGTATGTAATGGACGGGCTATTCTTGGTTTAGGAGGGAGTAGTTATTTAAGATTTTATATGTTTTAATTATTATTATTATTGTGTTTAATTATTGTAGGTATTGCAATACGTGGCTAAATAGTTATAAGTAGTGGAGAGAAGTGTGGTAGTTAGAGTTAAATTAGGGAAGGGGTAAGTAGTTATGGTTAACTACTATTGTAATTTGAGTTTTATAAATAGTAGAGTAACGAGTAAAGAAGGGACTTTTGAAATCGTAAATTATCTCTTAAGAGCTATCTTGAGAAGAGGATTGGCCGCCACCCAATTGTGCCAGGACATCCGGTGGCTTTGTCCATAAAACCCCCAAACCCCTATTTCTCTCTTTTATCTTCCCCTATTATCTCTGTCTCATATCTTCCTCTTCCTATTATTTCTCTTCTTTTTGTTATTTTATTTTGTAGATTATCTCGCACGTAACAAATTGGAGAGTGATTTCATGGAATTCTATAACTTGAATTGACATGCGCTCATCACCTTAAACCCCATCATCCACCTTTACCAATGCAACCCATCTTGCCACATGTGCTTTACATGTACATGGAAGTGGTTAGTAGATGTTCATTATGGTATATCGACTCTATTCCACTCAAGGTTTGTGGTTTCAGTCGAAACCAAAATTTCAGCTGAAACTTGTACCTTTAGGTTTTTTTTTTCCTTCAAGTTTTAGTGGCCAAATGGCCAAATTCGGTCTTGAAACTTGTAGGACACCCTATTTTAGGTCCTCTAAACGTAGTGGAACCCTTAAATGGTAGTTTGATTTCAGACCCCTAGGTTGGTAGTGTACACTGTATACATTCTCTAATATGACTTATTCCACACAATATTTAGTACTAGAATACATATATTTCTGTTAACAAAACATCTTTGAATGAATGGCTTGAATGATTAATTAGACCAAGCAAGCTCTTATATTTATAATATCAGAATTACAACTTAAAGAACAGAATTGTCCCTACTCTAGCGGACTCTACTAAGAAAGTCTGCAGTACACAAAACCCAAAAGGACCAGAATACCCCCATAGTATTCTGGTGTACATTATTCAACACTCCCCCTCAAGTTGGTGCAAAAATGTCAAACATGCCCAACTTGACTAAAGCAGGATGAAACAACTTTCCGGACAGTCCCTTGGTGAAACTATCAACAAGCTTATCAGCAGACTTCACAATGGGAACATCAATCAGTCCTTCTTCCAATTTCTCCTTGATGAAATGCTTATCCACCTCCACATGCTTGGTACGATCATGTTGTACTGGATTATGTGCAATGCTGATTGCAGCTTTGTTGTCACAGTACAACATCATAGGGAGACAAATAGGAACGGGCTCATGAACGCGCACACCTTTGGCTAATTTGATTCGATGGAGAGATAAACCAGTGGCTCTTTCCATTGTGCAAGCAAGATTGGTTGGCCATGCAGTACCAGACACGAGATAGATCTTCCAAAGAACAAGGCTTTTTTCGAATAAGCCAGCAATTGCCCCTGTTCTTTCTCTAATCTCGACCTATGGCATCTATCGCTATCCTAAATCTTGTCACCATGAAACTTGATAGCTCCGACTTCATTCTCTGGAAGCTGGAAACAATTTCTCCTTGATGAAACGCCTATCCACCTCAACATGCTTGGTACGATCATGTTGTACTGAATTATGTACAATGCTGATTGCAACCTTGTTGTCACAGTACAACATCATAGGGAGACGAATAGGAACACCAAGGTCTTGTAATAAACCATTCAGCCATAATAGCTCACAAATACCTTGTGCCATTGCACGAAACTCTGCTTCAGCACTGGAACGAGCTACCACATCTGTTTCTTACTACGCCAGGTGACAAGATTGCCACCTACAAAAGTACAATACCCAGAGATAGACTTGCGGTCAGGAGAATCAGCCCAATCAACATCAGTATAGGCCTCTATCCGTAGGTGATCATGAGGAGACAGGAGAATACCTTTCCCTAGAGCTGACTTCAAGTAGTGAAGAATACAAAGAACAACCTCCATATGAGAAGAGTAGGGATCATGCATGAACTGACTCACAGTACTCACTGCTATAACAATGTCAGGACGTGTGTGTCAGAGATAAATCAACTTCCCTACCAACCTTTGGTTCCGGCCTTTCTCAACAGGTTTACCCTCATTTTCTTTGAGACGAACATTAGCATCCATGGGAGTATTTGATGGGTGACACCCTTACAAACCAGTCTCTATCAACAAATCTAGGATATACTTCCTTTGGGAGAGAAAGATGCCCTTAGAAGACCTAGCAACTTCAATTCCAAGGAAGTACCTCAACTGTCCTAGATCCTTAATCTCAAATTCTTGACCCAAAAAATTCTTCAGGCTGCTGATTTCATCACCATCATTGCCAGTTACCACAATATCATCAACATAGACTATAAGAACAGTGATTTTTTCACCAACTCTTTTAATAAAAAGAGTGTGATCAGCATTATGTGTTGTTTGTAGCCTACAATACTCATAGCCTTGTGAAACCTGCCAAACCATGCTTGAGGTGACTGCTTCAGCTCATAAAGTGCACGCTTCAATCTACACACTTTGCCGTAGGTCTTGTCACAAGAGAACCCTGGTGGAATATCCATATACACCTCCTATTTGCTATAGGCAGCAATGTCAGCTGCAGTAGAGGGCTGAAAGTCCGAGTAATGATTCAATTGCTGCCATAAACTCTTAAGGGCAGCATAGTATTTAGAAACTGATAACTCCTTCTGAGTGGTGTCATGTACCTTCTTGTGAATTCATACACCTGAGCATCATTCCCTACCTGCCCATAAGTCTCCTTGGTAGCACTCCATATTTGATGGGCTGTATCCAATAATAAGTAGTTGCCGGATAGGTCTGGTTGCATGGAGTGTAGCAAATAGGACATCACCATAGCATCATTGGACACCCATCGATCCTGTAGAGCTCCAGGTTCAGTTGGCATTGTATTACTCCCAGTATCCAGTAAGGCCTCGACCAGCAATGGTCAAATAAGTAGACCTGGACCACATCAAGTAATTGGTGCCGTCAAGCTTGATAGGAGCAGTAAAAGGTAAAAATTCAGTCTTGGTCTGTCCATCAATCCCAGAAGTTGTAGCAGTAGTGATATCTGAGCCTGACATGGTTGTAACCAAACAATAAATAGAACCAGCAAGGAAGCAATGCAGACAGCCAAAGGAGACCCAGAAAAAGAGGGATCGATATTGGGAGAAATCGAGCCAAAGAGAGGGAGACCAGAATTTTGCCAACAAACTTAAAAGAATTGGCTGATATCAAGGTCGAGTGGTCTTCTTGTGTGAATAAAACACCCCTGAAAAAATCAGCAATAGGAGACAGCCCTAACCCACAAATTGATCAGTGTCGGGGTTTTAAAAAACCCTGAAAGTGGAGATCAATATTTGTTAGGGGGCTTCAAAAAAGGCTGCAGAGCTGTGATAGGTGCTGTCCAGAACTGCCAGGATGGATCTCCAACAAGGAATATCAACCTTCAAAGTGGAGAGAGGCTTGATCTTCAAAAAAAGGAGATCTCCAAAAATCGCAGAGGAGAAAGGCAGCAGCTATCGATCTGAAATTCTGTTTAGAACATTAAGTGAAGAGGTTGAATTGAGGGCAGCATCTAGATCATATGATCACCTCATTAGTGCTGCCCTAAGGTGGAGAATGAGAACCAAGGAGAAAAAAGAAGAGATCAAGAGGAAGAGGGAGGGAGAAAAATGATGGAAGGGGGGGAGGGTTTTGAAAACTTAGATCAGAGAATTTGGCTCTGATGCCATGTTAACAAAACATCTTTGAATGAATGGCTTGAATGATCAATTGGACCAAGCAAGCTCTTATATTTATAATATCAGAATTACAACTTAAAGGACAGAATTGTCCCTACTCTAGCCGACTCTACTAAGAGAGCCGGAAGTGCATAAAACATAAAAATATAAAACCCAAAAGGACCAGAATACCCCCACGAAATTCTGGTGTACATTATTCAACAATTTCGAGTAAAACAATTTAAATATGCTTAGGAACGAATACACATCAAATTATAAACCATTTCATAAATTATGCATCATACATTGTTACAAAAAATAAAATATATCAAAGTCAACAATAATACAATACAAGCAATGCCACCCTTGCTCATCCTAGACTCCTAGTATTGAAAAGAGTGTCGGCTGGATCAAAACCACTAGAATGTTGTTGTTGACAAATCAAGTTTTTCTTCGACTGAATCACAAAACCTGGCTATGTCATAGTATGCTGGAAGAAATGCTTGAAGTAGTCCACAACAGACAATAAATGGAATCTTCAATGTACTCGAGGTACCTTAACCAAGGGTATATATCTACCAATTATAAGGAACTCGATCGAGAGCCATTGCTACTAGATGGTGTGTGTGGAATCGGAATCAAAACCGGTATAATAATACCACTATAATTTATGAAAAATAATAATGGAATGAGACATGAATCATTCTTTTCAGTTGTAAATACAACAACAATACTTCTATCAATTTTAAATAATTTTCAAATCAAAACAGAAATTTTGCCCCCCTATTTTTCCGAATTTTCTGTAAATTTAAAATTCAGAAATTAAAATAATTAATTTTATGACCAATGGTGTCCAACATATGTAAAATTGACCTCCAAACACTAAGTATTACCCTTTTGTAAATAAAACCAGATTTAATGAAGAAGATGGAGAGGAAGAAGAGGAAGAAGAAGAGAAGAGGCTGCAATCCTTTGGGGAACAACCGATAGAAGTTGAACTCCCCCTTTCACTAATTAATATAAGATTAGGGTACAAGAGATAAGAAGGGATAAAATCCCCAAAATAACCCCACTAAACCCATCTCGGTATTAGCACCTAGCGCTAATACCGAGATACCTGACGCTCCCCCTCAAGCTGGAGCATAGATGTTAATCATGCCCAGCTTGTTACAAATATAATCAATTCTCACACTTCCCAAAGACTTAGTAAAAACATCAGCAAGTTGCTCTCCTGTACGAACATGTTGTGGAGCAATAAAACCTTCTTGTAGTTTCTCTCGAACAAAATGACAATCAACCTCTATATGCTTCGTCCTCTCATGATACACAGGATTGGAAGCTATATGGATAGCAGCCTGATTATCACACCACAGCTGTATAGGTAACTCCTTCGTAAATTTCAACTCAGTCAACAACTGCTTCATCCACATCTGCTCGCATGTAACCTATGCCATAGCCTGATACTCTGCCTCTGCACTAGATCTTACTACTACTGACTGTTTCTTGCTCTTCTAGGACACCAAATTCCCCCCCCCCACAAAGACACAATACCCAGTAGCAGACCTTCTATCCACAGGAGAACCAGCCCAATCAGCATCACAAAATCCCTCAACACGTCCATGACCATGATGAGTGTAGAGTAGACCATGACCTGGAGCTTTCTTGAGGTATCTCAGAATTCGAATCACAGCATCCCAATGTGACGTCCTAGGAGAGGACAGAAACCGACTTACTACACTAACCGGAAAGGCAATATTTGGTCGAGTCACAGTGAGATAATTTAATTTTCCAACAAGTCTTCTATATTTTCTGGATCATCAAGAGCATCACCACTATCAGCTGTTAACTTCAAATTTGGGTCCATTGGAGTATCCAAAGGTTTAGATTCAAGCTGGAAAGCAAGTCAAGAATGTATTTCCTCTGGGAGAGAGAAATACCTTTGCTAAACTGAGCTACCTCAACTCCACGAAAGTACTTCAATTTACCAAGATCCTTGGTCTGAAATTTACACTGCAAATGTACCTTTAGCTGCTTAATGCCTTCAACATCATCACCAGTGATGACTATATCATCTACATATTCCACCAAAAATATCCTGCCAACCTTACTATGCCGGTAGAACACCGAATGATCACTACCACACCGAGTCATTCCAAATTCCAGAATAACATCCGAAAATCTCCCAAACCAGGCCTTGGGAGATTGTTTCAAACCATACAATGACTTCTTATGCTTGCACAGTAAACCAGACTCCCCCTGAGCAACAAACCTAGGAGGTTGCTCCATATAAACTTCCTCATGGAGATCACCATGAAGAAAAGCATTCTTCATGTCTAACTGAAAAAGAGGCCAATGATGGGATGCGGCAAGAGATATCAAAAGACGTACAGATGCAAGCTTGGCAACAGGTGAAAAAATGTCAAGATAATCAACCCCATCAACATGTGTATAACCTTTGGCAACCAAGCGGGCCTTCAAACGAGCCAAGGAGCCATCAAGGTTTACTTTAACTCATGTACCCACCGACAACCAACAACCTTCTTGCCAGCAGGCAACTATACCAAGTCCCAAGTGTGATTGTCAGCTAAAGCAGCCAATTCCTCCTCCATTGTTGGCCTCCAACCAGAGTGGGATAATGTATCTGTAACAGACTTAGGGGTAGGATAAGACTCAACAGTAGAGAGACAAGCAGAAAAGTTAGCCGATAAGCCCGTATAAGAAACAAAATGAGACAAAGGATGTTGAGTACAACTACGAACACCCTTACGAAGAGTAATGGGAATATCAAGATCAGAAGAAGGAATACTTAATTGAGGAATAGGATCCACAGACGAACTTGAAGTGGGAGGATCAGTAGAGACCGAGGGTGGTGGATCATCTCTAGGACGCCGAACAAATGTGACCTTAACAGGAGGATGAGCTGGCCAAACAGGAGGAGGTGGAGGCAGAGGCGGCGGAGACGGAGCAGCATTCGGTTGATGCTGTGAAACAGTACGTTGCACCACATATAAAGGAAGATCCTCATCCAATTCCGAAGGAGCAAAAGATGTATCTCATAAGTAGTGGACTCAAAAAAGTTAACATCAGCAAAGACAAAGTATTCGCGAAGAATTGGTGACCAACACCGAAAACCTTTTTGATTGCGTGAATAACCTAAGAAAATACATTTAATAGACTGGGGATCTAATTTGGACAGACCTGGACGATGATCTCGAACAAAGCAAACACACCCAAAAATCCTGGGCAGTAAAACAGAGAGAGGTTCAGTAGGAAATAAAAGAGAATGAGGAATCCCATCCTTTAACATTGAAGACGGCATGTCGGCATACGATTTATAAGAAAACAGGCAGTCAAAACAGCATCAGCCCAAAAGATTTTTGGTACTTTCATCTCAAAGAATGGAACGAGTCACTTCCATTAAATGTCTATTCTTCCGTTCAGCCACACCATTTTGTTGGGGTGTGTCTAAACAAGAAGGCTAGTGCAACATACCACAGTCAGCCATAAAAGAATTAAATGGAGCAGAAAAATATTCAAGGGCATGATCACTGCGTAAAACATGAATATTCTTATTAAACTGAGTCTGAATTTCAGTAACAAAGGCACGAAAAATGGCAAACAACTTAGAACGACTTTTCATGAAATAAATCTAGGTAACTCTAGAATAGTCATCAACAGAAGTAATAAAATATTTAAATCCCATCTTAGAAGTAATAGGGCAAGGCTCCCATACATCAGAATGCACTAAAGAAAAAGTGTATGTAGACCGTTTATCGACTCTAGGGGAATAACTCACACGGTGGAGCTTTTCAAACTGACATAACTCACACTCTAAACTAGAAAGGGAACTAAAACAAGGATCCAACTTCTGTAGGCTCTGCAAAGACAGATGGCCCAGCCGACAATGAACTTGGTGTGGAGACAAAACACTGGAATAAGCAACTGAAAGAGAGTCTTCAAGATGATACAACCCCCCTTGCTCACGTCCCCTACCAAGCATCTTCTTCATCATAAGATCCTGAAAAGCACAGGAATCAAGATAAAAAGTCATTGAACAATTGTAGGCTTTAGTAATTTTACTAACAGAAAACACGTTACAAGGTAAGTTAGGTAAATGGAGAACAGAAGACAAGGATAAGGACTTGGTTGGGTTAACAGTACCCATGCCAGTGACTTTGGCAAGGGAACCATCAACCAATGTAACACTAGACTCTGAAGACCAAAAGGAAGAAAAATTACCTGATACACCAGACATATGATCAGAAGCACTTGAATCAATGATCCAGGGACGAGAAGTAGAGAAACACGTAGTGGCATTACCTGGCTGGGCAAAAGTAGCTGTGGAGGAAGATGTAGAGGGTTGAGAAATCTGAAACTGTGTGAACCGAGCATAATCCTCATCGGACAATCTTACCACCTTACCCTCAGAAGGTGTAGCAGGAGACTTGGTACTAGCTGTTGAATTAGCATACTGCTGTTGCGGTGGCTTCCCATGAAGTCTCCAATAATAGCGTTGGATGTGTCCTGGTCGACCACAGTGATTACAAGTCTTCATAGAACCAGGATTTTCACCAGCATTACCATTACCACTGCCTCTTCCACCTCCACAGCCAGCTGTACCACCACCACGACCCCCATTACGTCCGCCATTACCTCTCCCTTGACTAGAAGCAACAAGGCAGAGCTCTCACCATGAGCAGCTGCTGGTTCATGGGAACTATCATGAGAAACACGAAGAACGCAAGAAAAGGTTTCTGCAAGTAAGGCAACTTTATCACCTCCAAGAATAGTGGAGCGTACTGAACTGCTGGTTCATGGGAACTATCACGAGAAACACAAAGAATGCGAGAAAAGGTTTTTGCAAGTGAGGCAACTTTATCACCTCCAAGAATAGTAGAGCATACTGAGTCATATTACTAGCCCAGTCCTCGCAAAAATCCCATAACTGCAAGCTGTTCATGTTGATCTTGCATCTATTTCACATCCGAATTAATGGGCAACAATGCATTTAACTCTTCAAACATTCGTTTATAATCGGCAAAATATTGGGTCAACGGACGCCCCTTCCTATCAGCACGATAGAACTCCTATGACAGCTCATATATACAGGATAGATTATTCTGTCCAGAATACAAAACATGTAAATAATCCCATAAATCCTTCACAGTAGCTATGTGAGTCACTAAGTCAACAATCTGTGAGTCCATACTATTCAAAATCTGTCCCAGAATGCATGCATCTACAATTTCCCACGCTTCATTATACCCTGGTGGCCTTTGTAAGATGTTTCTGTTGGCCACAACCAGTCAACAACCCACACAATTTTCTTCCGTTGCCGGAAATTACTCACCCCTTCCAATCTCTTCTCTGTAATAGATTTGGAAGAGCCCAAAACAACCTTAGAGATAACACCTTTGGAATCTTCAGTTGGGTCACCCATTTCGACCAAGCAAACTGATGCAGAAGTTCACCAACAACTAATAAAAACTGAGCAAAAGTGATGAACCAGCAAGCAAACACGATCGCCAACAGCCACCGAAAAATTCAGAGATCAATTTTAGAACAAAAATCAATGCACACTCAATATCCAGCAAAGATCAATTCAGGGAAAACCTAACAAACAATCTTCAAACCACCAAAAAAGGAACTGAAATCGAAAAATATTCTCTTCCCAAAACCTTGAATCGATATTAAGCATTCACCATAAAAACGAGATTAGGTTCCTGTTGAATTATTTATCCACCCGTGTCCCCCTTTAGATAGTCTGCCGTGTTAGAGCTCCTATATGATATACATATTGTTTCCTCCCTTTCCTACAAGGTTGGCCTTTTAGAGGAAGCGGTTCCAACATGGTATCAGAGCAGGCAGGGGTCACGGTATCGAATCCCCCTGGGAGTGGACAGGTGTTGAATTATTTATCCACCTGTGTCCCCTGTTGGATAGTCCGCCGCGTTAGAGTTCCTGTATGATATGCATATTGTTTCCTCCCTTTCTTACAAGGTTGGCCTTTTAGAGGAAGCTGTTCCAACCTGGTATCAGAGGTAGTGGGAAGTATAATATAATTCCGAGGTAGTGGTCCACTCTATCATCACCTCTACCCCTACGTGATGAAATACATAACCGTTGAAGTGTTGAACTCTACCTACCAGCTTACGAAGTGAAAGCGAAGTGATATCTTCCCAAAACATTGGGATAGAGACATCCTTATAGAGTTACAGATTGCAACTTGAGATATCTCTCTAAGTTCAGTATTCAGACTCGCCATTAACAAGCGAAGTGAAGCGACGAAGAAGGAACTTTTGGTTGTCACTTCTTCCTCTTCTTCTTCTTCATCTCCTTCTCCTTCATATTTGCAAGGATGGAAAGTATCGGTGTTGCGTTGATGTACCCCTTTTCGTCATACTTGGAAGAAGAGCTCGACAAGCTATTCAAGCTCTTCAAATGCTGGAAATCCCCCAACCAAAAGGAATTTCTGAAAGAGAATTCAAATTCTATTAGAGCTCTTGCTGGTAACGCTACGGTCAGTGCCGAAGTGGAGACCATTAATATCTTGCTGAAATTGAAGATCGTCTCAAATCGCGGTGTTGGCATGGATAAAGTTGATTTGGTCAAGTGTAAGGAGAAGGGTATTAGGGTTACCAACACTCCTGATGTGCTCACCGACGATGTCGCTGATTTAGCTATTGGATTGATTATAGGGATGTTGAGGAAGATTTGCGAGTCTGATCGTTATGTGAATGGGTTATGGGTCAAAGGGGATTACAAATTAACTACGAAGTTCAGTGGCAAATCAGTTGGCATTTTGGGGCTGGGCAGGATTGGTTTTCCAATTGCAAAAAGAGCTGACGCATTTGCTTGCCCGATCAGTTACTACTCCAGATCAGAGAGGCCAAATACCAATTACAAGTACTATCCGAGTGTTTTGGAACTTGCCAAGAACTGTCAAATAATTGTAATTGCATGCCCTTTGACAAAAGAAACATACCACATTGTCAACCGTGAAGTGATTGAAGCTGTGGTTCCAAAGGGCATTATTGTGAACATTGGGTGTGGCCCTCACATCGATGAACCAGAGCTTGTGTCAACACTGATCGAAGGCCAGTTGGGTGGGGCTGGGCTTGATGTATTTGAAAATGAGCCACATGGTATCAGAGTAAGCAGGGATCACGGTGTCGAATCCCCCTAGGAGCGGGCAGGTGTTGAATTATTTATCCACCCGTGTCCCCCTTTGGATAGTCCGCCGTGTTAGAGCTCTTGTATGATATACATATTGTTTCCTCCCTTTTCTACAAGGTTGGCCTTTTAGAGGAAGCGGTTCCAACAGTTCTTTTATATAATCATGAACCAGTCACAGCAAACTCCAGCAAAACGCAGCATAGGGTGCTGTAACCCCTTCAAACTGTAATCACGAAAACCTTCTGATGAGCACATTTATGTGTGAAATTTTAGGGCATAAATTATACATTTTACCACATTGGACAGAGTTACTCGGTGCTTTCTTGTGCTTTTCAGGGTTTAGGTGAATTCTTGTGAAAATGAAGGAGATGATGCTAAGGAGATGTTTTTAAGCTTTTTAGAAGTGTAAATGGATGCATAGCCCATCGAGTCGCTTCGCAATGGTTCAAACGGCACTTAATTCCGAGTTGAAACGAAGAAGTTATGGCCGTTTCCGTAACGACGCGTGAAAATGGTCCGTAGGGGTTTATTTATAATTATTGACAATGGATGGGGACAAAGTGAAGCGGAAGTTCGGATTTTAGGGGCCTTAATGCAATTATCAAAAGTTACTTTACTGACCGAAAGATTCCATTTGGAAGGCTCGGACAGTCCAACTTCAACTTGAGATATCTTGGGCTCCCTAACTCCGAATTGGATGAAATTTGGGTCTATTTTGTGTGATTTTTCGCAAGGAACACAATGGTGAGACCTATATAAGCACCCCATGCTCCACGTTTTCTGAAGGACAGAATGGGTATTTTATTTATTCTTGAAGGAATCCTAGTCATCACCCTTACTCTCTCTTTCTTCCAACTTCTCAAGGGCACTTCTGGAATTCTACTTGGGATAGATTTATATTTTCTCATCTATGGAAGGTTGAAAAATCAAAGATGCTTTGATTTTATTGCTTGGAGAAGATATCTACAAAGAAAAGGAAGCACTTGTTAGAATTGGAAGTTTATTTTTCTAGAAATAGAAAGTCTATGTAAACAATCTTCTCTTCTTCTTCTTTCTATTTTTTCTTTTTTCTTAGGATTCAAGGCATTGTAAAAGAGGAAAGAGAAGAGAATATTCTCTTTTCTTAGGGAATATTTCTCCTACACTTCCATCTTCTCTCTTCTCCTCTCTTCCACCTATAAATACCCCCTACCTCTCTTGTAAAAATTTGCTCATTCACTTAGTGAAATTTCTTCTCTTCTTCTCCTTCTAATTTGTGATTTTTGGCTTTTCTAAGTTCTAGTTTGCTTTTATAATTTTTAGTTAATGGTTATAATAGGTTTAGTTTATGCTTTAATTTCAATTTAAGTCTTCAATTGGGTTGTAATTTCTTAATTCTAGTTTAGGTTTTAAGCCTTCTAGTCTAAGTTCTTAAGTTGATGACAAGACTTGAAGATTTAGAAGAGGAGGCCATGGTAAGTTTATGCAAGTATTCAAGCTTTTCATTTACATTCATGCAAGCACATCCAGGTTTTACTATCTAAACTCTCAATCTCATTCTCCATCTCCTCTATCTCTCTCTATCTTCTTCTTCTTCCCCCTCTATTTCTTTTATTTTAATTTTATATGGCTGTGGTTTATGGATGCATTTTTATTCCCTTATTTCTTTTTATGTGGTTAGTATGTGTGGCTGCATTTTTATTCCTTTCAATTCGCTTTAGTTTGATAGGTTAGATGCTCATGTGTTAGGACGCCGATTTAATCCCTTAATTTTGTTAGATGCTTATGAGTTAGGATGCATTGATTTTCGTTAGTTTAATTAGTTTAATTTAACACTTTAATTTGGTTAATTTTGCATTACTTTTAAGTTAGTTAAATAGAGTGGCGTATATCTCCTCGTGTTCGACCCGTAGCTACGATTGACCCGTACGCTTGCGGTTTTATTTTAACTCAAACACCTTCAAACCTGAAGCCTTCAAAACTGCAACAATGTCTTGAGTAATTTGAGAGTAATCGAGTAGGTCCTAGGATGTAGAATCGACTCCAAGATCCTAGCTCTGATACCATGTAAATAAAACCAGATTTAATGAAGAAGATGGAGAGGAAGAAGAGGAAGAAGAGAAGAGGCTGCAATCCTTTGGGGAGAACAACCGATAGAGGTTGAACACCCCCTTTCACTAATTAATATAAGAATAGGGTACACGAGATAAGAAGGGATAAAATCCCCAAAATAACCCCACTAAACCCATCTCGGTATTAGCACTAGGCGCTAATACCGAGATGCCAAATCTCGATATTAGCACTAGGCGCTAATACCGAGATGCCAAATCTCGATATCTAACACCTTTTTTTTCACAATTTTGTTGCAAGAAAATCATTTTTCCCAGAAAATTTTAAAAATAGTTTAAAAACAGAAAATGAAATCTGGCTCCGTGAAGTCATAGATTGGGGTACAATGTTCAGCATATAAAAAAATGAATTCCAACCAACAAGCAATAATCCTATTTTTTTGCAAAAATTAGTTTTGGGAAAGTGAGATACCTCCAACTTTGGATCTTGCACAAATCTTGTTGTCGGGCAGCAAATCATCGTTTACACTACATCCCTCTACTGTCCAAGCACTGGTTTCAAGCTTGTACAGCAGTTATTTGGGCAAAATAGCAAGAAAAATGGAGTTTTGGAGGTTTTCTGTCGAAATCAGGCAGAACTCACAAAATGGGTTGAAATTTCCACCCATTTTATTCGAAGCCTGGTATTTATAGTAAAGGGTTTGTTCTGTTCGACCGAAATTTCAACAAAACGAAATATGTAATCGGTCGAAACCATGTATTATTTGTATATCACAGTAGGTTTCGTTTCAAGACCTTGCCAAACTGAAACGAAACCCGAGATTTCACTGAAATCTCAAGAAACCTCGTACCATGATTCTGCTTGATTTTCCTCATTTCTAAAAATCATTAACCTCCTCTAATTGAACTCATTTGTTTAGTTCCTGTCTTAATTTTGGTTAAAATTCAAGCCTCAGACTTATTATTTGTTATTGTACAGGCTAGGCTGGGTGGCGAAGACATTGGTTACAGTTTCAGGAGAGACCTCAAACTCATTAGTGAAGTCCAAGCACCATTTCGTGGGGTTCGCAGATTCTTCTATTTGGCATTTGCTGCAGCAGCAGGGATTTCAACCTTCTTTACTGTACCAAGGCTATTTCGTGCACTTAAAGGTGGTGAAGATGCTCCTGATATCTGGGAAACTGCTGGAAATGCTGCCATCAATATTGGAGGTAAGCAGTGATCATTATCATCATACTACTACTATCGTCACCACCTGCACCGCTACTATGACGACTGCTACTACTACCAGTACCACCATTATGAGTCTATTACTACCACTATCACTACCACTTCCAAAGCCACCACTACTACTTCTACTATTGACATTACTGCAACAACTGCTGCTACTGGCACTATTACTATCAAGTCACTGTTTGGAAAGGATCCTACTCCGTTGAGTTTCATGTGGTTCACTAACTCACTGTTCCATAGTTTTTGACCATTGAGGCAACTTTGAGACTTGATTTGTGTAATATTGTGTTTTTGTTGAGATTTGGTCATAAGGTACCTAAAAAAACCAAAAAATGAGTCCTGAGTATACCTGATAATAACTAGCTCTAAAATTGACTAATTTTTTGAATCAGCACTACAGGTATTATTGTTCTTGTGGCATTATTCTTTTGGGAGAGCAAGAAAGAAGAGGAACAGCTTGCACAAATATCCAGGAATGAAACTCTGTCAAGGTTGCCTTTGCGCCTTTCAACTAATCGAATTGTTGAACTTGTTCAGCTACGGGACACTGTTAGACCAGTTAGTATCCATACTTTTTTCCTTTCCCTTTCCAAGATGCTCTTCTGACAGTGATCTCTGTTGTTTCAGAATATTCTGAAGGAAATAAATATTTAATTCCTCACAAAAAGGTTATACAATTTTCATCAAACCAGATTTCTGGAAGAAAATAAGCATTTAATTCTTCTCAAAAAAATTATATTCAGTTTTTCAAAGAATACTTGTCTAAATAAGTAAAAGGGCAAGAGATCACTGCCTGGTTGTGTAGCCCCTGCACCAGCTGGGGGCCAATGAGATCGCACACAGGGGTATCAACATGGATGGAATTTTTTATTTCACAGGGGAGGGACGGTTATTTTGTGTGCTCCTGTGTCTGGGCGCGGGATCCACTCGACCAGACAGTGTTCTTTTTCCCATAAGAAAATTATATTTTCTTATTTTTGTTTTCTTAAGGAGATATTCCTGATAAAAAATTGAAACCCAGAAAAGAAATAAATTCACAATCTTGTTGGATTCCCTGTTGAAATTTCCTGATTGGAGACCATTCTCACATGTCTGTAAATTGATTTATGGGACAAGTTGGAGGTATTCTTGCTTTTATTTGCTGTACTCTTGAGTAGTGTTCCAAGAAATTGCTGCTTTTTATAAGTACTGTCTTTTATGTATTTTGTTTCTAAGTGAAGCATGCTTTTAGGTTATTTTAGCTGGGGAAAAAGGGACTGTTTCGGCAGCTATTCAGAAGGCTGAAAGATTCCGAACTGAGCTCCTTAAACGAGGTGTTCTTTTAGTTCCTGTATTCTGGGGTGAAGAAAAAACACCACCAGTGGAGAAGAAAGGCTTTGGTGTCCCTGCCAAGGCAGCTGCATCTCTTCCTTCTATTGGGGTAAGGTGTGAAATCTCTCATCTATCACTCTATCATGAGCCGAACCTTCATAAGGTGCAACGTTTCCCTAGTCCATATGTCATCACGTATCTTGTATTGATAAATACATTCTATGAACCATTTAATATATCTACCATCGTTTCATAATGTGATTTAGTTCCACACAATGTTATTTATATGCCATCAGTTTATGTGTTTGTGATGTGCCAAATAAACTATTTGTGTGCGGATAAACGTGTCTGCTTTTCTTGAACCTTTCAGAGCTCAGCACCACATTTACTTAGTCAATTACAATAGTATGTTCTAGAATACTGAAATTTTCTATAAAAAGAATAGAAAAAAGGAAAAGGTATTGCTATATGTAATATTTCATGTGTTTTTCGTTGCGTACTTGAAATCTGTAACTGCTTTTCTGTTTTTGACACTTAATTTGATGGCAACATTGCAGGAAGATTTTGACAAACGAACCCAATCTATAGCTGCAAAGTCACGATTGAAAGCGGAGGTGCGATTTAAGGCTGAGATTGTATCACCTACAGAATGGGAAAGGTGACATACTGATATGCCTTGCCAATTTCTTGCATCAGATGGTTATTCTATGGTTTATCAGTCATAAAATCATCTGACTATGTCCTGACATTTATGTAAGGAAAACACTATATTTGCACTAATAAATACATTTTGAAGTTGTACTTTTGATGATACAATTATGGGAGAGGGTTATCCAAGCTGGCACCTTGGAGAATGCACCAGAGGGGGGGGGACTGCAGTTTAACAATAAGGGGCATGGAGGTTGGAGGAGAGAGAGAGAGAGAGAGAGAGAGAGAGAGAGAGAGAGAGGCTGCTGGCATAGCCTCCACTGCCAGTCAGTGAATCTTTTCCCTAAAATGATTTATGTTTGCTCTGTACTCTGGATTTATGGCTCACTTCAAAGTTCAGAAGTGATTAACTACTCGATTTATTATTCCAATTTTGTTTTGGTCTCTTCTAGGTACTGATTTTTCCATCTCTGTTTTTTTTTTAGGTGGATACGTGATCAACAAAAATCTGAAGGAGTTACTCCTGGTGAGGATGTGTACATAATATTACGTTTAGATGGCCGTGTTCGAAGATCAGGAAAGGTTAGTAAATATATATAATGAATTGTCTTTAGTTGCATAATTCCTTGAATGGAAATTTAAATGATCACTAATAGGAAGTTCTGGGAATAGTAGTATTACAATCAACATTGGGTAGCCGGGAGCATAATGGAAGAATGAAATGGATTACTGGTGTAATCCAGAAATTTAGGCATGGTTTGTGAGAGTGCTGCTCAAGTTCAATCAATGTGCATAAGATTATATTGCTCGCACCAAGTATTTTGGTGAGGCTTTGAGAGAGAGGAACTACCAACTACTTGAGCTGTGCTGTTGTTAATAATCAGTTCCTTCTGTTTGCAGGGTATGCCTGACTGGCCGCAGATTGTGAAGGAACTACCTCCAATGGATGCGTTGCTGAGCAAGCTAGAGAGATGAAAGAGCCGCTCAAATCAGAGAGGAATATTCTTGATGCATAAGGTGCCAAAAAAATGCCTTTGTAACATCGATTTTAATCTGGATTCCGAATATTAACCAATTTTTATAATGAGAAAGGTGTTCCATTGGAGTATCTATTAACAAAATCTTAGGGCACAAATCTTCAGTATTGCATCATAATGATAATCAAACTGGACCCTATCAGGTAAATAAGCAGACACTGAATGAGTGTTATAAATTGATAGGGAAATGCTTGTAGTGGAGAGTGTTAAAATTGACTAAACCCCATTGAAATACTTCAACTTCCCCGCTAGAGTCTACAATTCGACATGATATTTACTAGATTGTTATGCATTGCACAGCTTTATTATCTTCAAAAGGCCATCTTAGGTTCCCCCAATGGTCCACGTGAGCAGGCAGCGTGTTATTTTCCCTTATAGATATCAAGGTTGGTTACAACAGGATTTTAACCCTACGTTTTTGCCTATTGTCTTGTTCCCAAAAGTCATTTAATGTTGAATTTTATGTAGGGATAGAAGGGTTTTTCAAAAAGTTGAAGGTCACTTGATGCAGCTTCTATGTAAAATGATAGGGTTACCTTGAATTAAAAGACTTCTGGGAAGAACATAAGAGACAAAAAAAACAAGGTTACAACTTCTAGTTCACCTACTTGGTGGCAAGAAGGTGCAAAACCATGCAAGGGGTGAGGAAGGGAGCAGTCCCTACTCCCTCTTGACACATATTCTAATGGAAGGGCAGGAGATAGCAATCTGAAGGGTATTTGTTAAGGGAAAATGATCCCCATACGGGCAGGATTCTCTCTGACTCTCTCTAGTCTCTCCTCATTGGCATGTAGACCTCTTTATACTAGGGATTACGTCCAAAACCTTGAGGTATTAAGTGGTAAGAATTTCTCAAGTATCTGAAGCTCCAAGAGCCTGGAACAAAGTAGCATGAGATTATAACTCTTTCAACTCTCAAGTCTCAACATGGTGGAGGATCTAACCTAAAACCTTAAAAGTATTAGGTGGAGAAAACTCCTCAAGTATATGAAGGCACCAAGGACTTGAACAAACTGATGTGAGACTAAAACTCTATCCCTATAATTCTAATACTCTCCTCACTTGTAGTGTAGGTGGAATGACATGTTGTCGTACACATGGAAAAATTACTCGAGGAAATAACTAAGTACCCATGAGCTCTAATACAATGTTAAAAGGTCCAACTCAAAACTTGAATTCATTAAGAGGAGTGATTTTTTAAATATAGGGTAAATTACACATCACCCCTGGTTTTCAAACGAAACTCAGATCACCCCCTCTATAAGTTTATAGTAACGGTGTTAGTCTGCTGTTAGTTATTGGTGTGAAAGGACTATTTTACCCTTGTATTAAAACATTAGAATTAAATTTATAATACTACCCTTCCTTCATCTTCAACATTGGTCAAGGGTAGTTTAGGGATTTAATTTTATTTAACTGACTGACATCATCACTTAATAGCATAAAACTAATGGTAGAGACTAATTTGTCATATTGGGGTCTACATCAGTGGGTGATCTGAGTTTCATTTGAAAATCGGGGGGTGACATGTAATTTACCCTTAAATATATAAAGGCAGAGAGGACTTGAACCAACCAATGTAAGGAGTACCGAGTGAGGACTATAACTTTGTAGGGAAAAGGTTCTCTGAACCACCAAGAGAGTGTGCGCAACCATCCTCTCTCTCTTCTTTATATGACATGACTTTGCTACCCTCCCATGTACGAAACCATTCTGTCACACCTCTTTGATGCGCTCCTATATGCTCTTTGCTCAAAGAACCCTCTCCCAACTCTAGAAATTGAATAAAAGTGTGTCCATGCTTAGTCCTACGAGGTCCGGTTAACTAAAGTCGATTTTGGATGGATCAGATCGGTATCGGCCAAGACCAATCTGATCCGATCCAGCTATATGGACAAGGGTAAAAAGGTCAAAAAAAATAGGGACAAAAGTGTCATATTTGCCCGGGTTTGGCAATCCCGATCCGATCCGATCCAGCCCATACCGAGATTACGAACCTTGTCGGTAACGATGTGGGACCTTAAATTGATAGGGGACTGATTAGGCCCGACCCAAACCGGCCCTTGTTCACAATGCCCAAAGATCCTGTATAACGTGTTTGTATTGGATACGTGAGAGGTGCTAACCTTCGCAAAACCCGTGTACTTTCTCTTTCCCGCCTCTGGGACAGCCTTCGCTAGTCGCTTGGCTCGACGAGTGAGTTGTACTTTTGCCGCTCTGAAGAGGTTGAGCGAGGCCTCCCGCGCAAATCAAAGCCATCTAATGTCTCTGTTCCTCTCGCAGTTGTTCTTGAGGTGAATAAAGAAGAAGTGAATTGTTTTCAGGTAAGAATGAAAGCAGTGAAGAAGAAAGGAGAACGATCTTTGATAGAGTAAGCAAAATAGAGCTTCAGTGCAGAATCGCATAAGCAAATCGGAGCCGATGGAGCTGAGTCTGAGCGGCAACTCTCTCAAAACTTTTGCTCGTTGCATCACTTGCCTTGCACGTATCGGTCACGAGCTCGCCATCGAAGCTTCTCCTTCTCAGGTACCAATGTATCACTCCTCAACCCCTCACGATCTCACACCCACAACACTTAGGTATTGGCTTCTTGTTTTCCCTGTATAGTCTTGACTTGAAATCACATCGATCTCGAGTTCAATTAATGACGTGATTGTAGGGATTTCAACCCTCAACTGGGACGCTCTTAATCAAATATAGCAGTGCATTTTGTTTCCGACGATACGTTGAAGCATTTTCTTTTAATTTCATCTAACTCATTACTAGATTAAATTGTGAATTTCCATGACGAGGGTGGTTTTATTACTAATTGTGTTAAGGAGATTATAAGGAAGTTGGAAAATATTGATTGCAAGAAATAATGTATACTTACTTTCTTAGGGTTTTTGAAGAACAGACATTTTGATCATTAGTGCGTATATTTTATAGCTACATTCTTTGCTGGATCTGAAACCCAAAAACAAAAGGAAGATTAGGAGGGATAGAATATGAGTTTGCTAGTCCACACTTTGAATTTGATCATATGAGGTTGACCCTCCTGTTTCCTGAGGGCTATTGTCTTTCCGAATTGCCCAAACTAGCACTTACAAGATTTTCTATTTTTTTGTATGTGTTTATTTGTGGTGCACCTTGATTTTCACTCTCAATTCATCACTCCACTTATCAGGCTATAACATTTAAGCCTGATTTATCTGATGCAAAGTAGATTCTTCTTATTTTACATATATCTTTTGTGTTGTGCAGCTTGCTTTTTACACTCTCAATTCATCACGGTCCGCTTATCAGGCTATAACATTTAAGCCTCATTTCTTTGATGTTTATACAATAATGGCAGCCCAGGTGCAATGTAGCGTGCTCTTGAAGGTATTACAGTGAACTTGAATATGTTCCTTAAAAATTTTGGGGCTTGTACTATGCTACTGCTTCTCCTGACTGGGCATGCTTAGGCTGTTTGTTCTGTTCTAAGGACGCCTGTTGCAAGTGTTGATCATCTGAGCATTCGTTTGCCCAACTCTGATGCATCAAAAGTGCAATGGACTTTAGACTGCCTTAACGGTAAAATCCTGCCTTCCTTTCTTATTCTCATTTTTGCACAGGAAACGTCCGGGGAGTAAGTACATATGTTGGACATTCCTCACTTCAAAATTCAGACTTTGAGTTTGTGTCTCAATTACTGCATTGGAGCATTGTGCCACCTTTTACTTACATCGACTCTTAAGGTGGAAATTTGAATTTGTGTGACACATCACTTTGGCATTATCGTAAAAATATGAATGACACTCTGAACTTACTTTAAGTAGCCGTCTAAGTTTTAGCTCTACATTGTATAGTTAGGCTTGTCTGGTAGAATTTGTGGCCAATTGGCTATGGTCCCTTGAGGAGATACATATTAACTTCAAACTAGAAATTGATTATTTGCTGGAATAGGTATCTAGTATTGGGTGGCAGGCTGCATATAGACAATCAGTTGGTGCATATTTATCAATATTTGATTATTCTAGTAAGCCCTTCATGGTAACCATTGTTTGAGAAACCTGATGTAGGTGTGAAGAAAGCCTACTGGATTACCTGCAACATTGAACCAGACATTCAACATCTTTCTCTTGATAGGACACGCTTTCCAAGTAACTTTGTAGTGAGGCCTCGAGATTTCAACAGATTGCTAGCAAACTTCCAGTCATCCCTTCAGGAGATTATAATCATAGCCACCAATCCCACTTCTTTACCTTCTGATGCAGCAAGTGATATAGGAGGGAAAGCAGTTGAGCTTAGAAGTTATACTGACCCAACGAAAGGTCCTTATAGATTTATTGTTGTCATATTCTCATTTCTATAATTTTTTATTTTTCTATGGGTCTTAAGCTTCTTTTGTATTTCAATTGCAGAGGATAGTGATGCAGCCTTACACACCCAACTGTGGATAGATCCTAATGAAGAGTTTTTGCAATATACACACTGCGGTGATCCTGTGGATGTGACATTTGGAGTGAAGGAACTGAAGGCATAGTGAACCACATTCTTGTACTCAGTTGTTTTGAGTTTAACTAGAAATCTTATGTCCAGTGAAATGATTGGAGGTGGAAACAAGTGATGCACACAACTCAATAGCTGGAAAGAGGTGCAATGATGGTTGTTGAGCCCCTCCTTCTGGTTGCCGAGCTGTGAGCAACGCATCTGTTGGATGTCAGATAATATCTCACCATCACTATCAGTATCTCACTGTTATCCAGAGTTAGCCTTGACAAGTTCTTTTGCCGATATTATTATTCCATCATTTTTTTTAGTTGCGGGAATATCTCTCCCCCCAACCTCCTGTTTTCTCCTTCTGAAGCATAGTCTTCTTTTTTATTTGTCAAATGCCAGGCATTTCTGTCCTTCTGCGAGGGATGTGAGGTTGACATTCAGTTATTTTTTGAAAAAGCTGGCGAGTAAGATATTTATAATCCCGGAGCCATCTTTTTGTTTTTATTATTGGTAGTTCCATTGTTGTTGTTGCTATTGATTATTGTGATCATGCTGAGGGAAGTTTAAAAAAAATTAATTTTCCTGATACTTTTATCATCTAGTAAATCTGTTAATTGGTGGAGTACTAGCTTTCCAGCCAATGCTTGTGCTGCAGACAAGAAAACTAACTTCTGTGAAGTGTGAAGTGTATCTCTTTATTTATATGGAATGCGGAAAAGGCTTGGCTTTGTTTCACAGGAAAAGGACTAAGGAAATTTTGTTTTATATATATATATACCATTCCATAAATTACTTGATTTGGATTCTTGTAAGAGATAGGAATTAATGATCACTAAAAATTCTTGGCACTGTCAGGATCATTTAGTTGGTGGTTTCTAGCCTATCTAAATAAATGGCACACACCTTTTTTACTACTAATTAAGGAATATAATGTTTATTGGATGGTTTAGAATTCTCACTGGATTCATCTTCTCTTCCTCTATATATATTTTTTTTTGAAAGTTTATAATTTACCTAGATTATGATTTTGATATTGAAGAAATTGGTTTTGGAGGAACAGGCCAATTCTAATGGCTCCAAAATTTGGTCTAGATGATGGCTCCAGTTCAGACTTTGATGCAACACTGTTCCTTGCAACCATGCTTGCGTCACAGCTTCATGAAGGAAACCTTTCAGAGAATCCACCCTTGGCCACCACCTCACACTGTCAGGCTGATCAAGGAACAGGATCTCAAGCACAAAGAGAAAGATTCAGAGTTGCAACTTCTGAGCATCCATCTGACCACACCAAAATCTGGTCTGAACTTTCAGGTATACTTCTTCATCGCTTAACCAACTCTTTTACAATATATATCTTCAAGAATTTTAACCTGCCTGGTTTATAACAGCAAGTGCCAAAAGTGGCAATGGTGCGGAAGAAAGACATGTTCAAGTGGAAATGAATTCAAATGCTAATGTGCTGGCTGGAAGGGGGAGGTCTAAGACAGTGGATAATTCAAAGACTGGATCTGCAATAAGAAATATGCCTGATGGGTCTGATCTGTATCCTGAAATTTTCCTTCTGGTAGAATATATTAAAATAGGAATAGTATTTGTTAACTTATTCTTACTCTGATTAACTCCCCTGGTGATGTGTTTCTGAGTCCAAAGTCCTTTCCATATAGACTCTGAGCAGGCCTAGATAAGGGATTTTTATGTGCTTAGTGCACTTGCGTGGGGATGCTATCATCTTATTGTTCCTAGTAAGCTGGTTTCTAAGAAAAATTCCATCTCTAAGGTCACTTGGAAGAAAAATCTACATGTTAAAGGTTTTGTAGTATCTCCCATTATCCATTAATGAGTACCAGGAGTATAGATGACGTGCTAAATAAATAGAAAGGGTTTGTGAAAGGGATTGGTGTGGAGGAAATTGTACTTAACCTTCAGAACCGCAATTATGCTAAACCACTATCAACCATCGATGAGTCTGGTAATGGAGTCAACATGATAAATGAGATGCTTACTTCAGTTTACAGCTCTATATAAATTTGCAGATTTGCAGCAAAAACCTATACTCTTATCCTTGGATCTTGAAGCTGCATCTAAGCTTCAGATGAACAGAATCAAGTGATAAGCTTGGATTAGTTGTCTAAATAGGTCAGAATACAAATGAAAGCTGTTCAATTTATGTAGCTCTATCCTCTGCTGCAGAAATGGAAATAGAGTAATTTGGTGCACATATGGTGTTTCTATCTATCCAATTCTTTGTCATCTCACAAATAAGTTATTAGCTTTATGAAGTTTATGTTTTGCCATCTTATGTTGTTTGGCATATTCATTATTACCAAACATGAAGAAAATTTGTGCTAGTATGGAAGGGAAACATTGAAAATTAGAGGGGTTCCCAAAGTGGATGGTAATTGTGTGATGGAGGAAATATTTCATTAACATGCATGTATTTGATTTCATGTCATGTTTGAGAATATTGGTCGATTCCCTTAGAATCAATAATGTTTATCTTCACTAGATACTGTAGCGAGCATCGCGTGGAAATAGATCACGAGGAAGAGCCACAAGGTTAGTGGAAATACTATTTTGCATGGTAAAATATTACTGAGATGTAAATGTTACTAGTATATGTTTTAAGTTACATTCTTCCATTTCCCTTAGCAGTGAGGGCTGAAATGAACAATCCAAGTTGGTCACAACATCACCGTAGTAATTGGGTAGGCACAGGTGATGACAATGATGAAGAAGAGGAAGGTGAATTATTTGTTCAGTCAACACCTCCATACTAGGACAAGCAATTATTCTAGCGGAAGCTTGTTTCAGTTCTTTGAGAAAATGGAAAGAAATGTTTTCATTCTGTTTCCTATTGTAAATGACCATTTCTCTCCTCGTGATACATGTACTGTTGTAACTGCTCCTTTCTTTTACATCAATTTATCTCAATTAGATATGTCTGTTCCTTTAATTCCAAGGTTGATGAGTTAGTTTGTGTGTGTGTTTCCTTTTTCTTTCAAGGATGCCCAAGGGGATAATATCTTCAATTTTCTGATATCTGGGTCTTCTGGTTGGCTGATTGAATACTTCGATCCATTACATGTCCCCAAGGTAGAGAGGTAAAATTTTCCTCGTTTGGCACTTTGGGCTGGATGAAACCATTTTTCACAACATTTGTAGCATGCTTTCCTAAGAAACACTCTTTCAGTGTTATTCAAATATTAAATATGAATTAGAATACTTGCATTCAAAACAGAATAAGTATTACAGCAGAGTACATTTTCTTGTGATTAGGAGACTATTTTGTAGATTCATCAGAGTGAGATGATAAGGTTCTAGAAAAATGTTAATTTAACAATTAGTATGCAAACTAGTTGTGCATATTTTAGCTGCATTTGGTTTGACAAAACCCTTGCATGGAAGTGCCAGTCTTTAGTCCAACTTGATGTTATTTAACAGTTATCTTCAAGCTCAAGTGATCTTACTACCTCAAAGGATTCAGCAATCTTTGAATTTCAGGTTGTGTGTGAATCACTGTAGCACATATCTAGTGTGGCAAGTTTAATGAGAAATTAACATTACTGATGAGTTTTTAGCCAACCTGTTACTGTGATCCTGCTAAACTCTGACTGTGAGATCTGACTGGAAAGCGAGCTAGTTTAGAACTCTTCTCCGATTTAAGTGTGGACTGGAGACAGAGGAGGAGGTTGGACTAATGATCCAACAACTCCTTCTATTGGGAGAATTTTCTAGATCAGGATCAATCAAATCAGATGTCGATAATTCAGTGCCCCCCCCCCGCGGAAAAAAAAGAAAAGAAAAGAAAATAAAAAGATGTTAGCCATTGGATCTCTCTCTCATCAAGTTTCTTTTCATCAATGGTGAAGAGAGAATCTCTTAATCCATGAGATCTGATCTTTTTAATTGCGAAAGGATATTTCAGATCCTCAATAATAAAGTGCAGGATTTAATGATAGCATTCCTTATTCTAAGGAGTCTAATAAAAATGTCAAATCACCTTGGACAAATATGGGTCAAGAAAAAATGTCTAAGTTGAAGACTACTATACATGCCATGCTGGGAATGGATTATTATCATTGACCCTAATATTTTCTTTACCAGTCTAAGTTAAATAATGTATGCTTGGTCGGTAGGTATTGAAAAGGTCAGTTGTTAAAGTGGGTTCTTTCTTTGCAGCTATTGTAGTTGTTTTGAACCTGTAAGTAAATTCCTTAAACCAGGCAAATATATAAATTTAAAATTAAAAAAAAAACAAATGGAGTGGGAAGAAAAAGGAGAGAGAAAGAGACAAAGGGGTCCATGAAGGAAATTGAGTAGTTGTACCCACCAGGATCAAGGATAACAAGTCGTCTCTCTCTCATGGTCATGGGTGGTAGTTTTGGAAAGATGGGAATTAGATTTTTTGTTTCTTCCCCTTGTTGGTGGGAGGTGGTGGGTGGCCTAGATTAGATGAGTAACAGAACGTCTTGAACCGGGGGCTAGGCTCTATTGCATCACCCTCAAACCAGCTGCGCTAGCAACTGTCCTCCCAACCAATTCATTTTTAATTATTTGTTACTGAGTGTTACTGACCATCCAATTGGCATAGGGTAGCTCCTACGGTGAAATGGATGAAAGAAAACTTTGCTCTTTTAAATATGGACATTAAATTTTATATTTTATTCTACAATCAATTTTTTATTTGAAAAATAAAGTAAATTCTACATTGAAAAATATCATTATCAAATGTGATGAAAGTTGTGTGATTACTATTAGACTTCCAACCCGGAGAGGCTCTGACATCGTTGAGCGGATAAACCTTTCTTTTCCCTTTTATAGAGAGAGGTAATTGCCCTTTTCTGCCCGGCTAGTTCACTCACTTCCCTTGGCTACGATTTCTATATACTTTTGAAAATAGAGAAGGAGAGCTAGGAGCTCGATGTTGGAAGAGCACCCTTCTTCAGGAAATTGAGTTAGCTTGGCTGGTTCCCTGTCCCTGATATGTAACTATAAGATTTTTTTGTTTTCCGCATTCATTCATGAAAGCACGAGGGGCATAGATGAACATTCTCCCCACCTTCCCTTTTTTTTTTTTTTTTTAATTACTTTCCCATTTAATAGGTGTTAAAGAAACCAGCCAACTAAAAGATTCTTAGGTCCAATTCACTAATATCCAGTCATTTTCGTCCTGATCAAGAAGCTTCCCTTCCTTTATTTAGGTACGAGTTTACGCTACACTCATTATCATATGTTTGTGGAAATTAAATGCTAATGTGTGCTCACAATTTTCACCACCTAACCTTTATAGGAAATTGACAATTATATATATATATGTGGGAGAAAGAATGCCACTCGGTTGCGTCAGACACGCCGCCCCTATATCCTGACTCAAAGGCATGTGAAATGACTGTCGCACCCCTGATCATTTCTAGGGTTCCAAGGGGTGTTGTGGTCATTTCACGAGTCCATGTGTCAGGGCGCAGGGGTAGCGTGCGTTGCACAATTGGGTGACATTCTCTTCCCCTAGTGCACAAATCAAAATGAGAAATTGCACCAATAAGAGGGTGGGAGACAGATTTGTTCAATAAGGGAATCCACATTTTGTTTGAGAAGAGAGCAATGTTTTAAGAATCGGAATTGAATCATTTGAACTGATCATGATTCCAGTTGTTCCAGAGTAATCGATTCTAAGATTTTTAAGAATTGACAGTGACTGATTTTAAATTTAAAATCCTTGAAAGAGAATGCCAGTGTGAACCACACGGCTCATTATGGTGAGAGAGCGGGAAAAGGATTCCCCCGCTTTAGCATTGTGAGGATCTTTTTCCCTAAATTTATTTATGCAATGGTGAGAACCAAAGCCATTTTATATGGCATATACATAAACTGCCCTAAGCTGATGCAGTACTCATCTAGAATCTATAAATCATAATTGTAATGGCCCGTTGGCCCATAATGGAGTCTTAAAATGATAAAGTAACATTTAAATAATGACCTCTTATTTCCACAATTCCACACAAAACATAATTGAGCAGAACCTTCATGTATGTATGGCCTCACCCTCAAGAAAGAATTTTCTTGCAGCTAAAGCTTCAGCAGCATCAACTGTAACATTGAAGTCCATATATGAAGGACGAACCAAATAGAATCTAACTAGTGACTTTCTCCGCCTTTCCCAAATGGATACAAAAGATTCTAGTGACTAAGTCTCCCCTATTGTACGAAAATCATGCTACCTTTGAGAACCCATCTAGTCGTGATAAAGATAGGGAATCTCTTCATCATGGGCGACGAAAAACTTAGTCCTTTTCTTTTTTGTAGTACAGTTATAATGGAAATGACAAAAAAAAAGAAAAAAAAGAGTTATATAGTACGTCGTATTTAAAATAACTCTAAATTTGAATAAGGTGCTAAAAAATACAATCAAGCATTTCGAAAATGGAATTAAAAATAAAAATAGACGACAAATGTTTAGATTTGAGAAATACTGGACTTAAAAAAATGATAATATAAACATGAATAGTAAAACCAACTCATGTCTCCTTGATTAAATATTATTATTTGAAATGTGAGATTGTGAACCATAAAATTTTATGATATTAAATTAATTTTTTTTAGAAATAAAAAAAATAAAAAATAACATGTATTTTAAATCCATTTAAAAATTATACTATTTTTTGGGCCTTTTTTGGCATACAGTTGAGATCAATTCGAAAAAGAATAAAAAAGAGAAGGCAAAAAACGTCATTCAAAGTGTGTTTTGATGAACAATGTTGTAGATCATCTATCTATACTTGTATGCTACACATATAATTAGTTTACGACATTTTCACCTATTGTCCGTGCATAGAGAGTCTAGTTCCTCTGCACGACATACATGTGAGATGTTAGAAAACTAATATCAAAAGAAAGAGAGGACAGAGAGATAGCCTGAGTCGAACGAGAACGTTCTGTCCTTAAAACAGTATTTGCACCCTATTACTGCACTGGGTTGCAGCAAATCTGCTTCCCAAGATAAAACAGGCTGGACTGATTACTGATTTGCAGAGACAGTAATCACTTGAAACTATCAGAGAATTAAAAATATGTTAATGCCTGACTGACTGAAAATGTACCACAAAAATTGAATTCTTTGAACTGTCCATTTCACCTTTATTTATAGTGGTGGATGTACCCCTTCAAGACACCTCATGGAATGAGTGTGTCCATTGACATGAGTTGACAAGATTAAAAGATTCTAATCCAAGCACTTATATGTAAGAGTCTCTTGAAGATACCCCCCAGGGTATAGGTGTCTCTTGTAGATACCTCATGGTGTAGGTGTGTCTCTTGGAGATACCCCATAGTGCAGATGTGTCTCTTGGATCAATGGATTAGATTAAAAGATTCTAATCTAAGTGCTATGAATGCACCTATACAAATGGATATGTCTCTTTGAAGATACATGTCCCTTGGATATGTCTCTTTGGAGGTACATGTCCCTTAGCAAAAAATCAGGCCTACATTGAACCAAATAATGATTCAAAATCGTCAAAAAATCAAACCAACATTGAACCAAAGAATGACCCAAAATCGTCCACACAATTATTAAAAAAATTCCAACAATTTCTCCCAATTTTTAAAATAATTAAGTCTCAGTCAATAACCTCTCTGTACCTTTAAATCATACATACATAAAGGTGTCTTTCGACTTGAACCTTCATGTTGTCAAAATACATTAGGATTTGTCAAAATCAAAGTGGACGAGGTCCTGAACTTAGAATTTTTAACGACAAATCTCATATACTAGATATATGACTTACTTGATATAGTTTAAAAAATACCCGCACATTTATGGTCTTGTGCTTTCATCTTAGGTTTTCATAAGTGCCTTAGAGACAAACTTTGAATCTCGCAGAAGCGGTCCCACTTCCTGCACTTATATAGGTGAATATAATAATATGCAAATGTATGACTTGCATTTTCTATAGGACATAGATTCATTAAAGGATTGATCATATCCTCTGTCTGTTTCTCCATACATACATGCACTACCTTGAGATGACAAGAGATATTATCTCTACTAATTATGTACATAAACGGTTATTATTATAAATATTTTTCCATTGAACTAGATGACTAGATGTTGATCTACTGTCTAGTTGGTTTTCACTTACAGGTTACCTCTTATTTAAAAACTTTAAACCTATCTCCCTAGAAGTCTTCTATACCACATCCCTACCTAGATCTTTTGTAAAGGGATCAACCAAATTTTTCTTTGACTTTACATAACTAATAGTTACAACTCCCTTGATGAGTTGTTCCCTTACATAGCTATGTCTTAAATTGATATGCCTTGACTTTCTACTATAAACTTTATTATAAGCTCTTGATAATGTTGCTTCATTATCACAAGATATTGATATAGCAGGCATTGGCTTAGGCCGCAGAGGAATTTCTGTTAATAGGTCCCTAAGCCATTCTACTTCTTTTATTATCATTGCTAAAGCAATAAACTCAGACTCCATAGTGGAGTGTGAAACCACAGTCTATTTCTTAGATCCCCAAGATATCGATCCTCCACCCAAGGTAAATATTCAACCACTTGTGGACTTTGATTCATCGGATCCTGTAATCCAATTTGCATCTGTATATTCTTCTAGTACTGTGAAAAAATTCTTATAACTTAATGCATAATTCATTGTGCCATTTAAGTATTTAAGTACTCTAGAAATCGCATTCCAATGAATTTATTCAGGATTATGAGTAAACCTACTCAAAACACCAATTGTAAAAATTATATCAGGACGAGTGCACTGCATGACATACAGTAAGCTGTCAATGATATTAGAGTATTCCAATTGAGATATACAATTTTCTTCATTAGAAGTTAATCTAATAGAATGATCATATGGGGTAGCAACTGGTTTACAATCCTCATGATTGAATTTCTTTAAGATTTTCTTTATGTATTGAGACTGTGTTAAAGAAATAGAATCAGAGGATATAACAATTTTGATTCCCAAAATTACGTTTGTTTCACCCATATCTTTCATATCAAAACATGAAGATAAAAAAGCATTTGTCTTCAAAACAATGCTTGCATTAGTACCAAAGATTAACATATCATCAACATATAAACATATTATAACACCATGTCCATTCTTAAATTTAGAATAAACATATTTATCAGATTCATTTATTCTAAATCCATTTGATACAACTTTTTGGTCAAATTTATCATGCCATTGCTTAGGAGCTTGTTTTAGACTATATAAAGATTTGACTAATTTACAAATCTTACTTTTCTGACCTTACAAAACAAACCCTTCAGGTTGTTTTATGTAAACTTCTTCTTCTAAATCTCCATTTAGAAAAGCAGTTTTAACATCCATTTGGTGTATAACAAGTTTATTAATCGATGCTAAAGCAATTAACAATCTAATTGTACTAATTTTAGCAACTGGAGCATATGTATCAAAATAGTCAATACCTTCCTTTTGCTTAAAGCCTTTGGTTACAAGCGTAACTTTAAACTTATCAATGGTTCCATCAGCTTTAAGCTTTCGCTTGAAGATCCATTTACAACCAATATGTTTAAATCCAAGAGATAAATCTGTTAAAATCCACGTTTTATTACCCATGAGAGAATCCATTTCATCATTTATAGCTTCTTGTCAAAAGACAGAATCTTGAGAATTTATGGCTTCTCGAAAAGTCAATGGATCATGTTCAACATTATATACACAAGAATATGTAACTTCATTTCTATTTCCTTCTACCAAGTATTGATAGAAATCTGGACCAAAGGATTTTTTTACTCTAACTCTTTTACTTCTTCTTAGTTCAACACTCTCATTATTCTCAGAGTTTGATTGAACAGTATCTTGATCTTCTTTGTTTGTATCTTCATTCTTTCGTTTTCTAGAGAATGAATCCTCAAAGAACTTAGCATCTCTAGATTTTAAAATTGTATTTTGGCTAATGGTCTCTGTAGATTTCATCGTTAGGAATCTATAGGCCTTGCCATATTGGGTATAGCCAATGAAAATACATTCAATTATTTTTTCATCTAATTTAGGTCTTTTAGGATCAGTTAATCTTACCAATACTTTATATCCCCATACTTTGAAATATCCAAGAGAAGGTTTTCTTTTTATCTAATATTCATAGGGAGTGATATTAGTCTTTTTATGGGATATACGGTTAAGTATATGACAAGCAGTCATTAATGCTTCCCCCCATAAATTCTTTGGTAAGTCAAAAGTAAGTAAAAATATATTTACCATTTCTGTTAGAGTCCTATTTTTTCTTTCTGCTACTCTATTCTATTGAGAACTATAGGGTGCCGTTGTTTGATGGATAATTCCATAAACTTCACAGAAATCATCAGTAGAGAAGTATTCCCTTCCTCTATCAGTTTGTAAGATTTTAATCTGACGATCTAATTGATTTTCAACTTCGGCTTTGTAGATTTTAAATTTCTCCAAAGTCTCATCTTTAGTCCTTAACAGGTATACATATGTATATTTTGAACAGGCATCTATAAAAGTGATGAAATATCTTTTACCACCTCTAGTTAGAATACCTTCTAACTCACACAAATCAGAATGTACAAATTCTAAGAGTTGTGTATTCCTTTCTACTTTCTTAAAAGGCTTCCTAGCAATTTTAGACTTGATGCATACAGAACATTTGTCATGACTAGAAGATGTGTATTCCGACAATAAACCTAATTTAACTATATTTCTCATGCGTTTATAATTAACATGCCCAAGTCTAGAATGCCATGTATCAAAAGTAGAAACAATATAAGCAGAAGATGGATTTTCATTAATCATATTAAAATTATACATCCCGTTCGATGCATATCATTTCCCAACATAAATTCCCTCGTTGGACCTTATAACGTTTCCTGACTCAAACAAGATTTTAAATCCATGTTTGTCAAGCAAGCTTACAGAAATTAAATTCTTCCCAATATTAGGAACATGAAGTATATCATTCAAAGTAAGCTTTTTTCCGGAGGTGAGATTCAGAACCATTGTGCCTTTACCTATGACCTTAGCAGTTGAAGAATTTCCCATAAAGAGATCTTGTTCATCTGCTATAGGTTCATAAACTTTGAACAGATTTTTGTTCTTGGTAACGTGTTTGGTTACACTAGAGTCTATCCACCATTCCTCATCATCACCAACTGTGAATGCTTCAGATATCACAGCAGCCCTATCATCATTGTCAACAATGTTGGTTTGGTCTTTTTGTTGCTTCTCCCTGAGAAAGACTCTACACTGTTTCTTGAAATGATCGATTTTTTTACATTTTCAGCAAGCCGCTTTAGGATTAGTAAAACTACCCTTCTTCTTTTTCGAAACAAATCCTTTTCCATCAAACTTTCTCTTTTTACCCTTAGAAGATGCATTTTCTATAACATGAGTCTTTGGAGATTTTTTCTTCAATTCAAGTTTATCCAATTTGCGAGAATTCTCTTCAACTTGGATATACTTTATCAGTCATTGCATAGTTATTGTATCTTTCTTTTGTTTCAACTCTTTCCGACAGTCTTTTCAAACAAGAGGTAACTTAGAAATAATTGTAGACTCTTAGAAAGACTCATCAAGAGAATGACCCTCAGAGATTATTTGATTCATGAGATCTTGCAACTTATAAGTTTGTGAAATAATAGACTTATCACCTACCATTCTGTAATCAAATAACTTACTTACAAGAAACTTCTTGTTGCCAGCATCTTCAATTTTGTACTTTTTGTCGAGATCCTCCCACAGTTCTCTCGACGTGCTGTCTATAAATTTGGGCTTATACACATCATAAAGTGTGTTTGACAACCCATTGAGAATGTAGCCTTTGCACATGAAGTCATCTTGTTTCTACTTCTGGCGCTACTGTTTCTGTACCGGTGTTTCTCCACTTGAAGTTTCTCCAGTGGTGTTTGTCAGTGCTGATGGCTTCTCTTCATTCAGAATATGTGCAATCTTTAAAGCAGTGAAGAAGAAATGCATCTTCCCTTTCCAACGCTTGAAGAACGAACCATCAAACTTGTCCAGTTTGGTGATCTCGTTCTCAGGTAGCTTCATCACTGTTGTCTCCTCCATTAATCAAATACTGTCTTAAGATTATTAGAAAACTAATATCAAAGGAAGGAGAGGATGGAGAGATAGCCTGAGTCGAACGAGAACGCTTTGTCCTTAAGATAGTATTTGCACCCTATTACTGCACTGGGTTGCAGCAAATCTGCCTCCCAAGATAAAACAGGTTGGACTGATTACTGATTTGCAGAGACAGTAATAACTTGAAACTATCAGAGAATTGAGAATATGTTAATGCCTAACTAACTGAAAATGTACCACAAAAATTGAATTCTTTGGACTATTCATTTCACCTTTATTTATAGTGGTGGATGTACCCCTTCAAGACACCTCATGGAATGGGTGTGTCCATTGACATGAGTGAACAGGATTAAAAAATTCTAATCCAAGCACTTATATGTAAGTGTCTCTTGAAGATACCTCATGGTATATGTGTGTCTCTTGGAGATATCCCATGGTGTAGGTGTGTCTTTTGGATCAATGGGTTAGATTAAAAGATTCTAATCCAAGCTCTATGAATGCACCTATACAAATGGATATATCTCTTTAAAGATACATGTTTCTTTGAAGGTACATGTCCCTTAGCCAAAAAATCAGATCAACATCGAACTAAATAATAATCCAAAATTGTCAAAAAATCAGACCAACATTGAACCAAAGAAATATCCAAAATCGTCCACACAATTATTGAAAACATTCCAACATGAGAAGTAACCATTTGTTCCATTTTTGTCATTTACAAGGAGAATAGAGGTGTTAATGAAAACAAAATAGACAAATAGTTATCTCTCACATGTACGTTCATCGTACAGATGATCCATTCTCGTGCGGGCAGATGATCCATTCTCGTGCATAGATGGATATTTATGAAAGTAAAAATGACAGATGGTTAAATTGTGTAGTGACGATAACCTGTGTGTTCTATTATAAGACCGTCTTGGTAAATGTAATAATATCCTCCTAGAGGACAATATTATAAATATTTGTAGTTCTTAATTCTTCACCTAACTGTACGTACAACATATAACATATACGTACACGTAAGTGACCCAAGTTTGTACAGCTAATGATAATAGATAGCTGGATCTCTCTCTCTCTCTCACACAGACACAGTTTGGAGCCATCTTATTAATTAATTGTTTTTATGGCTATGCTTCCACCCATGGCTGGATACATGATGATGATACGCTTCAAATAGATGATTTATGGATCCATGAGTGTGATGTGGGGTCTTTTATCGTTACTAATACTCACTCCCCTAACCTCAAGTAGCTGTCCTCCTTATATTAGGAGGGTTTTGTTAGCTTGGCTCGCTCAATGTCTTATTTTAATTATATAAAAATAAAAGGGAAAATGTTCTCTGCATTGCAGGCACAGGATGCACCCAGACACTTGGGCTGGATGAAATGATCGTCTTGTCCTCTGAATGATCGAAATGACACATCTGTCCCACCCCATGTGATTGAGCACAGACTGCACCCCCATGCACTCCGAAGCAGAGAACATCGTCCAAAAAACTAAAACTCTATATAAATGGAAAATAAAACATAAATATTTTTATAAGAGAGCATTTTTTGTGTGGGATCGTAGGGGGCTATGCACGCATGACAGCCAATAAAAAGATGTTGGCATCTGAGAGTGAAATTTCAATCTTTCATAAGGGTGGGACAGTCATTTCATTCCCCCAGTGTGTCTGAGACTGGGCATGGCCTCCCCCCCCCTATAAGAACATTTTCCCTTTTTTTATACCATGTGAATATTAGACCACGATAGGTGTCAAAATTAATTCATGGGTTTAGTATTTTTATATTATAATCCAAGAGAAAAAATATATATATATATTTTTTATTTTTTAGAGAAAAGATTCTCTGGGTCATCGGGCAGCTCTGCCTCTATCTCGTTTCTCCTCGCTGCAATCTTACATATTATTTCCTTTTTTATTCTTTTTCTGTTAACATATGATATCGTTTTAACTCATCTCGTTGGTGCTTTTTTCTATGCTGTTTCCTTAACCCTCTTCTTTCTAATATTATAAAAAAGAGGAAAAATAATAGTTTAATGAAAACATCGTTCAGAATTTGCAGATACAGAGAAGGTGAAGTAGCCTTTTCGTAAATAATGATTAAATCAATGTCAATTCCTTAGGAGCAATTATATTATAACTCGAACCTGCCCCTTCCTTCCCTCTATCTGAAGAAACAGCTTTGGACAAGAAACCGAGAGAAGCAGAGCTGGAGAAGAGAAGAGAGAGAGAAAATAAAAAAGCTTGACGTTGAGCTTCAACTGAAGAAGAAGGAGGAGAAGAACAATGGCGAAGTCTTCATGCCTATTGTTGTTGGTAGGCATCTTCGTAGTGACCTTCGTCTTCTCATCCTCCAGAGTCGAAGCCAGCGGAGATTACCAAATAGGTTGGATTCCGACGAGATCCGCCTGCGATGGATCGATTGCAGAGTGTTTCTCCGGCAATGAGTTCGAAATGGACACAGAGATCAACCGGCGTATTTTAGCAACAAGTAGTTACATAAGCTATGCAGCACTGAAGCGCAACAGTGTCCCTTGCTCAAAACGAGGTGCCTCTTATTACAATTGCAAAAGTGGAGCTCAAGCCAACCCTTACAGCCGTGGTTGCAGTACCATTACTCGTTGTAGAGGAAGTTAGTTTTCTTCTTCTCTTTTATCCGATCCTTCTTCTTCGTCTTTCTTTCTTTTTTTTTTTTTTTTTCTTTTTTTTTTTTTTTTCTTTTTCATGGTAAAGAAGTGTTGTGGATGAAGATGCTGATGATGTTCTTGTTTGGATTGTGGGTTTGATCTGTTATTCATATGTTGAAGATCATGTATAAGCCAGTGGAATTCATGGATTCTGTGGTTCTCTAAATAACTAATCTTTATTGATTCTTAATTATAAGACTTTTTTCTGCACCTGTTTCTTGAGATATTAATGGAACTATTCCACCCCCCCCCCCCCCCCCCCTCTCCCCATTCAACTTCTAAGGTTTCTTCTAACTATTGTCTGTATTATGGATCGAAATTGAGTTCTGTTTGTATTATGTAGTGATTGGAATATTGAATTTCAGCTTCGAACTATTTCCAAATTTCAAATTTTAAATTTTGAATTTTGAATTCTCACTAGAGGAAAAGAGGGATCAGGGGAAGAAAAGAATAAGATGATCGAGAATTAAGTTTGGTATCAAGGAAGGTGAAAAAGTAGAGCTTTGAGTTTTATAATGTGCTTGAAAGTTCGAATTTCATCTTTGACGCTCAATTTTCAAAATGCTTTCTGCAAGAAAAGAATAAGAAGAAAAAGGATAGAAGCAGAGGGAAGTTTGTTTCAGTCTAAAAAAAAAACCCTTCCCTCTGCTTCCCTTGTGAAAATGATAAATACAATAGCTCTGTTTGTTTCAGTGTAAAATATTTGGTAAAACAAATTTTATCATAAAATTAGATTTTCCATAGTTTGTTTTGAACTTTGGCTCCGTTTGTTTTGTGGGTAAAATTTTCTAGCAAATTTTACTTCATTAATTTAAATTTGGGGGAAGTTTTCATACATGGCCGTGTAAGCATGCACGGTCATGTCCCTTCACAAAGAGTTGGAAAAGTCATAAACCCCCACCCATTAATTAACACCTTGAAACTCCCACCCTTTCACATACAGCCGTGTATGAAAACTTTCCCCTTTAAATTTTTACATGTTGAAAAAATTTGTAATGCTTGTTTTCATAAAAAACAAACATTTTGGAACACTTTTCAACATTCAAAATTTTACATCCAAATTTTTTTGAAATGAAAATTCCAAGTAAAATTTTCCAAGTAAAAATTTACACCAAACCGAAAATTTGTAAAATTTATTTCAAATAAAAATTTGCCAGAATCCATGCATTTACTAGGAAAGGCCTTGAAAATTTTTACTTTCGATTTGGACATAAAAATGTCTTTGAGTGAATTGCGCGACACTTTTGCTCAATCCTTTCTCCCTCTTACCCACCCCTTATAAATTTCTGCAACTCCCTATCCCTCTATCCTCGGCTTTCCCTCTCAGGCTCTCCTTGCCCTTGTACCAGTCTAGCTCTCCCTCCCCTAGATGGACTTGTGAGTGATATATTTGATGTCAAATTCGGACAGTAACAATAGCTATTTTTGCAAGTCACATATTCAATGTTGGTTTTTCAAACAAGTATTTTTATTAGATTCATCATTGAAAATAACATTATTAGAAATGCTAATATGTAATGCCTAAGCTGTTTGGCGGTCGATAACAAGACAGTACATTTTTTTTCAAGAGTCATATAGTTGGATTCATAACTCAGGAACTTCTTGCTCCAGTAATAAATTGCGTGTTCCTTTTTATTGTCTGAATAATATTGAGCCAACATTGCATTGCTCCTTCAGTCATAGAAACATACAGTAAGAGGGGTAACCGTGGTGTTGGCGGTGCCAAAATAGGTGAATTTGTTAAATATTCTCTTATTTTGTCAAAGGCCTCCTGGCATTGTTCATTCCACTCCTTTGGTTAAGGATGTCAACGGATATTCGAAAGTCCGTATTCGATCCACGTTCGTATCCGTTTAGGAGAATCCGATTCCATCAGAAAACTAATTGGATACGAATATGATAATCCCCCTATCCGACTGATTATTATCTGATTCGTTTAGCAATCCAACAGTAATAAAATGTCTGAAATGTATCTTTATGTCCGACTAAGTTTTTTTTATTATAATTTTATAAGTTAAGATAATGTGATTCTTTTTCTAAATTTCCTAATGGTTTATATATATATATATATATATATATAGGCTACCCTTAGTTTTAAGTTCTTCTCTCCTTCTCTATTTTACTTTCCGGCAGTCCTCTGGGAGTTGCGTTGCGAGTATTAGTTGGCTTTTAGGGCCGTTGGGCAAGAGGTAAGACCCAGATTGCGGTTAATTAGCAACTAAGATCTCCTTCACCCTTGGGTGGATGGAAGTATACCTTAGTTAGGGGGATATGTTCCGATAAACTATGAGTAGACTTAGTAGAACCATGTTTGCGAGACTAGTCGGCGACTTCAGTTCGCCAAGTCAAGTAATTAGTAATGAAGTTCTAACAAGTGACCTTGATCAATCCCTTCAAAACTGGACCTTACCCAAGGTCCCAACCAAAGAAGTTTACAAACAAGAATGGTATAGTTTCACTGAAACTATCAAGACTGTAGAACAAACTATCAATTACTCTCCAGATATGGAAGAGATCCAACTCTTAGACCCTTCAAATCTTAACAAGTTAAAAAAGGATTTTAATTATCTCCATATAGGACTTATACAAGTAGCCATCAAACCCCTGCACAGGGAAGGACTCAACGTAGCCCTCCTGCTTGCACTCAGGGATCAAAGGTTCCTGCAATTTGATGATTCCCTTCTAGGGATGATAGAAACAAGTCTTCACAAAGGCCCAGTTTATTTCAATTGTTACCCAGACATAAATTTATCCTTGAATGATGCAAATCTTCTGGATACCTTAAAAGTTAACATCCTTACAAGTGGTTACAAGATGAAACAAGGTTCTATACCAATTGCCATAATCCATAGAATCCAGTATAAGGCCATGAGAACTTTAAGACCCAAGGCTCTAAGAAGAACTATCAAAGGACAAACCACGTTCATAGAAACGGACTTCGTCCATTCAAGAACCATTCACCCTAAAACGGTGAGCTGGAAAGACATTAAGTTTCCGACAAAATGGTGTCTCCAGGCACCTTGCCCAGAGTCACTGGTTGAGCCAAACAGTGACGTTGAATCTATAAACCAAGATCAAGACGGAATGGTTACTATAACATTCCAGAGGAAAGATAAATAAATAAAACCAAATCCTGAAGAGTTTGAAAGACTCAGTCAAGTCCCAAGTAGAGCTTCAACCTCTAGCTCTCTAACAAGTCTTCACTTAGAAAACCAAAGGTTACATGAACAAATAAGGTCCTTACATATTCTAGGATTGCATACTCCAATTAACAGTAATGTCACCCAAGGAATTTATGAAGAACAGTCTAACAAGTCTTCTCTAAATGAACCAGCCTCACCAACTCAAACTGACATGCAACACGAAGCAAGAGTTGCTGTCATAACAGTAGAAGACTATGAGATAGACAAACCCAGACTCAGAGTAGATTTCAGTTCACTCAGAAACGCTGAAAAAAGAGAATGGTTTTTTAGCTACTTCTCAAAAGAGAAACAATAAGAAATCAAGAACCTCTGGTACGACAAAATGAGAACCATCAAAGTAGATGTTATGTTTTTCACATATTTAGACATCTATACAAGTAATAACAATATTCCTTATCCCTTCTCAAACATCAATGCCAGTAAGAAGGTGTACCACACCTGAAAATTGGCTGATGACAAGACCATAGAAACGATACACCCTCCTGGTTCAAATGTTAAATTAAAAATTAGCAACATGGAAATTTTGGCAACACCTTTTAGATCTATTGAAGGTATTTCTGATGGATCCAAGAAAATTATTGAACAAACAAATTACACAAACCAGTATTTACAAACCATAGGAAGCCAACTAATTAGAATAGAGAACTTAGTTCAGAAAGACACTCCTATTGAACCAACGTCTCTAAATCAAGCTAGTACTTCCTCAACAACAACCCTGTTCAAACCTTTCACAATTTCTAACAAGAGTTTAAAAAATCTAAATACTCAAGAAAATAGAGATCTAGTAAGCCAAATTTCCACAAGATTACAAAGCTTGATTGTCCCTGATACACCTCAAAAAGAAACACAAGGAAGCTCTGCTTTCAATGTGGCGAACATCCAACAAATGGCTTCCTCTGAATCATCCAGTGATGAGGAGGAGCAAGAACAAGTAAATGCTATTAATAGCCCATACATGAACAATAACTATTATCCAAGACCAACATACCCAGATCTTCAAATTGAACAAAGAAGGGAATTTTCCCAGGCAAATTGCCAAAGTGGTACCATTTATGAATGGAACATAGATGGTATGTCAGATTACAATCTGGCTAACAAACTCCAAGAAATGACCATGGTGAGCAATGCTCATCGGATCAAGAACATACCTGATCAAGCCATAGCAGAAATAATTATTTCTGGGTTTACAGGTCAACTTAAAGGTTGGTGGGATAATGTTCTCAGTCCAACTGAAAAAAAATCCATACTAAATGCCATTCAAACTAATGAACAAGGTCTACCAATTATAATAGGAGACCAACCAGTTGAAGATGCAGTAAACACTTTAATTTTTAGTATAACCAAGTATTTTTTAGGAGATCCCACAAGACTCAAGGATAGGTCCTCTGAACAATTATCAAACCTCAAATGTAAAAAATTACACGATTTCAAGTGGTATAAAGACACATTCATGACCAAGGTTCTAACTAGGGAAGATGCAAATCTCCCCTGTTGGAAAAAAAAATTCCTTACTGGGTTACCCAGTTTATTTTCTGAAAAACTCAAACAAAAATTAAGAGAAGAAAACAACGGAGAAATACCCTATCAAACCCTCACCTATGGTGACCTCATAAGTCTTGTACACAAGGAAGGGTTAGCCCTATGTACAGATATCAAACTTAGAAAACAAATTAGAAAAGAATCAAAATCCTACAAACAAGAATTAGGGGGATTCTGTGAACGCGTTTGGTTTCGATTCAAAAATCATTTCTCAAAAGAAACATAAAAGTCATAGGCATAACAGGAAAAATAGATACTCAAGTAAGTACAAAACCAGAAAAGAACCAGATAAAAATTTAGACAATAGATCTAGCCCAAAGAAACAGAGACCTTACAAGAGAACTTTCCAAAAATCAAGACCGACCCAAAACACCAAGACGGGTTGTTACAACTGTGGTAAACCAAGCCACATAGCCAAATATTATAGACTAGCAAAAAAGATTAACTCACTCATAATGCCTGATGATACCGAAATCCAACTCTTAGCCGATTTGGGTCAAAACAGTTCAGAGAGTGGAACAGAAACCCAAGAAAATGAGTTGAACCAAATTGAGTCAAACAGTGATAGTGATGAACAGGCTTCTCCTTGTAATTGTAGCCAAGGAGTTTTCTGTAAAAATTGTGATGATTCAGAATCATCAAAATCTATAAACATGATACAATCAAATTCAGGACCTAAAACCTTTAACAAACCAGAAGAATTTCTAAACTTTGTTGATCAAATCAAAGATAAACATACCAAGACTTTATACCTTCAACATGCCCAAGAACTCTTACAACAAGTCTCATCAACAAAACCCCAAACTAAGGCAACCCCTTATAACATAAAAAATATTTATAAGAAGTTTGACAAAACTCCTACTCCTTCACAAAACCCGGATCAAGTTAAAATTGCCAGCCTAGAAGCTACTACAAATGATTTAAAGACTGAAATCAAAAATATAAAAGCAGACATAGCAAGTTTAAAGAAGTTTCAGCAAAAGATCGAATTAGAGGTAGAAGAAGTAGGAGACAACAGTATACAAACTTTACCAAACAATAATGAAGATTTTGTTGATATTATTAACAAAGTCAAATGCCAACAGTGGTATGTCAATATTACTATTGTCATATCCTCAGCCCATAAGATCAGCACCATAGCCCTGGTTGACTCAGGAGCTCAAATGAATTGCATACAAGAAGGGTTAGTCCCAACCCAGTATTTTGAAAAGACAACTCAAAAATTAACAGGAGCAAATGGCTCAAGACTAAACGTAAATTATAAATTATCAGACGTTCACATCTGCAACCAAGGAGTTTGTCTAAAACAAGTATTCATATTAGTAAAAGACCTTAACACTGAAGTTATCCTAGGACAACCTTTCCTAGAACTCATAAAACCCTTCACTCACCCAGGCGCGGCCACACATCCGGGGCACGGCCTCACCTAGGCGCAGCCACCACTCGAGCGCGGCCTCACCTAGGCGCGGCCACACATCCAGGCGCGGCCTCACCCAGGCACGGCCTGCACCCAGGCACAGCATCGTGGGCACGTGAGGTGGGGGCTACCCACCTATGACCCGATCGTATGCTAAGACTCATGTCACCACCAGGACTCTAGACCGTCGCTTAGAGGTCACGTCACCCAGACGGATTCAAGCACCAAGGACGTTATCACCACACGCGGGTATCTATCCACCAAGGATCTTGATACCACTAGGACACTCCCTCCCGCGGGGAGATTATCAATCAGGATAGAGCCCCGTTACCCAGGGCCTCTATCCACTCAACGGGACAATCGCCATCAAACTGGGACTCTCCACACCGCCATACGCTACTATAAAAGGCAAGGTACACAACCCCATCAGAGGACATCTAAACTCATATTGAATAATCACTATTCATCTATTTGCGCCAGGAGATCTAACTTTGGCATCGAAGAGCCCTAGGCCGGAATCACACCGGTTCTCTCTGTTGACCCCTTGGTCCACTTGTAGGTGACGGCACTCGCAGGACCGCTCGACGATTTCTTGACGCAACAGAAGGTAAAGCTCTAACTCCGGAGTCCTCTAAGCTGCTCAAGAACTCGTCGTCCAAGACCTCTAAATCTGCACAGAAAAAACCACCTATTGATCTTCAAGCCCTTATCTATGGCTGTGTGATTGGGAATTTTTCTCCCGTTGAAGACCACCTGGGCAATTTCTTAGTTTCGAAATGGGGCAAGCTGGGAGCAAAAGCAGTTTGAACAGAAGAACAGGGGCATTTCACCGTTGAGTTTAGTACTTCAAAAGAGAGGGATTGTGTTCTCAAGGCTTCACCGTTGTGGTATGGGGGACATATTCTACATCTTCTTTCTGTCAAGCCTAAATCCCCACTTTTTTCCATGCAATTCGAGCATCTACCTATTTGGGTTCAAGTTTTCAAAATTCCCCTTGCCTGCTTTGTTAAGGATCTCATATTCTGTGCCATTCACCAACTGGGGACCCCTTTGGACATCGACATCAATTGGGAAGCCAATCTCCTACCTCCCCAAACGGCTAGAGTTAAAATCTCCTTCCCAAAGTGTCACCCTGTTTGTTCGGAGGTAACTATTTTTTATTCTGATGGGAAAGGCTATCAGGTTAATCTCAGCTTTGAGGTTTTCTTTCTTTGCTCTTGGTGTGGTCTCCTAACTCATAAGTTTAATGATTGTTATGGTTGAAAGTCTTCAAAATACTCCCCTCTTTCAAAGGAAGACAAACGGATTCTTGAACTCTTCCCTTCAAACATTGCTGCCTCCATTTGTAATATCATCTCTGAACCTCTCAAGCCCAATCTTGAGTCTGCTGTTGCATCCCTTTCGGAGGTTCCCTTAACTGCTGCTACCCCCTCTCCGCCAGCGGGGGAGGGTTCTTTCCATTCCCCTAATACTGGTTGGCCTGTCTCGTCCCCTAGTTCTACCTGTTCCCCTTCTTGCGGCGGTTCCACGATTCCTGTTAATAGCCCAGATTTATTCTCTGATCTCCCAACTCTTGCCTGCTCACTTCCCTCCCTTTCACCACCAATTACACCCTCATCTTGTGTTGTTACAACGGCTCCTACCTGGCAGTATGAATCTTGCCACCTGGATTGGTTTGGTCCATCCTTGTTGGACCCCCCTTTGGATACCATATCTACCCCACCCCTTTCTTCCATTTTAGCTGATCTGTCGCCACCGTCCAGCTCTGATCTTTTTATCTCCAGTCCTGGCCAATCTCATATCAATGAATCCTTACCTACCCCAACGTTAAGCCCTTCCCCTTTTGATCCTTCTACTTTTACTTGGCCTACCCAAAATTCTTACCCAAACACTTCACTTGCCAACCCTATAATCCCACCCAACCCTACCCTCCACTCTAATCCTTTCTCTTTCACTAACCTGCTTTTCCAAACTCACGATCATCTCCGCACTTTCTATAACTCTCCCTCCCCTTCCTCCTTACCTGAATCCATCCCTCCTCTTCAACATTCTATACCCAGTCTCTCTGTCCCTCATATCCCTGATCCTAAAAACCCCCTCGTACTCAGCCAATTATTGTTAAAATTTATAAATGCTGTGATCACTGCTGTAAACGGTATAGGTCAAAGAAGCTTAAGATTCCTAAGATCTCGGTGGCTTTACATCCTCCTTCTATACCAGCATCCAATCCTCCACTAGGGGCAGGTTTCAACCCGGATCAGGCACCTCTTGTCACGGGGCAACGATCTTTTGAATCGGGACAAATTACCTCTTCTTCTTCCCTGCTTGGGTCAAGTTCCTCTAACTCCTCCGGCTCCACTAATAGCCAGAAGAAGAGATCCAAGGCAAAAGGGAAACACCATGCGAGTACTAGCAGTACCCGCAGCAAAAGGAAATGACAGGTTACGGGGTTTGATTGCCTTGGCTCAGAGGATCAGGCTGAACTTGATATTATAAAAAAATTCTCTACTGACATTATCAAAATGGTGGACTCCCCTGAGGCTTTATCCAAGAAATTGAGAAGTTGGCTTTGTGAGCTTAAATCGGACAAGGAATTCCATGCCTCATTACAGAAGAAGAGATCAATTCTTATATCTGAAACTACTGATGGACACCAGACAATGCATTACCAGAACCGTGAGGATCCTGATATTCCCTCGACTTCGGTAATAACTTATAATCCTTATAAAGCTCTTTCTTCTTTTCTTACTATTTTGTTGTATTGCTGTTTTTTATTGTTTACTTTGAACATCAAGGCTGTGTCTCGGGTTGTACATCAATGAAGGTTTGTAGTTGAAATATCAGGGGACTGAAATCCAAGTCTAAGTCCAACTGTCTTAAACATTTTTTCTACAAACACAAACCTGGTATTCTTTTCTTGTGTGAAACTAAATTGTTGTCCCCTGATTTTTTGAGTCTACCCCGGGCCCTTCAACATCTCAAAACCTTGGGGTTTCAATGTAGTTCTGGTACACAGGGCCTTGGGGGTGGACTATGGGTTTTGGGGAGACCTGACTTTACTGTCACTGAAACCATCATTTTTGATAGATTTATTGCCATTTTTATCTTGGACTCAACTGTGAGCCACAACTGGTGCTTAATTTGTCTCTATGCTCCACCACAACCCCATTTTCGAATCCAATTCTGGTCATCCTTAAGCTCTTTTCTTACAACTCTCTCTTGTCCATTCTTGGTGTTGGGGGACTGCAATGAAATACTTACCCCAGAAGACAAATTTGGGGGTTCTACTTTCACCTCTAAATCACCATCGGCAGAAGCCCTATCCACCCTTCTCACTGACCATTGCCTAGATGAGTTGAAACCAGTGTCTAACTGGTTTACCTGGAGAAACAAAAGTAAACCTCCACATTGCATTCTGGAACACCTGGATAGGTGTCTTGCAAATAAATTTTGGCTATCACTTTGGCCTTTTGCCTCTCTTCAGATCTTACCTGCTTTAGGATTTGATCATAACCCATTGCTCTTAGACACAACCCCACACATCTGGTCTTTCAAAAAACTATTCCATTTTCAAGCTGCTTGGTTTTCTCACCCTACCTTTAACTGTTTTGCCTCTTCGACTTGGGCAAATGCCCCATCTACCAATCTTATGGTTAAAATTAATGGTTTTACTCATCTGTTAAAAAAGTGGAACTTAGATGTTTTTGGACGAATTGATTCAATAAAGTTTGAGATCACAAAAAAAATCTCTACCCTTGAAGCTGGTTCCCCTTCGGAGGAAAATTCAAAATTGTTAAGTGAAGCCTATTCCAATTCAACTAGAATACTCAATGCTGAAGAACTCTTTTGGTTTCAAAAGTCCAGGGAAAAATACAATGTTCATGGGGATCGAAATACCAAGTTTTTTCATGCCGTGGCAACACAAAATTTCATATCCAACCGGGTTACTGCTTTGAAAGATCCTTCAGGAAATGTCACCTCCAACCCTCCTGAAATAGCCCACCTCTTTGCATCCCACTTTCACTCTATTATGACTTCATCTGAACCCCTCGACCCCTCTTTTGTGGAATGTCTGTTCCAACCTCTACCCAGGACCACATCCCTCCCTTTACTAGGTCTGGTTCCTGACATTGATGAAGTTAAGTCAGCTGTTTTCAGTATTGGAACTTTTAAATCACCAGGTTTTGATGGCTTATCGGCTGGGTTCTACCACCATTGCTGGGATTTTATAAAATATGACATCCTCCATTATGTTCAAGATTTCTTCACCAATTACCACCTTCCTGTTGGCATCAACCATACTCTTATTGCTTTAATTCCCAAAAACAATTCCTCTCTGAAGGTTGAGGATTACAGACCAATCAGTCTCTATAATGTTTCATATAAGATTATCACTAAGCTCCTTGCCACCCGTTTAAGACCTATTCTCCCCCTCTATATCTCCCCAACCCAATCTGCTTTTGTCAAAGGCCGGCAAATCACCAACAACATTATTATTGCCCAGGAGATTTTTCACTTTATGTGAAAAAAGAGAACAGGCAAAACTGGGTTCTTGGCACTAAAGCTTGGTATGTCAAAGGCTTATGATAGAGTTGAATGGAGCTTTCTTCTTAAGCTTTTTCAGTACATGGGATTTGACTCCCATTGGATTCGACTTCTCTCCACTCTTTTGCAATGCTCCTTCTCTATTAAATTACATGGTAGCTCCTTTGATTTTTTCCAACCTTCACAAGGTCTCAGGCAGGGGTGCCCTCTAAGTCCTTACCTTTTCCTGCTTACTATGGAATGCCTCTCTCGCTTGTTGCAAACCTATAGGCAACTGAACCATTTTAAGGGTATCAAAATTTCAAGAGCAGGCCCTGAAATTACCTATCTCTTTTTTGCTAATGATACCCTTTTATTCTGTCGTGCCACTTTGGAAGATGTCCACACTCTTAAAGCCATCATTAACCTTTTTGAATCCCTATCAGGGCAACAACTTAATTTGGCAAAAAGTAGCATCTTCTTTAGTAGGAATACACCCCAAAGTTTGCAAAAGGAAATATGCAAAGCTTTGGATATGAAAGCGATGGGGGTGGACTCTAAATACCTGGGTACTACATTATTTAAACCCAATGTTTGGCACCTATCTTAAATCAGGTCAAAACTAAATTAGCTGATTGGAAAACCAATTTTCTATCCCCAGCAGGGAGACTTACCCTTATTAAATCTGTTCTTCATTCAATACCCACTTTCCATATGTCTTACTTTCTTTTCCCAAAAACAATCTGCTCCAAGCTTGATTCGGTCAGCTCGGCTTTTTGGACTGGCAAACCCTCCCCAGGTAAAGGACTATCCCTTATCTCTTGGTCTTCCATCTGTACCCACAAAAATACTGGGGGTCTGGGTATTCGGTCCCATTGGAATCACAATTGTGCTCTTATTCTAAAGTTATCCTGGCGATTGATTACCGAGCCTCACTCCCTTTGGGCTCAACTGCTTAAAGGTAAATATTTCCCCAATCAATCTCTTCTTAATCCCAGGACAACTTTAAGACCAGGATCATGGACATGGAACAGTATACGGACTGTCCTCCCAACCCTAAGGAAAATGGTCTGCTGGCAGATTGGTGATGGTTCTTCCATACATATTTGGGATGACCCTTGGATACCCTCATCCTCTTTTATCACCCTGAACCAAGTTACTATGAGGAATCCACCCTTTAATACTGTGAATGAACTTTTGCACAATAGGTCATGGAATATACCATTACTCACTTCCCTTTTTCCTCAACCTATTGTTAAAGAAATCCTCTCTTTACCAATATCAGTTCATCCTTTCCATGATCACATCTTCTCACCCATGTCCAAAACTGGGAAACTTACAACAAAAAAATAGCATCCATCATCACTCACCAACCTCCATCTACCATCTCCCCTTCTACAAGCTGCCTTTGGCGCCAAATTTGGAAATTGAAAATACCACCCAAGTTTGCTCTCTTTTTATGGAAACTACTCCATGATGGTATACCCACAAAATCCAAACTCTTTTGGCAAGATCATGGTTGTGTTTTGTGTCCTCTTTGTAGAACTGCACCTGAAACCCCTTGGCATCTGTTTTTTGCTTGTGAGTTTACCAAGAGAATTTGGGCAGCAACCCCACTTGGAATCCGTACTGAAGACCTAACAGGATGCACCATTATGGAGGCCTGGACCACCCTATTGCAAGCGGGTGGTACATCAAATCTCATGTCACTAATATCCTTAGCATCGTCTCCATTACCTTATACTTCATATGGACCCTTAGGAACCAAGTGATTTTTCATGGCAAATCGGTCAATCCCTTCACTGTTTTAAATAATATTTACAAGTGGATATATGACTTAAACCTCTGTCCACCTGTAGCCTTGGATGAACCCGTCCAATGCTTTGTATCCCAAGCTGAATTATCTTCCACTCCACCTTCACTCTCTTTCTTCATGAGTTTGGGTACAGCAGAGACTTGTATCATAATTTCGGATGAAAGTTATTGTCCTTTAACTTCTCATGGTGGATGGGGTTGCTTAATCATGTATAACCAAAAGTTGTTTGCTTCCTCTATGAATTATGGTTCTGTAGGGTCAGCACAAGAGGCAGAGTTGCGAGGACTCCAAGAAGGGCTCCAAAAGGCACTTCCATTGGCATGTCGACAAATGATTGTGTGGACTGACTCGCAGGAGATTACGAATTGGCTCACATGTTCGGATGACCATCCCTGGCCATATCTGTTTATTACTTGGCTACATGACATTTCTCATCTTATTGCTACTATTGGGTCTGTAATAATTTTAAAACAGCCTAGGTCTTATATTGAACCTGTTGATAGGATTGCTAGATTTGCTAGGATTAATTCAGTATCTTCGGACTACTTGGATGACATTGTAAATATTATGTTTGATCAGTAGATGCTTTCTTCTTCACCAAAAAATAAAGCTGTTTGCCTCTTTTTTAATCTTCAATAAATTTTTATTTAAAAAAAAATAAACAAACAAACAAACAAAGAGCATTGTTGGAGAGAAAACTAGAGAATCTTTCAAGACACACCTTATAATTGGGAAAGATAATCCAATTCAATATTATTTTTTAGCACTTTTCTCTGTCAAAAGCTCAAAGTAGAGCTCAAGATCTTCCATATCCACTTTCTTATTAAGAAGGGTGGGATCTTGATTTGATTTTCAATTTTGTTTTCTGCCCGAGAGTGTGGTAAGGGAACGTGTGTGAAAACATCAATAGGGGCGAGATTTCCACCTTTCATGGATGACAAGGAGGTCATTTCATCCCATCCTATGTTTGGGCACAAGAACAAACTCCTGGACATAGTCCTTTTTTCCATAATTATGAATACCCTCTTTATTGGGACACTAATATAAAAAGTTCCATGCTTGAATGAGATACTTGCCTCTTTCCCATGCATCAATATTATACAAAATTGGAGCCAGAAAACAAGGTACAAAGTATTCCCTCAAAGCAATTATGGAATTTTTACTTAAAAAAATAAAAACAATTATGGAATTTTGTATTTTTGTTTTGATGGGACTAATAGAATTTTGTATTGTACCATAAAACAATCCAATGCGTATGTGCTCCGTTAATACATATGGCTACTCAATTCCATGGGTCGGGGTCAATCATTAAGCCATGTGCCCATATGAGCCAGAGATTGGGGTCTCTTGCTACACGTGGCTGCCCCAACTGCCCTGCTGCGCAGACACAGTAAGGAATGCAATGACCGCCTTATTCCTACCTAAGCGTCTTGCACGAATGGGGGTAGAGGGTCATTTCGTGCCTTGCTGTGTCTACGTAGCAGGACCATTGGGGCAGCCACACAGTAAACGATCCTGAGCAGTACAGCTCTTGGAAGCCTAACCTAAATAAGGTGGTACCAACAATTGTACTAATCTACTGAACTTGGGGCATAGAGGTAACCTCATTTTAGTTTGTGTTTGATAGAATTGATCATTTATGATCTAAACTAACCTTAGAATGCTTTGTTGTCTTTGGGAGTATGGAGAATGAAAATGAAAATCAAATCTCTTGCTAAAAAACAAAAGGTTTAAGCTTCCGTTCACTGATGGTGAAAAGAGAACATCTTAAACCACAACATCTAACTAACCTTTGGATTGAATTAAAGAAAGACAATTTCAATTTTAAATAAAGTCCACATCTGGAGAGTTCTTTTTTTTTTTTAGGTTGAAAGCGGGACTGTTTATTCACGCGAGTCCAATATAAGAAATCTGAATTACAACGATCAGACAACCAAGGAATGGATAACGACCAATTTGTCTCACTCGCAAAGTGGAGAGTTCTGAATAATGGTATTCTAGTTAGATCTGCCTCAAGACGATGGATAGATATTGATATGACTTGCCCACTTTGCAATCAATACATTGAAAGATTCCAATCATATGATCACATCCTAGGTGATGCAGAGCTTTCTCCAAGAATTTTTTTTTTTTTAAAAAAAAAAAAAATCTGCTACTTCCAATCTTTGCATCTTTCTTGACAAAGACATTGTAGCACATTTCGTCAGTTTTTTGAGATGTTGTCGTTCCTGTGTTGGGTTTCTTCTTTTTAATTTCTCTTTGGTAGTGTTGGGTGTGGGTTGTTTAATACTTTAATGGTGGAGCCATCACAAATTCAGTAACAGACCTGTTTTATTGTCAAAAAGGAAATGTTTGATGTGGCCGTCTCACCTCTTTGTTCCCCTTTCCAATCCCAATTATTGCATAAATACCTTAAACCTCATTCTGTAGTCTTAGTCACAGATTAATTTCTTTGACCAAAAGGTTTTCCAGGTGGGCTGTCTATTTCAGCCACTTGAGCAGATGATGTGGCAGATTATGACCGTCCACATGGGATGGGCAGCCATCTGTTGGTGCCCTAGTCCTCAGCTTCTAAAGTAGCGATTAATCACGAAATAGTGCTAAGGTTTAAAAACACGGAATCAGGATCGGTATTTTAAAATCATAACCCTAGTTTCCATAGAAAGATCGGACAATCCGGATTGATCAGATCTCAATTGTTGAAATCATGAATAGTGGAAAGGATCCTGTTAGGTGAAAGGTTTTGGTTAAGAGACGAATTTTAAAGTATGGCTTGGGTATCATTTGTTGGGAAACATAGAATGCATACCAAACACAAATAATACGACCTAGAATGCAAACCAAACACAGCTTTTCTTAATCATTTAAATAAATGAACTCCGTAATTTGAAAACTATGAAGTTGTATTCAAGGATCTTACCAGATGATGATGATGTGATCTCTCTTACCAACCATCCAACAACCCCAATTCCATAGAGTTAGGTTTAGTTTTCTCCAAACTACACCAAATCCATGATGAGTTTTTACAAACTTTAGCTTCTAGAATAGAGGATCTTGGGAAGTACTTAACCCTAAGGATCTGAACCCATAGCTTGTTGGAGTGTTTTAGAAGTTTCCACCCGTCTCAAGAATAGGCTATGTTTTGAGAAGAACTGGTCCTAAGCCCAAGTTTCCCAGAGATTTTGGGGAACAAAACTGCTATCATATTAAATATTATGAGGCTGCACATGTGAATGCAACATTTGCTAAACACATACCGGCAATATTTGACTAAAAAAACATCCTTCAGCCCCAGCTATCAGGTTTAAAGTACTGCTTGGAAGTATATAAAAATGGCCATAAATGACAGACCACAAGAAAAAAACATAAATTGACTTCCAGGTAACCCCATCTACATGCTACACTAGAACATCTAGGAGAAGCTGAATATACTCTTCTAACAAGTACTTTCCATCCTTCAATCTATAAGAAAATGACAAGAAGAAAGCAGGTAGAGATACTTGTCTCAGTGTAATCGAAAGAACTGTCATTTTCAAGTCAAGCCAAGCCTCGTCCTTCTGTTCACTCATCATACCTAATATTGAAGAACATTGGCCCTAATGCTTATGTTCTAGAACTGCCACCAGATATGACCATCAGTAATATCTGCAACGTGGAAGATTTGATTCTTTATATGGATCGCCATGTAGATGAAGGCGATTCAGAACATTATCTGTGGTCACCATTCAGATGAGAACGATACATGTCACTTTCACATTCATTGAGGACGAATGCTTTCTATCTGGGGAGAGTTGATGTAAGGGAGTTCATAACATACTCCCGTAAGGAACATAAAGGCAAACATGCCTTAGTGGCCTTTCTTAAGTTCTGCCTGATTGCGCCAACCAACCCATATCTTAGCTCTTTTTCTATCTATTGACTAGTAGTTAAGACCCAAATGACCCCCCCCCACCCACACACACACTTGGGATAATTCCTTTTTACTTCTCTTTTCAGTTTCCTAATGGCTTTAGACTTTGTATTTTAGTTTCCTAGTGGAATAACTTAATTCTAGCTACAAGTTGTAAGAGCCTAAAACTCCTACACATTTTTTACAACAACAACAACAAACACAGCCTTATCCCAACTTAATGGGGTCGGCTACATGGATCCAAACAAACTGAATAGAGAAAACATAGATATACTCAAAAAAAGGAAGAAAAGATTGGAGAAGAGAGATGAGGAAAGAGATAGAAAAGACAAAGAAAAATGACAAATGGAAGATTGGAAATAAATAGAAAGATGAAAGATAGTGAGAGGCAAAAGGCACAGCCCAACACGTCAGGATAATCTCAGCTAAATGGGGTCTGCGACATGGATCCTTGCCCTCCAATAGACTCTGTCCAAGGTCATACTTGGGACCAGACCTAGACTATTTATGAAATAAAATTTGATTTGCTTCAATGTTGTTACAGTGAGACTAAGTTAAAGTAGGAAATCTTTGGGATCAGTGGGATTCTGATCCAGGTTTGCTGGTGGGAAGCCAAAGGTTACATTCCTCCTTAAACTCGGTTTTTGCAAGTAAGTTTCTGTTTTAAATTTCCATTGATTGGCACAAGTAACCTTTGAATGAATCTCTGGTTCTGGTTGATTAAGCCTTAATAATAATCACCTGGTAATCATAGTAGATCGGTCAGTGCCAGCACTCAGTTCTATATAAAAAACTCCATTGTTATACACCTGCGGATGCTCTGTTTTATAGCCCTTTTGAGCAGAACCAGGATTCCTCCTTGAAGAGGATCAGATCAGGGAGAGATATCTTGGGGCAATAAAGTACTGCCCTTGACTAATCTTCGACTAGGGTATTGAGCAGATCAGAGCTTCTGATCTAATGTTATACAAAATCACCTAAATCTGGACTTTTTGTGACCAGATTTGGAAGATCCCTCCTCTACTGTTTTAAATCCAGAAATTGGATTATCAGTATCTTAAGGGAATTTGATATATTTTTGAGTAACTACATTTGACCAGAGTTAGCTAATACCTGAGTTCCTAGATTTTTAGGGACTTCTTCTACTTGCTCATTCTGAATCATCCCACAGTTTACATACAATCTGACCATTGGAATTGCAATATTTTTGGGGTTAGCTTATTCAAACAGTTTGTGAACCTTGGTCCAAATATGAGACCATCATAAAAGGTTAACTTTTACCTTGTCGTTAACCAAAAGTATAGTTTCACAACATGAATCTATTTTCTTCAAAAAACCTACAGACAGCAAAATGAGGTACAGAATAAGACATGGGATAAGCTGCTGATTAAGCCAGAGGCAAATTGATGAGAAGACACCATACACACTTCCAGAGTGAAACCCGGAGACCAACAAAATTCAGTGGTTTCCTAATAGAGCGAGCCTCTTCAATAAATAGCTTGTCAAATGAAAACCTCTTCTCATTAAACAAGAAACTTTATTAACTGAAAAAACAAAATTAGTTAATATAATTCACCAAATACGACAGTATATGGAACTAACTACTCATTTTCCTCAGCTAAGAACCCTGATTATGGGACTTTCAAAACCCCAAGAATAATGTCAAGTAGATCAATAAATAGCATTAGCAGAGTTACTTATCACCTTCGAACAATCAAATGGAGCCACTAAAAACATTGACAATTATTAACAACTGGCAAATTATTTTCAGCCATAATGCCTAGAAGAGAAATAGAATCCCAAATATTTGATGCGTTTTAGCTTCCATAGAGACTGAACAGAATACTGAAACAATAATTCCTGATGGCAAGAGTTAATTTGATGCTTGATTAGGTGCACATGGGATAGCCTAGTTCCTATGCCTACCACAACTTACTTCCATTTCCCACTCCCCCCACCCCACCCCCCCCCCCCACCCCCCAAAAAAAAAAAAAAAAATTCTGCAACTCTTGATACGGGTTGAGTCGTGGCAAATGGTCAATATCCTTAAGGTTGTAGAGACCCCCTATTGGTGCAAACGGGTTTACTTGCCAATCAAGCCCCAAGATAAAACAAACGCAATGAAAGGCCATCTAGTTGTGATGCTCTCACTCACTAGGCCAATCAAGGACAGCAAGTCAGCAAAGGTTGTGCTCAAAACTCAACAAAAAAGAAAAAGAAAGGGAGAGGAGAATGCTTATAATCGTTTAAGATTTAATGAGAATGAAAGACCAACCCACCTTCTATTTATAGAGGTGAAATGTCCCTTCAAGGTGACTCTAAAAAAGGGTGTGTCCAAATAAAGTGTGGCTACAATTCAATTTCCCTTGGGGATTCCAAATCAATACCTCTAAGTCTCTCCCATATATGGATGTGTATCTGTGAAGAGACACAACCCATATATAAAGATATTTCTAAAAGGAAAAGACACAGTTGCAAAGGAACGTGTTTATTCGTATTTAGGCCTAAACCCATGCCCAAAAATTGAAACGCTATGACTTAACAATACAAGTTGCAATCAGGCCCAAGAAACATTTTAAGTTTGTTGTTACCAGGCCCAAGCCCACCACACCATACCACACCCAACTTGGCATGTGTGTAAAAAACAACCCCAAACTAACCGCAGACATGGGAGAGGAGAGATTCCTCTCTTCAAGGAACCCTACCCTTATATTCCCATGTGTATATATAAGCTAGTCCTTTCACTCCTTCATGAGCAATGTGGGACTAAAAGATGTTCCAACTTCCAACTTTTTGCCTTATTAAAGCAAACCATGTGGTGGTCATGGTTTCTAACCTCAAAGCCAAAGAACATGCAATAGGGCAATAGAGGAAGGTTTTTGAATGCATTTTGAAACTTAAATAAAAAACATAAGCACAATACTAAGGGTAGGGTTCCTTGAAGAGAGGAATCTCTCCTCTCCCATGTCCGGAGTTGGTCTCGGGATGCTTTTCACACACGCGCATCCCGAGCCGGGCTGGGACGGTGTAGTGTGTTGCGGTGTGGTGTATATGTTGGCCTGGATCCAATAACTTATATTTTTGGATAATGGACTTAAAGTTCTTTTAGGCATGCTAATGACTTATATTTTAAGTCATCGGCTTTTGGCTTTGGGTCTGATTTTAGTTTTAAATACAAATACATACCCTTACACAGTGACTCATACGTGGGAGAGGTGATGTACGTCCAAGCACCCGCAAGAAGAAGAAGCAGCCCCACAAATAGGGCTGAATATTAGAATGTTGGAGCCTTAGTTTTAATTTTCATTTTTCAGTTTCTATACTTAGTTTTTTTTTTTTTTGGTATACTTAATTCGAACCATGGTCTGACCGGTTCAATTTAAGTGACTCTTTCCTATTGGCTAGAATTTGTTTTATTTCTATTGGTCCTTAGAGGATCTTTTAAGTTATTGTTTTGTTAAGTTAATTAGTCCCCCTCCACGATTTCTAAAGAGGGCAGACTTGTTTTTGTAATAGGATTTCAGGCTCCAGGATTTCTATTCCTGACCTGATTAGGTGTAAAGCCTTTGGCCAGTTATTATGAATAGAATAATCGTGGGAAGCTCCCACACAGTTCAAATTTCAATTCTGCTTCTAGTTTTTGCTGCCATTGTTGCTGCTACTCTGCTCCCCAGTTAGTGTTTGCCTTGTGGATCTCAAGGTGAGGGGATTGGTTGACCTCCAATGGACTCCTTGCTTCTGTTCAGATTGGGAGGCTCTTTTATTCATCTTCAAGCTGCTGCTGCTGCTGTTGAAGAATAGTTTCCAAGTAAATATTTTACAGATTTGCAAACAACCTTCTTCTTCAAATCCTCCAACCTAAGCCTACTTGTCCTCCAGCCCTTTCCCACCATTAGATCCACTCTTAAATCATTCAACAGTTCCGGCAAGACATTCACTCCACTCGATCTCCATTCCAGCCCCATCCTAACACCTAAACCCTAATCCCCCTCATCTTTGTTAGAACCCAAAACCCCTAAAATCTGTCGAGACCTAACCAACTATCCAAACCACACCAAACTTCAGCCGAACCATCCTCTCCCTGCCCTTCACACTCGACCAAAACCCCTTGCCTAAATTCCCCCTCTAAACCTTAGATCTCATCATCCCCTTCATTCCCAAAGCCCAAAACCCGAAACCCTACTATTCTAAATTTCACATCCTCACTCAAAACTTACCAATCCTACATCATTTGACTCCTATAGACCTGCCTAACTTTACCAAATAAGATCCAACTCCATTATTCTAACCCCAACCCTAGATTTTGACCTAAACCATCAAATCTGTCCAATCGGCCAGCAAGTCCTGGATCCTTGGTTCTTAGTGGACCCTTTGTCTATCTAGGACTACACTAAGAGAGCTAGATGCATGGATTCAAAATCTCCAAGGGAACTTGAATCATGGTCATACGTTTTAGGGACACACCCTTTTGTAGAGACACCTTCAAAGCAAGGTTCGAGAACTCGCGAGATCTCGCCGAGTTTCTCGGTTTTTCAAAATCTCGAGTCGAGATCACATACTCATTCTAAAAGTGCATTTTTTCGGCGAGATATCGAGATCTCGGTTTGACATAGGAAAATACCCATCTAGGTCCTTTACATGAGTGTCAGATCTCGAGATCTTGCTAGAAATTCTTGGTATACAGACACCTATCTATGCCAGGAACCAAGACAGACACTTATTTATGCCTAATATCATTTAAGTAAATGCTTTTGTATTTGTATTTCATTTACTATTTCATTTACTTAAGATATTATTCATAAATAAGAAAATACCCCCCCATTTGAATCCAATAAAAATAGGTAAAAAATCAAATTCCAAAAGGAAAAAAAATCAACCCCCCAGTTCAAGAACAAAAACTGGATTTTCGGTGGTAGGTGCAATTTTCAACTTTCTAATGCTAGGGTATTTCTCAAATCTAAAAATTCCATAAATCTTATTATGGTAAAACATTGCTAAAAACCAAAAGTGCGGTAAAATATTCATTTGTTTTGATGTCCAAAAATTATTTCCATTCGAGCGATTTTGACAAGATTCGCAAGACACAATTAAGTTTGATGTACATAACTCTTTCAATATAAATCAGATTTTAGCAATCTTGGACTTGTTGGAAAGCTTTCAAAACAAGTCCAAGATTGCTAAAATCTGATTTATATTGAAAGAGTTATGTACCGGTCAAACTTAATTCGTGCGCGAATGTCGCAAAATCCATTAGCGTTAGAAAGTTTGAAAATTGCACCTACCGCCGAAAATCCAGTTTTTGTTCTTGAACTGGGGGGTTGACTTTTTTTCCTTTTGGAATTTGATTTTTTAACTATTTTTATTGGATTCAAATAGGGGGGTATTTGCTTATTTATAAATAATATCTTAAGTAAATGCAATATCATTTACTTAAATGATATTAGGCATAAATAAGTGTGTTTGTCCTGTGTCTGTCCTGGTTTCTAGCATAAATAAATGTCTGTCCTGCTTTCCTACTAACTGAAACTCCTATTTGGACTTAGTTTTTGCAAAATTTGATAGTGCCGTTGTGTTTAAATGGCCTAAAATAGATTGAATACCAAGTTTCAGACCCAAACTAGGTCTAAAACCCACCGAGATGAGGCTTCAAGTCGAGAAAAAAAAAAGTGCAACAATTCGGCGAGATCTCGCCGAGATCTCGACTAGACTCGGTTTTTCAAGGGTCCGAGTTGGCACCGAGACCTGAGTTTTCGAACCTTGCTTCAAAGGACACTTCACCTTTATAAATACAGGGTGACCTTGTTGCCATTTCATTCATTCAAAATGTTTTCTCCTCTTCATGTCAACATTCATCGAACATATTGTCTCCTTATCTTCTTCTTTGTTTTGAGATTGTTGAGCATAACCTTCAGTGCCCTTAGTTGGCCTAGTGAGCGAGTGCACAATACTAGATAGCCTCATATTGGGGTTGTTTTATCTTGGAGTTGATTGGCAAGTAAACCCGGTTGCACCATAGGAGGCCTTTACAACCTTAAGAAGAGTGACCATTTGGCATGACTCAACCCATTCGAGTATTGTTAATGTAGTCCTAGGTGGCAAGGAGACCAGCTAGGAGCCAAGCAAAAGGATCTGCTATGGACAGCCAGTCCGATTAGGCAGAAATTGGAATTTTAATTCAAATTAGGGTTAGGGTTAGGGTAATGGGGGTGAATCTTATATGGTAAAGCTGGGCAGGTTTAGAGGAGTCTAAAGAGCTAGGTATAGTGAGGTTTGAATAAGAATTTCAAAAACAGAAAATTAGGTTTCGGGTTTTTGAAAAGATGAGAGTAAAGGGATCTAGGGTTTAGGTTAGGAATTTTGGGCAGGGGCTTGGTTCCAGATTCCCTAATGGTGAGGAGAAGATTCGATCCAAGTTTGGACAGATTCTGATGGTGGGAATAGGCTGGGCAGAAAACTAGGGTTTTGGGGTTTTAATGGAGATAGGGTTATCTAGGGTTTGAGTGGGAGTTTGGGGACCAAACTCAGCTCGAGTTTCCCAATAGGAGAGGGGAATGTTTGATCAAAATTTGGGCAGAATGTGATGGCTGAATTGGTCTCTGCAGGTTCTAGGGTTTTGCGTTTTGAATTTGACATGGGGGAATTAGAGTTTTAATGGTGGGAATGGGCAGCAGGGTGGATTGAGTATTTCTTATGAACAGGGGGTGATTTGGGTGAAGTTTGATGAATTTCTGATGGATGAATAAGTCTGGGCAGAATTAAGAACAATGGGAAAATTGTAAAATAAAAAGGGGAAGCTAGGGTTAGGGTTGTAGAGGATTAGAAGACGTACGGGGATGGGGATGGGGATGCTTGCACACTTACTTGCTGCAGCAGAGAATAATCGGCAGCAGCTTGTAATGGTAGTACTTGAAGTAGAACTTGAAGACGAACCACTCGGGTGTCGCACCGCAGAGTGTCGATTGGATCTAACACCAATCCCACCAACGAATCTTTGACTAGGGTATTGAGCAGATCAGAGCTTCTGATTATACAAAATCACCTAAATCTGGACTTTTTGTCACCAGATTTGGAAGATCCCTCCTCTACTGTTTTAAATCCAGAAATTGGATTATCAGTAATCTTAAGGGAATTTGATATACTTTTGAGTAACTTCATTCGACCAGAGTTAGCTAATACCTGAATTCCTAGATTTTTAGGGACTTCTACTTGCTCATTCTGAATCATCCCACAGTTTACAATCTGACCATTGGAATTGCAATATTTTGGGGTTAGGTTATTCAAACAGTTTGTGAACCTTGGTCAAAATATGACCATCATAAAACATGGTACAGAATAAGACATGGGATAAGCTGCTAATTAAGCCAGAGGCAAATTGATGAGAAGACACCATACAGGCTTCCAGAGTGAAACCCAGAGACCAAAATTCAGTGGTTTCCTGATAGAGCGAGCCTCATCAATAGCTTGTCAAATGAAAACCTCTTCTCATTAAACAAGAAACTTTATTAACTGCAAAAACAAAATTAGTTAATATAATTCACCAAATACGACAGTACATGGAACTAACTTCTCATAATCCTCAGCTAAGAACCCTGATTATGGGACTTTCAAAATCCCAAGAATAATGTCAAGTAGATCAATAAATAGCATTAGCAGAGTCACTTATCACCTTCTAACAATCAAATGGAGCCACTTAAAACATTGAAAATTATTAACAACTGGCAATTTATTTTCAGCCATAATGCCTAGAAGAGATTAAGAATCCCAAATATTTGATGCGTTTTAGCTTCCATATGGACTGAACAGAATATTTAAACAACAATTCCTGACGGTAAGAGTTAATTTGATGCTTGATTAGGTGCACATGGGATAGCCTAGTTTCTATGCCTACCACAACTTACTTCCATTTCCCACTCCCCCAACCCCCAAAAAAAAAATTCTGCAACTCTTGATACGGATTGAGTCGTGCCAAATGGTCAATATCCTTAAGGTTTTAGAGGCCCCCTATTGGTGCAAACGGGTATACTTGCTAATCAAGCCCCAAGATAAAAGAAACCCAATGTAAGGCCATCTAGTTGTGATGCCCTCACTCACTAGACCAACCAAGGACAGCAAGTCAGCAAGGGTTGTGCTCAAAACTCAACAAAACAGAGAAAGAACGGGAGAGAAGAATGCTTATAATCGTTAAATATTTAATGAGAATGAAAGGCCAAACCCATCCTCTATTTATAGAGGTGAAGTGTCCTTTCAAAATGACTCTACAAAAAGGGTGTGTCCAAATAAAGTATGGCTACAATTCAATTTCCCTAGGAGATTCCAAATCAATACCTCTAAGCGTCTTCCATGTATGGATGTGTATCTGTGAAGAGACACAACCCATATATAACTATATTTCTAAAAGTAGAACACACAATTGCAAAGGAACCTGTTTATTCGTATTTAGGCCTAAACCCATGCCCAAAAATTGAAAGCCTACGACTTAACAGTACAAGTCGCAATCAGGCCCAAGAAACACTTTAAGTTTGTTGTTAAAAAATATAAGGTTATTGGACCCAAGCCCAAGCCCAAGCCCACTACACCACACCAACCCCAACTTGGCGTGTGTGTGAAAAACAACCCCAAACCAACCGCGGATATGGGAGAGGAGAGATTCCTATCTTCAAGGAACCCTACCCTTATATTCCCATGTGTATATATAAGCTAGTCCTTTCACTCCTTCATGAGTAATGTGGGACTAAAAGATGTTCCAACTTCCAACTTTTTGCCTTATTAAAGCAAACCATGTGGTGGTCATGGGTTCTAACCTCAAAGCCAAAGAACATGCAATAGGGCAATAGAGGAAGGTTTTTAAATGCATTTTGAAACTTAAATAAAAAACAAGCACAATACTAAGGATAGGGTTCCTTGGAGAGAGCAATCTCTCCTCTCCCATGTCCGGAGTTGGTCTCGGGGTGCTTTTCACACACGCGCACGGCGCACCCCGAGCCGAGCCGGGACAGTGTAGTGTGTTGCGGTGTGGTGTATACGTTGGCCAGGATCCAATAACTTATATTTTTGGATAATGGACTTAAAGTTCTTTTAGGCATGATAATGACTTATATTTTAAGTCATTGGCTTTCGGCTTTGGGTCTGATTTTAGTTTTAAATACAAATAGACACCCTTACACAGTGACTCATACATGGGAGAGGTGATGTAGGTCCAAGCACCCGCAAGAAGAAGAAGCAGCCCTAGAAATAGGGCTGATAGTTAGAATGTTGGAGCCTTGGTTTTAATTTTCAGTTTTCAGTTTCTATACTTAGTTTTTTTTTTGTATACTTAATTTGAACCATGGTCTAACCGGTTCAATTTAAGTGACTCTTTCCTATTGGTTAGAATTTGTTTTATTTCTATTGGTCCTTAGAGGATCTTTTAAGTTATTGCTTTTTTAAGCTAATTAGTCCCCCTCCACGATTTCTAAAGAGGGGAGACTTGTTTTTGTAATAGGATTTCAGGCTCTAGGATTTCTATTCCTGAGCTGATTAGGTGTAAGGCCTTTGGCCAGTTATTATGAATAGAATAATCATGGGAGGCTCCCACACAGTTCAAATTTCAATTCTGCTTCTAGTTTTTGCTGCCATTGTTGCTGCTACTCTGCTCCCCAGTTAGTGTTTGCCTTGTGGATCTCAAGGTGAAGGGATTGGTGGACCTCCAATCGACTCCTTGAATCTGTTCAGATCGGGAGGCTCTTTTATTCATCTTCAAGCTGTTGCTGCTGTTGAAGAATAGTTTCCAAGTAAGTATCTTACAGATTTGCAAACAACCTTCTTCTAATCCTCCAACCTAAGCCTATTTGTCCTCCAGCCCTTTCCCACCATTAGATCCACTCTTAAATCATTCCACAGTTCCAGCAAGACATTCCCTCCACTGGATCTCCATTCCAGCCCCATCCTAACACCTAAACCCTAATCCCTCTCATCTCTGTTAAAACCCAAAACCCCTAAAATCTGTCGAGACCTAACCAACCATCCAAACCACACCAAACTTCAGCCGAACCACCCTCTCCCTGCCCTTGACACTCGACCGAAACCCCTTGCCTAAATTCCCCCTCTAAACTCTAGATCTCATCATCCCTTTCATTCCCAAAGTCCAAAACCCGAAACCCTAAATTTTTAAATTTCACATCCTCACTCAAACCTTACCAATCCTACATCATTAGACTCCTATAGACAGGCCTAACTTTACCAAATACGATTCAACTCCATTACTCTAACCCCAACCCTAAATTTTGACCTAAACCATCAAATCTGTCCAATCGGCCAGCAGGTCCTGGATCTTTGGTTCTTAGTAGACCCTTTGTCTATCTAGGACTACATTAAAAGGGTAAATGCATGGATTTAGAATCTCCAAGAGAAATTGAATCATGGTCATACGTTTTAGGGACACACCCTTATAAATAGAGGGTGACCTTGTTGCCATTTCATTCATTCAAAATGTTTTCTCCTCTTCATGTCAACATTCATCGAACATACTTTCTCCTTATCTTCTTCTTTGTTTTGAGATTGTTGAGCATAACCTTCGGTGCCCTTAGTTGGCCTAGTGAGTGAGTGCACAGTACTAGATAGCCTCACATTGGGGTTGTTTTATCATGGGATTGATTGGCAAGTAAACCCGGTTGCACCATAGGGGGCCTCTACAACCTTAAGAAGAGTGACCATTTGGCACAACTCAACCCATTCGAGTAATGTTAATGTAGTCCTAGATGGCAAGGAGACCAGCTAGGAGCCAAGCAACAGGATCTGCTATGAACAGGTAGTCCGATTAGGCAGAAATTGGAATTTTAATTCAAATTAGGGTTAGGGTTAGGGTTAGGGTTAGGGTAATGGGGGTGAATCTTATATGGTAAAGCTGGGCAGGTTTAGAGGAGTCTAAAGAGCTATGTATAGTGAGGTTTGAATAAGAATTTCAAAAACAGAAAATTAGGGTTTCGGCTTTCGGGTTTTTGAAAAGATGAGAGTGAGGGGATCTAGAGTTTATATTAGGAATTTTGGGCAGAGGCTTGGATCGAGCTTCCCTAATGGTGAGGGAAAGATTCAATCCAAGTTTGGACAGATTCTGATGGTGGGAATAGGCTAGGCAAAAAACTAGGGTTTTGGGGTTATAATGGAGATAGGGTTATCTAGGGTTTGAGTGGGAGTTTGGGGACCAAACTCAGATCGAGTTTCCCAATTGGAGAGGGGGAAGTTCGATCAAAATTTGGGCAGAATATGATGGCTGAATTGGTCTGTGCAGGTTCTAGGGTTTTGGGTTTTGAATTTGACAAGGAGGAATTAGGGTTTTAATGGTGGGAATGGGAAGCAGGTGGATCAAGTATTTCATATGAACAGGGGGTGATTTGGGTGAAGTTTGATGAATTTCTGATGGAGGAATGAGTCTGGACAGACTTAAGAATGATGGGAAAATTGTAAAATAAAAAGGGGAAGCTAGGGTTAGGGTTGTAGAGGATTAGAAGAAGTATGGGGATGGGGATGGGGATGGGGATGCTTACACACTTACTTGCAGCAGCAGAGAATAATCGGCAGCAGCTTGTAATGGCAGTACTTGAAGTAGAACTTGAAGACGAACCACTCGGGCGTCGCACCGCAGAGTGTCGATTGGATCTAACACCAATCCCACCAACGAACCACCCGGGCTTCACACCGCAAGGTGTCAACTGGATCAAACACCAATCCCACCTCACCTTGATCAAACACAAAGCAAACTCACAAGGAGAAGAGAAGCAGCAGCTTGCAAAGCAGTTTTTTGTAATTTCATAAAAGTGGAGAATGAGGTGCTCCACGATTTGCATTAATTTAAATAAGGCTGAAAGCCTTACATTCATTTTCAGCCTAGGAGTCTAAGTACTCAACTTATGGACCCATAGTTTAGGCCCATTAAAGTGGCCTATTATATAGAAAACTCATGGAACCAAAGGCCCAACATGCCTATAACCCAACCCTAGACTTATTTCTAGGGAAAGAAGCCCCAATTGATGATAAACCTGCATCAGTTGTAGAATCCAAACAAACTTGAGTGTTGCAGAATCTGAATCAAGCTAAGTCTGAATTAAGCAAAGTTGGTACACTCTCTTTCAATTGGTGGAAGTTGCTACATAAGAGATAGTCTTATGTTCTTTTGGTATTACATTTTACTACAATTCTTAAAATTGTAGATAGAGTTTATAAGACTATGGCTTCTACCACTACTACTCCTATCGCATCTACATCCTCTCTTGGCCCCGACATGGACAAGTTGAGGATTGTTTCCAACTTCGATAAGATTGAGCCATTTAATGACGAAATTTCAAACAATGGAAACAATTGGTGCTATTTGCATTAGCCAAATTGGGGGTCTCTTTTGCCTTGTCTAAACATAAACCTAATGAGAGTGATGACCCTATTCTTAAGGCTAAGAGAGAGGCCTAGATACAAGCTAACTATCAATTCAAGAATAGGATATTGAATGCTCTTTCTGTTGATTTATAAAATGTTTATTCATCCTATGAAAATGCATACATCTTATGATAAGTTTAGAGAAGAAGTAAGAACTTGAAGATATAGGAAACAGAAAGTATGTAGTTTTAATTTTTTTAAGTTTTGTAATGAATATGAACTCAAGATCTATTCTTAAATCGATAAGTTTCAACTGTTGGTCCCTAAGTTGGCTGAGGGCAGGGTTCTTCTGGATGAATTTGTGTCTGGTTCTCTTTAGAGAAATTACCACAGTCCTAGAATAATTTCAAGTTAAACATGAAACATAAAAGGAAGGACTAGACATTAGACCAAATCATTGTCTGGGTAAATATCGAAGAAAAGAACTGTGAGAAGGATAAGTTGGAGAAGGCCAAGGAGTACAAGTCCACGGTTAATATGGTTGAGTTCAGAAACAAAAAAGTTCAAGAAGACCCTTCATATCAAGAAAGATATTAATTTCAAAAAGAAAGGAAATTATATCGTGTGCAGCAAACCAAGACACTTCAAATGGGACTGTCGTCAACTAAGAAGAATGGCGGTAACAAAGTTAAAGTCAATCTCATGGAGTTTGACATATTGACATATTTGCAGTCATGGTGATGGAGGTCAATTTGGTAGAAAGACCAAAGAAATAGGTGATCAATACAGGTGCTGCCAAGCACATTTGTGGAGACTGAAATTTATTTCCCAACTACTCTACAATCAATTCTGGAGATATGGTATACATAAGAAATTCCCAAACCTTAAGTGTCATTGGCAAGGAACAAATTACCTTGAACCTTATTTCAGGAAAGACCATTGTTCTGAAGGATGAGTTGCATGTACTGGATATAAGCCATAATGTTTTGTCGGGACCCCTCCTTAACAAGGTTGGACTAAGACAATTGTTTGAGGCCGATAAAGTTGTAATTACCAAAAATGATGCTTATGATGTGGCATCCATATATAATTTGGTGATACACCGAATGGATGTCAAAACAGCATTCTTAAACGATGGTCTAGAAGAAGTATATATTAAACAACCAGAAGGTTATACTACATCTGGACGTGAGCACAAGGTATGCAAACTTGTGAAGTCTTTGTATGGCCTAAAACAAGTCAGTGGCATAAGAAGCTTGATATGATAATAATATCAAATGGTTTCCTTCTAATGATGCTGATAGGTTTATGTATAGTAAGTTCAATCATGGTAAAAGTGTATTCATTACAATATAGTCTATATCTAGATGATATGTTACATAGTTGTCATGGCGTCCTGGCGCTGGAGAAGATGGCATATCGAGCTTCGACATGGCTTATGTATAAATATCGCCCGATATGGCGTCCATGGCGGCATACCACGATATATGGGCATATCGGTCGATATTTGTGTAAAAAACTTAGGTTTTAATATTATTTTTTTTAAAACCATTTAAAAGCTTAAATGCTTTTTCCTTGATTTGTATTGGTCACATTAACATACAAAATTAAAACCATTAAACATTAAACAGTACACTTTACTACTATACCCTAAATTCCTAATTGGAATTGGAATTGGAATTTGGGAGATTTTAGAAATCACAAAGTGATTTGTCGAGACAGAGGAGAGACTTCGTGAGACAGAGACACGGAGACCGAGACTGAGACTGAGACTGACGGAGTCAAGAAGACGAAGAAGTGAGAAGAAGTGAGAAGAAGAAGAAGAAGAACTGAAGCTGCAACTCTGGGCAAGTTTGAACCCCTCAGGCAACCTCCAGGTAAGTAATTTTTTATTTTTTACTTATTTGGTTCTTCTTCTTCTTCTCCAATCTCCTCCGTCCTCCGGCGACTCTTCTTCTTCTTCTTCTTCTTCGTCTTCAGTTCGTCTTCTTCTTCAGTTCTTCTCCTCACTTCTTCGTCTTCTTCAGTTCCGGCAACTCTCTCCGTCAGTTCTTCTTCTTCTTCTCACTTCTTCGTCTTCTTAACTTCTTCTTCTTCAGTTCTTCTTCTTGCCTTGCAGTTGCAGGCTTGCTTACAGTCGCTGCTTTTTTTTTTTTTTTTTCATTTTTTCTTCTTCTTGCCTTGCAGTTGCAGGCTTGCACACAATCATGGACCTCTCGGTTTTTTGTTTCTTCTTCTTGCCTTGCAGTTGCAGGCTTGCACACAATCATGGACCTCTCGGTTTTTTGTTTCTTCTTCTTGCCTTGCAGTTGCAGGCTTGCACATAGACAGAGAAGGTGTTTTTTTTCCCTTCTTCTTGCCCTACACACAGCCACATATATACAATTACACACACAGAGACAGGGAAAGAATCGAGAGACAGAAGGTGGGGTCAGGGAATTATTACAGATTTACAGCAAGTTGTTCTCTCTGTTTTTTTTTTTTTTTTTTTTTTTTTTTCATTCTTCTTGCCTTGCAGTTGCAGGCTTGCACAGTCACTAATCTATGTTTTCATACTTTCATATACACTAATGGATATTACACTTTCATGAATTAAACCATAGTATATTAGGAGTACACTTTCATGTTGATTTTGATGTTATAGGATATATATTATATCATACTAAATGACATTAAAAATAGAGAAAACAAAAAATAAAACATGGTCGACATGCTCGCCATGGCGTTGCCATGGCGGGCGACATGTCGATATATCGACGTGACACCCCTCCACCGACTTGGATCGCCGTGATGCCATGACAACTATGATATGTTAATAATGGGAACAAGTCTAGACATAGTGAAATCCACTAAAAGTCTCCTAATGTCGAACTTTGATACAAAAGACATGGGAGAGGCTGATGTAATTCTTGGCATCAATATCATCAGGAAAGGAAATGAGATTATACTTTCTCAGCCACACCATGTTGAAAACTTACTTAAAAAGTATGGTTACTATGACTACCCAATGATTAAAACACCTTTAGAGATTGGAGGCTATTTACAACGGAACATAGGTGAATCTATCTCCCAAAAGGAACATTCTCAGATATTTGGTTCAGTTTCATACTTAATGAACTGCACCAGGCCATATATTGCACTTGTTTTTGGGAAATTAAGCCAACACACACATAACCCTAGTACAGATCATTGGCATGCCTTGATAAGGTTCGTTAGATATTTGAAGGGCAGTATGAAATATGTTTTGCATTATAGTGGAAACCCGACTGTACTAGAAGGGTACTGCAATGCAAATTTGATTTCAGAAACTAACAAATCCTTGGCTACTAGTGAGTATGTATTCACACTAAGGGTGGAGCAATTTCTTGGAAATTAGTTAAACAAAACTGTGGAACAGGATCCACCTCAAAGTAGAATTTGTGGCTTTAAAAAAAGCTAGTATTGAAGCCGAATGGCTAAGAAACTTAATGGCAGACATACCATTATGACCAAGGAGCAACCTTCCATATTACTACATTGTAAAAGTCAGGACGCTATTGCTAACGCAAAAAAAGAAAGAGTATACAATGGGAAAAGGAGACACATCCGTCTAAGACATAATCTTATAAGACAGTATATAAGTGAAGGAACGATAGCTATCGACTATGTGAGACCAAAAAAAAATCTAACATATAAGTTCATAAAGTCTTTGCCTACAAAGATTATTCATAAATAATCTAAAAGAATAAGTCAAAATCCTATGACATAAGTCATGTGATGAACATCCAACCTATGTAATAGGAGATCCCTAGAATTAAAAGTTTAAAGGATAAAAACAAAGTCAATGGATGGCTTGTTTAAGTACTACTATAACTTGCTCATTCTGGTTGAAAGGGAAAGTAGTACCACAACAATGAAAGAAGGATGATATATAAACTCTTAATCAGCCAAATACTCATGAAATGTGGAACGCATTAACTGTGGTGCACATTATGGGTTGACCAAGTGGGTGTAGGAGGTGAGCCACCTACCGATAAAAAGTTTTAAGGGTGAACTTTTTAAACATTCATAAATCTAAGATGGGGGCAAGGCCTGTGAAAAATGCCCATACTTAAAAAAAAGGATGCCGTGATGGTCGACTGGTAAGATTTAACTAGTGGGCTAGTCGGCTAAACTGATGAGGAAAAGTCAAGAAGTCTGACTTCACCCATACTTTGTACTGTAGTCTATCAGAGACTCAGTGTAGATTCAAGTCTAAAAAACATCTACAACGATACATCCTACTAGCTCTTATGTCCTCAACATACTGCTCAGGATTTTACCGACATTTTGAAACTTGTGGGGAATGTTATATTTATTGTCATATTTAAGTTTCAAAATCTATCTAAAAATATTCCCCTATTGCATGTTCTTTGGCTTTGAGGTTCGAATCCATAGCACGCGATGGTTTGCTTTAATAAAACAAAAGGTTGGAACATCTTTTAGGCTCACATTGCTGATGAAGGAGTGAAAGAACAAGCTTATATATACTCATGGGAATATAAGGGTAGGGTTCATGAATAGAGGTATCTCTCCTCTCGCATGTCAGGGGGGCGTTTTACACATCCACACGTGCGCCAAGCCGGGCCAGTGCAGTGTGATGTATATGTGGGTCTGAGTCCAATAACTTATATTTTTGGACAACAGACTTTAAGTTCTCTTAAACTTGATGGTGATATTTACGTCATGGTATTCGATTTTAGGCCTACATACGAATAGATACATTCCCTTGCAATTGTCTTTTCTTCTAGAAATACCATTACATATGGTTTATGTCTCTTCACAGAGAGGCAAGAGCCCTAGATTCATGGATTCAAAATCTCCAAGAGAGATTGAATCATAGCCATACGTTTTAGGGACACATCCTTTAGTAGAGACACCTTGAAGGGACTTCACCTCTATAAATAGAGAGTGACCTTGTTGTCATTTCATTCATTCAAAATGTTTTCTTTTCTTCTTGTCAATGTTTCTCGTGCATACTTCCCCTTACTCTGCTTCTTTGTTTTGAGAGTGTTGAACATAGCCTTCCATGCCCTTAGTTTGCCTATGGAGTGAGTGTATCACTACTCGATAGCCTCAGCCTCACATTGGGGTTGTTTTATCTTGGGGGTTGATTGGCATGTAAACCTAGTTGCACCATAAGGGGCCTCTACAACCTTAAGGAGAGTGACCATTTGGCGACTCGAATTATTCAAGTGTTGTAGAATCTAAATCAAGCAAAGTCCGAATTAAGCAAAGTTGGTACACTCTCCTTCAATTGGTGAAAGCGCTACATAATAGATAAATCTTATAGTCCTTTGATATTACATTTTACTACAAGTGGTCGGCGGGGACTTTCCGAGTCACAGCGGTGACGAGGTTGGACGAATGATACGGTGGCAGCCGAAGAAGAAGATGCCTTAATTTCAATTTCACGAATCGCAGTGGTGCCCCAAACCGTTTGGTTTGAAAGCAGATAACCTCACCAAACCCACGTTTTACCTCTCTAGTTGCAGTCTACTTTGGAGTTCAAAGAATATCAAAGAAGCATAGAAGACTTAGAACCGTACAAACCCTATTCTTCCTAATAGCTACAGTTCCTCCGTTCCTCAAAAATCCCCTAACAGTTTCAATCCTACTTCCACCTACCCCTCTGTAACCTATTAAATTGGTAAAAATTGAAGACAGAAGTTATAAAACTTGCAGCTTTTTCTAAATGAGACAAGTTCATAAATGGGAAAAAGATGATACCTCAAAATCAAAAAAAAAAAGAAAAAGATGATACCTAGTTTATACGTTGAAGTAAATGAGTGAGTTGAGGAAGAAATCAACTCATCTTCCCTTTTTACAAACCCTAAACGATTTGGGGAAAATGAGTTGCAGGTTTTCAAACCCTAAACTATTAGTGCTATTGCCCAATCCGAAACCCTAATCTCAAGGCTGGCCCCAATAATCTGAAGCTCCTCCACAATGCTAAATTACAAGAGATCGAACTATAGTTGTCTGAAGGCAGCCACAAGTCTTTGGAAATCCTTAGCATACATATCAGAAGCAGCTTGTAACTGTTCATTTAGTTGTCCAAAGGATACCTGCAACTCATCTTCCCCAATCGATTTGGGGAAGATGAGTTGCAGGTTTTTTTTATATTTTTTATTGGAGGGGCAATTTTGTAACTTTACCTCTTGAATTTAACCTTGTTAGTCATGAACTGACGGAATGGATGTATTTGTTAACGTTTGTAAACTTCAGGGGGGTACGTAGAATTATCCAAAACTGGGGGGTAATATTATACTTTCGTTAAACCTCCGGGGTGGCATGTGTAAATTATCCAAACTTAAATAAAACTCTAAATGCAACATATTTACTACAAATGGCATACAACACCAATTAGTATAGAAAATATCAAAATGAATTTTCAACATATCGCTTGCAGAAATCAGCAGCATTGCGGCTTTTGGCACGCAAGAACTATTTTTCGAATAAGATCAGCAATCCAAGAAATCCAAGAAGCAAAAACTGGATGCAGATGTTTAGTTTACATTATTGATTCGAGGCGAAAGGAAAACAACAGGTAATCAAAGCAATATTCAAGAAAATTTTGGACCTCGATGGATCTTAAGAATCAAATGCACAAAAACTTATAAATCCCTAATCAACGAAACGACAAAGTCTTAAAGAACGAGATTGATGAGAAGGAAAGAGATACAATAAAACCGTTTAATGTAGAGAGCGAGTAAACTTACCATGTTTTTCCTTCCGCTAAACTCACAATCAATGTAGAACTTCGCAGCGATGCGGCCAATGCGGGAAAGAAACGAATTCACATTCATATGATGTCCTCCTCGTGTGTGTTTAAAGATGGAAGAGCATTGATGGTGTTTAATTACATTCATCTCCTTGGATTTCCATTAAAATGAAGGGTTTTTTCCAAATGTCCCCCTGAAAATGGCCAAACTTACAGTTGCCCCCCTGAATTTTCACTAATTCCATGTGCACCCTTGCTTTCCAAACTAAGTACCACTATAGTCCCTCCCGTTAGACAGATTCGTTATGTTATAATGGATCCCAGTTTTTGAACATCGATGGATCATTCTGCCCCTTGATAGGGTAAAATGACCAAAATGACCTTACCTGGAAAAAAAAAAAACCTACAACTCATCTTCCCCAAATAGTTTAGGGTTTGGGGAAGATGAGTTTTTGAATCAAAAATCAAGAATGGAAGTGATTTAACTCAGATTGTACATGTAGGATGGGTGCAAGGAAGTGATAGCAGGAAAGGTCTTCAGGTGTGATGTGCCCTTATTTGCTTCACCCAGATTGTGCTTTCAGGCAACAATGATCAGAAAACTACCAATGAATCAGTATGGTGTGCAGTGGAACCATTTACTACAGAGATTCATAAACTCTTCTTACCTTTACTTTTCAAAGAGCCTCTACTGATATGTAACATCACAAATTTATTCAATGGTGGTGAACCCATATGCCATAAGAATCAGAGTATGAGTTTATCAATTTACCAGAATAAAAACAGTTTATCGATTCATCACCACCTGCCGCAAAAGCACTAACCTAGTATTAACACAGATGACAGAGCTGGGGCTCTTGGGGATGGATGACAGGAGGGAAGAACAAATGAACACTAGGCATTAAAAACATCCGTAAGGCCTCTAACTAGAGGTTTAATTTACCAGCCAAGTTCCAGGAATGCATGGCGAGGCTACCAAAGGACATAATATTGGCAAGAGATGATAACCCATGGATCATTCCAAATTTCTTGTTCATCGCATAATATGAAAACGTACACCATTGTTGGGTATGAGCGAGAGTTTGCATCAACACAGAAAAAGAATTATTTCTAGATGATGCTCCTAAAATGGTTTCAAGTTAACCTAAAATCCCTAAAAGGTTAAGGGGTTTTGGGAATAAAACAATAAAGAGCATTACCTCGGTTGTCATGGGCGTGAAGACAAACAAATTGGTGAGATTGAAAGCGAAGGAAGAAATCAGAAACCCAAGCTGATACTTCTCCGCAGAGGATGAAGATCGCCAGGGATGAAGGTAACCGAACGACGCCACCGATATCGCACAACAAACCCCAACCAACGAGAAATATGCCGGAAACATCTTGCTCTGTAGATTTCCAAACTGATGCCTCGGCAGATTCCTGAGTTTTCCATGAGAAAATCAAGAAGAAATTGATCAAATCGACGAAGTAATAACACTTCCCATCTGGTAACCATCATGAATAACATAGGCATAATTAGATCAAAACGAGCTACATATTGAGGACCAAATTTAGAGAGGAAGTGGTTTAACTTCGCGGACTTCCATTCTTGATTTATGATTCAAGAACTCTTCTTCCCCAAATCGTCCCAAACCCTAAACGATTTGGGGAAGATGAGTTGCAGGTTTTTTCTTTTTTTTATTTATAGGTAAGGTCATTTTGGTCATTTTATTCTATCAAGGGGCAGAATGATCCATCGATGTTGAAAAATTGGGATCCGTTATAACATAACGTCTCTGTCTAACGGGAGAGACTATAGTGGTACTTAGTTTGAAAAATAGAAAAACACATGAAATTAATGAAAATTCAGGGGGGCAGCTGTAAGTTTAACCATTTTCAGAGGGGCATTTGGAAAAAACCCTAAAATGAATAAAGTGGAGGGATCGGGAGCCTCTCCAATGCGTTGGAGAGCGGACTTGGATTTGTCCAATAAGGCACGCATCCAATGAGCATCCAACAGCTGGGCGTGTGGGATGAGTCGGACACTACACGCCCAGCGCCCCCAACAGTCGGAGACTCACGGATGGTTCATTGGGCTCTCCAAAGATTGGGATCCTCTTCACGGCATTAGGAGAGCCCAATGAGCCATTCGACCGCTGGGGGCGCTATGCCAGAGGAGTGGGTACCACGGCCCTATTACTGTAATCCTGCTTCACACGTCCCTGGTCCCACACTCCCACCTAATTGGTCCACTCATATTGAAAAGTATCAACCAGCACCACCAGATTTATTTGTAAAAAGAGAAGTAGTTTCTGTTCGGGAGTGTAGCCTACGCCAACACTCCCATGTGTCTATATCTCTCCTCCTCAAAATAAGGGGGCAGAGGTGTCTTTTCATATGGGAAGGAGAGAGATACACTCATGAAAGTGTTGGCGTAGGCCATACTCCCGGACGGAGAACTTTCTAAAAAAGCAAAAGGTTTTATGTCGTTAGATGGGGGAGAGAGGGGATGTGTTATTACTTATTGCACTTCTTCCCCCATCCTATCGAACGATTGAAGGCATGACCATTACGTAATACAATGACCATACATAAAAACTGATTTTTTTTATTTTTTTATTTTTTTTGTGGGAATACTAGTGCACCAAAGGATTCAAAATTCAGATTTGAATCTTTGAGGGCAAAACCATCCAATACGAACCGCTATATATCAGTTACAATATTTGTATCCGGACTGGCCACTACCCGAACAGATACCTTGAAAAAAAACCCTGGTATGGAGGGATTGTATACCGTTGTAATGCCAATGTCATTTTGATTTATGATGGGTAAAACAAAATGTTTGCACACCGGTGTGGTATCATGCTTCTTCTCTCTGTCTTTCTCTCTCCCCTTCTTTAACAGGTGTGTAAGTGTGTTATTGCTTCGGTTTCGGTTTTTCGATTCGGTTCAAGATGCAATATGTATAAATCGAAACCAAATAGATTTAAAAAACCTAAAACCAAATCTCAATTAGTTCGGTTTGGCTCTTATTCAGTTTTCATGTATTCACAATTCAGTATTTGGCCTAATATGGTTCCTATACAACTGAAAACTTTTGCCTTTTAAATATGGATATTAAATTTTATTTTATGGGAAAAAGCTGGGCACACCAGTCATATACCATAAGCTAGCGCCCGCTATGTCTATCTCTCTCTTCCTTTTTTTAAACGACTCTCTGTTCATCATGTATGATGCCTCGTTTCACACCCCCATTGGTGTTGCCTACTAACTTATCGCACGCGGGTAGTGTGTCTATCCCTATCCCTTATTTTTATTTATAAATAATTTTTTATTTAAAAAATCTATTTTACATTGAAAAATATTATTATCAAATATAATAAAAGTTTTGGGTAGTGATACGGTTCATATCCAGCCTCCAATGTCAGTCAAACACGTATGACAAGGCCGGACCAAGGAACTGGCTCAAAGAAAGAAACGTCTGTGGTCTGACCGGATCCTCGACTACGATTCCATGCCAAAAGCACGCACAAATGAGCTTTACGTACATGTGGACCACCAAGGGCACAATCACTGACAAATACTGACAATTCGGATCACCAATCTGCCTTGGAGATTACGTAACCCTAAAAAATGGGTAAAAAGGTCATTTGGAAAGCGGAGCCAGATATACAAGGAAGAGCAGAAGGAATGAAGGTAAGGCTCTGGGATCCTGGGTAACAGATCCCAATTTTGGCCACTAGGAAACATGGGAAACGGGACTCCAGAACCAAATTCTCCATCTCTGCCCCCCCCCTTTAACTGTTGTTTTACCCCAAGTTCTGACTTAGACATCGGAGGGATCTCCCCTGGGACAGACCCCGAGGTGCTAACCTTCCCTTGGTTCTATCATTGTGCAGGATTGTGCTAGACCAAACCGGACCACGGAAGATTGATTTCGGCATCAACAAATAGGTTATATAATCATAACTAGTACTATAGTTACCACAAAAAAATATAATCACTACTACAAAACTTTCTCCCGTTTTTTTTCCCAAAGTGATTTCACTTCCCTTTGCTTGCAACCCAACAAAGCTTAGATGCTGTCTTGTTAAAGACACCAGCCAACTAAAGCTTTTTAGGTCCACTTCTCATTCTCATCCTAATAAAAAAGCTAATCTTCCTTTACGTAGACAAGAGTTACCCTTGTTATTATATCTTTGTGGAGATTAAAGGCTGAAGTGTTTACAGTTTTCTCCTCCTAACCTTTAAAATTGACTCTAGTACCATTTTTTTTTATCTGTCCTCCGTGGGAATAGAATGAAAAAAAAGTTAAAAATGAGGGAGGAAAAGGTTTAATAATTTTAGTGTTTTCTTAAACTTAAGGGTAGAGGATTTTCATGACGCTAGAGCAAGAAATTGCACCAATGATAGGGTGGGAGACGAATTGTGTGGAGGCCCATATTTTATCTTAAGAGAGAGAGTATCAATGTAAATCCTACAACTCATTATGTGAGAGGATGTGAAAGGGATTTCCCCACTCTGGCATCGCGAAGATCTTTTTCCCTAAACCAAATTATGCAATGGTGAGAAGCAAAGAAGCAAAAGCAATATGTGAAAGCAGGAGTAAGGCTGCATACATTATTACCCTTCCCAAACCCCGCTGTGGCGGGAGCCTCATGGACTAGGCCCGCCAAAAAAAATACAGAAACTTCCCTAAGCTGATGTAGTAATCCTCTGAAGTCTGTAATTATACCTGTGATGGCACATGGTGGACTCTTAAGATGCTGAAGTAGCAGTTCAATAATAACCTCTTATTCTCACACTAAACATAACTACACAAAACCTTAATTCCAACAAGAAACTTCCCAGTGACAGTTTTCTAACACGGCCCTATTTCTTGACAAAAGGTGCATGCTAGTGGTAATTTCCTTTTTGGAGAATGTTTTTCTTCACCCACGGCAAAGAGAATCAAGGGTTATAAATATTTCTTTATTGTATGAAATCCACACTATCTTATATAGTCTTATCCAATTACAATAAAGATAAAAAATCTCTTCATGGTGGATGAAGAGCAACTCAGTCTTTTTTTCATTTTAGGGGTACTGCTAGAGTTGTACATGTATGCTACACGTACTGTTAGAATGAAATTTATCTCATCTATTGCCATTAAGGAGGAATATTTATAAAAGAAAAAAAAAAATTCGTTACTTTTCTCTATACTTGGCTTACTCAATGTACTCAATGTCCTTACTTCCTACTAAATTTTTGTTTAAAAAGAAAAAAAAACCTCTCTTTATCATAGGGGTATAAAAGTTAAGGGAAAAAGGACTCAGTCCGAGAGTGTAATTCCTGCGCCAGATCCATTCTCTTCATGAAATGACCGTCATGTTTCCATGAAAAGCAGAAATCACACCCTTGTTCATGCTTTATGTTCATTCCCATTGGCCCTACGCTGGCGCTAGAACCGCACTCCTAGTCAGAAAACTCTCTCCCAAAAGATATAACATATTTATTTAGCATTCAATTAACATAGTTGAGAAACCAGTTTTTCTACTTGATTTGCCTTTTTAGAAACCTAATATATCTTTCTTTTTCTCTTTTTTCGAGTGAATAGAGAGTAAGGTTATGATTGTTTTTCATATGACAAGAAAAAAAATGGACTAATATTAAAGATAATGAACAAAATTCTAGGGTTTTGTTTAGTTGTAGACCAAACTTATGATTTTTGAATAGTATATAACCCTAAAAAAAATAGACTGGATGAGTTTTTTACATGAGTTTGGCAAAAACACGGAGTTAAGGAAAACTCAGATTAACTCAGACCCAGTCGGATCATTTCTTAAACCTAGCTAGGCGAGTTGAACCAATCCGGCCCCTCCTTTTTTTTTTTAACTAGATTATAAAAAGGGGGAAAACTTGAACCCAAAAAAAAAAGGGCAAAACAATAGTTAATGGAAAAATCTTTCATAATTTTGTAGATATCGAGAAAGTGAAGTGGTCTTTCTATAAATACTGACTAAATCAATGTCAATTCTTTAGGAGCATTTATATAATAACACAAACCCAATGGATCATCTGCACATACCAACAGGTGAATGTACATGTGAGGGCCAACCATTTGTCCTATTTTTGCCATTTACAAGTGAAGGAGGGGTTTTTATGGAAACAAAATTAAAATGTGATTGGTTCTCACATATACGTTCACCTATTGGTACATGCAGAGGAACCGAACTCGTGCTCCCCTCCCTTCTGTGTGCAAAGTCAACTTGGAGAAGAGAGGGAGAGAGAAAAAAAGCTTGACGTTGAGCTTGATCAACTGAAGAAGAAGAAGAGCAATGTCAAAGTCCTCAGGCCTTCTAGATCTGTTAGTGGTAGCCATCTTTGTGGCAACCTTCTTCATATCCTCCAGAGTCGACGGCAGCGGCGATTACCTAATAATAGATTGGATTCCGACGAGATCCAGCTATGATGGATCGATTGCAGAGTGCTTCTCCGACAACGAGTTCAAAATGGACACAGAGATGAACCGGCGTTTTCTAGAAGGAACCAACGATCACTTAAGTAATAACATCATGAAACACAACTATGTCCCTTGCAAATATCGGGGTATCTCTTATTACTATTGTGTAAATGGTATTCCAATCAACTTTTACAATCACGGTTGCCAGCAAATTGACCATTGCAGAACAAAGCAATAAGATTACTACTTACTGCTGAGAACATTAGTTTTCTTCTTCTTCTTCATCATCATCATGGATTCTGTGCAAGTGGGCTGATTCCTTCGGGCCCTCGAGGCCTATGGCTTCTTACCGGTCCTTTAGAGTCAACCTACAAATCAAGTGACAGAATACAAGACATCACACCCCCAACAATTAATAGACCTATTTTTCTCCTCCACTCGACTTCTAAGGTTTCTTCCAATGTTTGGTACTAATTAATGGTGTCCTGCTATTGTCTTTATTATAGGCCGAGGTTTATTTGGGTTGTGCTTATACTATGTAGTGTTTGAAACTGATACATCATGAAACCGTCCCCCAATAGAAAGATGACACGTGTATCCCTTCAGGGGCAAGGACGAAGAGAACGAGGAGTGAGTAACCAACAAGGTCGGCCCCTGAACGACAAGATCGGTCTTCGACCGAGCTAGTCTTAGTTGCGACCCGATCTTAGTAGCGGTCCGACGTGGCCACGATGTCTAACCCTGACAAGTCGGTGGAGTCACCTCCCGAAAGTGAAGCAGAATGGCCTTAACGGCCCTAAATTAACACGCCAATCCAACCTGACAAGGTGTAATGGGTTGGAGAACTTATCCCTAATGCTAAAAGGACTCCTAATCACCTAAACTCACGTCAAAGGAACTTCCTTTCCTAATAAGTCACGCCATTGCCTGCAGGACTCCCCCAATCACCTATAAATAACTAGGTAACCTCCCTTTCATGATCATCTAAATTCAACTATTATTATCTATTGCTAAGGAGTTTTGACTTAGGCATCGAAGTGACTGAACCAGCTCGACCTGGTCCTCTATTGTTGTTTGTTTCCTTGCAGGAACGGCACGCTTTGTCCTCAGTTCTTGACACAACAGATTGGTGCCGTCTATGGGAACGATGCTTGCATACCTACAAAAGCTCTCATGGTTGGTAATTGAGAAGTCGACCCCGCTAATCCTGATGTACCCCAATAGGAGGGGAACCAAGCAACCCGATGAGCTGTGAAAAATGCTCGTGGCGGAGCGCATGGAGTATAATTGACAACATGATAGGCAGCAGCCACCGCAGTAGGAGCACTACCAACCGCCGCGACTGTCGCGGCAGGGCCCAACACGACCTAGGGAGAGACTCAAGTCAATGAGGAATCCCTCCCCCCCCCCCCCACCGCCGCCTCTTCCAAAGGAGCTCTTGGCAGACTTGGACCCAAACGCACCCACCACCATCGGTCAAATCAACGACCTGTAGCAATAGGTGCTCTGGCAGAATGCCCTTTCTAGGGACATGCTCAGAGAAGTGCAGGCAGGAAGAGCGCTCAACCTCACGCCAGTCGCTGCGCTTGCTCCTACCCTTCCACCTCCGTCTCCAGGTCTACCTGTCACGCCCCCATCCCAATAAAGGATAAAATACAAGAAAAAGGGGTGACTGGGACGACAGGTGTCATCCCAATACTACCAGGATCATAGATATAGTGTCCCAATCCGCAGCCTACCCAATATCAAGGCCCGATGATGTTAGGGAATGTAAACCAATGGAAAAATCATTCCAAAATAAAGAGATTAAATTCAGCAGAAGCGTAAATCATTTTAAAATTGAATAAGTACAAGGTGTCGATTTACTAATGGTATCATATATTACAGTTACAATATCCTGTGTCCATTCAGTAGTTTCTATAAGTTTATACATGGAGTCTGTACATGACCAAAGATGAATACAAAAGTAAAGATTTAAATCACGCCACAAGGGCACCACTCTTGGGTGTACATCGACATCCAAGTCCAAGTCACCGGCTCCACTCGATTCGCATCCATAAGAGCTCATCAAGAGATTACCTGCATATCAACTAAAAGAGGTTGCACAATGGGGTTAGCTCCATAAGCTAGTGAGAGAGCAAAGGGGAATGCACATACACGCAAATATACAAAAATCAACCCATGATGCATGCACATGTTAGATTCATTTTCCACCTAGCACAAAATTCTAAGTCAAGTGTATGCTACTATGATAACTTTGGAGACACTTAGGTCACTTAACTTATCACCACAATGAAACCTTAGTTATTACGAGGGAGCTTACGCCGGTCGAAGCCATCAGACCACCCACTGGCAGACCCCGATAGCCATCACTACCCCTGACCTGGCCTCTCTCTCCCATAGGCAACAGGTGCTCAGACTATCCAACACCTAAACCCCTGTTGGTAAGGGTCGTAGCATAAGAGAATAAGAATTCTAACCACAGATATACTACATGCAAGTCCTATCATCCCGAGAGGTATTCCGGGTGCATCAATGTCCCATTCCATCTAGTACCTGGGTACCAGCACGGCACGATGCATACAGGGCAGGATGATAGTCAATAAGTTTTATAATCATTTTTTGGTGTTCTGGCACCGGTACACCCGGCACCGTGACCCGATACAAATAATGAAACCATTAACACATCGCATTCGTACCAGTTCACATTTCAAATAAATAATGCAATGCCCAAGATGCTTATAATTCATGTAATAACATGATACTGAGTATTTAATAGATATTCAAGCCCAAACAAATCACCCAAAAACTCACTCACCTAACCCGGGTATCACCCGGCGTGGTTGACACGAATCTCACAGGTGCACATTCTTTCCATCGAGTTGGGTAGCCTAAGAACGTGAGAGTAAGTGTTAAAAGATGTATTAGAGGGGTCCCATGTTATGCCCCCAAAGTTAAAATTGGGTTTCAAACAAGATAGCACGGACGGACTTATAGACAGAAGTAACAGGGTGAGTCTATCCCTGATTCCGTTCAGGCCAACAGGTCAAAAACATGAGGGACAGATCCACAGATGGAACTTCCACCTGAATCCGTTCCTGCATCCGTTCAAACTCTGAGACACACCCGAGAGACAACAAAACTATGAACGGAACCTCTTTATAAATCTGTCCCTGCATCCGTTCGGTCCTTGAGACATTCCTGAGAGGGAACAGAACCACGGATGGAGGTAACAGAGTAAATCTGTTCCTGGCTCCACTCGAACTAGTTACAAAAATACACTGGGCGGACTTACGGACGGAACCACAATGATGGATCTGTTCGTGCATCCGTCGAGGCTCTTTCCAAGATTTCTTCAGGTTTTCTCCTCCATCTTAGAACCTGGAGTTCACATGGCCCTCAGGGTCATGGAGGGGAGTCATAGGCCTTCCTAGGGTCACTAGAACCTAGTCCCACCTCAAGGATCCAAGATCACCCAAGGATCTAACTCTTTTTTGGTCCAATATAAGGCTTGGGGTTTGAAAACCAGGGAATCAGCAACAATGGCTGCAAAGTGGCTTATAGAAGCTTACATTAGAGCTTGGTCTTCATTAATAGAGTCCCATTCAAGGGTTGAGCTCCACCTTGAGTCCCAAATGGAACCCTAGATCAGCTCAAACTCAAAAGACCTACTCAAACTCAAGAATAGATGGAGAAGAGGGAGGTACCAAGAGATAGAACATACCTTGCTGAGTGGAGCTCCAACCCCAACTCCAGCCAGCCTTGAAGATCCACCTTCTCCTCTCTCCTTCTTCCTTTTTTCTTCTTTTCTTCAATCCTTGTTTGGATAGCAAGAGGAGAGAAGGTAGGGCAGCAAGACCCCTCTTGCTTCCCCTTCCATCTTCTTCCTCCCCCTCCCATTCCTCTTCCGTACTTCTCCTTCTTCTTCCTTTCTTCTTCTCCACCACGGTTTGGCTTGGAGGGGGAGAGATGGGAGACTCTTGGGCTGAGCCCTCTCTTTTAAAGATAAAAAGAGGGCTTAGGGCTTGTTTGCCTAGGTGCCTCCAATACTAGGTATACCCCTTTAAGTTTAAGTGGGCCTTAAGGCCTGTTTGGCTAAGGTCACAGACTCTTATTAGGTCCAGCTAGTTAGGGCACGTTTGGCCTAGCCTAGGGCCCTATAAAAGCATTTTAGTTCTAGGGGCTGGTTTGACTCTTCCTTTTAATTATACCAAGTTAATTTCAGAGATTAAACCATGAGTTTGGTTTCTCTACTGTTTTTCTTTAGCTAATTGGTTTAGAAATTTTAAAAATTAAAACAATTACCTCATGTATGTACAAATCCTACACCCTACCCCTATGTCAGTCTCGTTACTAACCTCTTCACAGCTTTGATGATTGAATTAAAGCATTTAATTCTTGATTCAGCCATGGGAGGCTGTTATACTGATTGGAAATCAAGGAATTTCAACCATGGCTGTACCCATCTTCAAAACCCTTAATTCCTCATGTAATTGGATCATAATATGGGTCCATCTCATGGTGTTGGTCATGTGAACATCATCCCCTGACCAATTGAATGAAATTCAGCCAAAAACCCTATCAAAAACCCTGAATTTCAGCCTTGCTATGCTGCTGTATCATCTCTGGTGGGAGTTCTGGTCAATTGGTACATCCACCAGAGAATGCTATCTTCGTCCTTTTACATACTGTTATCTCAAGATGGTGTCCTGATCGACTGCATCATCATCCTGAGTTGCTATCTCACTCTTGAATGAGTCTTGGACCTTACCTAACCTCACCCCAAGGTAACCCTAGGACTCCACATGAGTTTGGATACCTTCTAACACTGTGTGTGGTTAAATATTCATAGGACTTTACCTTTCGATCGTCGAATCATACCGGCAACCGACTCGAAGCATAACCCGACATCACAACTACGAATATAACAAGGTAAGTGGGGGTAGGCTTTGATTGCTTTTAAGAATGTTTATTTCATTCTTAGATATGTTTGCTAGGAATCATTTGCATATTTACATTCTTGTCTTATTTATGATATTTATTGATTTCATTGTTTATGACTTATGAATGTGAACGATGTGATGTGAAATGATATGCTATATGAATGCTTGTGTTAGAATAGATGCCGTAGTCGGCTTGAAAATGAGAGGTATAGTGTGCCATAGTATGGGATGCGGGAGCACTATACACCTCGTACTACCCCATTTAGATTGTATATGGCTAGGGATGTCATTCCTTAATGCTACAACCCTTACCAGCAGGGGTCTAGGTGTTGGGTGATCATAGCCCCTTGTCCCGAGGAGTACATACCGGGATGGGGTCCAGGCTATGATTATCGGGGTCTACCCACGGGGAGGTATATAATACCAACGATTGATGTGGGCCCCATATAATAATTGAGGTTACATCTTGGGGAGCTGCAGAAGGAACCGAGATTCTTTCCCGAGTTGTTGGCATGGCATTAACCTAGTGACTAAGGCAATGCTTGTTAGGTGGAAATTAAGATTAAAATTGAATTCATACATTTAGGATGCATGCTTGTGTGTGTATGTAATCTATCCTTTACTTGCTGGGCTCGGTGGAGCTCACCCCTGTGGAATTTCTTCTTTTTAGATGATCCTGCAGGTGGATACTATGGTGGCGGGGAGGATAATTTTGAGCCTGAGGGTTTTGGTGATGATATGTATACTAATTTGGATGGAGAGGGGTGTAACCCCTATTATCCGAACGATCAGGGTATTCCAAGGGAGTAGGGACTAGCAATGTAGACTTGCTTTTCTGTTTCTTTTTGTTCTTTTCTTACATTCTTTTGATGGATGAAAATCCATTGTAGATACTAGGTAGGTTACTTATCCTTTTGGGAAATGTGTATAAAATGTAACCGAATGTAGGGATTAGTAAGTGGACATGAGAACTGGAACTTTCTAAAAATAGTACTACTCGTGCACACTCTGACAATGTAAGTTTGTTTATATTTTAATCCTTTGGTTGCTTGTGACTTATATTTACTGCATCTGGATCCTATAGGTGTCTGAATACTTCGAGTATTCAGGTTAGCCATCGGATCCTCCCAGGGGGTGGTTTTAGGGTGTGACAAAGATGGTATCAGAGCGTGATGCTCTAGCTACAGCCACAAGCGGTGGAGTAATATAAAATAAAATGAGGTCTAGAGCCAAGGAATTAAAATTTCAAATAAAATAAGAGTAGAAGAACACCAGTGGAGTCTAATCAGAAACAAAAGCTGATAATATATATTAACTTCTAAGTGCATAAACTTCTACATAGTTTTTCCCATAAGGATAAGCAAGAACAGAAAATACAACTGATGACGGAAAGGAAATAAAACATAAAACATAAGTTGGAAATCCCTAGAAAGTCCTAAGCCTAAGTCTACTCCTGAGGTGGATCCTGTGCTGATGATGGTGGACGCGACTCAAACCTGAAGTGGGTATCCCAAGAGTCAAATCTCTGCTCTAGAGTGCCTACCCTGCCACTTAAAGAAGATCTGTCTCCTCATATGCTCAAAAAACCCTGATCTATCCGAGTAGATATGCTAGTAAGTCCCGTACCCAAGCTGTCAAGGCGGGCCATCACATCCTCCCATCCTAAAGCTCCAGCTGAAGGTAATGGTCCATGTGATGATGAAGCCCCAGTGTGACCTCTAGCAGTGTCACCATAACCAAGCTCTTCCTCATCATCGCTTCCAGGCAAGTCATACATCTTCATTCTCTTCAAGGAAGCCTTGTTGATTGGCTCAGTTCCTTCTCCACCTGTCAACTCTCCAGTGAAGTCAACCCTGAAATGTTGGAAAACTTGAGATAAAAGTCTTCCATTTGGTAGGTTACCGTCCTCTGGGTTCCTTGCATGATATATCATTATCTTCAGAATGAGGTATGGCAAACAGATCTGTGGACCACCTCTATCTGCCATGTACAAGCAATAGGTTACATAGGCTCTCGCTATGGCAACCCCACTCCTATTTCCACCCTTAGGAGAAATGTTGTATTGGACTATTTGGCTTAAAATTCTAGCCGATGGTTTGTATCCCACTTTCGACTTTGGAACCTGATCCCCTCCTGTAAGAGTCTTGAAAAATTTTTCATGTGTCGCTAGTGGAATAATGTCTGAAGAGTCGAACCTTGGCTTGCAATAGAAATGTTCTCCATTTGGAACAATACCCAAGATAGTGGACAACTGATGGATAGATAGGATGATATCAAACCCCTTCACTCAACTCTTCAAACAGAAACCTGAATTCTCACCATCATTACAAACCGCCAGGTTGCAGTAAAAGTGTCAAACTAGGTTTGGGTAACATGGCAGGTCTAGTGTCAACATAGGAGCCCAACCCAAGGCATTAAACCTCTCATACACTTTAAACTTCTTTAAGTCCTCCACATTGACCTCTTTCCCATTCTCCACCTTCTTGTTTTGATAAGCCTCCCATTTGTGTGAGTTGGGATAGGTTGAGAACCAAACCTCATCAAACTCCCCTTCTTCTTCCTCTATTTCATCCTCTTCCTCTGATATGTCTGGAAGAACTTCGTCTCAAGTCTCATCGGGTGATGACTGTGATGCCTCTTGTCATGGATGTTTGCTTGATGTGGTCTTAACTCGCGTATTCCTGGTGACTCTTGAAGACATGGCTACAAAAATAAATTAAACAATAAAATCAGATTAGAGAAGTAATAAACCATGAATTAGTAAGCATACATATATACATGAATGGTTATGGAAAAAAAAATAAACAAACAAAATAGTAGAGCGATGTTAGGAATTCTTGCAACAAGCAAAATGACATATATGTAAAAGGAAAATGGGGAAAATCAAGAACTTTTACAAGAACAAAAGAGGGTAACCATACATACATAAAGAGGGCTTGGGTTTAATAACCAAACAAACAAAGATAGAGTCAGGATTTCATAGCAATGGAATGGAAAAATCGCACAAAACAGGTATAAAAAATACACAGCAGCAAAACAGAGAATGAAATTAGTTGTAAAGGAAACCTATAAAACCATGGCAAAAGGGTAGAGCAACAAGGTGAGATCACAAGAAAAAGAAAAACATAAAGATTATGCAAGAAAATAAGAGAGTCTATGGCATTTACAAGAAGGAAGAACAAAAAGAAACCCTAGGTTGGGTAGAAATTCGAATTTTACAAGTAAGCTTACCGATTTGAGATGCAAAGTGCAAGAAACTTGGAGAAGAACCTTAGAATGGGGAGAAGGATGCTTGACAAAGATCTCTGTATTAGAGAAATACAAATGGCCCTATACACTCCAAGTCATTCTCAAAGATGACAAAGATGTTTTGATGATAACAAATAAGACCATCCTTGTACTAATGCTTATGTTTAAGTTATTTAGTTTTGAAGCATACCACCAAGTGAGGGGGACCGTGTACAAAACACATAAGAGCATACAAGAATAATTGCTCAAAATGATTCAAAAGACATGGAAGTCAAAAGTCAATACTTGAAGACCAAAAAGCCTATTGAAGATTGGAGACTTTGTGAAGACTTTGTAATTTTGTTTTTGTAATCTCAAGTCACAAATTGATGTAATGCACACACGCACGCATTCATCCATTTAGAATGTCCTTAGGTGGTAAATTGACCCCTTAGACATTTGACTTTTTGGGTTTGAATTCCCCAAACCAAACCCTTATTGGAATTAGACTAATTTCCACTGAAATTACCCAATCCGGCATACCGGTTCCTGATCCGGCATACCGGATTAATGGGAATCTCAGAAAAATGATCACAGTGGCTCACTTAAGCAAGCTGGATAAGGATCCAGCATATCGGATCCTGCCCTGCCTGCACATTGCCCTAATCCGGCATACCGGATCAGTGTATTGTTGAGTCTTAATTTGACCGTTATTCTTGTGTTTAAAATGGAAATTAGGTGATCCGACATACCAGATTTCCATCCAGCATACCGGATTATTTATGGCTTGTGGAATCCGATCCTTACTTAGATTCCTAATTAATTCAAGCCTCGTAGACTATAAATATTCACTTGTTTAATGCTTTAATCACTACTACTAATCACAATTAAGAGCCTCCAAAGACAAATCAATCTCAAGTGAGAATTCAAGCACTCAATTCAAGGCACTCATTCTCACTTAGCTTCCTTCACTAATTTTGCATAAAGCTTCATTGTTTGAAAGGTAGCAAAGATTCACTAAGGTTGAGGTAACTTTAATCTTAGTATTTATTTATATTTTATATGTTGTTGTGAGTCCTCTTGCTCGAAATCAAGAGTAGTATGAGTCCTTTTGCTCAATAATCAAGATTAGTTGTTGTTGAGTTCTCTTGCTCATTTCTCAAGAGTTGTACGAGTCCTCTTGCTCTTATTCAAGATTTGTTATAGTGAAATTCTCTCTATGGTGAGAGGAGTGAAGACTATAAATCTCTTGTGTCACTCTTCTAATTATTGCTTGATTGTCTTTACATTGCTTGTCTTAACTTTGGTGATTTATTTTTTAATTTTCGCATAAGTTTTTATTATTCCCTAGCTTCACCTATTCACCCCCCCTCTAGGTGAATTTACATTTGGTATCAGAGTCGGTGGTCGCGAGTTTGAGTCTCTTCGGTGCCATAGGTGCTATGTTATTGGGCGTGCATTTGGGGGGAGATTGTTGGGAATGACCCAAAATGCCCTGCCCAGACCCCAGCTAGGGTGAGGGAGCGATGCACGTTGGCTGGTGTGCAAAAAGAAATTAAAGTTACACCTTCCCTCACAAGGCGTCTTTTGGGGGATTGGCAAGCGCTTAATCCTACACTCTGGTCGCTCCTAGAGCCTCCACTCTCCCCAAATCTGAAGTTAGAATGAGAGAAATGGGTTTCGGTTAGGGTTTTAAACCTGATCGTGATTCTCTGGTCGATGTCCTGGTCGATTGCTGCATCGACCAGAGATGGACATAATTGTGAGAAAATGAAGAGAGGAGGGTTTAAATGCATATGGGTGGCATTTTTGACACCCCACTCATGATTTTAACACACAAATTCACAAGATAAACTACACTAATTGTATGGATTACGTTTCCATAAGTACGAAGACTTATCTTGTTAACCGTGCATTAACGGGTCGGGTGCTATATGATTTAAACTCCTAGTTTGAACCTACTCTAGTTGACTGCATCCTGAGCGAACAATTAACGCCATAAAGAGATTTGCAAAAGAATTACACCCTAAGACCAATTGAAGAATACCGTTATGATAATAACAATGTTTGTAAGCTGAATAATAGCTCGAAATGAAAATCAATGAATTGTAGATATTTACAGACCTAGCTGTAACATAATTGAACCCTGACAGTTAGGGACTTCTACATAATCGAAAGGGAATAGAATATCCCTAGACTCAAACAATTCATATCAAAACCTTACTCCATCTATGGTCAGATCAAATTCAGCGTTTAAGTTAGGACACACAAGTACACATTCCGGCTTAACCCTGCCTCATAATCCTCCTGTCTAAACATTTCAACTGTAACAATCAGATCTTAAATCACATTTTTGCAATGCATGTATCCTTGATTGATTCCATTCTAATATTTCGAGAGTATAAATGTTGTCCCAATATATGAAATATATCGAATCTTCTTATTACATCCAAGTAAATATATATTCCCAAATTTTCTTTTCAGTGAGCAATCATGGTTCGAACTCGATCCAACAGAAATGTTCCTCGTGGTGTGTGTCCTATCATTCATCCACTTCGACATCTCGATGAACCTATTGCTCAGAACATAGAAATTTTTGTCTCCTCTACAAGTGTACCTAAGGTTCCTCCTATATCAGTACCTGAGGCCCCTCCAGCTCATGCACCTACACCTTCCCCTGTTATGACCGCTAGTGAGGTAGCTGCCATTGTAGCCAATAAGATGCAGTCCATACAACAGGAACAACAAGCCTTCATGCAAACTATGAGTACCCAATTTCATGCAGTAATGCGAGATAAAGAAATAATCGGGATACCTAATCCTACCATGTTTACAACCCCCACAGCGCTACCAATGCGTACAGCTCAAGATGCTATTGCAATCATAGGAGATATGATGAAAGATTTCCAACAACAACAGGGATTGTTCATGAGCAATATAATTGCTGCAATGCGACAACTGTAGCAGTAGTTCATGATTTGCATGAATGCACAAATTCAAGCTGGGCAACAGGCGCGACCATACTAAGGATTTCTCTTGTATATGACACACCGCCTGTGCCTGACAAATCTATGGGAGAAGGACAAATAGTTGAGGGCGTAACACGAAAAGGGTCTAAGAAGAGACCTATGACCTCACGAGAGTTTGGAACACCTAGTAAGGCTCCCGAAGGACCCTATCCTGATTCGATTCCAGCATGCTCTGATGGGAAGGATGAAAATCGACCTAGTCAATCGGCAAGGTTCACAGCTACATCACGACCGTCTAGTGCGAACATTTGTTGTTTCAGCTGTAATCAGTTGGGGCATATGTCCAGGGCTTGCCCATATCTTAAAGCCAAGCATGTGTCGCAAGTATACGTCCCCCATCCCGAGCAGCCACAACAGGACCGTAGGCCAGAAATGGGTCAAACTTTTCAGCCCATTTGACCAACTGCAATTCAAGAATATTCTCAGCCTATCCATCCTATACCTACCTATTCGACTGCTGGACCTAGCCACTGCTATACGTGCAAACTGCCCGGACACATGTCTAGAGATTGTCCTTGACGCAGGTTTGGTGCACCACGGCAAGTTCCACCTACTGCTCGGCCTTTCCAGCCCTAAGGCAATAGAGTTCAAGAGCAAGACTATGCCTTGACCACGGAAGGAACTGAGATAAATCCGGGTGCGATGATAGGTACTTTATCCATATCATCCTCACCTGAGCGAGTATTAATTAATTCTAGTACATCACACTTTTCGTTTCCACTGTTTTGCAATAAGATGAATGTGCCCTAGAAGAACTTGGAACACAAATTAGTGGTTAGCACTCCTACTGGATATGTTGAATCTAAACGAAGTGTATAAACCTTATCCATTAAAAAATATTAGATTCGTATCTAGATTTTGGAAGGTCGATGAGAGACCAAGACGCGTAATTAAGTCTCGATAAGGATATACAATCGTGAACCAAATAAATAGAATATTTCAGGCTGAATTCAAGTAAGTTTAAAGTGTACCAAGTAGTTGGTGGTAAATAAAAAAATCTAGAAATTAAGTAATGGGTGTTAACTATAGCCAAGAATAGCCAAGAATGGAAAGAAACCGAAACCGAAGAATTTTTTGACAAAACCTTGCTCAACAATAGGTATGAGTGGAGTAATGGGTCACCGAATGTCCCCTTTGTTATTGGGAGTGAATAATAGTGATTCCATCAATATTCGAATTCATTCTAAAGCTGAGTCAGGTGTTGGATAACTAAAAGTGAAAGTCTTCATGAGGAAAGAGCCATGTAAGCAAGATAGTATAAACTAATACTACAAAATCCAAAGCTATGAGAAACATAGATTAGTGGGCGAAATATGGGAAGATAGTTTGATCAATTGATTTCTTGGAATATACGTTTAAGGTTTGATCCCTTTAGGCCTTCACATTAAGTAGAGCCTTAAATCAACCAAAATTGGGTGTGATTTAGATCACTTGTCGAGGGGCGTATACTCTGAGAATTGAACCTTGGTGGTTCAATCAGAACAAAAAGAGTCATGCCAATACGAGACAAAAGATACTATGAAGTAATCGCATCAAATCAAGGAAAATCTGGGTGACGAAAAGATGAAAGGAGGTCAATGTATCCTCACCTATACGGATTCCTGGACACGTCAAATTTCGAGGACGAAATCTTTGTAAGGTAAGGAGAATGTTATGGCTTAGCATATTTTGACCCAAACTCTAACCCGAATCCAAATGTAGATTCAAAACCCGAAGTCGTGGCACCGTGTGCGTTATGGAGTATTGATTGATGTTTAAATGGGTAGAAGATGAAGAAGGAATCCCAGTGGTAACATGTCGCTTGCTGGCAAAACGACGCATACCTTCCTCATATAATTTTAAGATTTACAATTTAAAGTATAAATCATGGTAAGCCACTCTAATCATGCCTTGGGGTATTTTGGGCATATGAATAATGTTGGAATTGTATTTGTCTATAAGAAAACTCCGACACTCAGGTGTCCTGGCACAAAGATAACAAGGACAGCAAACACTGGTCGATTACTTCATCGATGAGAGAGTGCTGTCATAGCAGATCTCGATCTCGAGAGTGTGGGGCCCAGTGTTTTGAGTTGGGGATCTCACCACCACGACCCAAATATTTAGTTAGAATGTTTCCCCAACATTATGGATACACGGGGCCCACTAATCAGTCCACATGTGCGTCAGTCGGTTTTAAACATGATTTATTATAAATTAACTTATTAACCGACTAACCATTACAGCAATTATTTAATTAGATATATATAAACTAAACTCTAAGACTCTAGTCGTTTCTTATCTAATCTAACAGACTGAGACAAAAGAGGAGATAAGGGAGAAGGAGAAGAAGTAGAAGAAAGGCCGGAAAGGGGACTAATACTTTGATCAATCCCTAACCTAAGGCAAACTCATCACTTTTATCACCTCTAATCACCCTAGATCATCTTCTCATGTCTAATCTCTTTTTGAATCAAAGGGAAGACCTTCAGTTTTCGAATTTATATTGATGAATCCATCGTTGGATTCATTCCTTTTTCATGTAGACTTCAACCTAGATGAGTTCCTGCTCTTATAACTCTTTCTTTTAATTATACCAAGTCAATTTCAGAGATTAAACCATGATTTTGGTTTCTCTACTGTTTTTTTTTAGCTAATTGGTTTAGAAATTTCAAAAATAAAAACAATTACCTCATGTATGTACAAATCCTAAACCCTACCCCAATGTCAGTCTTGTTTCTAACCTCTTCACAGCTTTGATGATTGAATTAAAGCATTTAATTCCTGATTCAGCCATGGGAGGCTATTATACTGATTGGAAATCAAAGAATTTCAACCATGGCTGTACCCATCTTCAAAACCCCTAATTCCTCATGTAATTGAATCATAATATGGGTCCATCTCATGGTGTTGGTCATGTGAACATCATCCCCTGACCAATTGAATCAGCCAAAAACCCTGAATTTTAGCCTTGCTATGCTGCTGTATCATCTCTGGTGGGAGTTCTGGTCAATTGGTACATCCACCAGAGAATGCTGTCTCAGTCCTTTTACATACTGTTATCTCAGAATGATGTCCTGGTCGACTGCATCATCATCCTGAGTTGCTGTCTCACTCTTGAATGAGTCTTGGACCTTACCTAACCTCACCCCAAGATAACCCTAGGACTCCACATGAGTTTAGACACCTTCTAACACTGTGTGTGGTTAAATATTCTTAGGACTTTACCTTTCGATTGTCGAATCATACCGGCAACCGACTCGAAGCATAACCCGACATCACAACTGCAAATATAACAAGGTCAGTGGGGGTAGGCTTTGATTGCTTTTAAGAATGTTTATTTCATTCTTAGATATGTTTGCTAGGAATCATTTGCATATTTACATTCCTGTCTTATTTATGATATTTATTAATTTCATTGTTTATGACTTATGAACGTGAATGATGTGATGTGAAATGATATGCTATATGAATGTTTGTGTTAGAATAGATGTCGTAGTCAGCTTGGAAATGAGAGGTATGGTGCATCGTAGTATGGGATGCAGGAGCACTGTATACCTCGTACTATGCCATTTAAATTGTATATGGCTAGGGATGTGATTCCTTAATGCTACAACCCTTACTAGTAGGGGTCCAGGGGTTGGGTGATCATAGCCCCTTGTCCTGAGGAGTACATACTGGGATGGGGTCCAAGGTATGATTATCGGGGTCTACCCACTGGGAGGTATATAATACCAATGACCAGTGTGGGCCCCATACAACAATTGAGGTTACATCTTGGGGAGCTGCAGAAGGAACCGAGATTGCTTGCTGAGTTGTTGGCGTGGCATTAACCCAGTGACTTAGGCAATGCTTGTTAGGTGGAAATTAAGATTAAAATTGAATTCATGCATTTAGGATTCATGCTTGTGTGTGTATGTGGTCTATCCTTTACTTGCTGGGCTCTGTGGAGCTCACCCCTGTGAAATTTCCTCTTTGTAGATGATCCTACAGGTGGATACTATGGTGGCAGGGAGGATAATTTCGAGCCAGAGGATTTTGGTGATGATATGCATGCTGATTTGGACAGAGAGGGGTGTGACCTCTATTATCCGAACGATCAGGGTATTCCAAGGGAGTAGGGACTAGCAATGTAGACTGGCTTTTCTGTTTCTTTTTATTCTTTCCTTACATTCTTTTAATGGATGAAAATCCATTATAGATACTAGGTAGGTTACTTATCCTTTTGGGAAATATGTATAAAATGTAACCGAATGTAGGGATTAGTAAGTGGACATGAGAACTAGAACTTTCTATAAATAGTACTACTCGTGCGCACTCTGACAATATAAGTTTGTTTATATTTTAATCCTTTGGTTGCTTGTGACTTGTATTTACTGCATCTGGATCCTGGAGGTGTCTGAATACTTTGGGTATTCAGGTCAGTCATCGGATCCTCCCAAGGGGTGGTTTCGGGGTGTGACAGTGTGGTTCACGGTAACCCGGGGCTCAATTGGGTAAGAGTCGACACTTAAAATATCCAAGGAAATATAGGGCCTCAAATACTAGGTTAAGCCACAAGGAACAAAAGGTTCCTTGATCTTCCAGATCTGGTCGGTATTACACTCTGATCATCCTTGAGTTACAAGGTTTAACTTTATTAGTCCTAAGCACAGGGTTCATATTCTGAATGCTTTCACTTCGGATCCTCCCATTGCCTAACCCAACCTTTGAATGATTTGGAATATTGACGGAATCTCCTATTGTTCACTCCCAGTATGGAGGGAACGCATTTGGTGACCCATTACTCCATTCATATCTGTTGTTGGAAAAGGTCATGTTACATCCTTTAGTTTCAGCCTCCACAACCTCATAAATCTACAACTCAATCAACCAATCAAAAAGAAAGTCCATATTAGTCCTCTTTTGAGAACTAAACAACCCCTTACTAGTCTCGGTCTGAGTCATCTTTCCGAAGCAGGCCCTGCCAATTAACCTACCCGTGACCTACCTAGGCCAACATCAAATTTATTGACTACTAACCCACAATTAACTTGATTAAGGTTAGGACCTGAACTAGCTCTAACATAGTAAGATCGAAGCAAGGTCACATTAGCAATACATGAAAACCATCCTAGTTAAACATTTAAGGATTAAGGAAGGTACTCATTTGGTTTCAAATTTTCACATAAGTACAAAACAAATCCAATAATTATACTCACCTCCCTAAGAATGTACTTGTCAACAAGGTTAATATATAAAGGAAGGCAAATCTCAAGTACGACATACTAGGGGTTTTGGACCAAAGGTATTGAACATAGGTGGATCAGACATAAGCACAGGTGATAACTCGGATGTGGGTCCGATAGACTCTATAAAAATGGAGGAACCCAAAATTAGTAATCCATTCACATTTCGGGGTCCGGCCCACGTTATAAACCTTACTATTTTCATGATCAAGGTCATTTAGCAATTCAAATACAATTTGACACTCTATCCATAGGTCTAGTTAAAGGTTTGGATGATCTAAGTTAGAAATTCAATTTAGGGCTGCCACTAACTTGGGAGATTTCATGAGTGGCTTCCACTTATTTAAGGTCTCCATTAATTGTTTAAACTAAGTTATCTAAAATAACAAGCCTGATATTAGGTCGTTACCTTTCTTACTCTGTCTGGCCACAAATTTGGATTCTATACCTTCATTAAGGTCTCTACACTGTATAGGTTCATTCTCCTTCTACTCTTAAGCTAAGTGGGCTAAATAATACTTATCTCACACTTGCTTCCTTATCCTATGATTTGGATTCAGAATGGACGAATTCCGCCCTATTCTAAGTTCTTACTGAAAATATTTAATCCAAGAGTAGTGAACAGGGTTCGGGCTTCTTAATTAATTTAGGTTTCCTTGGTCACGAGGCTTAATGATTTTTACCCTCAAGGCAATCATTTCCTCTCATATAAGATGAAAGCCACAGTATTCACTAATGTCTGTCATTTCCTACTGGCTTGTCCGGCTAGTGCAAGCCCTAACATTTGACCTTACGTCAAGGAATAGGGATCAACAATTTCATGGATAGCTCACAAAACATGGGTGTAGATTCAAGGTATATTCATATAGTTATCACATATAGGCATGACCACAAGGTCGCAAAAGATTGGCCTCAAATTCCCAAAAGAACATGGATGGACTCACGAGCAGAATCAATGTTGTGAGTCCGTTCATGGCTCCATCGCAAATCAGACAGGACGGATTAATGGACGGCTCATATATCGTGAATCCGTTCGTTCATCCGTTCTCAGAGAGCTTGGTTTAGTAAAAATACCAAAAAGAACGAAACTACAGACAGAATCACAATGGTGGATCCGTTTGATGTTCCATGCAGTTCTAGGAACGAAAAATTACAATTTTATGCTGGACGGATTCACGGACGAAATCACGATGGTGGCTCCATTCGTGCCTCCATTTGCTAAATTTTATATAAACACAGCCACAAGTTTTTCAAACTCATTTTTGGCTCCAAAGGGTGAGGACAGAACCACAATGCAAAGGCTCTCCAAGGGACTTCCGTTCACGCCTCCCTTGCCCTCTTTTGGTGATTGTAGTGACTCAAGGTCTCAAGATCGATCTCTATTGCCTCTAGGTAAGGGATCTTTCCCTACATCCCTCTTTCTTTCCTCCTCCTTTTCTCCTTTCTAGGGTTTCGATTGTCTTTCCAGTTTCTTCCTCTTTTTCGTCGATCAGGGATATTCATTTTAAGTTTGTGATTATATTTTGCTTTAATTTACATTTTCATAGCTATGTAAACATCGAAACCATGCCAAAACTCTATTGGGGCTAGGGTTTTTCAATTGAATCAGACCCTAATCGATCAATGCCACTATTTTAGTAAATTTTATGTATACATAATGTGTTTTGATTGAATTTTAAATTCCTTTCAAGGAACACTTGAGATTATTTATCAAGTTCACCATGATTAGTTGAATTATTTCAATTGTTTCTAGGTAATGGTTGGAATAGATTCTCAAATTCTCATTGTTTTGGGAAAAACATCCAAGGCATGACTAGTTCCATTGTATGCTCTAAAATTTCATAGAAAATAATTCATTGGCACATCCTCAAGCATGTTTACTTGTTTGTGTGGTTGCTTGTATAGAATTTGAAATTCATCCCCTCTCCTTTTACTCTTTCACATTCAATCTTTGTCACTTGTTGGGGTTCTCATTTAATCAAGTTACTTGTTTGATATTTGATTGGGGATATAGGGTAGCCAAGAGCATAGGTTGTTCCTATAAATTACATCCCCTCATGTCCATGCTCTAAGGATGTATATGTATCTTATTTTTTCTCCATGTTAATCATACTTCCCATTGGTAATTATGTCTTGTCTAATTATTGTGTAACCTTTCTCATTCAAGTAATTCCCACATAACATATGTATTTGCATCTATATATTTACACATCAATTTCTATTTTGTTTAATCAAGTTGGCTCAATCATGGTTGTCTTCTGGTGGTTTCTTGTGTAGGGATTACCCATGGCTCCACGCAGGAGAAGTGATCTAGCCATCGTGCCAGCTCCTCCCCTCGCCTTCAATGTTGGGCGATTTACATCTGTAGAGACTGAGGGAATTTACCGTGAGCATCTCCATGATAGAAAGATTTTCGTGGAGAGAGATGCCTTAGTGGAGGAATCAATTGCATTCAAGGTGGGCATTAGATTCAGCAAATTGAGATGGAGTAGCATGTTGACCAACCCGGACTTCTACTTGTTGGGGAATTCTGACCCTACCTCCATAAGTGTTTTGATGATAACAAACATATAGAAATGGTCTTGTATGTGTCTTTATGTCAACAGGCCAATAAGTCACAGAACTAGAAGGCACAAAGTAAAAGACATTCAAAGACAAACCATTGAAGTTCAAGACCTTGAAGACGTGTCAAAGCTTGTCAAGTAAAGAAGGTATCAAAAGAGCTTTTGAAGATTGAAGAATGTCACATGAAGCTAGAAAGACAAGATGCTTGTGTGTACATACTTAGGCACTCACACATAAAGCATATGTGTAATTGTATTTGCTTAAAATGAATGAATAAGCATATGCATCATTTAGGGACCTTAGAAGGTTATAGTTGAACCCCCTATGACCTTAGAATATGTTAAAAATTATTGGAGAAAGTCCTGGACCAATCCCCTCAGTTAAATTATTGGAATTATGCATTGACTGGGATCCGGTTTGAGAATTTGATTGACCGGATCTCAAGGAATGCATCGACAGGGAATCACAGCAGCCTCATTGGTACGTTCCCAAAAATGAATCGGTCGATCGGATCAAGTGGGACGATGATCCGATCGATCGGACATCAATCGGATGCCACTTATGCCTTCAAATGACTAGTTTCTCCAACGGTTATGATCCGGTCAATCGGATCAATCTTCAGGTCAATTGGATTGGTAAAAAATAGATTCATTAGAGCACATTTTGCACATGTTCTAAAGGCCATTAATGAGCCTATAAATAGAGAACATGTCAGTCCTTTTCACCTATCCACTACAGTCCAAAATTCAACTTTTGAGAAAGGTGAAAAGTGATTAATTGCTCTCATAATTGGAATTTACTTGTCTACATCTACATCAATCAAGATTGACTCCAAAGCTAAAAAGACCTTCACTTGCACATACTCTAAGAAACAAGTCTTAAAGAAGGTTTGCATTGTGTAAGTATTTCATTTGCATCATTCGACATTTGAAAGGAGTACACATCACATTCCTTGTCTAGGTAATTCTACCTTTATTTTCTTGTGTAATTAGTTTATGCTTTTAAGTTTATGAAGCATTGTTGCATTAGTCTAGACTGTACTTAGGCATTGCAAGGATCCTCTTATCTTTGAAAGATTTTGGATACTCTTATCCTTAAAAGATTGGGATCCTCTTATCCCGTAGAAAAAGATTGTAAATGTATTCTTCCCACCTACTATACTGAAAGGAAGTAACTAGTGAATTCTCTTAAGGTTGAGAGGAGTGGACGTAGGCTAAATTTAGACGAACCACTATAAACTTTGTGTGTCCTTCATTTGTGCAATTTCTCTCTTTCTATCTTGTTTAAATTCAAGAAAATTTAAAAAGGATAAAAATTCACTGGTACTAACCTATTCACCCCCCTCCAGATTATCAAACATTTGGTATCAGAGCAGGAGCCCATTTTACTTGAGACTTAAAGATCTATGGGATCGCATTACATCAATCTTCTTGAGGGACTGAATGTCTCTAGACCTCCCTTGTTCAATGGAGATAATTATCCATATTGGAAGATTAAATTAAAAAACTTCACATATGCCCATAATCTTGAGGTTTGACATGTAATTGAACATGGACCTTATTCCTTTACAAAGATTGTAGAAGGTGAAAGTGTTCCTAAAGAAGCCTCTGACTTAACTCCTGTTAAAAAGGAAAAAATTCAATACAATTTCAAGGCTATCACCTTCCTACAATATGCCTTAACTGATTCAGAATTTAATAAAATAGCCATATGTGAAACGGCTAAAAAAATTTGGGATACACTTGTGATTTCATATGAAGGGACTTCACAAGTGAAGGAATCCAAAATTGATAAACTAGTACATGAATATGAATTGTTTAAGATATTAGAAAATGAGAATATTTCAAATATATTTTTGAGTTTTACTAACATCACCAACAAGTTGAAGGGCTTAGGTAAAACATATACCAAGTCTAAAAATGTAAGAAAAATTCTTAAGTCACTTCCCCCCAAGTGGAGACCGAAAGTAACGGCTATAAAGGAAGCAAAGGACCTCAAAAAAGTGAGCCTGAATAAATTACTTGGATCTCTTCTCACTCACGAAGACGAATTAAATGAAGATGAAAGATGGTCGAAAATAAAAGAACCAAAGAAAAAGACCATAGCTCTTAAGACCACTAATCCATCTAATGAAGAGAGTAATGAAGAAGAAGACATCAATCTCTCAAAAAAGGAATTATCTCTCATTACCAAGAAATTTCAAAAATTCCTCAAAAAGAAAGGAGGAAAATATTTCAACAAGGGACAAGCAAGCAAAGGTAAGAATCCATCTAAAGATAAACCTGTTCCTTCTAAGAAAGATATTGTTTGCTATGAGTGCAGAAAGCCCGGACACTTCAGAACTGAGTGCCCAAAAGGACAAGATAAGAAGAAAGCGTATGCTGCTAAAATCTCATGGGACTCAAGAGAAGAAGAAGTAGTGGAAGATTCTGATGAAGAAGTTACAAATATAATTCTCATGGCAACAGAAGATGACATAAAGGTAAGTTCAACCTATCTCACCTTTAATTCTAAATATAGTGATTCTATTGAAGAAATAGATATGGATGACATAGATGAACTGAGTGCCCAAAAGGACAAGATAAGAAGAAAGCATATGCTGCTGAAATCTCATGGGACTCAAGAGAAGAAGAAGTAGTGGGAGATTCTGATGAAGAAGTTACAAATCTATCTCTCATGACAACAGAAGCTGACATAGAGGTAAGTTCAACCTATCTCACCTCTAATTCTAAATATAGTGATTCTATTGAAGAAATAGATATGGATGACATAGATGAACTAAGTGCCCAAAATGACAAGATAAGAAGAAAACGTATGCTGCTGAAATCTCATGGGACTCAAGAGAAGAAGTAGTGGGAGATTCTGATGAAGAAGTTACAAATCTAGCTCTCATGGCAACAGAAGATGACATAGAGGTAAGTTCAACCTATCTCACCTCCAATTCTAAATATAGTGATTCTATTGAAGAAATAGATACGGATGACATAGATGAAAACGATATTGAAAAGGGATTTGAAGCTCTGTATAAGGCAAGCCGTAAACTTGAATATTCAAACTCCTTTTTAAAAAAAGAAGTGATAGAATTGCATCATAAAATAGATGATCTAAGTATTTATATTGCTCAACTTGAAAGAGAAAAGGAGGAATTGACGTCGGCCTTACTTACCTTTACCAAGGGACAAAAATCACTGGACACTCTCCTTGGTACACCTCAAAAACCTCCACAAGACAAGGAATGACTTGGTTATAATGGGAGAATCCCATATCATGCCAAAGGTAAAGAGAAAATGATGTACATAGAAGAGGAAAGAACACATCAAGGTCAAACATCAATTTCTCATGCCCCCTATTCAAGAAATCGAGGGTACAAAGATCAAAGGTATAGAAATCCATGGCATTATGCATTTCAATATACCTCCCAGAGAAGGAATAGACCCCGAAGGGAATATATTCATCAAAGACCCCAAAGACCTCAAAGACCCCAAAGACCTTAAAGACTCCAAAGACAATTTGATAGACCACCAGTTCCATACAGAATGGAAAGAAGCTATAGACCTCAACCAAATCATAGGTCATATATAAAAAATAACTCATACAGACCTTATAACCATCAAAGATTCCAAAGAGGTAGAAGGACTCAAAACTCCTTTGATTGGCAAAGATCACAAAGGCAGAAAAGGGCACCATCTTCATTTGATATTTGTGACCCCAGGTACCAACGACCCAAGAATTATGTTTCGGACACAAACTATGGTTCAAACAAGGACCATAAATATAAGAAAGTTTGGGTACCTAAGGAATCTCTCAATTCTAATAACGATGGACCCATGAGATTATGGGAACCAATGCATGTGTAAACTTTATTTTGTAGGTATGCTTGAAGAGCAAAGGTCAAGTAGAATGGTATATCGACAGTGGATGCTCCAAGCATATGACGATAAATACGAAGCTATTTATAAAGTTGAGAAAATATGATGGAGGATGGGTGACCTTTGGAGATAATGGCAAAGGAAAGATAATTGGGATTGGAAACATCAATATAAGAGGTACTACCACCTCAAATGTCTATCTGGTAAACAAACTTGCCTACAACCTACTAAGTGTAAGTCAATTATGTAGTATTGGATATAAAATAAGTTTTGATGTTTCACATTGCCTAGTTATGGATACAAATAACAAAGTAGTATTGAAAGGAACTAAGAATAACAACATATATACTTGCATCATTGATGAAGCTAGTTCTAGCAATACCTGCTTAGTTTCCTATGAAGATTCAAGTGTTTGGCATAGAAAACTTAGACATATAAATATCAAATTGATTTAATCAATAGCTTCCAAGGATCTTATCCAAAACTTACCTAAACTAAAGTTTGACAAGAATCATTTTTGTGATGCATGCCAAAAAGGTAAACAAGTTAAAGTGTCTCACAAATCTAAGAACATTGTTTCAACTACTAGACCACTTGAACTTCTCCATTTGGATCTTTTTGGCCCTATCTCTACTCCAAGCTTGAGTGGAAAAGTATACACTCTTGTCATTGCTGATTATTATTCTAGATATACTTGGACTTCTTTTCTTAGACATAAAAATGAGGCTTTCGATGATTTTTCAAAACTATGTAAGAAAATCCAAAACCAAAAGGGCTATTTAGTCACTACAATAAGAAGTGATCATGGTGGTGTGTTTGACCACTCAAACCAGTTTAGAAAATATTATGATGATGAAGGCATTACTCATAATTTTTCTGTTCCTAGAACACCCCAATCCAATAGGGTTGTTGAAAGAAAAAATATCTCTTCAAGAGACTGCCCGGACTATGCTTAATGAATATTCTCTACCTAAATATTTTTGGGCTGAAGCTGTGAATACTGCTTGTTATGTTTTAAATCGTGTTTTGATTCAAAATTTTTTATCTAAAACACCCTATGAGTTATATTTTAAAAAGAAACCCAAAGTTGATTATTTTCAAATATTTGGATGTAAATGCTTCATTTTGAATACTAATGACTCCAAAGGTAAATTTGATAAAAAATCAGATGAAGGTATTTTCTTGGGTATTCTAGCAATAGCCGTGCCTATAGAGTATTTAATAAAAATACCTTAGTTGTAGAGGAATCTATGAACATTAGATTTGATATTTCTCCTCCAAAAGAAAAGTATAAACCTCTAGTTGATGAGGATGAGGATGTCATTTATGAAATCTCTAAAAGGGTAGAGACCACTTCCTTAAAAGAAGATAAAGATTCCCTTAAAGAAATATCCAAGGAAAACTCTTTGGAGCTTCCTAAAGAAGTTAGACCATTAAGAAATCATCCATTAGAACAAGTAATTGGTGACTTAAAATCAGGTGTTCAAACTAGGTCTAAACTCCAAAACACTTATAATTTTGTTGTATTCCTATCTATGATAGAACCTAAGAACATAAAGAAGCTCTATTGGATAGTGATTGGATTCTGGCCATGCAAGAAGAGCTCCATCAATTTGAAAGAAATGATGTTTGGGAGCTTGTGCCAAAACCCAAAAACAAATTCATAATTGGAATAAAATGGGTGTTTAGAAATAAATTAGATGAGAATGGTATTGTAGTCAGAAATAAGGCTAAACTAGTGGCTCAAGGATATAATCAACAAGAGGGAATTGATTTTGATGAAACATATACTCCTGTTGCTAGATTAGAAGCCATTAGAATGCTCCTAGCATTTGCCTGCCATAAAAACTATAAACTTTTTCAAATGGATGTGAAAAATGCTTTTTTGAATGATTTTATTGAAGAAGAAGTATATGTCTCTCAACCTCCAGGTTTTGAAAGCTCTTTTCACCCTAATTATGTCTTTAGATTAAAAAAAGATTTGTATGGACTTAAACAAGCACCAAGAGCATGGTATGACAGATTAAAAACCTTTCTGATTGAAAATGCATACATCATTGGTAAGATAGACACTACATTGTTTGTTAAGCGTAAAGGCCCAAAATTAATTATAGTACAAATATATGTAGATGATATTATCTTTGATGCTACTGATGAATCCTTATGCATTGAATTTAGTGATTGTATGAAAAATGAATTTGAAATGAGTTTAATGGGTGAACTCAACTTCTTTTTAGGTCTTCAAATCAAACAAACTAAAAATGGGATTTTTATAATTCAATCAAAATATATTAAAGAATTATTAAAGAAATTTGACATTAACTCCCAAACGGCCTTTAACACTCTCATGATTACCTCAATAACTCTCTTAAAAGATGAGAATGGAACCCCAGTTGATCTTACTTGTTATCGATGTATGATTGGAAGCTTGTTATACTTAACTACAAGCAGACTAGATATCTTATTTAGTGTTTGTGTATGTGCTAGATTTCAAGCTAGTCCTATGCAATCACATTTAAGTGCAGTTAAAAGAATTTTTAAATATTTAGAAGGAACCATCGATATAGGGTTGTGGTATCCAATGCACAATGATTTTGAATTACCTAGCTTTTCTGACGTTGACTTTGCTGGCTGTCATATTGATCGCAATAGCACAAGTGGTACTTGCCACTTTCTTGGATCTTGCCTCGTTTCTTGGTTCAGCAAGAAGCAAAACTGTGTGGTACTCTCAACTGCCAAAGCTGAATACATTGTAGCCGACAGGTGTTGTGGCCAAATCCTTTGGATGCATCAGACTCTTCAAGATTATGGACTTCAATTCAACCTCTCCAAAATTTTCTGTGATAGCACTAGCGCCATCAATCTGAGAAAAAACCCTATTCTTCACTCAAGAGCAAAGCATATAGATGTTCGCCATCACTTTCTTCGAGACACTGTCCAAAAAGATGAAGTAGTACTCGAACACATTGAAACTGAAAAGTAAGTCGCTGACATCTTCACCAAACCTCTGTCCGAAGATCGATTGTCCACTCTTCGACGTGAATTAGGTATGTGTAATCTTTTTGATTGAGTTACATCCCCTAAGCCTGCCCAAATATACTTCTCGATCAATTTTTGGGCCGGACTGACTTAAATTTCAAGATTTAGGTCATCCAGTTGATCGGATTGTCGAAATTGGTCGACCGGATCGCGAACAGAATGCTTTAAAACCCTGTCTGTGGGTTATTTAACTCATTCCCTTTTGCTAAAAAACCCTTTTCTCTTCTCTCCAAAAACCCTCTCTTGAGTTCTTAGAGCAAAATCTTACAAAACCCTTGAAGATTCTTGCTCTTTTAATGATCCAAACTCATCTTCACCATCAAATCTGTAAGTTTTCACATCTTTCTTCTCAAAAACCTTTCAAATCCCTATTTCTCCAAAACCCTTGTTCTCAATGGCTTCCAAAGGAGAATCCTCAAAGAAGAGAAAGATCGTTGCTTCGAAGAAGGATACATATGATGGAACTTTGTTCATCTCTAAGGAGGCTTCGATTTGGTGGAAGCAATTTCAACTTAAGAAACTCATTAGGGAAAGGCTTGTAAGTGTCACTGAACTCAACAACAATCTCCCTTGTGAAATCAATACTTTCTTTGAAATGTTGGGTTGGGATTCCATCCTTTATCCCCAAGAGAAAGCCTATCCTAGGCTTGTACAAATTTTCTATTGCAATCTCCAAGTGGTTGGTGTTGAAGGGGACTATACCATTACCTCTCTTGTTAAGGGAAAACACATCTCCTTTGACACTGTGGAACTTGCCCATATAATTGGAGTTGATGACTCTGGAGACCGCAAATATTTCTGTACCAAAACTTCTCCAGAAGGGTTTATGAATGTTGATGAGGTTTATGGTGCAATTTGGGGGAAATCAAGGGTCTTACTGCTATTCACCATGGAGATATTCCTAGAGTAGTCAATCTGATTTTAACTTACAATATCCTCCCTCTTGGTGGGCATAGAGATGATGTTGCCCGCTTTCAAGCTTATCTTATTTGGTGTATTGCCAATACCCATCAAATCTATTTTTCTTATGTGATTATGAAAACCATAGAGTTGGCTGCTGAGAGAGACTCCACGGCTAGCCTTCCCTATAGTCATTTTCTGATGGTTATCTTCAAGCATTTTGAAGTTGATCTCTCTGATGAAATTCCAACTTCAAATCCTACTTCAATTGATACTTCTACCTTGAAGAAGATGGCTATTCCTAATAGTGCCATTGATGCTCCTCCTCCTCCTGGCCGTCAAGCTAGGCACAAGCAAGCCTCTTCATCCTTTATTGATAGTGATGCTTCTGATGATGATGATAGTGAGGATTAAGAATTTGTGACCAGGGCTGAATTTGCTGCTTACCAAGAGAAGCTTGACTCTCGCCTCAAGGGCTTTGATGATCAGTTCACAGTACTTCATGGAGACAACAAGGAGATCATGGCTCAGCTTCAAATGATCACTCAGCATTTTTACATTTCTACCCCTCCTACAGATGATTAGTGTTTTTTCTTTATGTTTTCTTTTAAGGACAATTTGAGCTGTAATATTTGAACCAACTACTTTACTTTCATTATGACTCTTAACTGCTGCACTTCTCTAGGGGGAGAGTGCTTTTGATTTAGATTTTTATGACTCTAGACCTGTTTTAAACTGTTTGGATGTTTCCCTTTAACTATTAGTTGCAATATTTTTTCTGCATATGACTCAATATTGTAGGGGGAGCCTTCTCTACACCTTTTTGTTGTTGACAAAGGGGGAGAAGATATGATGATTTGGACTGTGACTTGTTTGCATGTGGACTTATAATTATGATACATGATTTAATTTTCTTGATTTACTACATTGCATTTTATTTGGTTGCTTGATTGCTGTGAATGTTATATATTGCTACCAAATCATATGTTTGTCATCATCAAAAAGGGAGAGATTGTTGGGGAATTCTAACCTCATCTCCATAAGTGTTTTGATGATAACAAACATATAGACATGGTCTTGTATGTGTCTTTATGTCAACAGACCAATAAGTCATAGAACTAGGAGGCACAAAGTAAAAGACATTTAAAGACAAACCATTGAAGTTCAAGACCTTGAAGACGTGTCAAAGCTTGTCAAGTAAAGAAGATATCAAAAGAGCTTTTGAAGATTAAAGAACATCACGTGAAGCTAGAAAGACAAGATGCTTGTGTACACATACTTATGCACTCACACATAAAGCATACGTGTAATTGCATTTGCATAAAATGAATGAATAAGCATATGCATCATTTAGGGACCTTAGGAGGTTATAATTGAACCCCCTATGACCTTAGAATACGTTAAAAATTATTGGAGAAAGTCCCGAACCAATCCCCTCAATCAAATTGTCAGAAACATGCATCAATCGGGAATCACAACAGTCTCGCTGGTACGTTCCCAGAAATGATCCGGTCGATTGGATCAAGTGGGACGATGATCCGATCGATCGAACATCGACTGGATGCCACTTATGCCTTCAAACGGCTAATTTTTAATGGCTAGTTTCTCCAACGGCTATGATCCGGTCGACCGGATCAATCTTCAGGTCGACCGGATTGGTAAAAAATAGATCCGTTAGAGCACATTTTGCACATGTTCTAAAGGCCATTAATGAGCCTATAAATAGAGAACATGTCAGTCCTTTTCACCTATCCACTACAGTCCAAAATCTAACTTTTGAGAAAGGTGAAAAGTGATTAATTGCTCTCATCATTGGAGTTTACTTGTCTACATCTACATCAATCAAGATTGACTCCAAAGCTAAAAGGACCTTTACTTGCACATACTCTAAGAAACAAGTCTTAAAGAAGGTCTGCATTGTGCAAGTATTTCATTTGCATCATTCGGCACTTACAAGGAATACACATCACACTCCTTGCCTAGGTAATTCTACCTTTATTCTCTTTTGTAATTAGTTTATGCTTTTAAGTTTATAAAGCATTGTTGCATTAGCCTAGACTGTACTTAGGCATTGCAAGGATCCTCTTTTCCTTGAAAGATTTCGGATACTCTTATCCTTACAAGATTGGGATCCTTATATCCCGTAGAAAAATATTGTAAAGGTGTTCTTCCCACCTATTGTACTGAAAGGAAGTAACTAGTGAATTCTCTCAAGGTTGAGAGAAGTGGACGTAGGCTAAGTTTAGCCGAACCACTATAAACTTTGTATGTCCTTCATTTGTGCAATTTCTCTCTTTCTATCTTGTTTAAATTCAATAAAATTTAAAAAGGACAAAAATTCACTAGTAATAACCTATTCACCCCCCTCTAGGTTATCCAACACTACTATCCCACACTGGTCAGGGAGTTTTACTCCAACTTGGTGTTATTCAATGAGGATGGAGAGGGCATTAGGTTAACCTCATTTGTGAAGGGGGTAACCATTGCCTTCAATGAAGTAGAATTGGGGATACTTCTGAGCATCTTTGCAGAAGAGGAAGAGTTTACTATATTCCTGGAAGCGACCCAAATAGATGCTTGTCTCCTACAGATTGCCAGAAGTTGTATCGGACACTCACCAATGACAAGATTGATGTTAGTGATGACCTCTCAAGGTTTGGTTCTTCTCAGTGGGTTCTTACCTTCCTTGTCAAGACCAACTTGGCTCCCTCTAAAGGCCATAGCACTCAGCCTCCTTTGATGGTAGCATCACTGGCATACTCCCTCTACACAGGCCAGCAGACTTGTCTTCCCTATGTTATCATCCACTATATGGCTCATGCAATGACCAACCCTCACCGCAAGAATACTTTTCCCTATGGTAGACTGCTCACCCAGGTTTTCTTTCATTTTGGAGTAGACCTCTACAATGAACCCAAGGGAATAAGCTCTGAAGGGCCTTTTGGGTTTAATGCATTGCAGAGGATGGGCTTGTATTATGATTATTATAGCTCCGGGGAGCCGGTCAACTATGGGGAGGGTAGAGGGGCCCGAGAGATTGATGACGATGATGATATAGAGTTTATGGGATCCAGACCACACACTGCAGGGGCTTCCAGTGCTGGGGATGTAGGTGCAGATGTTGTTCTTTTTGCCATCAGGCAGATGAATCTAAGAATGATAGAGGGGTTTGAAGAAATTAAGGGGCAGTTCTCTTCTCAGGGTCGGTGCCTCGAGAGGATTGAAAAAGAATTGAACGACATCAACACTTTCATCTTCTATGGTGGCAGCGAGAGGACCAATGATTGCGATGGCATGGAGAGCTAGCCCCGCTTCTCTTTTCAAAAATCAAAAGTTGTCTTTACTTTGAACTTTTCCTGACTTTTTTTTTTTTTTTTTTTTTGTTGGGATCTGTTGGAACTCTTTTTACTTTTGACTTGGCTCTATTTTCTTTTCTCTCTTTTTTTTTTATTTTTTTATCAGCAGTTTCAAAAGCTTTGGTGGTGGTTATGGTGTATGTTCTTGTTGGGTCGGGAAAAATGTAATTATCTCCAAAGGAGGAGTTAGAACATTTGGGCAGTTGGGTATTGACTCAATACATATATATATATGTTCATACACTTATTTTCTTTGAGTTTTGGGTTTTCATAGATTATTATGGATTATTATGGATTATTCTTGAGATTGTTTATATATTACACCCTTAGGGGTCTAACGATGCAATCTAATAGTTATCACTCAAACAATATGCATTTCGAGTCCTAAATTCCATAATTTGACTATTATCTTCTAAGGTTCTCAATTGGACCACAATCAGTCTTCTCCTATGTCTGCATACACTTATTTATGATCTTGAGGCTTTTATTTAGAACCTAATTATTGGGAGTAAATCAAATGGTTACGCCAGACTATGATCGGTGCAGAGCATCACACTTTGATACCAAGCTGTCACGCCCCCATCCCAATAAAGGATAGGGTGACTGGGACGACAGGTGTCATCCCAATACTACTAGGATCACGAATATAGTGTCCCGATCCGCAGCCTACCCAATATCAAGGCCCAATGATGTCAGGGTACGTAAACCAATGGAGAAATCATTCCAAAATAAAGAGATTAAATTCAGTGGAAGCGTAAATCATTTTCAAATCGAATAAATACAAGGTGTCGGTTCACTAATGGTACCACATATTACAGTTACTATATCCCATGTCCATTCGGTAGTTTCCATAAGTTTATACATGGAGTTCGTACATGACCAAAGATAAATACAAAAGTAAAGATTTAAATCACGCCTCAAGGGCACCACTCTTGGGTGTATATCAACATCCAAGTCCAAGTCACCGACTCCACTTGATTCGCATCCATAGGAGCTCATCAAGAGATTACCTGCATATCAACTTAAAGAGGTTGCGCAATGGGGTTAGCTCCACAAGCTAGTGAGAGAGCAAAGGGAAATGCACATACACACAAACATACAAATTGAAACCAATCCAAGACGTATGCACATGTTAGATTCATTTTTCACCTAGCACAAAATTCTAAGTCAAGTGTATGCTACTATGATAACTCGGGAGACACAATGAAACCTCAGTTATCACGAGGGAGCCTACGTCGATCGAAGCCATCAGACCACCCAATGGCAGACCCCGATAGCCATTACTACCCCTGACCTGACCTCTCTCCCCCACAAGCAACATGTGCTTAGACTATCCAACACATAAATCCCTGTTGGTAAGGGTCATAGTATAAGGGAACAAGAATCCTAACCACAGATATACTACATGCAAGTCCTATCATCCCGAGAGGTATTCCGGGTGCGTCAACGTCCCATTCCATCTAGTACCCGGGTACTAGCACGACACGGCGCATACAGGACAGGATGATAGTCAACAAGTTTTATAATTATTTCTGGTGTTCCGGTACCGGTATACCCGGCACCGTGACCCGATACAAATAATGAAACCATTAACACACCGCATTCATACCAGTTCACATTTCAAATAAATAATGCAATACACAAGATGCTTATCATTCATATAATAACAAGATACTGGGTATTTAATAGATATTCAAGCCCAAACAAATCACCCAAAAACCCACTCACCTAACCCGGGTATCACCCGGTGTGGTTGACATGAATCTCACCAGTGTACATTCTTTCCATCGAGTTGGGTAGCCTAAGAACGTGAGAATAAGTGTTAAAAGATATATTAGAGGGGTCCCATGTTATGCCCCCAAAGTTAAAATTGGGTTTCAAACAAGATAGCATGGACGGACTCACGGACAGAAGCAACAGGGTGAGTCCGTCCCTGACTCCGTTCAAGCCAATAGGTCAAAATATGAGGGGCGGATCCACGAATAGAACTTCCACCTAAATCCATTCCTGCATCCGTTCAAACTCTGAGACACACCTGAGAGCGAACGGAACTACGGGCGAAACCTCTTTATAAATCCGTCCTTTCATCCGTTCGATCCCTGAGACATTCTCGAGAGGGGGCAAAACCACGGACGAAGGCAACAGAGTAAATCCGTTCTTGGCTCCGCTCGAACCAGCTACCAAAATACACTGGACAGACTTACGGACGGAACCACGATGATAGATCCGTTCATGCCTCCATCGGGGTTCTTTTTGAGATTTCTTAAGGTTTTTTCCTCCATCTTGGAACCTGGAGTTCACATGGCCCTCAGGGTCATGGAGGGGAGTCATAGGCCTTCCTAGGGTCACTAGAACCTAGTCCTACCTCAAGGATCCAAGATCACCCAAGGATCTAACTCCTTTTTGGTCCAATATAAGGATTGGGGTTTGAAAACCAGAGAATCAGCAACAATGGCTGCACAGTGGCTGATAGGAGCTTACATTAGAGCTTAGTCTTCATTAATAGAGCCTCATTCAAGGGCTGAGCTCCACCTTGAGTCCCAAATGGAACCCTAGGTCAGCTCAAACTCAAAAGACCTACTCAAACTCAAGAATAGATGGAGAAGAGGGAGGTACCAAGAGATAGAACATACCTTGGTGAGTGGAGCTCAAGCCCAACTCAAGCTAACCTTGACGATCCACCTTCTCCTCTCTCCTTCTTCCCTTTTTCTTCTTTTCTTCAATCCTTGTTCGGACAACAAGAGGAGAGAAGGTAGGGTAGCAAGACCCCTCTTACCTCCCCTTCCATCTTCTTCCTTCCACTCCCATTCCTCTTCCTTACTTCTCCTTCTTCTTCCTTTCTTCTTCTCCTCCAAGGTTTGGCTTGGAGGAGGAGATATGGGAGAATCTTGGGCTGAGCCCTCTCTTTTAAAGATAAAAAGAGGCCTTAGGGCTTGTTTGCCTTGGTGCCTCCAATACTAGGTATACCCCTTTAAGTTTAAGTGGGCCTTAAGGCCTGTTTGGCTAAGGTCACAGACTCTTATTAGGTCTAGCTAGTTAGGGCACGTTTAGCCTAGCCTGAGGCCCTGTAAAAGCATTTTATTTCTAGGGCTGGTTTGGCTCAAGTTAATTAAAAGATCCATTATTCATTTTAATTAAGTCATGTGGGCCCATATTCATGGCCCAACAATCTCTAGGAAGGTAAGGGTGGGGGTCCATCTTGTTCGAGGACCTAGTTACTATGTCCGGAGCACGAGGACGTGGGTCCCACATGAAAATACATCAAAAGGGCCAAAAATAGTATGGACGGATCCACGAATGGAACCAATCTGGTGAGTCCGTTCGTGACTCCGTCGCTGCTGTATAGGCCGAAACCATAAGGAAAGTTGTGGGGTTTTGACCCACACTTCCAAGACTCCAAATGGGATATGCATAATAGGATTTAGGGTTCAGTTTTACCCATGGTGGGGTCCAACCGTCCATCAAGGTGTGAACACAATTCCTTGTGTCTGAGCCTCCCCCTGGACTGTTAGGGTTCAAGGTCACGGGTGTTAACCATTAGCATCGTGGCATCACCCGTCTATAAGAGTCCAATTTGACCTGGGGTATTAGGGTGTATTTTAGGTGCGGGTGTAACGCTACCAGCTCGAGTTCAGAAGATAGAATGCATTCACCCTAGGGGTGAGGATGGCCAAAGAACTTGGAGTCAAGCTGGGTCATCCCAGCCAACCTAAAGAAGTGTACCTCCCCAGGGATAGTTCGGACTGAAGACCTACCAACCAGGACTCGTGAAAACTTGGTATGCGCCATAGAACCATCTGTCACAACACGCCGGGAAACACACAGCCAAACTGATCAAAGTCGCACTCTATAATCTCACCAAGATACGTAAAGGGAAGAAAACTCAAAGCTGGTGAATTAAGGAAACGGGTGTAGAGAAGGTGGTCGTGACGCATAAAATGGCCAAGCCATGGATACAAGCGTGAACCAACTCGCGGGAGATGAGCTTGATCGTAAGCTCAAGGAAATCAATGACAAATTGAAGGCCTTGGACAAAGGGACTAACCCCGAGGAGTATTTTTGACCGGGCCAACACCTGTTCTTGGTCGGGATAATGAAAGCAAGGCTCCCCCGAGGGTTCAAACCACCCAGCTTCGAAGCGTACAATGGAAAGAACGACCCCAACGTTCGATGTCGTGTCCTGCCGGTCCTTCTCCACATCTCTGAAGGGACTAGCCGCCCTGTGGTTATCCAAGTTGAAGCCAAACTCCATAAAAAAGCTTCACGGAGTTGGCCCAAGCCTTCGTGAGCCATTTTCAAAGCAGCATGAAACAAAAGAAGACGGCGGCAAACCTGTTGGTAGTAAAGCAACGACCTGATGAGTCCATATGGGACTACATCACTCATTTCAATGGTGAGTCATTGGAGATAAAGGACCTAGATGATGGCATGACCTTTAATTTCTTACACAATGGGGTCACAAATCATGACCTGGTCCGGTCTCTAGCCCTAGAACCAATGTATAGCATGATTGAGCTATTGGATCGGTGCTATCAGTACGCGAACATGTTTGACATCATGAAGGCCCAGAAGGCGGCTGATGACAAGGGAACAGAGAAGAAGAGAGCGAGTGACAAGGAAGAAAAGGAGGGTGAGAATAGGCAAAAATCTGATCAGTACCTGAACCGAGATTGTAGCCCTGATTACGCCCCACTAACCACCTCCCAAACTAACATCCTCATGGAAGTCCATGATCAAGGACTCTTACAATGGCCAAGACCAATGTTCTCAAAGCCCGAAGATAGAAATAAGAAGAAATACTACAAGTTCCATAAAGACGTCAAACACGACACCGAAGACTGCCGACAACTAAAATGGGAGATAGAATATGTGATCTAGAGAGGCCACCTCCGATGTTACGTAAAAGGGGAAGAGCAAAGAGACGACTCGTATGGTCGGAGAGGCACGAGTCTGGAGCCAAGGATGGATGATCAAGCCCGTGAGATTAATGAACGAGACCGATGCGATGATCACCAAGAAATTTGACAGGATGATCATAGGAAAGGAGTTGAGGCTAACACATCAACAACGCTGGCCATCCTCACGATCATCGGAGGGCCCGGACAAGAATCCACCAGGAAGGCCAAGGCGAAGGCACGGTTTCTGGGTCTAGCAGAGATAACAAAGAAAAGAGCAAAACCTACCCCGACCATCTCTTTTTCAGAAGAAGGCCTAGAAGGAATAAGCTGGCCACACGATGACATAGTCGTTATTCAGGCAGTTATAGAAAATAGGCATGTGCATCGCATTATAGTGGATACCGGGGCCTCTGTGGACCTGTTATCTTATAATGCATATCTATAGTTCAGGTTCGAGCTAGGAATACTGAAGCCAGAGACTCCGCCGCTATATGGTTACTCTGGCCCCAATAGAAGGGTCGGTAGACTTGCTGATGATGGTAGGCACAGCCCAGTGCCAAAAGACTGTAAAGGTCAACTTTATGGTGGTTTGGGTCACGACGGCCTACAACGTCATACTAAAGAGGCCAAGCCTAAACGAAATAGGAGCGGTAGTCTCCACCAAGCACCTGAAGATGAAATTCATCACCGAAAACAATGTGGGAGAAAGCCGAACTGAACAAAAGAAGGCTAGAGAATGCCATGCCACGTTCTTAAAGCACACGAAAGGCAATTGTCGGGGGATAGCCTTACGATCGAAGTCAGTGACAACTGGGACAAGCATAAGCAACCATGAGGGGAGCCAGTTGAGGACTTGGTCGAAGTCCCGATCAGCGACCATGACCCGACCAAGGTTGTCAAAATTGGAGCCCTACTAAAGGAAGAAGAAGCAAAAGAACTCCAGTCCTTCCTTAAAAGCCACACCGATGTGTTTTTGTGGTCGGTTGCTGACATGCCAGGCATCCCACGGCACATTGCAGAGCACGCCCTACATCTGGACTCAACAAGAAAGCCAGCCCAACAGAGAAGAAGAAGCTTCGCCCCAGATCAACAAGCAATAATGAAGGAGGAGGTAGAAAAGTTGAAGGCATTGGACTTCATCCGGGAAGAGTAATTCCCGACCTGGTTAGCTAATGTAGTTATGGTACTGAAAGCGAATGGAAAATAGACGATGTGAGTAGACTACACTGACCTGAACAAGGCTTGCCCAAAGGACGAGTACCCACTTCCCCGAATAGATCTCTTGATCGATGCCACAACGCGACATGAAAAGGTTGAGCTTCATGGATGCATCCTTCGGGTACAATCAGATCCTAATGAAAAGGGAAGATGAGAAGTATACAACATTCCGATCCAACCAGGGGAACTTTTGTTATCGGGTCATGCCATTCGGCCTGAAGAATGTAGGATTCACGTACCAAAGAACGGTGAACAAAATGTTCAAGAAGCAGATCGGGTGTAACATGGAAGTGTACGTGGATGATATGCTCGTGAAGAGTGTTCGGGTTCAGGATCATATAGCCGACTTGGAAGAGGTGTTCCAAGTACTCAAAGAAAATCAGATGAAATTGAAACCGACAAAGTGTGCTTTCGGGTTCAACTACGGAAAATTCCTGAGATACATGGTCTCACAATGAGGCATTAAGGCCAACCCAAGCAAAATCAAAGCAATTCAAGAAATGACCCCGTCGAGGATGGTTCGAGAGGTCCAAAGGTTGAATGGAAGAATAGTAGCCCTGGCTGGATTCATGTCTCGGTCAGGGGACAAATGCTTGCCATGGCAAAACCCTGAAGAATCTCAGGGAGGCCAAAGACTTCGTCTGGACCGATGCTTTCCAGAAAGCGTTTAAAGGCCTAAAGGAATATCTCATAAAGCTGCCCCTACTAGTGCGACCCAACCCTAAAGGAGAGCTGTTGATTTATCTGGCAACCTCACCTATGGCAGTAAGCGTAGTGTTATTAAAGGAAGAGGACATGCAGCAAAAGCCAATCTATTACATGAGCCAGGTTCTCTTAGATGCAAAGAGTAGATATCCTAAGATCGAGAAGCTCACATTCGCGTTGGTGGTGGCAGCGAAAAAGCTAAACCCTACTTCCAGGCCTACCCCATAATGGTGATGACAGAACAACCCCTGAAGAAGGTGATACATAAGTAAGATGTGTCAGGCCACCTAATAGCATGGATAGTAGAATTGAGCGAGTACCAAATCGAGTTCAAACCCAGGACAACCATAAAAGGTCAGGCTCTCGTGGATTTCGTGGTCGAATGCGCTGGCTAAGAACTAGTGCGATCAAGAAGAAGAAGTTGAAGATGATACCAAGCCAAGGGCATCATGGGCGATGTTCGTGGACGGTTCAAGCAACTCAGGGGGGAGCAAAGCTAGCTTTATATTAGCCAGCCCAGAAGGTTTTAAAATACAGTATGCACTACGCTTTGATTTCCCGGCATCAAATAATGAGGCCAAGTATGAGGCATTGCTTATCGGGTTGAAAGTAGCCCGAGCCATCCAGATCGAAGGACTGGTCATGAAAAGCGACTCACAGCTGGTCATCAATCAGGTGAATGGTGAATGCAAGGCCAAGGACGAATAGATGAGCGCCTACCTAGAGAAGGCCCGAACCCTGATCATGACATTTAGAACATTCATCATACAAAGATTACTGCACATAGAAAACACGGTGGCAGATGCGTTGTCCCTGATATCCAATGATGACCTATCCCAAATGGGCGGAGTAGTGTACTTGGAGAGACTAACTCAGCCAACCCATAAGGAGAAAGAGAACAAGGTCGCCCAAATTGACATGGAGCCAAATTGGATGGATCCAATGGTGAGCTACCTCTAAGATAATGTACTCCCAGAGGATCAAATGGAGGCAAGAAAGATTAGAGGAAGGGCGGCCAGATACACTTTGATTGATAAAAAATTATACAAAAGGTTGGTTACCGTGCCCCTACTCAAGTGCTTGACACCGGGTCGTGCCCAATATGCCCTGGCCGAAGTTCACGAAGGAATATCTGGAAGTCATATGCCTTAGCATACAAGGTACTTCGACTGGGTTTCTATTGGCCAAGAATGCAATAGGACATGATTCAGTACGTCATGACGTTCGAGCAGTGCCAGAAGTTCGCACCAATTCCTTATCAGCCCGCGACACAACTGACTTCCATCCTTAGCCCCATACCATTTACTATGTGGGGAATGGACATTCTCAGTGACTTCACCCCAGCCTCAGGGGGGAGAAAATACTTGGTGGTCGCGATAGATTACTTCACAAAATGGTTAGAGACCGAGCCCTTGAAAAAATCACAGAAAAGCAAATGGGGAAGTTCTTCAGGTTTATCGGTTCGGGTTACCTCAAGTGCTCATCATCGACAATGGGATGCAGTTCAATAACCTTGAGTTTAGGAAATTTTGTGCACACTAGCATATAGATTTCAGGCCCATTGCAGTGGGCTACCCACAGGCGAATGGATAAGTCAAAGTGACAAACCGCACACATCTGGCAGGGATAAAGCGAAGATTGGCTGAGACTAAAGGAAGTGGGTGGACGAGCTATTGAGTGTACTATGGTTGTATCGAACTACAGTTTGTACACCAAGGGGGGAGAGCCAGGTCTAATTAACATACGAAACAAAGGCCTTGGCACTAGTGGAAGTATTGGCTAGGTCGCACAGAGTTCTCAACTTCAACTAGAGAACGTACCAGGACGGGTTACGAATGAATCTAGACTTTTTGGACGAAGTCAGGGAAAGTACCCTGATGAGGAACCTGGCCTATCAACAAAGAACGGTCCGCTACTTCAACTTCAAAGTGAAGGAACGTTTATTTAGAGTTGGAGACCTGGTCGTAAGGAAAGCAAGAGCTTCATAGCCGCAAAAGAAGGTAAGCTATCTGCCAACTAGGATGGCCTGTATATGGTCTCCAAGCAAATACGCCAGGCACATACCACTTTTTTTTTTTTTTTACCTCGAATATTATATAGGACCCGAGGGAGGCCCTTAGAATTTTATTGAATGTTTTAAAAATCAAATACAGAGGAAGGGACATACCCGCCTTACCCCTGGCCCAAATGATACATAATCTCTCAAACTCTCATTGAGCCCCCAGCCCTTGCATTGTTGACTATAAGAGACCTCCTATTTCCTTAAGACTGGCAGCCCCACCCTGTCCTCCCAGAGAATTTACTGAAAGCCTCTTGGGAGTGCAGAGTCAGAGCGGTAAACGCTATTGCCGCCTGTTTCACAAGAACTATTGGCTAGCCAATCCGCTGCTCTATTACTTTCTCTGTAGGCAAAAGAGACTGCGAGTTGACAAGAGCAGCTAATCTTTATGGTGTCCTCGAACCAGTACCACCCTTTCCAAAGTTGACATTTCCTCTGGTTAACCATTTGCACCATTATGGCTGAGTCAGAATTCACATTAAAAGCAGCATAGCCCAGCTCCTTACAGATTAACAGCCCATCTCGAAGGGCCCTTAACTCGGCCTGAGAACTAGTACAATGCCCATAGAAGTTGGAGAACGCCCAAAGGACCTTACCTTCCCCATCTCTTACTACCCCTCCCCCTCCTCCTATGCCTGGATTCCCCTTACATGCGCCATCAACGTTTAGCTTTATAGTCCTAGCCGACGGCCACCAGCAAACCGGGATTGGTGGTTTCCCCACCGGGTTGTGAATCTTCAAACCAAAGCACTGCAAAATTAATTCCTCCCTGAGACTCGACCTGTGCCTATTTTTTGGAGGGGAAGGGGAGGTTGTGTACCCACTCCTTGATTTTCCAAATAATAGTACCAGCCATCCTTGGATTTTCCCCATGCCTCCTATTGTTCCTTTCACACCACAGCTCCCACATGATTAATGAGGGAATGAAACCCATGATCTGTCCACACATGCTTTGATAATTTGCCGCATTGAGCTAAAGCGAAAATTTACTCCTCAGCTCCTAGTTGTAAACCAAAGCAATGTCAAAAATCCTAGCAAAATAACGCCACACCTTAGCCGCCGTTACCCCTTCAACCAGGCAATGGATGGGCGTATCACACCTTGGTTTGCCACAACAAACACATCTTGACACTAGGGGGATTCCTAGGGCCATCAAAGAGTCATCAATTGGGATTTTACCGTTTAGAACCTACCATATAAAAAACCCAATCTTTGTAGGGATGGAGTGATGCCATATCCATCTCGTGTAGGGAGTTGTAGCGGCCTGTTGCCTCAACTCAGTTCAGGCTGATTTAATTGAAAAATTACCATCAGAGGAGGGTGTCCAAACCAGCCTATCCTGTTTAGTAGTTCTATAGAAATTCCCCGTGGCAATGCACTCCTTGACCGATACTAAGTCAATTTGGTTCACTACAGCCCAATCCCACTCACCATTCATGTCGAGCACATCCTTGACACATAGAGAGAGATTCATCTGCAATGCATTGTCCACAAAGTCAATTAATGGACCCACCCCCACCCAGTCATCGAGAGCTGATCAACCACCTAGACCTTTCAAGGATAAACTCTTTATGTGCCAAAGCTCTTCTCCAAGACCTGGACCCAACCCCACTTGATCCAACTAAAACACAGTGAATGTTCTTGAAGAACTTAGCGTTAAAGAAATTGCTCCATAGAGAGGTCTCGGAAAGGATTCGCCATAAGACCTTCAATCGGAGAGCCAGCTGTCAAACCCTGCCCCTGACAAGTTGGAATTTTGGTTCAAGGACAGGAACCCATGATCAGGCAACCAGGATCACTGTAGAGCATCACTCCACTCAATGAGATCAATGAGAATGCTTTGAACAGGTTTCCCTATATACCTGTTAGAAGATGGATAGCAGACCCCTGTTCTTGCACAGCTCATAGCCTGATGTATGGCTTGAACCCCAGGTATTCTCTTTCCTCCTTAAAGTGGTGGGAACCACCTCTGGAAAATCATGTAAAAACCCCTAATGGGCATGTGGGGACAATACCCTAACCCAGGGTCAAACCCCTATGCTGTTCCCCTTTGAATTCTGTTGCTGGAATTCTCTGGGCCATGGCACTGGGCGATGTGGCAATGCCCAGAGACATCGCTCTGTGGCTGTTTTTGCATATTTTTAATTATTAAAAATGTGGGGACCATCCCCATTTGACCATGGACACCCTCCAGTGATAGAGGGGACTTTGAGGGACCACCTCATATCACTGGTTCATTGCGGACCCCACCAGAGAGCCCAGAACTGAACAGAATCAGTTCCAAAAATCAGTTTTTAAAAGAGTGACTGAAGGCAAATAGGCCTTAGTTGGCCTTGGCTTATAAATAGGAGGCCTTGGGCTCATTTTAGAGCCCTTGGCAGATCTGAATCCGAGAGAGAAAGGAGAGGAAAGAAAGGAGAGAAAGAAGAAGAAGGAGAAGAAGGAAGAAGGAAGGAAGGGGGGAGGCTGCTGCCATCACCCATAGAGGCTGGAACCGAGCTTCTCCAAGCTCCCTCAGGTATAAAAATACCTATTTATGCCTGCCGTTTCTCTTTGCCCTTTATGTTTTCTATGTATTTGCTCCCTGGGCAGCCCAGACAAGCTAGGGTTTGCCCAGTCTGGCTCCAGATCTGCCATGCATGGATAGAGCATGGGAGATCTGTGAATTTTATCACTTTTCATTAGGCATTTATGCTGCTGCCATGGCCGAAACCTGGCTATGCCCATCTGCACTACCAGATGGCCTATTGGCCAGTGTTTTTGGAACCCTAGGAGCTGGCTTAGGCTGTACAGCCCTAACCCTAGATGGGTACAACCTCAAGCCCCCTTGTTTCAGGTATTTTCAGCTCTGTACAAGGCTGGAACTGAATTCCAAGCCTAACCAAAACCCTGAACACCATTCATCTAGGTTGCTTGGGCAGCCACAGTCAACCTGACTGGAACCCTGATGGAGAAACCAATTGGACCATGATGTAGACCATCACTGGGGCTACCTAAATCCCTAAACATGCAGAGGATCAGGTGTAAGCCCAACCATGCAAGCCTAGCCTTGGAAACTCAGCCTGTATCGATTCTACAGGCACTGGGCGATGTACTGGGCAATACAGACATCGCCCAGAGCCAACGCCCAGTGAAGGGAATTTGGCTGGAATGATGGACAGACCTGGGGGATTTCACCCACATACCCCCTGGACATTGTGGGAAGGCTAGAAATTACCAAAAAGCCCTTCCTCACATCTGTTCCTATTTAGAAATGATTCAGAACCCTAGTGGGCCCCGCATGTGACTGTACACTACTGTGCTTAGTCCTACAGCACAAACATGCTTTGGACAGCACCGAGGCCATGTTCTAACCTAGTGGCAGGTACTGGTATTACAAATAACGAATTTACCCCTGTGCCCTAGCACTGGCCCATGCATCGGAACATGACCTAAGATCCAGTGTAAGGCCTGGTATTTCCAAATGAGACCAACTAAACCCTGGGTCAACTTAGTAAATTAGGGTAACCCTAGAACCATCAATGTAGGCTAATGACTGAATAAGACAATGCTTGATTTGTGTCTAGGACCTGATCCTGAGCTCGAGGTCAACAACCAGACAACTGCTTGGGATTGAATTTGTGACTGAGTACCTAGAGCCAAGTACTGGTGAGTGAATAATACTATAGTATCTGCAAATGCAATTATGATCTGATGCCGGCTATTAATAATTGAATCATGAATGTTGTGTTATTTACTTATAATTTAAGTTACTCAAATCACTGCATAATGTCTGTTGTTGATCAACACTGTGAATTCTATATGATGGATGTGATTGCTAGACTAGATGTCGTACTCGGGTTGGAAATGGGGCCTGTGGTAGCCCATATTATGAGTACAGTTGACACTGCTAGACTCATACAATGCCATATAGACATGGGGCTAGAGTTTCATCACCCGTGCTACGCACCCTTGCCAGCAGGGGTGAAGGTACTGGATGCCTGTGGGGACAATTATCAAGAAGTGAAAAAAAAAAAAAGAATAAAAGAACACCAGAATGGTGCATAAATAAAAGAACACCGGAATGGTGCATGAGGGAAGAAATGGTTGTCCCCCTAGATAATCACAGAGGGCTGGTCGGGCTAACCAAGGACTAGTGCGATGGGGCTGACTGGTCCTCTCCGACAACTCAATGGGTGTATCGCGGGAAGGGGTAACCAAGCCCGCACCAGGGATACACGTATTGGGGATTGTAGTAGCACAGACCTGACTTAGTTATATTGCTAGGTGGCTAATAATAAAGAATCTGGACTTGCATATCATGTAGATCATATGAACTGTGGATTGTGATTACATATGCATGCATGATGGATGTTATTTGCTCATGAGCTCGGTGGGGCTCACACTCTATTATATGTTGCTTTCTTCTTAGATGATCCTGCAGGTGGATGCTGTTGTGGCATGGCGGGTTATCTCGAGGAGGAGAGTTTTGGTTGTTACGATGATGTTGGTGTGGACCCCAACGGAGGTCATACCGATTCTACGCACGTTCTCGGTGGTCATTGCGGATGAAGACCATTAAAGCGTACATGTGATGTTTTGACTGGGGACTCCTTTTGGGTTTTATGGAGTTATCCCCGTTCTGACATGGTTATTGTAGTTTTCTTTTCCTTTCCTTTTTGGGGCTGAGAATGCTCGCCCTATATATATTTTTGTATGTAGTACTATTCTTATCAGCTTTTGTTTCTTTGTTGTGGGTTGTGCGTGCCCGGGAGATGTATCAAACAAGACTTATTATGTATATATTATCATCATTTCCTGTATCGCTATGCTTCCTTTTTACTTTTAAATTGTAGACGTCATGCATTACTCTGATCTTACTTATGGATAAGATGTGGATGTGGTTCTATGATCGTAAGCACTGCTTCTAGATCCGTGGGATTTGGCAGATTGCCGTTACGTAATTCGGGTCACCTACCCAATCCTCCTAGGGGGTGGTTTGGGGTGTGACACCAGCCCCACATCATCCAAGCACCTTATACCCAACCCACCTTTCGATAGAGGCCTACAAACTTTCCTCCAACTCACCCAATGATGTCGTTTGCCCCAGTCCAAATTCCTACATAAGAAGTCCGCACAGATTCCATTAAAACTACGAATAACTGTTTTGGGCAAGTCCACCAAAGCAATCAAATGTATTGGCATGGAGGCCAAAACATGTCTTAGAAGAGTGAGACATCCTCTTGAAGATAATAGCCTCCCTTGCCACCCCATAATCTTATTCCTTATCTTACCCAAAAGCTCATCAAAAAATGCTGCCCGTGCTCTTCTAGTAAAGATAGGAACCCCTAGGTAAATGATGGGGAGCGTTCGCCTGCTAAAACCAGAAATACCACCAACCATACGAGCTCTAGCTTCTGAGGTCTTATGACTCATAATGTAGCAGCTCTTCTGTCTGTTAACCATCTGCCCTGAGAAATCCTCATATCTGCCTATAAATCCAAGGATTTTCTTCAACGAGCTCTTCAAACCCTTGGTAAAAATAATGGTGTTGTCTGCAAATAAAGAATGGGAGATGCCAAGACACCCCCTCGGCAGATGAAAGTAAGCAGCCCGTCCCTCCTCAAACAGCTTCCTCAAACCTCTATTCAGAACCTCTTCTGCAAGAATGAATAGGGCTAGTGAAAGAGGGTCGCCTTGTCTCAACCCACAAGTGGACTTAAAGTAGCCCATGGGAGCCCCTCCCCAAACAACAGAAAACCAACAGTTCTCCACGATCTTTTTAATCAGGTCAATCCAAGCATCTGCAAAACCAAACTGTGCCAAAACTAAATAGAGAAAACTCCACTCCATCCTGTCGTATGCCTTGGCCATATCTAGTTTGAGGATTACATTCCCTCCTCTAGTTTTCCTGTTAAGGTCTTGCACCACTTCCTGCACTAGAGCAATATTGTCATGGATACATCACCCCTGCACAAATGCCCCTTGCTCCTCCGCAATCAACCTGGGTAAGATAACTGCAATCTCGAAGAAATAATCTTTGCAATAATTTTAAAAGAAAAATTGCAAAGGCTAATAGAGCAAAAATCTGACATCACCTCTGAGTTTTCCTTCTTGGGTATGAGCACCAAGTTCGGTAAAGTGTAGCTCCTAGGGACGAAGCCACCTGCAAAAAAATCCTTCACCGTAGCACAAACGCCATCCCCAATCAAATCCCAGCAGGCAGTAAAGAAATACCCAATGAATCCATCAGGACCTAGTGCACTATCACTGGAGAGAGAGAAGACTGCCTCCTTCACCTCGACATCGGTTGGGGGAAGTAAAAGGCATGCATTATCTTCATCGTTAACCAAACGAGGGATACAGTCAAGCAGATCCTCATCCACCGTGCTACCTTGAGAGGCAAAAATATTTGAGAAATGCCTGACTGCTTCTGCCTTAACCTCCTTCGGCTCACTGGTCCAAACCCCATTCCCCATTCTGATGGTACTAACTGTGGCAATCCTCCTTTTGACTGTGGCAGTGACATGAAACAACTTGGTATTCCTGTCCCCCTCCTTAAGCCAAGTGACTCTTGATTTCTGCCTCCAAAACATCTCCTCCTGTAATAGTGTCCTCTGCAGGCTTTCCCTGGCCACCACCAAGGCCTCTATAGCCTGGGGGGTACCCAACTGATCGCAGTCAACCTCGGCCCTACAAACCACATCCTTTGCATTCCTAACATTCTGGTGGATATCCCCAAAAACCTCCTTGTTCCAAGTTCAAAGAGTGCTACGTAATAGCTTAAGCTTCATATACAGGACATAAAGCGAGAAACCAAAACACGACTTGGACCACTGTTCTTTGACAAATTCATGAAAGTGCTGGTGGTGCAACCACATTTGTTGGAACATGAATTGAGAGTAAACTAGAGCACTAGCTTTCGCCACATTCAACCAGAGTGGGGAATGATCAGAACAAACCCGGTTCAGATGGGTAACCCAATTGGACTGGTAGGCTGCCACCCATGCATGATTAATGAAGAAGTGATCCAAACGGGCCAACACAAGACGCCCCCCCTGCTGATTGTTTGTCTAGGTGAAAGCGTTGCCAACATGACTCGCATCCATCAACCCTGCATTATGAACAAAGCCACCGAACTCCTCCAAGGAGATAGAGCAAGCAGGCCGTCCCCCCACCTTCTCTGAGGGGGAAAGAACAACATTAAAATCACCCCCAACGGCCCAGAGAAGCGAGCATGACCTAGAGAACCGATCTAATCTCTCCCACAGATCCCTCCTCTCCACTAATAAGCAGGACCCATGTACAAATGTTAATAGAATGTGCACTGCCCTTGCAGCCTCAGAGCATTCCACCGTGATAAATTGATTACTCTCCTCAATAATGTTAACCTAGAATGAGCTCTTCCAGAAAACCTCGATCCAATCCCCATAGGGTGTGCCATTAGAACATACTGCATCCATGCCAATCCGCCTAATAATTTTCCTGGCTTTAGAGAAGTGTGCCTTTGGCTCAGCCACTCCAATAACATCAAGCTTGTGCAAGTCCACCAAGGCCTTAAGACACCTAAATGTAGGCTTGTTGCCTACCCCTCGTGCATTCCAAAAAAGGCAGTTTATTACTGTAAAACTCCATCTCCTACTGCGGGTCTCATCGACCTGGTGATACACCGTTGACTCACTCCTTATGGGCACCTCTTGCTGCGTGCCCCACTTGTATGTTGCAACAGATCCGGCACCTCTTGTCCATTAAACATTTTTTTAAGCCTACCTGCCAACGATGCATTGAAAGCTTTCAACTGCTCTGATAAGGCCCTTCGATCGACAGCCTCCTCAACCTCCATCGTAGCCTATGAGTCATCCTTGGCCTTCCTTCCAGCCCCCTGCACGCCAAAGAATGGATTTGGGGGACCCCCAACTGATTGAGAATAAACTAAACCCATCCTTTCAGCCACTGCCGCCTCTTCGCTGGAGCTCTCCTCACTGATGGCCTCCAGCCCCAATCCAACGCCACCTATGCCCAACACTTCCTTTATCACATGTGAAGCACCCCCACGTTCCTCCTCAGAATTACCACAGTCCCCACCCTGTCCATCGCCTACCACAGCCAATGGCCTCTCCACGCCTGTTGGGTTATATGGAAGCTCCACCCACAGCTGTATGCCATGCTCCACTGAGCCCTGCTGCGCCACCTGATGCGTTTCCTGAGGTTTTAAAACCTGAAGCCCCTCTCCTTCACCCTCTTCAGCCGTTGCCACATTCAAAGGTTCCCCCAACGAAGGGGCAGCCTACTGTATAGCTTGCTGCGTCGCCTCGCATGAAACTACACCTTCCTCTGCCCTTAGAATGGCCACTGCACCCCCCAACATCTCCGCAGCCTGACCTCGAACAGCCTCCTCCTCGTGCATTGGCATCCTCTCTGGATCCATCGAAGCACCTTGCTGCAACACTGTGCGCCAACGCCCACCCCTAGCTCGCCCTGAATGCCTATCTTGGCAGGTCCTGTGTGCAACCCTAGGACCAGGTGCCCCCTACAGAGCCACTCCTGAACCCCCTTGACCGGCCATCACCATAGCTTGGTTATCCATCGGCACTCCATCATCCCCATCATCTGAGACGATCGCCTTCCCCTTGATGGCTGCCTCCCTTGCCAAGTTGAGTTTTAAAGCCTTTCTACAACCCTCCTTCACGTGACCTATCTTGGAGCAGAAACCACAGTATGAGGGAAGCCTTTCCACCTGCATCTTCTGAAAGAAACCCTCCCCTCCACATCCAATCCAAAATTTAAAGGGGATAGGATTCCTCAAAATGAGTTCAACACAGACTCGAGCAGCCACAGTCCTAGTGCAATTGGCTGTTGCACCATCAACCTTTAAGGGCTTTCCAATCGTTCCTGCAATAGAGAGTAGATAGTTTCCTTGATAGAAATTGATTGGGAGACCCGGCAGCGAGACCCATACCGGCGCAAACGGAGATTCCCACAGGCATGTACCACTTGAAGACTCCTGGGGGCAAGAAAATACCCCGACCTTGGAACTCTGAGAATTTTTAAAAAAAAATTATCAATAAAAAATTTGTGTTCACGCTTTCTGGCCTATGCATGTTGTGGAATATTCATAATGAAGTCTCATGTTCATCTCCCTATTATTCATAAGCTACGAGTTCAGATCCCCGCACAAAAGACCGACCTCGTAAGTAGGCACGAAAGTCCCCAAGGGGCACAAAAGACCGACCTCATGAGTCGGCGTGAAAGTCCCCAAGGGGCACAAAAGACCGACCCCTCATGGGTCGATATGAAAGTCCCCGAGGGGCAAAAAAGATCGATCTCGTGGGTTGGCATGAAAACCTCTAAGTGGCACAATAGACTGCTCACAAAAGGGAATAGAAGAACGGTAAAAAATAAAGAACACAAGAACGAGAGGAATGCAAGCTTCATTACTTGAAAGTTTTTACAAGGCCCAAAAAACCGGCCCGTCATTACAAAAAAAAAAAAAAAACAAAAAGAGAAGGGGGTCATGGACCGGTAGCGTGATCCTGGTCTTAGGCTTCGGGGATGACCTTGCTGGGAAGAGCCTGAACCGAGGACTTTGTCGGAGGAGGGACTACGCGTCAAATTTATCAAAGTTGAATTTGGGTCCTATCTGAGGATGTACTCAACGGTGTCGCTAACACCGTAGTCATACGCCTCCTGCGACTTCTCTTTGACATAGGCTGCAAGCTCGAGAGATTGCTTGAAATCCTCCACAGCCTGGACTCGGATCACGTCCCTGCTTGCCCAGAGATCTTCCAACTCCTTCTCCAAGGCCTCAATTCTTTTGATCGCAATAACGACCTCCTCCTCCAGGACGTCCTTCCTTTCTGTCAGAGTGGAGAACGTCCCCTCATAGTCCCGGGCCTTGACCTCTAACAATGAATAGTCCTTGGACAAGTCCAACAGCTGGGCCTCTGTAGCCTTGTGGCTCCACAAAGTAAAGGTTGTGATACTTCTCCAATCGTTGAGCAGTATCAAAAACCTTGGAAACGACCTGAAAAGGCAAACACAAGGCATCAGAAATGCAAAAAAAAAAAAAATTCGAAAGGTTGGGTTGAAAAACCCACCAAGGTCAGATCCGGTCAGAGAGAGGTGACGAGCTCCTCGTTGATCAGGCTCTCCATGGTGGCACGATCTGCAAGGAGGCGGTCCCTGCTCAAGCCATTCCCGGGCTATCAGCGGGTCCTCGAAGGTGCAGTCACCCTCGTAAATCTCTCACCTGGGGACCAGGCGGGCTCTCTTTCGGGGACGATCTTTCCCCTACTCCCTGGTCTCATCATCTAAGGGAATCACCTCCTCACTTGTGCTCGCAGAGAGGGCGCCCTTCTTGGGGTGCTGCGGAAGAGGGGGGTCCATCGTCTCGAGAGGCTTTTCCCACCCCTTCCTTTTGCGACTCTCCTCCACAGGAGTCGCCTGAGGGGCACGCACAACAACACGCCCCTTGTCCTGAGGAGAAGGGTGAAGTCGGAGTAGAGGAGCATAGATTGTGGGTGATGCAGTAGCATTGGATCAAATGGCTAAAATGTCTCCCATTTCATCCGATGATCAATAAAATGTTAGTGTATAAGCGTATAAATTCCTCTCTCATTTCCAATTTTCAAAATTTTGATTTTTTGAATACCCGCCAAAGAAAAGAGGATCAGGTGAAGAAAAGAAAAGGTACGGGAAATAAGGGTGGTAGTAGGGGGAAGGTGAAAAAGTAGAGCTTGAATTTGTTTATTTAATGTGCTTGAACGTTTGAATTTCATCTTTACATCTCCGAGTTTCGATTATCAAATGCTCTCTCCAAGAAAAGAATAAGAAAAAAAAAGGATGGAAGCGGAGGATCATAATATAATAATTTCGGATGGAAATTTGATTCTTACTGGGTGGACTGAGGTACCTAATATTTTCTTTGGATCACAATTTGACACGAATTCAAACATTAGTTGGATCAATTCGGACTTCGAAGTGGAGTCATTTTGCTTTTTCTTTCTTTTTTTAATTTTTTAATTAGGGTCCTACACCCTGATCTTGGTGGCAAGTCCTGTCAGTTAAAGACCCTAATGCCCCATTTCGATCAAGAGGAGGGAGGTCTTCACACAGTAGACCTTTGTCACCACACTCCTATGTCAGGTTATTTTAGTAATTTTCTTTTGGAGAATGTTTCTCTTCATCCATGGCAAAGAGATTCAAGGGTCATAAATCTTTCCCCTATTGTACTAAATCCACACCATCTTTTATTAAAGACAACAAACAATAAGTATAGGGTTTTGTTTAATTGTAGACATTATGGTCCATGAATAGTCTATTCACATGACTTGGGCAAAAGCACCAAATTAATGAAATTTGGACTGACTCGGACTTAGTCTGGTCATTTTCTAAATCTGGGTGAGTTGATTTACCTCAGGTGATTTGCTCGAGTCTAAATCTGGTTTTTCAATTACGGTGATTAGACTATGATAAAATAAAAAATAAATTAGTATTTTTGTATTATGAATTAAGAGAAACAAATATAATTTTTTTTTTTCTATTTTTCAGGGAAAAGGTTCTCTAAGCATCTCTATGTCTATCTTTTTTTTGTGATCATTATAAGATGATTTTGTTGCCCTTCTTCTACATATGATATATGTTGTTTTCTTGGATGCCATCTGCTCAGAGAATTAAATCTTCTCTTTACATTTTTTATGTTTTTGGAGGATTGAGTTTCTGTCCGGCCACATAGTGTACGGTAGCACTTCCACTTTTCTATCTATCTCTCATCCCATAATAGGGGTAGATATATCATTTCATATGATGGGGGAGAGATAGACATAGAAAGACATAACATACCTTATGCAACCTCGTAGAATTCTCCCCAATGGTTTTAGCGCACGGTATCGAAATAGGTATTAGACAAGCTGGAAACCAATATGGTATCGGATCGATATCGATATGGATCAATCATATTGGATAAATTTACCATTAATTCTCCTTTAAAAATGGGGTTTTTTTACCATTTTACCTTTTGTCTCTTATCATGTCACCGATACGATATCGACACAGTATCTAGATCAGTCACTTGCAAAACCGATACGTATCAAGACGATACAATACCGACACCTCAAACCATGTTCTCCCCGGATTTGACTCCTTTGTAGCGAAACGGGGAGTGTAACGCATCATCCGAGGAGACGCAACCCAATATCCCGCCCGACGCGTCGCCCCCAGGCTCCACCCCTTTTGTTGAGGTAGACTTATTGAAAGGGGGGAAATAGTAGTTAGGGGGACAGTTTTCTGAGACTGATTGAGGTCCATGTACGGGCGTACGAGATCCTGAGCTGGACTCCAGTTTTGATGCCCTAATAATTTGCAGACACTGGGCGAGAAAGCGAAGTTATAACTTGCCGTAAATACCCACCAAATTTAGTGTCAATTCCTTAGGAGCAATTATATTATAAGTTATAACTTATGGTTATAACACGAACCAGCCTTCCCTCCCTCCCTTCTGTGTGACTGTGCAGATAGATGAAAGAAGAAGAAGAAGAAGAAAAAAGAAGAATGGAGAAGTACTCAGGCCTTGTGTTGGTAGTGGTAATCATCTTCATTGCGACCTTCGACTTCTTTTCATCCTCCAGAGTCGATGCCAGTAGCGATTACCTAATAGGTTGGATTCCAACGAAATCCGGCTATTGCGATGGATCGATTAATGCAGAGTGCTTCTCAGGCTATGAGTTCGAAATGGACACAGAGATCAATCGGCGCATTCTAGAAAACAATCCGCCCCAACCTACCATAGGCTATGGGTCGTTGAAACCCGGCACTACCCCTTGCTCAAAACGGGGTGCCTCTTATTACAATTGCAATGGAGGAACTCCAGCCAACCCTTACCATCACGGTTGCCAACAGATTGATCATTGCCGAAAAAAACCCTAGCCCCCAGCAGGGTATTAGTCTTCTTCTTCTTCTTATTCTTAATGAATATTGAACCTCTTTTTCCCCTCCATTCGACTCGACTCGACTCGACTCCTAATTAAGGTTTCTTCTAACTTTTGGTAATATTATTAATGGTCTCATGCATGCTACCGTCTGTAACCTTTATATGCCGTGATTAATTGAGTTCTTTCTGTTTGTATAATTATTACTATGGGTTATATAGTACGTGTTTAATTGGAACATTGAATTTCAGCTTCCAACTATTTCCAATGGGAAAATGATCGATGTACATGGTTGGTTAGCATGCATGGTGTAATGGAATCTTACACGTACATCTACACGAAAGTATTTCAACCAATGGATCAACTGATATCCACCCCATCTCCCTCTTCTGTATCTCTCCTCCCTCAGCAGCTCCGGCAGGTTGAGCGCCGCCCTTGAAGACTGTTGCAAGGGCAGTTGAGGTTGGAGGGGGAGCATGGTTCCAAAAATACGGCTGAAATAGATTAGCTGTATCGGGTGCCTCTCAGAGTCTCAGGTCTCAATCAACCCATATCTCAGTCCCCACTCAAAACTGAAAAATCAAGGAAAGCATAGACCTGGGCCCATGGGGTGGAACCCATAACCAGAGTATCACATGTCATATTGTTTCCACCTAACACCCCCGGCGGCTTCCTTGTTATGTATCTAATGGGGCCCACTCTAGTGTATGGGTGTTAAAGATTAAGCCAGTCCAGTATGAGATAAGTTAAAGGATTGATTTAACATATTCCATTAGTTCTGAAGTTTTTGACGTATCAGTCAATTAAGTACCTAAATCCGTATCGAATTGGTCGATAAGTGGCTGATTCCATGTGTAAATCTGTTCTAAAAACTTTTCACAAAAAATAGGGTAAAAACATCCAATGGAGGTTGAACGATTTTGTTTACTTAATCCATATTTGTTACTTTTATTTTCTTCCAGTGGTTTCTTTTCTTTTTAGGCTCACTTTTGTGAATTTTTTTTTTTTTTTGGTACGAAGAAATTTTATTGCAAAGGGCGACAAGTTGAACACAAGGCATCCTGTTTACATAGATCCAGGAGCCAAGGAGTGGAAGGTTGTTAGACTGTCTTACTTGTCACAGACAGGGCTTTCCTGGCTAGGGTGTGAGCTACAGTGTTAAACACCCTGGGGATAAAAGAAAAATTACAGGAGTTGAAAGAGGGAACTAAGGTCCGAATATCATGGATGACACCATCCAACTCCAGAGGGATGATAGAGGAAGCGTCTCTGATCAGCTCGATAATGGTGGTGTTATCGGATTCTATGATAACCTCTGACACTCCAGCCTCTACAGCCCAAAGGATGCTCGATCTAATAGCCATTGCTTCACCAAACGTGCTACTGGAGAACACAGTCTTCTCCGAGACCGCGACAATGGGGTCCCCCAAGTAATTCCGAGCAATAAAACCGATACCTCCCACCCTTGTATTTGCTTGAGTCGCTGCATCGCAATTTAACTTAATGACATTGAGAGTTGGTCTCTGCCACGCCAGTATAAGTAAGGATGGATCGGCGTTCCTATGCATGTCATCAGTAGTACTACAACAGACTTTTTCAAAATCATGCCAAGCCTTCTGAGCCTTGAGAACTACATCCACTGGGGTCCATTTGTTAACATTGAAACATAATTCATTCCTAGCCAACCACAGGAACCAACACAGAAATGAAGCTAGAGATAACACCTCCCTACTTCTCTGTTTGGAAGGGATTTTAAAGTTCTCCCAGGACTGCAACAACCGAGCAAAAATTGGAGAATTATCCGGAGGAGGGGTGATAAAATTGAGATCACTCCCAAACCAAGTAGCTCTAGCGAAGGGGCACTCTAAGAGCACATGATTGATAGTCTCCGAATCACACCCACACCTTTTGCAGCTCGGATCAATAGGAATCTGTCTCTTGGCCAGCCCTTCCCCAGTTGCCACACCTTCAACGCAACATCTCCATAAGAAGTTCTTGATTTTGGGCCAAGTTTTACACTGCCATATGCGCTTCCAAACCGTGGAAGGAATCTTTTTCCACTCTCTCCTATGTGAAGAAGAGGCTTGACTCTCAGCTAAGTGGTCACGTTGGTTGGCTTGAAGATGATATGCAGTTTTAATGGAGAAGCGCCCATTTCTAACACCACCCCACACGAGTTTATCATTCCTTGGGAACATGTTGAGATGAATCTGTTTAATAGCCTGCACATCCGGGGGGTGAAAAAATTCCCTCAAAATGTCCTCTTCCAAACCCTATTAACAGGATCAATGAGCTCAGAAACCCTATTCAGAGGGCAATCCCTTGGTTTAGGAAACAACAGTTTGAGAGTTGGGGATGAAGGGACCCAGTTATCTTCCCAAATCTTGACATCAACACCGGTGCCCACTTGCCAAAGTAAACCACTTTGCAGCACTTTTCTCCCAACCAAAATACTTCGACAGGCCCATGAAGGGCAATGACCCACTGAGGCATGAAGAAAGTCAGATCTCGGAAAATATATAGCTTCAAGAAACCGAGCCCACAGAGAGTCTGCTTCCGACCATAACCGCCAAGCAACCTTGGACAAGAAGGCCCTATTTTGCAAAATGGGGTCCCTCAACCCCAAGCCTCCTTTTTCCTTTGAACGACATAACCGAGACCAAGAGATCTAGTGGATTTTATTTTCTTCCTCCTTCTGACCCCAAAGACAACCGGTCATAGCTCGCCTTAATTCATCATGGTGTGAGGTAGGGAGAGAAAAATGAGCTGCTGCAAAGCTAGAGAGGGAGCATCCCACCGATTTAAGAAGCACAACCCGGCCTTCATGGGATAACAATTGATTTTTCCAGCCCTTAATTCGATTACAAGACTTGGTAGTTAGGTCTTTAAACACTTCCACTTTAGATACCCTAATCTCCGAAGGTAAGCCCAAGTACTTGGAGGGGCCATCACCATATCGAACCTTTAAGACACGAGAGAACCACCTCTTAAAACGCATTGGATTATTTGGGCTAAAGGTAAGGCTGGACTTTTGTAGATTGACCGCTTGGCCACTTGCTTTGCAGTATAAGTCAAGGCACTCCTTAATAGAGGAAACATGATGCAACTTCAGCTCTAAGAATAATAGGCAGCCATCTGCAAATAGGAGACCTGATATGGCAAGAGCACGGTTCTGAACTCGGATCCCTTGAATCAACCTTGCTTCTTCAGCAGTAGAGATGATCGCACTAGGCACCTGAGAGCAAAGAATGAAGATAAACCGGGAGAGGGGGTCACCCTGACATATCACCCTCGAAGGATTAAAAGAATCTTTTTCGGAGCCATTAACAAGAAGAGAATAAGAAACCGAGGAGATATATTGCAACTTTTGTGAATTATTGATCTCAAGCAAAAAGGGTGAAGCAACTCGAGTGAAAATGATGAAGAAAGAAAGCAAACAGAGAATAGAATCCAAGGGGAGAGGGGAAAAAAGAAGCAAAAAGAACAGGGGAGAGAATAGGGATGATGGGGAATCGTTATCCTCTGTTGTTATAGCACGGTGTTGTACTGTATCATGCGGCGCTACAGAGGCCATATGGCACAATGGGCCCCACATGGTGCACATGGCCTCTGCAGCCGCCGCACGATGCAGTACATCACCGCGCTGTAACAGGAGAGGACAAAAATTCGGGATGATGGGGTAGCTACATAGATTAGGAATCACTATCAGATCGGCCGTCTGTGTCTATTGTCGATATCAAATAGGCGGTACAAAAATAAGGAAGGCAAAAATAGTAAAAAAAAAAAAAAGAAATCTGAATTTTGGGGGGCAATATCATTCAATAAAGGTCGATATAGTCGATACATATGAATTTTTTTTCCTCTCAAGTTCCTGATCAAAAATGACGACCTCACCCCCCCCCCCCCCGGGCAGTGTGTTCAAGTAGGGGGTGAGGTCGTCATTTCCGCCCCCCCCTCCCACACCCCCCACACCCCCTTATTAGAGGAACCTACTTACCTGACGGGCAGGGAACCTAAGAGGAGAACGATCACCATACATATTGGTAACAATTTCGCTAATGACTAATACCAGTACTGATACCATGAACTTAATCCCTAGGTAGCTCAGGCATGACATAATGTAGCTTACCAAAGGTTGCATAACGATAGGTGGTACAGCTGTCAACATATATAGTAGAGGAGTATAGATCGTGGGTGATGCAGTAGCAGTGGATCAAATGGCTGAAATGTCTCCTACTTCATCTAATGGTCAATAAAATGCTAGTGTATAAGAATCCATTGCATAATGCCAGCTTATAAATCTTTCTCATTTCCAAATTTCAATTTTTTTTATTTTTTATGTTTGAATGCCCATGAAAGAAAAGAGGATCTAAGTGAAGAAAAGAATTAAGGATGGAATCAACAATCAAAGAAGGTGGAAAAGTAAGGCTTGAATTTGTTTTTATAATGTGCTTGTAAGTTTGAATTTCATCTCTGAAGCTCCGACTTTTGATCATCAAATGCTTTCTTTGCAAGAGAAGAATAAGAAGAAAAAGAATGGAAGCAGAGGACAGGCAGAAAATTTTTGCTGTTACAATTTGGCAGCCAAGGAAATGGAATAATTTACTTTCCCTTTGGGTTCATAAATACCCTTTTAGGTTTAGTAGTTTTTTAAAATACTCTTTAAGATCCTATTTCCTTGGCTGCCAGCCTTGTAGCAAGAAAGTGTAGCAGCAATATTTGGTTCGCAGAGGACCACTGAACCATAGAGTTAAAGTAAGGGTGTTAAACGGTCTGGTTTTGGTTAAATGGCCCGGTTTGGTTTAAACCATTTAAGTAAACGGTCTCAATTTGAAACCATAATCGAACCATTTATTAAATGGTTTCGCATTTCGGTTTTAAACGGTTCGATTTGGTTTTGGTAAATAGTTTCATCTTGATTTTGATACATTTATGTACATTTAAGAGAGTTAAATGGTGCGGTTCAATTTGAACCATTTAATTAAGCGGCCTCAATTTTAAAACCATAACCGAACCATTTATTAAACGTTTAAATGGTTCAATTCGTTTTGGGTAAACGGTTTCGGTTTTATTTTGACACCCTTAAGTTAAAGAGAATCACTTTTGGAAAAGATAGCTATATACAATACAATAAAAGAAAAAAGAAAAGAACAAACAACATTGCGAATCTTTTGGAGCCTTAGAATTGATAAAGATAATCCAATTCATGATTGTTTTTTAGCACTTTTCTCTGTCAAAGGCCTAAAGCAGAGCTCAAGATCTTTTATATATTCATTCCCTCACTAACAAGGCTGGAATCTTAGTTTGATTTTGATCTTTTCTTATATAAATTTCTTCTTATCGGTACACTTATATTAAAAGTTCGGTGTGTAAATAAGATGAAGCTTCTTTCCAATGCATAATTGATATTTCATAATCCAAGTTAGAAAAGAGGGGAGTAAGGTTTAGGTTTACCCTCTTTTCCGGCAAACGACGATGTGAGTTGAAAATGCGCAGGTGTGCTAGAGTTGCAAAGACTCAAAATGATTGAATCTAACTTCTAACCAAGAAAGAATGGGTTCTTTCCAATGCCTCGATCACTTCAAGGACTTTTGATGAAATGCCAAGAAGAAAAATGATAGAAAAAATATATAATTTTATTGATAACAGAGTGTCAACTCTGATTACAAACACTGTCTTCTGAAAGATGGACCAAAAGCCAAAAATTGCTGGAGTTATTCTCCAAGCAAAACCTACATGAATGCCTTTTGAAACACGGGTCAATGAGGCATTGGTGGCCAGAATCTAACTCCAGCAAAAAGCTACATCTAAAGACAAAGATAAAAGATAAACTTTGATCATCTTGAAATATAAAAGACAGAAATGAAAGATAAACTTCTACATATTGAAAGATAAAAGACAAAGATGAGAGATAAACTTCAATCATCTTAAAAGATAAAAGACAGAAATGAAAGATAAAATAAAATAAAGACATTGGTGGTTGGAAGCCAACTCCAGCAAAAAGAAAAGATAAAATAAAGGCTCTTGTAGAGTATTGTGTTGTTGATCCAGGGATTCCCTCCTCTATGGCTGAGATCCTCGTTATATGCATCCTTGGGGTAGTTTCTGCAGTTACTAAGCAGTTTCATAACTACCTAATTCTTTGAGAATTGATTATAACCACCCTGCTGACCGTCCGTCGGTCACACACATTTCTTCAATCTCTGAATGTTCGTCGGTCACAGACAATTCATCAATTTCATGACCGTTCGTCGGTCATTCACAATTCATTAGTCAATCTCCGTCCGTCGGTTACTGATCATTTATCGATCACTGTCACTGACCGTTTTCTTTTCCAGCCACTTGAGTAACAGGTCAGTCTTGACTGAAATAAATTTCGATCTATTTCTCTACTGACCGAAATAGAGCGAAAAATAGGGTGTAAACAATTTAATCTAAAAATAATTTGTCGGGGTAATTATGCAACTTTGTATGATATAATAAAGAAATCCAACTTTTGTATGTGCTCCGTGAATGTGGTTTCATAATTTGATTTTAATCTTTCTTTTATGAAAACCCTCTTTATTGAGACACCTAAATCAATAGCTCGGTGCTTGAATAAGATAATACTTTTTTTCCAATGTGTAATGGACTAAGTTTCCCTCTACCCATAGAGGACAGTTCACCCACCATCCAAGGGTTCACAAACCCCTCATAGGGTTTTAGTATATTCCAAAATACCCTCTCGATACCCATTCCTGCCCTCTCCCACCCCGTGGTGAATGAGATGAGAGGAGGGAAACTTGGTCCATGTGTAATTGATATCACACAATCTGATACATCATAAAACCGGCACCCAATAGGGTTCAGACACGTGCACCCCAATGTGGACAAGGATGGTACGTGCCTGCGATCAGGTCATCCCATGGAGGATGAGGCGAGGAAGAACCGACCTAGAGTAGAAAGCAGCCCGATCCTAGGAGGGGGTCAATCGCGCCCCGACGCCAAATCTGGATAAGGCGATGGAGTGACGCCCCGAAAATAACGCAGAATGGCCCTAACGGCCCTAAATTAGCGTACTAATCCAGCCTGACGTGGCGTGATGGGCTGGTGAGCTTATCCCTAGCCCTAAAATGGCTCCTAATTGTCTAAATTAACGCGGGGGAGATTCCCTTTCCTGTTAAGTCACGTCATCGCCTGCAAGACTCTCTCAATCACCTATAAATAATTGGGTAACCTCCTTCTATGATCATCTGATTTCAATTACTATTATTTGTTGCTAGAGAGTTCTGACTTAAGCATCAGAGCGACTAAATTGGCTCGCCCCGGTCCTCTATTGCTGTTTTCTTCTTTGCAGGAACGGCATGCTCCCCCAGTTCTTGATGCAACACAATCCAAGTTAAAAAATATAAAGGAGGGAGGGGGTGGGTTAGCTCAATCTGAAAGTGTTTTGTCGGAGTAATTTTGTAACTTTGTATGATATAATAAAGATATCCAATTTTTGTATATGGTCCGTGCAACATGCGGTTACTCTATTCCATGGATCAAGGAATCGTTATCGTCTACGGTTCCCTGACTGGTGCGGTTCCCTAGTGCCTCTCACAAGAGGGGGGTGGGACCTACTCGAGGCACCTAACTGAACACTCTGCCCGGGTGAGGTCCACCCTCCTCTTGTGAGAGGCACTAGGGAACCGCATACGATAAAAATTTTGGATCATGAGCAATCGGATAAGCCATAAAGATTCAATATCTCTTGGAATCCTAACATATATAGATACCACCAACAATTGTACTAATCTAATAAACGTAGGTGTAACAGATGTAAGTTCATTGAGGTTCTATTTTCTATCAGAACTAATCATTAATATTTTAATCTAACCTTTGAAAGCTTGACGAGGGAGTATAGAGAAACAAAATGAAATTCAAATCACCCCAAGGGGATTGGCAAACGATCAACTCCTCAAATAAGAGATAATGAGTTCAAACCACTTTGGAGCCTTACCCCCCCCCCCCCCCCCCCTATTAAAGCTCTTCGATTCAAAAAAAAAAAAATGAAATTCAAATCACTGGTTTTGGTGATGGGATCCACCAATATAGTTTGTGCGATTAATATATCATGCTATGGTCAAGAATCAAAGGATGCTATTATTATATTAAAAAAAACAAAGATCGAGTTTCTCAAGAGAGATCATCTTAAGTCATGATCTCTAACATTTGGATTGAACTGGATAAGAGTGTTTTTTATTTTTTAACTTTATAAAATAGAAAGCAGAAGTTACCGATAAAATTCTTCGATCCAAGAATCTAATCATAAGGTCGCACCCTTAATGGCAAAAAACTTACTAATATCAATAAGTGCTTCTTTCTTGAGAAACATATTGTAGCTTTGTAGCACATTTAATCACTTTTACGTGCATCGCATGACGGGGTGATTAAATTTAAAACAAAGGGGAAGAGCATGAATTAAAGTGATGCTGTTGTTCCCTTTTTTTATTTATTTTTGGTGGTGTGAGGGCTGGTTGATACTTTAGTGGTGGAACTAACACACATGAGGCTGAATCGGTTCTTATACGAGAATTCATGGGCGCACAGATGGAATTCACTCACTCTCTTACATTCCATATGTGCATCTAGGCATACGAAAATGGTTTTCATACAAGAACCTGATCTGTACTCATCACACATTAACAAACACACCTGTTTTATCGTAAAAGGGAAGTGTTTGATCTCCCCCCCCCCCCCCCAACCCCACCCCACCCCTCCCCTCCCCTCCCCTCCCCTCCTTTTTCCATTCCCAATTATTGCATAAACACCTTCAACTCCATTCTCTAGTCTTACTCTCAGATAAATTTCTGTGGCCAGAAAGGGTTTTCCAGGTGGACCATCCATTTCAGCCAATTGGGAAAGTGACGTGACCAATTGATTATTATTGTTCCCATGAGATGGCCAGCCATATGTCGGTTCCGCACAATCCGGTGCGGTCAGGCTGTTTAAATCAGAATAGGTCTGGATCAGCACCAGAATCAGTGTTTTAGCCTCATTTGATAACACTTCTGATTCTTGATTCGGTTGGTTCCTATTCAGCAGGAATAAAACAGAAGTGAAATTCTGTTTGGCAAATCCAGTCTTATTTCATGCTCTGAGTGATAAATAATCTAGTCTTATTTCATGCTCTGAGAGAACAATCGACCCCAAATGCCCTCCAAAATCAAGATGACAGAATAAACCAAAATGGAATGGGAGCCCTACTAATAAAGGCTGTGTTTGGTATATACATTTCTAGGTTGATTTCACATTCTCGGACAATAATAACAACTATTTTTACCATCCGAGAATGTGAAATTGACATGGAATAGGTTTAATTTTCTCCACAAAGAAATCCATTATGAGTTTTTACAAACATTGGCTTCTAAACAAGAGGATCTTGGGAAGTATCAAGCCCCAAGGATCTGAACCCATCGCTTGTTAAGGTTTTTCAAAAGTCTCCACCCCCCTCCTCAAAAGTAGGCTGCGCTTTGGTCAGAACTGGTCCTAAACCCCAAGCCTCCCAGAAATTTTAGGGAACACAAACTGTTCCATGCCTGGAGAAAATTTTTTTGCCCTTGTTTGTGGTGGCTATACTGTAACTCCAAGGGTACCCCAGGATCAATATCAACCTTAATACATCAGCTGCATATGGGCAATGTAACTAATTCATAGAGCAATGGGATGAGTAGAGAGATTTTCTGAACACAGTATCTCTCTCTTATGAGGCTGTGCATGATGAAGAATGACAAAAAATAAATTACAGCTTGAACACAAATTATGAGTAAAGCTTTGCATGACTGATTTGATGAGATAACAATGTATCATGGTTGATTGTCAATTCAGCACCTAATTAGAAATTGCAGAGAGTTGGGCTTAGCTTACTACCCCAAAAAATAGTCGGATCAACTTCCTCAAAAACTTGAATGAAGGTGGCAGGTGAGTAATCCCTCCCTAACCCCTTTATAAAATCTTTATTTTATTTAAAATTTCTTTTTTGAGGGAGAGGGGTAATCCAATATAAATGATCTGCCTTCGCAAACAGGTCCATATGACACCGGTAAAACAGAGCAGATGTGCATATTCTTCAGAAGAGTGGAATCAGCTCAAGTAGGTTGCAACCAACAACCTTTGTGAGTGATTCAGGCATTTGTCACACTTAACAGTAGTAACACGTATCTGAAGAAGCAAATCTGCTCTTATCCACAATAAATGACGAATCTCATGAAAAACATACATTGACTTTCAGGCACTTCAACCTATACGAAAATGACAAAACAAGAAAGCAGCTAGACTAGAACATTTAAGAGAAGCTGAATATACTCTTCTAACAAGTACTTTACAGCCTCCAAACTATAAGAAAACGACAAAATAAGAAAGCAGGTAGAGAAACTTATCTCAGTGTAATAGAAGGAACTTCCATTTTCATGTCCAGCGAAACCCCGACCTTCTGTTCACACATCACACCTAATATCATGGTGTAACATCCGATGGTTTTGTGTCTTCTGACTTTGCTTTCGTTGGAGCCACTGGAGAGGGAGAGCCCTCAGTTCCCATTTCGTTTCTGAGTTCATTGATGTTCTGCTCCAAGTCATCAATCCGCTGGCCCATGTCATCGAGTGCACCGCAGTTAAAGAAGCCAAGAACCTTGTGAGTATTCACATCTAGTCCATATGTCCGAAACAAAACATAGATGGGATATTGAAACCAAGCAGACCAAAATTAATTCATTTTGGCTTTACACAATATTTTGAGTCAAAATTACAGAGTACCATCCATCAAAGATGGTCACTAAACAGAATTGAGCCCTCCCTCTCTCTTTTAACGGCAATGAGATCGGCAATGAGATCATCTCAGGATTTCAAAAGAACTAATTTTCGTGATTCCAGTGATGACACCATTTTAGATTATGCACATACCCAATCAAATGCTTATGTAATACCCCATCATATTGGTATTGGGTGCTTAATTCTAAAAAAAAATAATTATCCCAAACACCCCCGAGAGAGGGAGAGAAAACTATAAATCACCCCATGCAACATGCAGGTAAGCCAAAACATGGACAATTAGGACCAACAGCCTCATCAGACAAAAATTAATACGGTAGTTTCAACCCTAACCATCCTGGACTAGTGCATTCCTGTAAACTGTCAAATGCAACAGATGACAGCCAAAACCAAATGTTCAGGTTGGTTAGGATAATACGAAACTGACTTTTGGCTTAGAAGGTCATCCATGAGAGGTTGAGTGAAATAGTCCCAATTCCCTTGCATGCACAGCACAATTGTGGCAACAGTCGGTAGAAATGGTTCATCACTCGCAGCAACCTTGATATAAGTCCTACTCTATTAGATGGCTTGCCATAATGACCGAATTACTTCTAGATAAAGGATATTTTTTGAGACAATAGACTCCGACATTGCCTGAAACCGGGATTGCTGCAAAACAGAATTTTAGCAGGGGTTAAATAAATAAAGATTCAAGGTTTCAAAATGAAAAAGTATTCCTAGCAAGTGTATAAGAAACTGACCATCTGCTGAAGAAGGTTTTGGACCTAGAAAAACAATAGGAAGATACAGTTAGGCCTGTGGTTTTTCACACTAACCTTCTCAAATAAATACCAATCACAATGGATAGAGAAAATAAAATATGTGCCACCATATACTGTTGAAATAAAAGGAAAAAACTGCTCAGTTATTTTTATGTTTTAACTTTGTGGACTTGAACAGTATTACTTTAATGGCTCTCTTGCAGATGTAAAAAGAAAACAGCAAACTAAGATACCAATAAAAATATAAAAAGAATAGTCTACCAACGTGCAAGGTTATTTGACAAACCCCAGCTTCCAAACCAAAGATAAGGGGTGTTAGGCTGGTAAATCATCTCTAATGGGCACCCTAGGGCCATCCAATTAGTAGGCCATACTCATAACCAGAATACAGTTATTTCAGATTTTCTTTTCTCATTTTAATAGAACAAAAGAGCCAGCATGGTACTCACAAAAACTGTCATATCAGCAGTGCTTTGCTTTGAATCATCTGAATCTTGTCCATCCTGCCAAAATAGCAAAACTATTCTTTCACAACATGAATCTAATTTCTTCAAAATATCTATACAGAGAGCCATGGTACAGAATAAAAGATGGGATAAGCTGCTAGTAAAGCATGAGGCACTTTGATGAAGAGACACAGGCTTCCAGGATGAAACCCAGATACTAAAATTCAGTGGTTTCCTGATAGATCCTATTTAAGAGCTTGTCAAATGAAAACCTCTTCTCATTAAACAAGACAGATTATTAACTAAAAACAAAAATTAAGGAATATAATTTACCAGATTGGGCAATATATACAACTAACTACTCATTTTCCTCAGCTAAGAAACCTGATTATGGGACTATCAAAACCCCAAGGATAGTGTATGGTAGATCAATAAATAGCATTAGCAGAGTCACTCCCCACCTCAACAGGTCTTAGGCTCTGAATAAGGAAAACGAAGTAATATTTCAGGCATAATCTCTTTATGACATTCTCAAACATCTATAAATATTTAAAAATTGGCAGTCTCTAACATAGGAGATACCATAACCATTGACTACCACTGGGAACTAAATTAAAACCTTGATGTGAGAAAACATTGACCTTTTCATTTGGGGCCGGGATGGTAGAGACAAAGGAGCATTCTTATCTTTTGTGGCTTAAAAAGTTGGGGAATTTTCAAGAGATAAAGAAGCATTCTTATCTTTTGTGGCCTAAAAAATGAAGAATTTTCAAGTTCAAATTTCCAACACCAACATATTTTAGAACTATAAAAGAACATAATAAAACAAAAAAAAGGGCATAATCTCATATATAAAATAACAAATGTTTAAAAACTTTAAAAAAAAAAAAACTCTGCACAAAAAAGATAAAATGCCAACGCCTTCGAAAATCATGAAATGGAGCCACTAAAATCATTGACAATTTGAGCGGGAGACAAAGGATTATATTTTTAATCCAACCAATTAAGCTTTTGTGTTGGTTAACTCAATGTTTGGTCTGTAAAATTACAGTTCTTGAAGATACACCGGTTCCTTATTCTTCCAGATATACCAACAAATAGCACATTATAGGAAGCTGGAAAGCATCCAAACTATGTAACATTACTGTTTTCTTACCATACAAAGATAAGCTCCGTTGAATGAAAAACAACCTAGTTTTGACCAAAGTACTTTGGATTAAAAACCACAGAACTTAGCAGTTTGCTTCACAAGCACCATTTTCTAATGCTAACTTTAAACATGACCTTACACAAGAAAACCATCAGGTTAAATCCCTAGCTGCTTCAATAGGCTACAGTAAGAAACCAAATGGGCTTGAAGGATAAATCAGCATTATTAACAACTGGCAATTTATTTTCAACCCTCAATGCCTAGAAGAGACATGGAATCCCAAATATTTGCTGTGTTTCAGCTTCCATTGAGACTTAAAAGAACATGTGTAAATAACAATTCCTGACAGTAGCCAATGCAGGACCAGGGTTGGTGTGGTTCAAATTAGGTTAGGTTTGGTTCATTATTGAACCAGTTTTTGACCCAAACCAGCTCTTGCCTGGGGTATTATCTGATTTCCTTAAAACCAGGATCGTAGGGTTGTTTAGGACACTATAGTTTCCTATTTTAATTATTATTCAACTTGTTAAGAAAGGTTGGGAGATTATTCCAAATTTCCAGATTTATTTTATTAGAGTAATATTGGTTTGTATGGCTGGCACTTGTAAAGCTGCGTTTGGTAACATTTCTGTTCTGGAACTGTGTTCTTTTGGCAGAACTATATCTTTTTTTGTTTCTGTTCTTGAATTGCGTTCTTTGGCTCTAGATTAGAGTTTGGTAAACCTGTTCCAGAACAGAAAAATAAAACAATGGTGTTTGCTAAAACCTGTTCTGGAACAATTTCTTAACACTGTTACCAATTACAGTAATACCATTACCATCATAAGTGACCATAACCAAAAATTATGAAAATGTCATTACCATTCCACTTTCCTAAAATAATTATGAAAATGTCATTACCAAAAAAAATTGCACAGATGTAAGATAAAAATCCTCTCCAATTCTTAGATCGTGCAGTGTCGTGCAGTGCTACCTTCAGCAATTGACACGTGGCCTGAACGGATCGTACGGCTCACATTTGTTTGCCCACTTCCATTGATTGCAACCCATTATGAGAGCCGGATCACACTTTACCCGCCTGTTTGGGGTGAGGACAAATACCCAAAAGATTAGAATCCCCCCCTTTCCCCGACCGTGAAGTTCATCCCTGCAAACTCCAGACCTCCGGATCTTCAGAGCTCCTCAGCCCAGCTTGTGAAAACGAAATTCCCAAATAAACACTAGCGAACAACTCATGAGCCGGACCACACTTTACCCGCATGTTTGGGGTCAAGACAAATACCCAAAAGATTAGAATCCCCTCCTTCCCCCCCCCCCCCTGTGAAGATCATCCCTGCAAACTCCAGACCTCTGGATCTTCAAAGCTCCTCCGCCCAGCTTGTGAAAACGAAATCCCCAAATAAACACTAGCGAACTCATAGGACATTAATGGTTGAAGAGAAGACTCTTGATGATTTGCAATACAAAGTAGACTCTCTATCTCTCTTACATGGAGATTCAAAGTTTGTTCTTTTCCCACGGTACAATAAGTAGTAATTGGCAAGATCAAGAAGAAAAAATGAAAATTTTGTATGTTTAGAGTAGTCTTTAGACTTGATACAATTAAGGGCTTGATCAGAAAACACCAGAGCTCGACAGATCAAAGGAACTCCAATGATCATTGAATGGTAAATTAGGATGGCACGCAAAATTATGAAGATCTGCTCGCGACGGGATGATGGAATCCCGCCCTTGTATCTGAGACGCCTGCCATGAACAAATCTGCAACACTGCCGTTGCCGGAGCAATTTCTGACCATAAAGCCATCTCCTAATCGAATTCGTCGCTTAATATTGTTTCTAACCCGTAACATTTGGGACCGGAATCTATAAACTGTGGAATCTTGCATGCTTGGTCCTTCAATCCGAATTCAAACTCTCCCGTCAAGTGAACTTCCTGATGTGCTAATTGTTCTTCTGGGAATTGAATGGGTTGTACTGATTCATGACTCAGAAGGTCGGAAGAGGAACCCGTTAAGCTGAAAGGTGAATGCACCTCCACCACCTAGTCATGACCAAGCAATCCTGCAGATAGCCCTAAATCGAAACAAGGGTTCTGATTTTGATTCAAGAACTTGGCGAACACGACCGCAAGATCAATATTCAAAGCTTCAGTGGCAGTACTGTGAGAACTCTTAGTATTCGTAGTAGTGGGGCACGTATTAGAATTAGTAGAGCTAGAAGAGGTGAGTGAGCAACAAAACGTGAAGGAAACAGAGTCTTTCACCGATGAAATCCAGGCGGCAGACTTGGTTCAAATTTCGTTCGTATGAATCCCCCAAATGGCAAGGGAGATGAATTTGTCGCTAGAGGGAAGTTGAAAAATAGCAGTGAAATTTGAAACATCGATTTGGGGACTTCATATGATCGACTAAAATGGGTGGGTCAGCACTCAATCCGGTAAGAAATGGTTTTGGCTCACTTGTCTGGGGCAAACAAATGTGAGCCGCACGATCCATTTAGGCCACGTGTTAATCGTTGAAGGTAGCACTGCACGGCACTACTAGATCTAAGAATTTGAGAGGATTTTTATATGTAGATGTAATGACATTTTCATAATTATTTTAGGAAATTTGGGGTATCTACATACAAGGTTCAAGAACTCGGTTTCGGTATAGGTTTCGTCCTAGCCAAAAACCGAATTGGGCCAAGATCTCGGTGAGTTGGGGTAAATTTTTTTTCAACTCAGTGGCTGGTTTCGGCGGGTTTTAGACCTATTTTCTGGCTGAAACTTGGTACTCAGCCTATTTTAGGCCATTTAAACATAATGGAAGACTCAGATTTTGCAAAAACAAAGTCCAAATAGGAGTTTCACTTCAGACCCTTGCCACACAACTCATATAAATGTTGTCATCAACATACTCCAAGTTCCCTATCCGAGAGTATAGAAGAGGCGGTTGCAGTGAGGGCCATGAGGCGTGAGATCCACTGCTATTATCATACTGAGGATGTTGAAATACCATTGACATGTATGGGTGTGGCTGGATTAGGACTGGGAATATGTCCACAAAACCTGACCCAATGCTTTGATTGTCGAACTCATGTGTTGACTGCCCAAACTGACCATAGCCACAATATTTGAAACCGGTGCTCTCCTGGTCATAATCAAAGTCATGTTGAGGCTGAGATGCATGCCATGACTGACGCTCACAAGTAGTATCTATAGTCATGCTTCCGAAACTTTCAAGCATGATCTTCATACTCAAGTCATCATCCTGAGCCTGTGATTATTTGTGATGCGGGCGTCTTTGATACATAGTGAGGATTCCATTGATTTAATGTTGAAGAACATGGGGAAAAAAACTTTGGTGGAAAGTGTGGTAAGGAGCGCAAGACAAGTGACCACATTTGTGATTATAATGGAATGATGTTTTTTACTCCGTTTTATTTGGACATATAGTACATATGTTGTATATAATTTTCCTACAAAAACGGGTATTTTTCTTTAATATTTGATTTTTTTTGTAAATTTTAATAATATTTTTATTAATTCTGAAAAATAAAATAATCTTTTTTATGGGTGAAAAAAAATGACTCCATGAGGCCGTAGAGCATCCAAAGGTGTCCAACATACATGATACATGAAAATCACTTCCAAACAATCACTATTGATCCTATTTTTTTCAAAAAAATCATTTTTTTATAGAAGATTTAATAAAAAAATATAATAACATAAAAAAAAATTCAGACTCCATCAAGTTGATAGATCGGCCAAAGTTATGTAACATATTAAATTGGCATGAATCTACCAAGGTTTGAACAAATTTTTTTGAAAAAAATAGTTTACCTTTCAAAAATTATTCAAAATTGAGATGAAGAATCACAAATTTTGAATAAATCTTGCACTTTTGTAGCTGAATGATGTCTCTGGCAAGTACTACGTCGAAATCCAAGTGAAAAATTACGAAATAACTCTCAGTCGAGTTAGAGGCGAAATCTCGCCTCTCGGTCAAGATCTGGCACTTAAGTAATGTGGTTTGGGTCGAAATCTCGGTCAAACCCAAATCTCGACTTGACCGAGATCTCGACCGAGTTGGGGTAAAAATGCATTTCGACCATCATCTAGTCTCGCTATTTTGAAATGGTGAGTTAATAGAGAGATTTGTTGAGATCTCGCGAGTTCTTGTACCATGTCTACATATACCTACTCAGAATGGTTGACATTTTCAAATAACACCACTAAATTTACTAACAACATCTGAGGTATCTATATTTACCTACTCAGAAAGCCTAACAAATCCCCAGGAGAGAAGTCAAGTAAAAAAACAAGAGACTTTAACTTATAGAAGCCTCTTAACATTGGGTTACTTCCAAGAAATACTCAAGGTCAAGTTTTTTAGAGAACCCAAGAAAAAGTGCAACAACTCAAGCGAGATCTCGAGAATCTCGACCCAAACTCCTTTATATGAGTGTCAGATCTCGAGATCTCGGTAGAAAATCTTGGTATACAGACACCTATCTATGCAAACCTTGGTATACAGACACTTATTTATGGCAGAAACCAGGACAGACACTTATTTATGCCTAATATCATTTAAGTAAATGTTTTTGTATTCATTTACTTAAGATATTATTCATAAATGAGAAAATATCCCTTATTTGAATCCAATAAAAATAGTTAAAAAATCAAATTTCAAAAGGAAAAAAAGTCAACCCCCCAGTTCAAGAACAAAAACTGAATTTTCAGCGATAGGTGCAATTTTCAACTTTCTAATGTTGGGGTTTTTCTCAAATCTAAAAATTCCATAAATCTTAATTTGGTAAAACATTGCTAAAAACCAAAAGTGATGTAAAATATTCATTTGTTTCGATGTCCAAAAAACATTTTCATTCAGAGCGATTTTGACAGAATTCGTGCACACTAAATTAAGTTTGATGGGTACATAACTCTGTAGACACCCCAATTTTGCCCACATAAATTTCCAAAAAGGCTATGGAACACCAGGGGCATTTTTGGTCATTTATCTAATCACCATTCTAAACCCGGTCATGAACCCTTAATCAAGTTCCAAATCTGAAATTCAAAGCCATAAAACCCCCATCCAGTGGCCGAACCAACCCATTTAACCTTTGGATCGGTCTGATCTACCAAATCAAACTTAAACCCATAAACTTTTGTCTTTCCATAAAAAATAAAAATAAAAGAGAAGGGTAATACAGCCCAAAGAGATGATTGTCGTTCAAAGGAAGAGAAAACAACGGAGGACAGCAAAGGAAAAGAGGAAAAGGGGAATCGTTGGATTTTTTAGGAAAATAGAGAATTAAATAATGTACGCGATATAGGACGATAGATCGGTTAAGGATGCATTTAGTCATCTCTGGATGACTAGTCGAAAGGACATTGGGTGCCCGAATCCAAGCACTCAACTCCCAACATGGTCCCACATACTAATCTATACGCCATCGCCCGAGGCCTTGGTTTGGAAGGCTATAACTCCCCAATCACGTTTTGACCTAACTTGGGCTGGACAAATTGAACACAGCGAAGAGGGACTCAAATTTAAGACAAAATACAAAAATACATTTGAAAAAAATCCCACCTTGTGTTGACAAATTGGGAATGTACAGCCCTAGGGGAGTCCGTATATTAGACTAACCAATATAGGACGACTTGGACATAAAAAGTAACTCAACCTTATCACAACGCAGCCCAATGTACAGACCAACTCCAAATGAGATATGTTTCGAAAGAGATGATTTTAGAAAAGAAAAACCAATTGGGTCCGATCTTGAACCCAATCACTTGGTCGGCTTGTTCGAAAGCCAAAAATGGATGTAGACTCGAATGTTGATGGGGGGCTTGATCGAAGCCTCATCGCATGAGCTTGACTCAAGATGCAATTGATTAAAGAGAATTTCCTAGGGCCGATTAATATAAAGCATTTGATTCGGATTGAAGATCATGATGGATCCCAACCGTTTATTAATGGCTATTAAAAAGAAAACATTTTTGAAATCAAAATGTTTTAAGGTTTTATTGAGAATAATTTTAGAAAAAAACCAAAGCATAAAAGAAAAGACAAAAGAAGAAGAAAACTAAACAATTTTTTAAAAAATGGGTTGGACTACGCTTTGGCTAAAAAAAAGACTTGATTTAGGAGCTGACCCCTGAAGGAATTTTAGAGTGGGCCTCACTAGGCCTCAACTAGACAAACCAAACCTAATCTAGGGATTAGTCCCCTCCTAATGGATTTTTAGAACGGGCCTGACTAGGCCACAAACAAACAAAGGCAAGTCTGATTTCGAGATTGGACCTTATTAAGTTACAATAAGCTTGAATGGACCGAATTAGGCCTTAACCAGAGCAAAATCAGATCTGATTTATGGGTCGACCCTTTAATGTTTGTACAAAAGTTTGAATGGGCCTAACCGGGCCTCAATTTGGATGAAAGCAATTCTGATTTGAGATTGATTCAGACCGGTTTATGGCAAAAGACTATTAATGGGCCTGATTAGGCCCTAATAGTCAAATAGATTTGATTTAAGCCTCAAAGGACTACAACGGATTTCCCAAATGGGTCTCACTAAGTTTTGGTAATCTTTAATGTTACTCATTAAATTCTAAAATGGGTTTAAGGCCTAAACAATGACATTACAAGATTGGGATAGCTATCTATCTTGATCATGTAAATCCATTAGGTTCTAAAATGGGCTTGAGGCCCAAACAGTAAAATTAAAGGGGTTAGGACAGACACCCAAGTTGATCATGTAAGCTCAATAGGTTTTGGAATGGGCTTGAGGCCCAAATAGTGAAATTAAAGGGGGATAGTCATCTATCTTAACCATATAAGCCCCTTAGATCCTGGAATTGCAAATCTTAGCCCCTATCAAAACGATTTGATACTAACATATTCAAATCTGATCACATGCAGCTGCCACACCAATATAACGAAAATGAAGATCACAGATATACTATTTTAGATCTAAAAAAATGAAATCAAGATTTAACGAAAATAGAGACTACAGATATACAATCTTAGATCTAAAAAAATGAAATCAAAATATGATGAAAATAGAAACCACAAGTATGCAATCTCAAGTCCAAAATGGAGTCAAGATATGATGAAAATGGAAATAACAAATATGCAATCTCAGGTCTAAAATGGAATCAAGGTATGAAGAAAATGAAAATCACAAGTATGCAATCTCAGGTCTAAAATGGAGTCAAGATATGATGGAAATGGAAATCACAAGTATGCAATCTCAGGTCTAAAATGGAGTCAAGATATGATGGAAATGGAAATCACAAGTATGAAAACGGAAATCACAAGTATGCAATCTCAGGTCTAAAATGGAGTCAAGATATGATGGAAATGGAAATCACAAGTATGCAATCTCATGTCTAAAATGGAGTTAAGATATGATGGAAATAGAGACTATAGGCGTACCCAGTCTTAGATCTAAAAAATGGAATCAAATGAAGATCACAAAGATGCAAAAAGAAATGGAATCAAGATATGATGAAAATGGGAATCACCGATATGCAATCTTGGATCCAAATATGGCATCAAGATTTAATGAATCAGAGATTACAAAACACATCTAAGAGAACATAGAAAATTAATTTCAAGTCTAAGAAATTAACAAGATGTAATGAACAGAGGTAATACAACACATTCGAAAGAAAATGGAACATTCATTTCAAGACAAAGAAATTAACAAGATGTAATGAACAAAGATTACAGAACACATCCAGAGGAATATGGATCATTCATTTCAAATCTAAGAAAATAACAAGATGTAATGCACAGAGATTACAGATCACATACAGAGGAACTTGGATCAACCATTTCAAGTCTAAGAAATTAACAAGATGTAATGAACAGAGGTTACAGAACACATCCAGAGGAATATGGATCATCCATTTCAAATCTAAGAAATTAACAAGATGTAATAAACAGAGATTACATAGCACATCCAGAGGAACATGGATCATCCATTTCAAGTCTAAGAAATTAGAAATTACTAAATCGAAGAAAATAGAATAAAGATTCGGGATGACATGCTTACCTGAACCAGATCACACAGTGTAGGTGGACTTGCAGCAGTGGTTGGAATCGATTAGAGTTACAAAACCAGAATTACTCTTGATCAGTCCCACCGCTTGATCAGTCCCACCGCAGCAAAGCCAAACTTGATTAGATGAATAGGGGTAGGGATTTATTACAAATCAAAATTGCATGATCAAATTACAAATAGAAGGGGGAGTTTGGTTTTTCAGCATTTGAGAAAGAGAAAACAAAGAGAAGATTCTAGATTTAATAAATAAACAAAAAGAAAGGAAAGGAATCATTTTGGACAAAAAGAGAAGGTTCTGGAAATAGAATTTTTGGAAAGTAGAGAAAAAAAAAGAAAAAATATAAAAAGGGAAATCGCTTTACATTTAAGGGGATTTTTGGATTTTATACTTTTGGTTTTCGGAAAGAGAGGGAGAGAAATGAAGAGAGAAAAGTAGAGAGAAAAAAGAAAGGAGAGGGAACGGAAAAGAAGAGAGAAAAGTGGAGGAGATTTAGGGTTTGAATGATTCCAGAGAGAGAAAAGGGAGGGTTTCAGGTTTTGATCTTACAAGTTTCTGGCGTACTCATCGATTCCTTCAAGATTCTTTCGAGGTTTGGTTGTTGATCTACTGTTGACGATCGAGCTCCTAGACCCGAAGATGTTGTTGCGCCATTAGAACTCTAGAGGATTGTCGTTTCTTCCCCGGATCTGGCTACTTTTTCTTCTTTGGCTTTCTCTATTAGTAATTTGATCTTGCAATTTTGATTTGTAATAAATCCCTACCCCTATTCATCAGATCGAGTTCAGCTTTGTTGCGGTGGGACTGATCAAGAGTAATTCTGGTTCTGCAACTCTAATCGACACCAACCACTGTTGCAAGTCCACCTACACTGCGCGATCTGGTTCAAGTAAGCATGTCATCCCGAATCTTCATTCTATTTTCTTCGATTTAGTAATTTCTGATTTCTTAGACTTGAAATGGATGATCGATGTTCCTCTGGATGTGTTCTATAATCTCTGTTTATTACATCTTATTAATTTCTTAGATTTGAAATGGACGATCCATATTCCTCTGGATGTGTTCTGTAACCTCTGTTCATTACATCTTGTTAATTTCTTAGACTTGAAATGGTTGATCAATGTTCCTCTGGATGTGATCTGTAATCTCTGTTCATTACATCTTGTTAATTTCTAAGATTTGAAATGAATGATCCATATTCCTCTGGATGTGTTCTGTAATCTCTGTTCATTACATCTTGTTAATTTCTTAGTCTTGAAATGAATGTTTCATTTTCTTCCAAATGTGTTCTATAACCTCTGTTCATTACATCTTGTTAATTTCTTAAGACTTGAAATTGATTTTCTATGTTCTCCTAGATATGTTCTATAATCTCTGATTCATTACATATTGATGCCATATTTGGATCCAAGATTGTATACCGGTAATTCCCATTTTCATCATATCTTGATTCCATTTCTCTTTGCATCTTTGTGATCTTCATTTGATTCCCTTTTTTAGGTCTAAGACTGCATGCCTATAGTCTCTATTTCCATCATATCTTCTTGACTCCATTTTAAACCTGAGATTGCATACTTATGATTTCCATTTTCATCATTTCTTGACTCCATTTTAGAACTGAGATTGCATACTTGTGATTTCCATTTTCATTATATCTTGACTCCATTTCAGAACTGAGATTGCATACTTGTGATTTCCATTTTCATCATATCTAGACTCCATTTCAGATCTGAGATTACATACCTGTGATTTCCATTTTCATCATATCTTGACTCCATTTTGGACCTGAGATTGCATACTTGTGGTTTCCATTATCATCATATCTAAATTTCATTTTTTTAGATCTAAGATTGTATACCTATAGTCTCTATTTTTGTTAAATCTAGATTCCATTTTTTTAGATCTAAAATAGTATATCTGTGATCTTCATTTTCGTTATATCGGTGTGGCAACAACATGTGATCAGATTTGAATCCGTTATTATCGAATCTTTTTTATAGGGGCTAAGATTTGAGATTCCAGGATCTAAGGGGTTTATATGGTTAAGATAGATGACTATCCCCCTTTTAATTTCACTATTTGGGCCTCAAGCCCATTCCAAAACCTATTGGGCTTACATAATCAACCTGGGTGACTGTCCTAACCCCTTTAATTTCACTATTTGGGCCTCAAGCCCATTCTAGAACCTAATGGATTTACATGACCAAAATAGATAGCTATCCCAATCCTGTAATGTCACTGTTTAGGCCTTAAACCCATTTTAGAATTTAATGGGTATTACCAAAACTCAATGAGACACATTTGGGAAATCCGTTGTAGTCCTTTAAGGCTTAAATCAAATCTGTTTGACTAGTCTTTTGCCATAAACCGATCTGAATCAATCTCAAATCAAAATTGCTTTCATCCAAATTGAGGTCCGGTTAGGCCCATTCAAACTTTTGTACAAACATTAAAGGGTCAACCCATAAATCAGATCTGATTTTGCTCCGATTAAGGCCTAATTCGGCCCGTTCAAGCTTATTGTAACTTAATAAGGTCCAATCTCAAAATCAGACTTGCCTTTGTTCGTTTGTGGCCCAGTCAGGCCCATTCTAAAAATCCATTAGGAGGGGACTAATCCCTAGATCAGGTTTGGCTTGTACAGTTGAGGCCCAACCCCAAAATCAAGTCTTTTTCTTAGCCAAAGCGCAGTCCAGACCATTTTTTAAAAAATTGTTTAGTTTTCTTCTTCTTTTGTCTTTTCTTTTATGCTTTGTTTTTTTCTAAAATTATTCTCAATAAAACCTTAAAACATTTTGATTTCAAAAATGTTTTCTTTTTCATAGCCATCAATAAACGGTTGGAATCTATCATGATCTTCAATCCGAATCAAATGGCTTACATTAATCGGCCCTAAGAAATTCTCTTTAATCAACTGCATCTCGAGTCGAGCTCATAAGACTTAGGGATATCAAATCCCTGCATCATGCAATGAGGCTTCAACCAAGTCCCCCATCAACATTCGAGTTTACATCCATTTTTGGCTTTTGAACAAGCCAATCAAGTGATTGGGTTCAAGACCGAACCCAATCGGTTTTTCTTTTCTAAAATCATCTCTTTCGAAGCATGTCATCTCATTTGGAGTTGGTCTGTACAATGAGTTGCGTTGTGACAAGGTTGAGTCACTTTCTATGTCCAAGTCGTCCTATATTGGCTAGTCCAATATACGGACTCCCCTAGGGCCGTACATTCAACACAAAGTGGGATTCTTTTCAAATCTATTTTTGTAGTTTGTCTTATATTTGAGTCCCTCTTAGTTGTGTTCAATTTGTCTAACCTAAGTTGGGTCAAAACGTGAGTGTGGGGAGTTATAGCCTTCCAAACCAAGGCCTCGGGCGATGGCGTATAGATTAGTATGTAGGACCATATTGGGAGTTGAGTGCTCAGATTCGGGCACCCAATGCCCTTTCGACTAGTCATCCAGAGATGGCTAAATGCATCCTTGATCGGCCTATCGTCCTATATCGCATACATTATTTATGATTAATCCTTTATTTTCCTAAAAAATCCAACGATTCCCCTTTTCCTCTTTTCCTAAGCTATCCTCCATTGTTTCCTCTTCCTTTGAACGATAATCCTCTCTTTGGACTATATTACTCTTCTCTTTTTTTTAAGAAAAGGCAAAAGTCAATGGGTTTAAGTTTGATTTGGTAGATCAGACCGATCCAAAGGTTAAATGGGTTGGTTCAGCCAATGGATGGGGGTTTTATGGGTTTGAATTTCAGATCTGGGACTTGATTAAGGGTTCATGACCGGGTTCAGAATGGTGATTAGATAAATGACCGAAATGCCCCAGGTGTTCCATAGCCTTTTTGGAAATTTATGTGGGCAAAATGAGGGTGTCTACAGAGTTATGTACCGGCCAAACTTAATTTAGTGTACGCGAATTCTATCAAAATCGCTCTGAATAAAAAAAAAAAATTGGACATCGAAACAAATGAATATTTTACCGTACTTTTGGTTTTTACAATGTTTTACCATATTAACCTTTATGGAATTTTTAGATTTGAGAAAAACCCTAGCATTAGAAAGTTGAAAATTGCACCTACCGCCGAAAATCTAATTTTTGTTCTTGAACTATGGGGTTGACTTTTCTTCCTTTTGGAATTTAATTTTTTAACTATTTTTATTCGATTCAAATAGGGGATATTTGCTTATTTATGAATAATATCTTAAAAACATTTACTTAAATGACATTAGGCATAAATAAGTGTTTGTCTTGGTTTCTGCCATAAATAAGTGTCTATATACCAAGGTTTGCATAGATAGGTATCTGTATACCAAGATTTCCCACCGAGATCTCGAGATCTGGCACTCATAAAGGAGTTTGGGTCGAGATTCTCGAGATCTCGGGATCTTGCTCGAGTTGTTGCACTTTTTCAACTCGTATGCCATCTCGTCTCGACCCCTTGGAAAACCGAGATCTCGCAAGTTCTCAAACTATGGGGCAAACTTGGAAGAGGAGATAAAATATGGGCAATAGGGGTTAATTGAAATAGAGAGGGGCAATCCTGGATAGTAAATATTAAAGGAATTAGAAACACAACCGTATGGTTGTCTTCAACCTTATGACTAACCCAGAGAAGTGGAAACAGCAGCAGTTCAAAAGAGATTACTCCTTTGTGGGTTCTCTGTTGGCTCCATAATTTCAGGGGTAAGTCGATATTGAAGATCTCTCTAGGATGTGCATCATTATCAGCCCAAGTGCAAAGCAGGAGAGATGTATTTGATGTCTGAAACTACCGCTAGCGGAGGAGGGTAAGTCTGATCTAAAATTAGTTCCGCAGCTCACTGTTAGAGCAAGGTTTGGGGATGGGAATCCACAGGTAATGTCATCCTAGGGTAGGGCTTCCTTTGCCCCAAACTTCAAGGTAATAAGGGCTGAATCATTGGAACTCAATCCAATTGTAAGGGGCTGTTACTACTGCCCAGAAACAGGGGATGGGGAAAGAAAAACAGAAAGGAAAAAGAAGAATGAAGGTAGAGTAGGGGTTTCACTGGAAAGGGGAGAGAGAAGAAGAAGAGATGAGACAGAGAGGAGGGAGATCGCACAAACAGCAACTCACATAGCACAGTAAAGCAACTCTGCTAAAACCTTCAATCAACTAAAATTTCGTTCTTTTCAAATCTACCTCTTCCATCGTATTACATTTTACATCAAAGTAGAAACCTAACTAAAATGGAAACTAAATATTTTAGGAAACATATCAAATTTGGAACTACCAAAAGAACTCCTACATAATCTACCCAACCTCCTAAAATAAAGAGAATAAAATAAACTAAATATTGAGTCTACCAACCCTTGCCAGACCAGAAAACTGGTTTAGGACCAGTCCTTGGTTTGGGCCTCCAAAGTGCGTCATGTCTGTCCTGCCAGGCTAAAGCAACTGCATCGGTTTGGGGGGGTCTAATATGAAAGGCCTCATCCTATGAGCAACAGAAGGCTTTATCCTAGCCAAATCTATGCCCAAGCTTTGGCACCATAGGTGTGAGTTCTAACCTAAGGTGTGGTATACATGGGTTAAACTAATAAGCCAAACCCCTATCCAAACCATGAGTGGCAATATGTTAAAAGAAGCCTAACCCCAAATTGGGTCATAGCACCCAAAGCCTAATCAAGTATTGAAATCATGTTACATCTAGCACAGAGTTGGACAAAACAAAAGATCCTAGTAAAACATAAGCCTCTCCCTATAAATTTGGGCAATTAAAGAATTGGGAATTGGGCTAAGTCTTGAAGCTTCACTCGAGGGCAATTGAAGACATTAGACTCCCATTAGAAGGCTTAAGAGATCCATTACAGGCCAAGCCTCTAGAAATTTGGCCAGAAATTGGGAGGGGGAAGCCAACCTCTGAAGCAGTTATACTATTACCTAAGGTTCATCAAGGGCATTGGGAGAATAGCCAAACAGAAGGTAAGCCCCCTTCTAGGAGCATTAAACTTGATTAAAAAAATAAATACATCGAAGGACGCAATTTTCAAGCTTGGTCAATACCATGGGTAAGTGTTTTTAGTAATTCCATCGTTTGTGAAAACTGAGACCCTATGTACGAGTAAAAGATAAGAGGTAATGATATAGAGCTGAAGCACTAAATCCGCAAGAAGAAGAACAAGAAGATGTCCAAGTAGCATTGGTAGTAGTAGTAGTAGTATTTCCATACTTATTTTATTTCTAATGTTTTGTGTGTGTTTTTTTTAATTGAACCGGCCCAAACTGGTTGAACCAGTGGTTCAATTTAAGTGACTTGAGTCACCCTTTTATTAATGTAATTTTTAGTTCTTTTTTGGGTCCACACTTCCCACGAATTTACGAGGAGGTGATGCTAATGTAAGTCGGCTAGGGGTATTTACACTCCTAGGCTGATTAGGAATATGGCCTATGGCCACTATAAATAAAGTAATTCGGTGGTGGGTTTTTCTCACCTCTAAATTTTTTTAAACTGCTCAAGCTGCTCTGCAACTTTGTTCTCTCCTTTGGGAATTGCTTTGTGTCTGATCAAGGCTGGTGGGATTGGTGTTTGATCCAATCGACACATTGCGGTGTGAAGCCCAGATAGTTCTTTGAAGATCTCCTTCGAGTTCTAGTTCAAGATTCAGTTTTTATTCAAGTTTTCAACTTCCAACAAGCTGCTGCCAGGATTTCTCTGCAATAACAGTGAGTTAGAAGTGATTCCCATCCCCACAATTCTTCTCCTAACCTTCTACAGCCCCAACCCTAAATTTCCCCTTTTTTGTGTTTTGAGTTTTCCAAGACCTAAAACCTTCATATACCTAACCAACCATCAGAATCTGCCCATACTTGGACCGAATCACTCTCTCACCTTAAGGAGAGCTCGATCCAAACCCTAGCCCAAACTGACCCTCCCAAACCCTAGAATCCTTCATATTCCTCTTTTCAAAAACCCAAGAAACCTAACCCTAACTTGATGTCCATTCAAGTTTACATACTTCCCTCCATCAAAACATCTTAGGACCTTCACTGATAGACTCCCCTACCTCAACTTGACATAACCCACACATCAAACCAAACCCTAACCCTAATTTCACCAAAAATACCTATTTTAGCCTAGCCGATTTAGTGTTCATAGCAGATCCAGGTTTACTGGCTTCTAGTTGGATTCCTTCCAATCTAGAACTACATTAAGTAAACAGCCTCAACTCGTGAGTAGCAGGAGGCTTTGCCCAAGCCAAATCCATGCTTAAGTCTTGGCTTGTCACACTCACCAAATTCAACAAGGTAGGGCATATAATGATGAGCTAAAGAGGACAATAGGGACCCTCAAAATCATATATCATTTAGCACATAAATGATAGCCAAAAAATGCAAGGATGACATGGCCAAGGAAACACACAAACGTTGTAAAATAAGCAAAAATTTACAAGCATGAGTCCATGATATGGCAGTAGAGATCCAAGCTTAAGGCAAAAAAAAAAAAAAAAACATGAAGAACAAGTGGATGGCCAAGCCAAATATAGAGCATTCAAAAGCATGTAGAAAAGCAACAAAAAAAACCATTCAAACATATCATTAAAAACATGGTATGCACATTGGGTAACTCATTACAGGGAAGCAAAAAATGAAAAGAAAATTACAAAGAAAAAATGGAAGAATTCAAGGTATAGGGCACTTACAAGGCCATCCTATGCCTGATTACAGAGGTGGGAGGCTGTGTTGGGTAGTAGAGTGTCAGAGTACCATGAAGCGCAGCTGCTCTCATCCCCATCGCTCATAATATCGTCTTCCTCTAGTTCTAGAGGATCGACAGGCCTTTGGGCTCAATGTTGGGAGGGGGAAGCCAACCCTTGAAATAGGAGGTTGCAAGCAGGAATCGTGAATCATACCAGTCCGAGCTTGGCAATGAAGTTCCGAGTCCAATCTGAGCTTGGAGGAGGCAGGTTTGAGAGCAATGGAGGAAGAGACCAGTCCAAGCTTGGCAAACCGTGAGCAAAAGTTGACCGTGCGCAAGGAACAAAGAGTCCAGTTCCAGCTTGGCGATGGAGGTGGTGAGTTCTCAGCTTGCGCGAGGGAGAAAAGAGAGCTTGAGCTTTGAGAAGAAAAGGTAGGAGACACAACTTGTCGAATTGAGGAAAAAGTCGGGAACCTCTCTCTTTTTTCTTGTGCATGTTTTTTTTGGAAGATGTTCTTTTTTATTGCAGAACATGTATTTGTTATTCTTCCAAATCTGTTCTTAAGAGGGTTTTTGTTTCGGTTCATTATGCGAGAACACAAGAACAAACGAATTTACTAAACGGCTTTTAGGTGTTCTTGTGTTCTCACAGAATGAAACAGCAGAAGAACTGTTCTTCGAGATGGTTACCGAAAGCAGCCTAAGATTCCTAAAATTTAGGAATCTTATCTTCAGCCCAATCGCATTAGTAGTTTTAGGTAGTTATTTCTTTTATTTTATTTATTCTTTTTAGGATACTCCACATAGCATGCGTATGGGAGAGTTTGGTTGTTATTTGTAATCCTTGTTTTTAGGATGTATAAGTCAACCAAGGCCTCTCCCAAGTCTCCAACATAGCCTACGGCCGGAAGAGTTTGCCTAGTTAGTTTAGGTTGTTTATTTTATAGTTATTAAGAGTCTTAGAGGTCTGTTTATTTCTTTCTTAATTTATAAATACAATGTAAGAGGTTAAGATTCCCCATGATTTGATTGCGGAAAAAAAATGTGTTCCATTTTTTTTGGAAGCAATCTCCTTCTCTCCCACAGTGCTATTCATGTAGTGTTCATCCCCCCCTCCCATTCTCTCCCCCATGATTCTCCCTCTTCTCCTTCCACCACATCAGATCCATCTACATGATCTGCATCAGCAAGATTGGTTTGATGCTTGATTATGTGCACATGGGACAGCCTAGTTTCCCTGCCTACCATAACTTAATTTCATTTCCCAACCCTCCCCCCCCACCCCCCAAAAAAAATCTGCATATTCATATTCCTTAGCTAAAACCCTTGCCTTTCCCATAAGTCTGAAATACCTCAACCTTAGTTCAGGAGACACTGAAAACACAATCCCACTGTACTTAAACCCTTGTCTCCCACTTTCAACTAGATCCTGACCCCTAATTCATTTGAAACCTTCTTCTTTCAAATATCCAGGATCAGATTAATTCAAGATATATGGTACTGGACAGTTCAGGAAAGAAGAACGTTCAACAAAGGAGATTACATTTCCATAAGCGTTTGGGGCAGGTCAAGTTTGCACACATTTTTTAAATTATAAATTACCATTTTGTCTTTGAAATGGCATTACAACATCAACTAGTCTAGGAAATATCAAAATGAACTTTCAACAAATCTCTTACAGGAATTAGCGACATCGCTGCCTTTGGCACATAAGAAGTGTTAATCGAACACCATCCGCAATCCAAAAATCCAGAAGCAAAAACAGGATGCAGACATTTAGGTTACATGATTGATTCTACACGAAGAGGGGGGGAACAGATAATCAAAGCAATGTTCAAGAAAATTTTGGTATTTATCTCATGAAGGGAGGGCAAAACGAGGTCACCAGATGATGGATATTAAGAATCAAATGCACAAACACTTCTAAATCCCTAATCAACGAAACGATATAGTTCGCACAATAAATATGCATCAAAGAGAAAATGACGAGATTGATGAGGAGGAAAGAGATACAATTGAACAGTTCAATGTAGAAAAAACGTAAGGAGAGAGTAAACTTACCATGTTTTCCCTTCCTGTAATCTGTTTTTCGCTCACAGTCGATGCAGAACTTCGCATCGATGCGGGAAAGAAACGAATGAACGATGTCATGTGATGTGTGTATTAGTGTGTATTTAAAGATGGAAAAGCATTGATGGTGTTTAATTACATCCATGTCCCTGGATTTCCATTGAAATGACTTAAGCGGGCAACACTCGCGCGCCAGGGGAGCGAGGACCACGGGCACGGCCCTGTTCCTACTTCGTACGTCTCCGATCCCACCCAATTGGTCCACTCGTATTGAAAAGTATCTCACGTTCACAAGCCGACCAGTCACCCGACTCGAGAGCGCCAAAGGTTCTCTTTTGCCTTAATTGTTTTTCAAATCTGTTTTTTGGTACTAGCGCGCCAAAAAAAATTTCAAAATTCAGATACCCCAGGACTGAAGTATGGATCATGTATTCATGTGTACGTTTTACCCTTGTGTCTGTTTACTTTCATAAATATCTATCTATCATGCTGCAATATGGGTCCACAGCATGGTTCGTGATCTCAGTATCTGCTGGATCGGATTGGATCGGGATCCGATCAATCGATACGGGATCGCCCAAACTCTGGCGAATATGACACTTTTGTCCCTATTTTCTTATAAGAAAACTAATTTTTTTACATTTTTACCCCAGTCCGTACAGCTGGATTGGATCAGTATCGGGATCAGTCTCAACCGATACCGATCCAATCTGGCCAAAATTGACCAATGGCCAATCCAATCCGATACCTCAAACTATGGTCCACAAGTAGGAAGGCTAAAAGTTTATCTTTAATACCAAGGCCATTAATAAGTAACTTCCACAAGAAAATACAAAACTTTGGGTGAATTTTTAAGTGCCATATAAAATTCCAAACATTCCTAGCTCTCCTAATGTTCATGTTAAAGCAGGGTCCATTTGGTACACTTAAAAATTCACCCAAAGTCCTTCCCATACTTTTCTGGAGGCCAGAGCAGATAGCTGCCCTTCATGGGGGTGGAGAAGCATATTGGAAGGAAGGAAAGTTCTAGAGCAAGGTCTAATATGGAAAATTGGTAAAGGTAACATGATCAACATCTGGAAGGACCGATGGATACCCTCCATGCAAGCTGGAAAACCCTCTGCCCCTTTGTTTTCTCCTCCTCAGACTCAATGGGTCTCGGAGCTGATCTCCCAGGAGGATAGGAAGTGGAATTTAGATCTGGTTCGATCTCTCCTGGGTAGTCAATTGTTGGAAGAAGTTATAACAATCCAACTACCTCTATTTCCTAGTGATGACAAGTTGATTTGGGGAGCAGACAAGAGAGGTCGTTACTCAGTCAAGTCTGCCTACCACCTTCTTAGTAATATCAAGGATCAGAAAGCCCATCAGCACCCCTCGAGTTCCTTAAATTCCAAATGAGAAAGCATTCCTTGTGGTGTATGGAAGAGGATCTGGCAGTGTAACACCCTCCCAAAGGTGAAGGCATTCCTATGGAGAGCTACAACAGATGGCATACCATCGGGTGAAGGCTTTACCAAGCGTCATATCAACCTGGACCCTCATTGCATGAGATGTGGCGAGCCTGTAGAGACTACTGATCATATTTTTGTGCATTGCCCATTCGCCAAAGCTTGTTGATTTAGGTGCCCTCTATCTGTTAAACTTCATTCGACCCCTTTGTAATACCCGTACCCAAAATATAAGAGTAATTTAGACTTTTCACCTTGTGTGCAGAATCTGTACCAGTGGTGGACTAATGATGGATAAATTTTGATTGATTACCACACTAGAGGTAAAAAACCTTACCAGTATTTTATTAGTGTAGCATTGCTTATCTATCTATCTATTTATTTATTTATTTCCCCATGCTTAGTGTTGCACCAAGAATGTTGCCAGAGGAAGATCTTCAGGCGGTACAACTTTTAAGCTAGCCTTGGGCTAGGAATGAATTAGGGAAAAACGAAGATAACTCTGCTAAGTTTCTTTATTTCTTTTTATTGATAGATGAATGAATGAACTCTCCTTTTATGAGCGACAAGGCTCTTATTTATACAAGTTCATGCCCAATCCCTTTCCTATTCCATCCAGCCGATTTGCCAAAGGACCTTTCCTTTCTGGTAAGGTGGTCTCTATATGCTCGGATTAGGAAACCTTTACAATAAACGAGATTCTCTCATCGAATCTTGGGATCCTTCCATATGTGGCACGTGAATTACAGTTATCTGCGTATACCCACTTGGAAGTTTACAACTGTCTTTACTGACATGTCTTGGGTGTAACTTTTTGGGTTTTGGTTTGAGAACCGGCTTGCTTGTAGCCCAAGTGGGGCCACGTGTAAAGTAGAGATTGGATGCACAAAAAGTGGTATATCATTTGCCCCCTACTCCCCTTGCCTGAAGTGAGGTATGGGGAGGAAATTTCTTGGGTATCCCGTGCAGACGCGAATGTAGCTCGGTTTATATGTTCGGTGGCATTTGCAGGCCGTGAACAAATTGTTTTGTCCTTTGGATCATATTTCCCCTTTAGACAACATTACCCTCCGTGGGTCTTTTATAATCGCGTCGCCACTCGCCGATGTTCGCACGTGGGTGTGAAATATCTTTCGATTTTCACACCTTTTGAGGGAAGCTTGATGGGATGCCATAAAGTTTAAATTTAAACTTTCTTGCTTTCCCGGTGTTTTCCTTGTAGAGGTAGCTTTTCTCATCCTCAAAATATGTGTCTCTTCTTCTTCTTCATCTTTGCATCTTGGTTGTTCGAGCAAACGTATGGTTGGATTGGAAGCTTTGTTCGACTGCCCCCAAGAGTATAAAGCATTCTAACTTCCCCTATCTTTCCTTCTTCATCGTCTTCAAGTTTCCTTGCTAAAAAACCTCTTGAGTTCTTGAAGTCATCTCGCTTAGTGCCTCTTCTTTTCTTCAATCGCATCCCTTCTTGCTCAAGTAAGTTTTCCCTTTCTCTTTATCTTTATTTGTTTATTCGAATTGCTTTTTTGCTCATTCTGAGAGATAGGAAAATTTAAGAAAACTTTGGTTCCTGAGCCCAATCAAGAGGTGGACTCCTTGTTAAAAGAGGGTGAGAAGTTGTATTATGGAGAGGTTGCGAGAGGAAATCGAAGGGCTCCTCCCTAGTCATCTATGGAGGGTGTTGTGGCTTCTAGGGCTCCCATTTTGATTCCTCAAAGTTCATATAGTGCTTTTGCCAGCACTTCCAGTCGCGCCTCCAAGAAATCATCGGCCAAAAGGGGTTATCGCATTCGCCAACCCCAGTTCGATCCCACCATAGGAAAAGGGGTAGATGAGATCCCCTCTATACTGACATAATATAACTTGGTGGAGATCCGAGATGTTTACTCGATCCCAGAGTTTGTTGACCTTAGGGTCCCTTCTCCCAAGGATAGGTTAAATCATGCACAACCCAACGAGGTCGGCCTCATCCTAGATGCTTTTGAGGTGGGGCTCCGTTACCCCCTTCCTACCTTTATCTCTTGTCTCCTTAGACATTACAAGGTTGCCCCTAGCCAACTGGTCTCTAACTGTTGGAGATGTGTAGGAGCCTTCATAGTTAGATGTTCTCGGTTAGACAGACATCCCTCTCCCGCTCTGTTTATTAGGTGCTTCACCCTGAACTCAAATAGTGGTGGGAGGTATTACTTTCGTCAGCGTAACATTTCTATTGTGGGCAAGATCCCGTTGGCCATTTATGGCTGGAAACAGAGATTCTTCTGGGCTTCATATAAGGGGCCCAAGTGTCCTATTGTGTGGGGTTACCCAGACATCTTAGCTTGTAATAGAACCCCTTACCTTGACCCCGCAGATCTGTCCACTCTGAAGAGGATGGTGATCGATCGGGAGCATGTGGAAGTGGATGCTATTGATGCTCTGGACATGAATGAGTTGGAGAGGGGTGAGCGCCTCTGGAATTGCTTCTTCCCGTCTCCTTCCTGTGGTCCTTTATTTTGCATTAACCTCCTCTTTCATGTTTGTTGCAGTGGAGTTTACTTTGGGTTCTCTCACCAGTTTCATGGAGACTGAGAATCTTCAGGTGGCTGGGGATACCGTTCTTCCTCCCTTGGACAAGAGCAAGAAAAGGAAGGACCCACCGACCGAGCACAAAAAGGGTCTCCGGAGAAAAGAGTCCAAGAATCTCCCTCCTCCGTCTTCCCAGGGTCTCAAGATTCTGGGGCAGCACCCCAGCAAGAAGAAGACATCTTCTTCCTCCTAGCAGTCAACACGGGAGGAGAGTTCTCTTGCAATCTTTGAGGATCCCCTATCCGGAGATTGCTAAGAAGAGCAAGGGGAAGGAGAAGCTGAGCTTGGACATGTTTATCCCCAAATGGTTAGTTCGTACCGACCAGAAGGTGATTGGTGATGCAAAGGTTGCCGAGCATTTGGCCTTGAACTGTGTTCCTCCAGCTGATCAGGACTTGCTCTTGGATATGGATGACGACACGCAGGAGAGATCTACCCTTGCGTGGGTTTATGAGGTAATACTCTTTCTCTATATGGATTTCGGGTTTGAAGTGATCTTTGCTAATTTTTTTTTTCTTGTTCTAGGCTTTGGCTTTTGCTTCCGATTTAGTGGAGCGTAAGAGAAAGATTGCCTCCGTGTACAATGAGCTGGAGAAGGAGTGCAGGGAGATGAAGAAAGTTGGCTGTGAAGGCAATGATCGGATTCATCTCTTGACTATCGAGGTGAAGGATCTATCGGCGGGGAAGAAGGCTATGGAGAAGGCCCGTGCTAAGGCAGATGCGAAGCTTGCGGTGGCGGAGAAGCGGGTGGAGACACTTTCTTCTTCTTATGAGAAGATTAAGGAAAAGCTGTGCGATAAGGAGCAGCTGATCAAGGATCAGAAGAAGGAGATTGCCGACCTGAAGTGCCAACTTGAGGATCCTTGTGCCAAGGCTGTGGATGATTATCTCTGGTCGGAGGCCAACACCAGAGAGCATTTGAAGACGGCTTCGAAAGTTTATCTGAAAGTGTCTCATTCCATCTGAGAGCAAGCAAAGGAAAAGCAGCCTGACTTCGATTTTGGTAGCATATCCGAGGTGCAATACATGCTTACTCGGCTAGAATCAGGTGCTTATGTCCCCACTTCATCTAGGGGTCAACTGGAGATTTCCCGGCCGCATCCTTCTTCTATGATTCCCCTATGGTTAGCACTGAGGTTGGGAGGTTGACTTCTTTGGTAGGTGTTGTGGAGACCGAGACCATTGCTCCTGAGCAAGCTGAGACAGCTACGAGGATTCCAGATCAGGTTGTCGAGCATAATATTGAGCTGGGAGTGGAGAATCCTTCATCGGTGTCTGCAGAGGGGGTAGTTCCTGCTCCGGATGCTTAGGATCCCAAGGACGCTTCCGTAGTTTAGCTCTCCTCTTTTTTTCTGATTTTTTGTCATGTGTTGCTCTTTTTATTTTTTGTCCACCAAAAAATGTAACTTGCCTCTGGGGTTTTCAATAGAGAACGATTACCTTTTCATTACTTTCCACATTTCTTATCCCATGTTGATTTCTTTGATTTGGCATTATCCCACCATAACCTTTGTATCTTGTCTATGGGATAATCTTCCCATGCCTAGTAGCACACAATCTGATGCCGCCAAGTGAGAAAAGGATTTGCAAGCCCAAATAATAGCGTATGCTATCCTGCGAAAGCGCTATTCTCGTCTTGAGAGTGAACTAGATTACTGCAAGTCTCTTAAAAGCTGGGAGAAAGATTTGCTGGAAAGACTGGAGTTTACTCGGGATATTATAGATAATGTTGTTGACTATCTCTGGGCCAAGAAGTATGTTGCTACCAACCTTACTATAGAGCACGTTGTGAAGTCGGCGGCCTTCAAGTGCTTCTGCGAAGATAAGGCATTAAAAGGTGCCCAACGTTTGTACGATAAGATAAGGGAAGTTGCCCCCCACTTCAAATGGGGGAAGATTAAGTTGGGCTTTAATCCTCGGATTCCTGTACGGGAGGTGGTGTTGGATCCATCTTCCCTCTTGATACCAGTCTTTCCCCCTCCTCAGAATGTTCCAGGACCTTTACCCCCTAATCCTCCACGCTCTATGTGGGTGTATTTGTAGATAATTCATTGTACCTCGGGTAGCAATAACTGTCACATTTTAATTATGGAACCATCTTCTTGCTCAGTATTTGTCTGGCTCATACAGCTTAGTCTCTCTGTCTTAATGAATAATTCTCTTTTTTTTTTTGTAGCGCTCGCCCTTCCTTTTGGCGAGAATTGCCTCTATGACGAAGATCTTTTTCCAGGGGATTTTGTTTGTAATTCCCAACGTAAAACATTTATTGCTTGTACCATACACAATGCTTCGTTTACTGTGCCATTAATGAAACTTAAGTTGGAGCCGAATCATTGCCTCCGTAGTTGGACCCTTTCCCAATTTTTGAAAGGTATAGGTGCAATGGGGTTGGCCACGTGGCTCTTGGCAGTTATTCCTCTTAATTTTGGTGGTTACCTTTTTATATTCCTCTCTTGATTTGAACCATCAGTTTGCCCTTTAAGTAGTGCCTCTACTTTCCACTTCTACTATTCATAGTGAAGCCATGAGTCCTCTTTGTGGATGTTCTTCCTGTAGTTCTATCGAAGCTCTTATACTTCTCTGGTATTTTGGTTGTCGTTGCCTTTATGGCTATACATGATGTATATTTTTGAACGCTGACTCTTCTATAGATGTAATTGTTTTTTGCTCCAATCTTCAATCGACATTAGCCCTTACAGCTTCGATCCTCAATCGACACATATTGCCCTTTGGGTTTCCAGGCTTTTGGGCTTTCTTTCTGCGTGGTGTACCCTTGCCAATACTTGGTGGGGTTATGCTATCACAGAGAGAATGAGAGTCTTGAGGGGGCTGTTTCCTGCCATCCCTAACCTCTTCAGAGTTCGAGGTATGGTGGTTTTGCACAAGCAGTACGCTAGAGAACCTAAACCGGTGCCTTGCTCGTCATCTTCAACCTCCTCCTCTCTAGCTAGCATAGGAGACCGGCAATGAAGGTCTTTTGGGCTTTGGAGGAGCTCAAGGATGCCAAGATGGTGATTCCCATTTGGCGAAGCAGTCCCTCTAGGACTTCTCGGGGTTGCTTTGGGACAGGGCGTGTTGCATCATGAATGTCGGGGTTGATCATAATTGACCTCGCGTTCTGGTTTTGGCTATGCTTGTTTCATATTTCTCGTCCCCTAGTTCATTCCCACCTCAATGCTCTTCTCGGGAGGATCAAGACAAGGCATATTGGGCTTGTAGGTTAGGCGCATCTCAATCTCACCCGCCTTTCGTCCTTCAGGAGAAGAACCCAACTGGAACCGAGCATAGTTGACTTTTGTATTTGTAATACTGTTTGATGTTTGTAACAATCCCATGTACTTATACCATCATTTGAAATGTCAATAAAGAACTTTGTTGTTTTTGACTTGTTTCTGCTCTGGTTCTTTTTGTCGGGCTTCGCTTTTTATGCTCGATCTTTCACTCCATAGTAATAAATTGAACTCTTGACCCTTTTTATTGTTGTGGTGCAATTCATCGTCATATTCAGATGACCATTCTCTTCTTTGGGAAAACGCCCCTATGGTGCAACTCACCATTATGGTCGGATGACCATTGTCTTCATTGGGGAAGTGCCCCTATGGTGCAACTCATCATTATGGTCTGATGACCATGATCTTCATTGGGAAAACGCCCCTATGGTGCAACTCACCATTATGGTTGGATGACCATTGTCTTCATTGGGGAAATGTCCCTATGGTGTAACTCACCATTATAGTTGGATGACAATGATCTTCATTGGAGAAATGCCGCTATGGTGTAACTCACTATTATGGTCGGATGACCATGATCTTCATTGGGGAAATGCCCCTATGGTGCAACTCACCATTATGGTCGGATGACCATTAAATTTTTGGCGCACCATTAGTAATAACATATGAAATTTGCTTACAAAAATGATTACAAAGTTTAATTATGAGAATAAACCATTGATATAGTTTGATGAGTAAGCATTGATTTCTTTAGTAGTCATAGCCACATAAAACTTTGAAACAACGTCAATTTTGATTCAAAACAAATGGGAACTCATTGAACTGACCTCATTGATAGAATTTTCGCAAATTTTTTGCATTCCAAGACCATGGTATGGGTACACCCTCCAAAGTCTCCAAATGAAAGGCCCCTGGCGCCACTTGTTTGGAGATTCTGTATGGTCCTTCCCAATTGGGCATTAACTTTCTCATGGATCTCGGGTCAGAGGCTTCTACCTTGTAAAGCACCAATTCTCCTCGATGAAATTTTATGAGCTTCAACTTCGAATTATAATGGTGTGTCATTCGTTGTTGATGAGCAACGTTCCTTACCCGAGCTATTTCTCGGATTTCCTCCAACAGGTCTAAATTTGCTCTTAACTCTTCATCATTTGCTTCTGGATTATATAATTACACCCTCATTGATGTTTCCCCTATCTCCACGGGGATTACTGTCTCGGTTCCATATGCTAGCATAAAGGGTGTTTCACCTGTTGCAAGTCTTGTTGTTGTTCGGTACGCCCATAAAATGAGGGGCAATTCCTCTGCCCATAATCCTTTGGCTGTCTCCAACTTCATTTTTATTCCGTCCAGTAGGATTTTATTCATGGCTTCTGCCAGGCCATTGGATTGCGGGTGCGCTACCGAGGTCTTTCGCAGTTGAATTTCATACTGATCACTGAATTCCTTGAACTTTTGCTTAAATTGCTTTCCATTATCAGTGATGAATGTTCTTAGAATTCCATATCTATATATAATAGAGTGGAGGAAGAATCTCCAAACTTTCGCAGCTGAAATTACTGCCAAAGCTTCTGCCTCTATCCATTTAGTAAAGTAATCCACAGCCACAACCACAAATTGTCTACCTCCTGATGCCTTTGGGAAAGGACCTAGAATATCCATCCCCTACTGTACAAAAAGGTAATGGGCTTGAGATTGAAGTGAGCTCCGTGGCTGGTTGACACGTGATTGGTGCAAACGTTTGGCATTTGAGGCATTTGCGCACAAAACTCATTGCTTCCTTCCGCAGATATGGCTAAAAGTATCCCTGCCTGATGACTTTGTGGGTGAGTGCTATGCCCCCAAGTGTTGTCCGAAAATGCCTGTGTGAATTTCCCTCAAAACATATTCTGCTTCGGATAGCCTGAGACATTTCAGGTAGGCCATGGCATACGCTTTCTTATAAAGCACTCCCCCAATCATCGTGTACCGTGTTGCTCTCATCCTTATCTTTTTGGCTTCTTCCTTGTCCTTTGGGAGTGAGTCCCTTTGGAGATATGCTATTAGGGGGTCCATCCAGTAAGGTTCAACCTCAATAGGTAGTACGTCCTCGGTTTCTTCTATACTTGGCATACCGAGCACGTCAATGTATACGGTTCTACCCAGATCTTAAAATTTTGAGGTAGCTAGCCTAGAAAGCCCGTCCATCGAGGCGTTCTGTGCTCGGGGTACCTACAATATTTGGACACTGGTGAACTCATTAATTAAGTTGCACACCTTGCCCAGGTATTGCACCATGCATGGTTCCTTTGCCTCATACTTTCCATTGACTTGATTGACCACCAACGGGGAGTCGCTATGCACGGTGATGTTCCTCACTACCAAATTCTTTACCAGATTCAGACCTGCAATTAGGGCTTCATATTCTGCTCCGTTGTTTGTGGTCTAAAATTCAAATCTTAGTACATACTGCACTAAGAATCCCTATGGGCTTGTTAATATCAGGCTAGCGCCACATCCGTTGGCATTAGATGAACCGCCCACGAACAAGGTCCAAGTTTCTATTACTTCCCTAGCTTCAGTCTCTGGTGTTATCTCCTCATCTGGCAAGGTGCACTCGATGACAAAGTCTACAAGGGCTTGGGCCTTAATGGCAGTACGAGGCTTATACTGGATGTCAAATTCTCTAAGCCCTATCGACCATGCCACTAGCCTCCCAGAATGGTCGTGCTTGGCTAAGATTTTCTTCAGAGGCTGGTTTATTATTACTTTTATGGTACAGGCTTGAAAATAAGGTCTCAACTTTCGAGCAGCCGTTATCAAAGCATAGACGTACTTCTCCACAATGTTGTATCTAATTTTTGCATCTAGGAGCACCTTGTGACATAGTAGATGGGTCTCTGTACCCTTCTGTCTCCTTGGACCAATACCACGCTCATCGCTACTGTAGTAATGGCTAAATAAAGCTGGAGTGTGTCTCCTGGCTCTGGCTTGGTCAAGAGTGGTGTTGAATATCTCTTTAACTCTGTGAACGTTGTTTGACATTCTTCCGTCCACTCGAAAGTAAGTTGATCCCCTTCGTTTCTCTCTCCCGTGCTCGGTTTTTCAATGCTTCGAAAAAGGGTAGGCAGTGGTCGTCGAATGCAGAGATGAATCTTCCTAGCATTGCTACTCTCCCCGTCAACTCTTGCAAGTCTTTGATTCTACCTGGTGGATGCATCTCCAGTATGGCCTTGATTTTAGCTGGATTGACCTCTATTCCTCTTTTTGAGACCATGAACCCAAGGAACTTCCCTGAGGTGACGCTAAACGTGCATTTTGTCGGATTCAACTTTATTTTGCTTTCCCTTAAGACTTGGAACGCCTCATCTAAGTTGGAGATATGAAGTTCTGCATTCAAGTGTTTCACCAGCATATCATCTACATATACTTCCATGTTGCACCCTATTTGGCCCTTAAATATGTGGTTCACTAGTCGTTGATACGTGGCCCTGGCGTTTTTCAACCCAAAGGGCATACGGGTATAACAGTATGTATCCCTTCCGACGATGAAGGAAGTTTTTAGAATATCAGGCTTGTACATTCTAATCTAATTGTATCCTGGATAGGTGTCCATGAAACTCAACATTTCATGGTCGGCCGTTGCATCTATCAGTAAATCAATATGAGGCAAAGGGTAGTAGTCTTTAGGGCATGCTTTATTCATATCAGTGAAATCAATACACATCCATCATTTGCTGTTAGGCTTTGGCACCATTACAACATTAGAAAGCCATTCTGGATAGATGGCCTCTTCTATGAAGCCTGCTACTAGCAGCTTGGTCACCTTTTCGATCACCTTCTCTTGTCGTTCTGGGGCGAAGGTCCTCTTCTTTTGAAAAATCAGCTTGGAGGTAGGGTACATGCTGAGCCTATGCTCAGCCAACTCCCGATCTACCCCAGGCATGTTGGATGCCGACCATGCAAGCAAATATATCAGCGTTGGCTCTCAAGAAACTCACGAGGGCACTCCTCTGCTCGCCATTCAAACTTGCCCCAATCTACACGGTACATTTTGCATCTCCTTCAACAATCTCTATGGGGACCAATTCCTCCACTGGCTCTATTCTTTCGTGCTCAGTAGTATCCCGGTTATCGTCCAGGTTGATTAAGAGCATCTGTAGCTCCTTACCCTTGGCTCTTAGCTACCCCTCGTAGCATCTCCTGGCAGTTATCTGACTTCCTCGGCATTCCCCTACTCCTTGATTGGTTGGGAATTTCATCACCAAGTGAGGGGTTGGAGACCACCGCCTATAGAGCATTTAGCCCCGATCGTCCCAGTATTTCATTGTGGGTGGAGTTTACCTTCACCACTAGAAAGTTCATCCTCACTGTAGCAAGCCTGAGCTCCGTCCCCACCATCACCAGTAGTTCAATTGACCCTTCAACATGTACTGGGGCCCCATTGAATCCGTACAGGGGGATTCAACCCTTTTCAGCATCTCGGATTTCAAAAGCATTTTCTCAAATGCATCATAATATAAGATGTCAACTGAGCTCCCGTTATCCATAAGGATACTTCCCACAGTACAATTGGCGATTGTCATCTTGATCACCAGAGCATCATCTTGGGGAGACTGGATGTTAGATAAATCTTCATCGGAGAAGGTAATCTAATGCTCGGTTCTCCTCCTCTTGTCCAGTACTTCTGTTTGGAACACGCTCCAAACATGATTTTTTCTTGAATTGGAGGACTCGCCTCCCAGCTCGGGGCCTCCATCTATCGTGGCTATTTCCCTCACTGGGGCATTTTTAGCATGTTGTTTCCCTCTGGTATGGTCTTCTCTGTCCAACCAAGAAAGTGATCTGGGCTTCAACTCGGGTTCCCGGGTGCGATAGTCTTGCCTCCTATCATTGCCATCTTTCTTGACAAATCCACCTAGGCGGCCTCTCTGGATGAGCGCTTCTATCTCGTCCTTCAGTTGCCTGTAGTCCTCGGTGTCGTGGCCATGGTCTTGGTGAAATCGGCAGTATTTATTCTTATTACGCTCATGCGCGGGTTTCACCATTTTAACTGGCTAGCGCAGGGTCACCTGGTCCTTTATCTCATTTAAGATGTATGCTCGGCTGTGAATGAGGGCCGTGTAAATAGGTTCTGGCTCCACGTCATTCTTGGGAACCCACGCCTTCTTGTCCTCTCTCTTCCTCCTTCCCTCCTTCTCATCTCTGCCGAGCTTTGAACCGCTCTCCCCAACCTAGATGTCTTTCTTTTCTTGATCCTTCTTCTCGGGTTTATCTTCTTTTTCTTGCTCGGCGGCCAAAACTTCAGCCAGATTGATAAATTTCTTACAGCATGAGAAAAGTTCATACATATCTCCTGGTTCATCCATGATTAAGGACTTCTTCAACTCGACATCTCGGATGCCGTTGCATAATGCCTGAAACTTCACCATCTGATCTAGGTTTCGTACCTCCAGGGCCTCCTTATTGAATCTTGTAAGAAAGTTCATGATTGACTTGTTGGGACATTGCTTTATGGCCAGAAGATTGGCGGCAGTCTTCTTATGGACCCTGCTTCTCACAAAGTTGGAGAGGGAGCGCGGTTGGAGGGGCGAGAACCATTGTCTCGCCGCCCCCTTCAGGGTGGAGGGAAACACTCTACACATTATGGCGTCCGAGGCACCTTGAAAGAACATCAAGGACTTAAAAGTTTCCAATTGATCTTCTGGATCTGTTGTACCCGCGTATTGCTCTATGGTCGGCATCTTGAACCCCTTTGGTAAAGGTTCCAACTGGATCTCATCCATAAACGCCAGATCAGTAGTGAAGTGGAAGTTATGATTAGGGGCTAAGTTCTTTCCTCTCATGACCTCCTGGATCTGATCCTATAGTTCCAAGACCTTGTCGTTCAGAGCTTGTTCAACCTTGGTCATTCGGGAACCTTGATTCTTGCCGTTCTCTTGTACTTCTTTCCCCTTCCGCTTGGCATTGTTTGCGTTGATGTGGTTCTCGCTATGCTCCAGGGAAGGAGTTCTTTCTCTATCCTGCGGCGGATGTGGGGGTATTTGGATCCCTTGTAAGAAGTCACACTACAGCTCCACCATCTGATTCATCTTGTCCTGCCAACGAGCCTGCATCGCGATGAATTGTTCCACCATCACGTACCATGGTGGGTCTCCAGAGAGTTTTGGATGAGATTCCTCCTGCTGTGATTCATTCACTTCGAGGATGGGATCTTTCGCCTCTTGGCGAGAGCCTGCAGGTTCTCCCAAAGTTCCTCCCTGGGCGACGGCGGGAGCATCAGTTGGAGCAGTGGCGGCCCTTGTGACTTTTGACTGATTTCTGGTGTTAGTCATGGTGGGAACTTTGCAGGTCTCTGTTCTTCGTTTCCCACAGACGGCGTCAAAATGTTGCACCAAGAATGTTGCTGGAGGAAGATCCTCAGGCGACACAACTTTCAAGCTAGCCATGGGCTAGGAATGAATTAGGGAAAAATGAAGATTACTCTGCTAAGTTTCTTGATTTCTTTTTATTGATAGATGAATGAATGAACTCTCCTTTTATGAGTGACAGGACTCTTATTTATACAAGTTCATGCCCAATCCCTTTCCTATTCCATCCCTCCGATCTGTCAGAGGACCTTTCCTTTCTGGTAAGGTGGTCCCTGTATGCTCAGATTAGGAAACCTTTACAAGAACCGAGATTCTCTCATCGAATCTTGGGATCCTTCCATATGTGGCATGTGAATTACGGTTATCTGCGTATACCCACTTGGAAGTTTACAGCTGTCTTTGCTGACATGTCCAGGCTGGTATAACTGTCTTGGGCGTAACTTTTTGGGTTTTGGTTTGAGAACCAGTTTGGTTGTAGCCCAAGTGGGGCCACGTGTAAAGTAGAGATTGGATGCACAAAAAGTAGTGTATCACTTAGTTATGTAATGTTTATTTAAATATATTTATTTATAAGCATATAAATGTGTAAACTTATTAGCCTAGTGGTTAGGATCTTAAAAGTAATTGAAAAGGAGTAAGGGTCAACTCTTGTTGGAGGTACTTATGAACAATTTTAATTACCTTTTTCTTAAGCAGTTTGGTGGACCCCACACAATATTAACTTGAGAAGTTGAGAGAAAATAGGGGTGGAGATTCCCCAAAACGTGGAAGAGGGAGAGAGAGAGAGATCGTGAAAAGAAGAGAGAGAAGGATAGAGACCGTGAAAGAGAAAGAGAGGCTGAGATCGTGAAAAAGAGGAAGAGAGAAACAAAGGAAAGAAGAAGAGAAGAAAAAAAAAAGAGGAAGGAGGGAGGTCTTCCACCATTAGCACTTTCAAGCTTTTCTTTAGAATTCGATTTTCAGCAAACCTATGAGTTAACATCTATACTTTGTGCTTATTTTATGTTAAAAATATTCTCCTCACTTGATTTTAAAATTCTGGTTTTACAAGTATGTGTTTAACAACTTTATTTGAGAAAACTATGTTGAAAAATTCATTGATTTATGGGCATAATAGCATGAGATATAGTGAGAAGGATGTTATAATGATATTCTTCATGATTTACGGGGCATACTTCTTGTCCTCACCTTTGGTGAGTGAGCTGCGCTTGTAGTACGGTGTAAGGCAGGTGTTTGTGATTACATTGATGTGCATGTTCATGATTAAATTTGATATCATGGTTATGCTTTGGCCAGGTGTAAGCATGGTGTTGGTACTTGAGTACGTATATGCTATAGGGATGAGTAACCCCAATTTTATGTATATATTTTTTCAACTTTGTTGTGCATGTTTTTAAAAAAAAATATTTGTATGATGAGGTTTAGATGTTATCTTGCTAAGTTTCTTCCCGAAGCTTACCCCAATTATGTTTCAGATAGAGAGACTGTAGATATTGATCAGACCTGTGTGAAGAATCAAGAGGATGAAGCTTATGATTGTAAAGGAGACATACATTAGGATTGAATCTTGAAGTTGATTTAAATTCTGTTTCAGACTTGAAATTTTTTTTAAGGACCTGTAACTTTGATTAATTTGAGTTTTGAGACGATGTAATAGTCATTTAAATTTTTAGTACTATTGGAGACTTGAATTTTATTATAATGATTGAATGGATGTGGTTAGAGACTTCCGTTGCAAATTATGATTTGAGGTTTCCAGATGATTTATAAATTTGATTCACATTTCGGTTTCTATTTCCCTAAGATATAGATCTTGTGGACCGTTAACGACCTAAACTCCTGGATGGATTTGGGGGCGTTACAGAGTGGTATCAGAGCCGGTGTTTTAGATTGAAATAAGAATTAGAAACGTAAATCCTTGACACTGATATGGAACTTAGAAGAACCTAGAAACTCAAAAACTCAAAGTTGAATATTACAAATTAGAAAGTTTCTCTGTAGTGAGCAGAATAGTAGTCCGATTTTGAGTTTGATGGTTGACCTACTTTGGAGTTAAATTTGGATCTGAAATTTTTACTGGGAGTAAATTAATGTGTAGAGGATCTCCAAAAAATTTCATTTGATTTAAGAATGATTTGGTAGGTCAAATAATTTCTGTAGTCCGAACTATACAGTTGCTGTTAAATCTAGAGATTGAGAAAGAAAGGGTTCATAGAGAGACTTAGAGGTTGAAATTGGAGGTAATTTTTGGATTGTAAACACATTTAGGAGTATTACTAATCCCACAAAAATTAGGGATATAATTGATATTTGGGAAGCCCACTTTTTGACTATTTTAAAATTCTTGAACAGAATCTGCCTACAGTGAGAGCTTGATTTTGGAGAACATAGAAACCTAAGTTAGAAAAACCTTTTTAATGTGATTTTTTGTTATGTTTTAAAACTCTAAGTCAGGTTTCATAAAAAATTTACTTCCACTGTTCTAAACTTCTGAAATTTTAAATTCTTAATTTTTACCTTAAGTGGACAGAATTGGAGGATGCATAATTTTTTTTTAAAAAAAAACAATAAATAAGTTGCAACTTAGGGGGGGTGAGTGGTTGATTTTTTTGTTGTGTCCCTTGTTTTGGTAGGTATCATGCCACCCCGTAGATCTGATCATCGTGGTAGGGGTCGACCACGAGCTGGGTCTGTGCCACCACCACCTAATGATGAAAATCCTCCAACTGAAAATTTACTACCACTGCCACCGTTGGCAACTGGAGTGACGCCTCAAGCTTTTATGGGGATGTTTGCATCATTTATGCACTTTATCCAGACACAAGCTACTGCTGAACAACCACAACCTACTCAACAAAACAACCTGGAGCAACAAACTCCAAGGAGAGAAGATAATGACTGTGTACTAGAAAGATTTAAGAAGTTGGGACACTGTGTTTGAGTCTTGTTTGGTTCAAATAAAAGGTAGAGATATGCCAGCAAACTTAATTCTTCTAGACATGACTGGCTTTGATGTCATACTCGGCATGGACTGGTTGTCCACTTATCACGCCAGTATACAGTGTTATGAGAAGGAGATAGTTTTTAAACCCAAGGATGAGACTGAATTCAAGTTTAGTGGGTTGAGAACGGGTAAATCTGCATCGCCTCTGATATTAGCAGTGCATGCAAGGAAGTTACTCGCTCAGGGTTGCCACGGATTTTTGGCTTCTCTAGTTGATCTGAAGAAAGGGGAGCAACCATTGGAGGATATCCATATCGTCAGGGACTTTCTAGATGTGTTCCCTAATAACCTTGTTGGGTTACCCCTCGATAGGGAATTGGAGTTTGTCATTGATCTAATACATGGTACGTCGCTGATCTGTAAGGCACCATACCGAATGGCACCATTAGAACTAAAAGAGTTGAAAGACCAGCTGCAAGAATTATTAGAGAAAGGGTATATCAGACCTAGTATGTCTCCTTGGGGAGCACCAGTGTTATTTGTGAAGAAAAAGGATGGGACATTGAGATTGTACATTGATTACAGAGAATTGAACAAGGTGACCATTAAGAACAGATACCCTTTACCCAGGATCGATGATTTGTTCGATCAGTTGCAGAGTGTAAGTGTCTTTTCCAAAATTAACTTGAGATCTAGGTACCATCAGTAGAAAATCAAGAGTGAGGATATACCAAAGACTGCATTCGGGACACGTTATGACCACTATGAATTTGTGGTTATGCCATTTGGGTTGACTAATGCACCAGCTACATTTATGGACTTGATGAACAGAGTATTCCATGACTTCCTAGATAGATTTGTTATTGTGTTTATAGATGATATCTTGATATATTCCAAGAACAAGGAAGACCACGAGAAACATTTAAGGATTGTACTGTAGAGACTCAGAGAAAAACAATTGTATGCCAAGTTGAGCAAGTGTGATTTTTGGCTCGACCAAGTTGTATTCCTAGGTCATGTTATATCAGCAAGTGGGATTTCGGTTGATCCTGCTAAAGTCAATACGGTTACAGATTGGGCCAGACCGACCACAGTTACTGAGATTAGAAGCTTTTTGGGTTTGGCTGGTCATTGCAGGAGATTCATTGAAGGCTTCTCCAATATTGCTATACCCTTGACTAGACTTACCATGAAAGATGTGAAATTTGATTGGTCAGAGGAATGTGAGAAAAGTTTTCAGGAACTGAAGCACAAATTGGTGATAGCACCAATGTTGACTACACCAGTGGGAATGGAGGGATGGTTATTTATAGTGATGCTTCATACGGAGGTTTGGGTTGCGTGCTTATGCAACATGGCAAGGTAGTAGCCTACACATCGAGACAATTAAAAAATCATGAGAAAAACTATCCCACACATGATTTAGAACTGGCAGTGGTGGTGTTCGCGCTCAAAATTTGGCGGCACTACTTGTATGGTGAGAAGTGTGAGATTTACACAGATCACAAGAGCCTAAAGTACTTCTTCACCCAGAAAGAACTGAATATGAGACAAAGACAATGGTTAGAGTTGATAAAGGACTATGATTGTGACATTCACTACCACTCAGGGAAGACGAATGTGGTTGTAGATGCATTAAGCAAAAAATCACAAGGATTTTCAGCAGTCATTTTGACTGAGCAAATACAGCTTCAAAAAGACATCAGGAACTTGGAGCTAGAGCTAGTAGTCAGTTGCCCCATAACATTAATTGCTAAATTGACTATCCAACCATCATTGATTAACCAGATTAAACCAACTCAGACTATAGACCCTTACTTGATGAAGATCAGAGGTGAAATTCAAGCAGGGAAACAACCATAGTTCCAGTTGACAGAGGACGGGATTGTGATGTATGGCACTCGCTTGTGTGCACCTGATGACACTGGGTCGAGGAAGTTAATTTTAAAGGAGGCTCGTTATTCTCCTTACACCATTCATCTGGGCGGTACCAAGATGTCAGGATCTAAAGGAACATTACTGGTGGAAAAATATGAAGAGGAAAATTGCTCTGTATGTGGAAAATTGTTTGATTTGTCAGAAAGTGAAAGCTGAGCATCAGAGACCATCAGGATTGTTGCATCCATTGGAAATTCTACAGTGGAAATGGGAACATATCAGCATGGATTTTGTCACTGCACTACCCAAGACCCCTAAGGGACATGATTCAGTTTGGGTAGTGATAGACTATCTGACCAAGTCGGCACATTTCATTGCTTACTCTATGAAGTATTCTTTGGAGAAGTTGACTCAGTTGTATATTGATGTGATAGTCAAACTTCGTGGGGTGCCAGTTTTGATAGTGTCAGATAGAGACCCGAGGTTCACGTCCAGATTTTGGAAGAGCTTATATGAAGCCTTGGGGACAGGATTGAAGTTTAGTACAACTTTTTATCCATAGACTGATGGACAGTTAGAGAGGGTGATACAGATACTTGAAGATATGTTGAGAGCTTGTGCTCTAGACTTGAAAGGAAGCTGAGAGAAACACTTACCTTTGGTTGAATTTGCCTATAACAAAAGTTTTCAGGCGACCATTGGTATGGCCCCATACGAAGCATTATATGGAAGGAAATGTCGATCTCCTCTTCACTGTAATGAGGTTGGTAAACGAAAAGTTATGGGACCAAAATTGATACAAGAAGCTCAGGAGAAAATTCAGCTCATATAGAAAAGAATCAAGGCAGCACAAGATAGACAGAAGAACTACGCCGACACAAAAAGGAAGGAGCTGAAATTCAATGTGGGAGACAATGTTTTCTTGAAAATTGCACCAAAGAAGGGAGTAGTAAGCTTTGGCAAGAAAGGGAAGCTTAGCCCTAGATTTATTGGTCTATTCGAGGTTCTGCAGAGGGTTGGACCAGTAGCTTACCGACTTGCACTACCCCTAACCTTAGCAGGAGTACATGATGTCTTTCATATTTCATTACTTAGGAAATATGTTGCTAACCCATCACACATCCTGAGTTATGAACCGTTGCAGCTAAGACAAGACCTAACCTATAAAGAAACCCCTATTCGGATTTTGGATCATAAATAGCAAGTCCTACAGAACCGCACCATATCATATGTGAAAGTTCTTTGGAATAATCACGGCATTCATGAGACTTCGTGGGAAATGGAAAATGATATGCAAAGAAAGTATCCACAACTTTTCACCGATCCAGGTATGTAAATTTCGAGGAGGAAATTTTTATAAGGGAGGAGGGATGTAATACCCGTACCCAAAATATAAGGGTAATTTAGACTTTTCACCTTGTGTGCAAAATCTGTACCAGTGGTGGACTAATGATGGATAAATTTTGATTGATTATCACACTAGAAGTAAAAAACCTTACTAGTATTTTATTAGTGTAGTATTGCTTATTTATTATTATTTATTTTTCCATGCTTAGTTATGTAATGTTTATTTAAATATATTTATTTATAAGCATATAAATGTGTAAACTTGTTAGCCTAGTGGTTAGGATCTTAAAGGTAATTAAAAAGGTGTAAGGATAAAATCTTGTTGGAAGTAATTAAGAGGAATTTTAATTATTTTTTTTCTTAAGCAACTTGGTGGACCCCACACAATATTAACTTGAGAAGTTGAGAGAAAATAGGGGTGCAGATTCCCCACGTTTAGAGAAAACGTGGAAGAGGGAGAGAGAGAGAGAGAGAGAGAGAGAGAGATTAAGTTGGATTGAAAATAAATAAAGAAATAGAGAAGAAAGAGGAATTGAGTTTAAAACAAATAAATAATTAACCAGGGGTGTTGAAATCCCATGAAATAAGGAGAGTTACCTACGTAATTCAAGCTGTCCAATAGAATCCGAGCAATTGTAGCAAGTTTGTGAGAGAGAAAATAAAGGGTTGTAATGTTGAGTTGTAATAGGAAAAGAGAGAGAGAGTGATTGGGTTATAATAGGAAAGGGGGGAAAGAAATCATGTAAAGGGAGAGAGATAAAAACAAAATTCATATAGGGAGAAAACATGGAAGAGTGAGAGAGAGAGATCGTGAAAAGAAGAGAGAGAAGGACAGAGACCGTGAAAGAGAAAGAGAGGCTGAGATCGTGAAAAAGAGGAAGAGAGAAAGAAATAAAGAAGAAGAGAAGAAAAAAAAGAGAGGAAGGAGGGAGGTCTTCCACCATTAAAACCTTCAAGCTTTTCTTTAGAATTCGATTTTCAGCAAACCTGTGAGTTAACATCTATACTTTGTGCTTATTTTATGTTAAAAATTTTCTCCTCGCTTGATTTTAAAATTCTGGTTTTACAAGCATGTGTTTAACAAATTTATTTGAGAAAACTATGTTGAAAAATTCATTGATTTATGGGCATAATAGCATGAGATATAGTGAGAAGGATGTTATAATGATATTCTTCATGATTTTGGAAGCATGACAATCCTTTGCATGCTTATGGATGTATGGATGGTTTTTTTTATTATTGAATTGTGATTGAGAAGATGAGCCTGTAGTATGGTACGGGGCATACTTCTTGTCCTCACCTTTGGTGAGTGAGCTGCACTTGTAGTACAGTACAAGGCAGGTATTTGTGATTACATTGATGTGCATGTTCATGATTAAATTTGATATCGTGGTTATGCTTTTGGCCAGGTGAAAGCATGGTGTTGGTACTTGATTATGTATATGCGATGTTGTTTTTGTGAAATTTGCTATAGGGATGAGTAACCCTAATTTTATGTATATATTTTTCCAACTCTGTTATGGTGCATGTTTTTTTTTTAAATGTTCGTATGAGGTTTAGATGTTATCTTGCTAAGTTTCTTCCTAAAGCTTACCCCAATTATGTTTCAGATGGAGAGACCGTAGATATTGATCAGACCTGTGTGGAGAATCAAGAGCACGAAGCTTATGATTGTGAAGGAGACATACATTAGGATTGAACCTTGAAGTTGATTTAAATTTTGTTTCAGACTTGAATTTTTTTTTAAGGACATGTAACTTTGATTAATTTGAGTTTTGAGACTATGTAATAGTCAATTAAATTTTTAGTACTATTGGAGACTTGAATTTTATTATATTGATTGAATGGATGCGGTTAGAGACTTCCGCTGTAAATTATGTTTTGAGGTTACCAGATGATTTATAAATTTGGTTCACATTCCGATTCCTATTTCCCTAAGACTTAGATCTTGTTAACGGCCTAAACTCCTGGATGGATTTGGGGGCGTTACACCCTTCCTACTCCTGGATGGATTTGGGGGCGTTACACCCTACCTATAAATTTGGTTAATGACCTAAACTCTTGGATGGATTTGGGGGCGTTACACCCTTCCTATAAACTTTCAGACTCGATCAATCAGTGGGGAGACCTCTTCAAGGTCAGCAAGATGGAAGGCCGCAGGCAAGAATGTTTGGCAAGCTGGCGTGGTACCTTTGGAAGCCCGGAATGATTTGGCCTTTGGGCGATCAAAATGGTCCCCAGAGTAAGTCATCGATGTTGCACTCGAGCCTATTCTGAATTCTTGCAGTGTAAAGAGCCCAAATACAAGCCGCAAGTGAAGGTGGATGCCCCTCTCCACCCCCCCCCCCCCCCGCGTAGCGAAAGCCCACGATGGTACCCTCCTCCTTTCCCTTCCTTAAAGATCAACTGTGATGCTTCTATCATTCCTCAGAGCAATAAAGGAGGGATTGGAGTTATAATTCGTGACCATCTGGGTTCCTCCTGTCTTGCCAAGTCTATTCCAGCCCTCTTTAAGGAAATTATCATTGGGGAAGCCATTGCCATCAGGGAAGGCCTTCTGGAAGGGATTGCTCTGGCTGTGGATCACCTCATGATCAAGTCTAACAACCAGGAGGTTATCTCCTTCCTGCAGCATCAAGCGAAGGCTGTTCCCATATCTCTGGAGCCTATTAAGATATCAAGTTTCTGAGCTCGTGTGTTCTTAGTTGTTATTTTTCCTATGTTCCTAGGGATGCCAATGTTGTAGCGGATTCCCTAGCCCAGAAAGCCCTGTCAACGCCATGTACGATAGTATGGCCGAATTCCACTCTATGGCTGGTTGAGATGCTTGATTCAACCAACACGTGTAACACATGAGCCTATCAATAGATCTTTCTTTACCAAAAAAAAAATTCACCCAAAATTTTGTAATTTCTTGTAAAAGTTACTTATTAATGGCCTTGGTACTAAAGATAAAACTTTTAGCCTTCCTACCTGTGGCCCCATATTGCTACCTTTGCTGTAATGAGTTAGAATCCCCTTGTCATCTGCAAAACTTTCTGTTATTATACCTGTTATGTTTAATTAATAGGTATTTTTTATCATAACACAAAAAAGAAACCCCTCGGCATCTGTTTCTCTCTATACTTCACTAAGAGAATCCTTGTTGCTGGGCCATTAGGTTTAAGGACTAAGACCATTTTTGCTCTTTCTATTTATGGCTTGATTGAATCTTTGATTTCTCTCCAATCTCTGCGGAAAGTTGACAAAAGGAATCTCTTATTTATTTTAACTATTACATCTTATTTTATTTGGATGATTAGGAATGAGGTGTTATTTAACCATACCACACCTAATCCCACACATATTATCCAGCTTGTCTATAAATGATTTTTTATTTTAACTTATTCTCCTATGTTGATGTTACCAACGGTTTCATTCCAAGTTCTGTGTTATCTTGTGTTGAGTACCAGAGATTATCACAAGGAGAAGGCCAAATTCTCATATGCGATGGAAGCTATGAGCCCTCCAATGGAACAGCTAGCTAGGCCTCAATATCGATGTACCACTCTCAGTTTTCTTTGGTCTCAATGGATATTGGTCTAGTTGAGACACCACAAGAAGCGAAGATTCGAGGGTTGTTGCAAGGGCTTCAACAAGCAAAGGAACAAGGCTGGACAACATTGTCGATTTGGATGGACTATAAACAGGTGATCGACTGGCTGACTCAAGGAACGGAAGAGTGATGGCCATGGGGAGTGTATAATCTTCTGTTGGATATTGTTATGTTGATGAAAAGTTGACATTGTTAAACTCGTTAAAACATCTAGAGACATTATATCTATAGCCCACAAGTGGGCGTCTAAGGCTAAGGTGGAGAAATTAGCTACTGTAATATGAGACAATGTTCCTATCTTTCTTTTTAGTTAATGATATTTTCTTTTAACCAAAAACAAAAAAATCATAGTTTATAAGCCCCTTTTTTTTTTTGTACGAATAGTTTATAACCCTTGCAGTCACTGTTAACGGGGTAAAATGTCAGAAAAGTCTTAAGAGGCCACAATTTAAAAAAAAAATGGTGTTAGTACAATGATCAACCCTCCAACCTAATAAGTGAATTGAAAGGCTGAGTTTTTTTTTTTTTTTTGTTTTTCTCCCTCGATGATGAGCAATCAGTAGGCCTTTTTTTTTATTATTTGGAGGGAGGGGGGGGGGGGGATCTAAATTCAAAGGCCATGTTCATAATTTAATCAAAATTATGAAGATAACAAATAATACACACAAGATCGATAACACCTCAACACAGATGAGCAGTAACTAATAGATGAGATGCAAACTGGTAGAAAAATGAAGTGAAGTCACGAACGAAACAAGCTTTTGAGCCGACTTTCTCCTCTGTGCAGAACAGAAACACCTGGATCTCATTCCTCCTTGTTTTGAGTTGACTTACTATCCAAATAGGGGTATTCACATCTTGCAGTCCAGAGACCCCACAATATGGCTAAATGGATACAGAAGAGAGCAGAAGAAGAGTATAAGTTGGAAGGGTAGATATTCCAGCATAATTCCACCCCAAGGAACAAGATTAGTCTGCATAAACACAAAATGATCACTTCAAATATTTGCTAAAACCATGAGCCATGAACCTAAATCTGAAAATCAAAGTTTAAGTGCATACCGCAGTGAAGTGGGGAAAGGTGTTCTCCACAGAAGAAATGGCAAGCTATAGAAATACCTGCACCACAATAACTTGCATAACTGGGGCTACTCATTTTATTTTTTACCAGAAGACAGTAGATCCACCAACAAAATTAATTACTTCATATCATCATAGTAGGTTAACACAACTCAACTCAACTATGCCTTATCCCAACTAAATGGGGATGGCATTTCATAAGAGTCTGGTCAAAATTCCAAAACTAGAACTGCAAAGGTATGCAGGGTTCTCAATTTCAATGTAACCTGTTTCTAAGGAATTCATTTTCGAATGATTAATTCAATCATATGCCCATGGAATCCCTTGATGAGAGACGAGAAAAATGTAATAAATCATAAAATATCCCAAATGGCAAAGTAACATAGGGAGATATTGTCACTGTTAAACAGTCTGCCTGAACATTCTATCAATGAACACAGCTGGAAACAAGGCAAATCATCCAAACAATCATATCAAAGTAACATTGGGAGTGCACATCCTCTATGGACCTCAAACTTGCGGAAACATGTCAGTAGCAATACTGGGGCAGGAGGGTGCATCGGAAGGATTTTTTTATTACAGTGCAACTCACCCTGTAATGAACTATTCCACCCCTGTATTGGCAGCCCTGATGTCCCGCGAGTTAGGAATCAATTGAGCTTATGGAGCATAAGATCAGAAGCAAACCTGACTGTCGCACCTAAACAAGTGCCCTAAAATGCAAAGATATATGGCCCTAGAATGACCGCATGCATAAGCTATAGGCATAAAGGCTCTAGGCCACGGTCCCTCATTTTTTATAAGATGAATTGAAAAGACAATTGAAACCAGGGAAACTGTTGACACGCCTAAGGGGAAAATTAAATTACTTTATTTAATAAATGTAAATCATTCAACCACACGTATGGGTAAAAGTTCAAAAGATACAAATAAATGCTTCAATTCTTCAAATGCAAAAAAGAATTTACATTTTTCGAGAACAAATGTTAATTCATCTAGTAGTAGCAAGTGATCACAAAAAACCCCATATCTAGACTCCAATAAATGATTGCAAAAGAAGTCATTCCATTGTAGACCAGTAGCTCCAAAACTTCAACAACTAAAAGATCCTTAGAGTGGAAACATCTTAAAAAGTTTAAAAGCACCAAATATGTTAAAAGGACCATCAACTTAATTTATTTATTTAATTTTTTTTTTAAAGAAAATAAAAAAAATTACTAAAACATGAATAATTATTCACAAAAAAGGAATATGTGCCTGTGGGCAGATATTTTTTTCTCTCTTGGAAGGAACAAGCCAGGAATAGTCAGAATCTGCTCCCTATATTTAAAATAAGAAAAAACTTTGTATTTTGGTGTTCTGCACGAATTACATTGAATGCATAGAACTAGTTTACAAAAGAAAATGACATAATTTATATCGTAACCCTCGATCTTGAGATAAGAACCCTAGCTGGTTAATGTATTCATAATTTCATATAAGGAGTACAGCCAAGAATTGAGATGTCAGTGAGGCTCTAAGGTGGCACCATGAGGTGAACCTCAAAGGTTAAATGTGATTTGGTCAGAAATCAAATTTGTGATATAATGAACCTTTATTCAACAAAGCTTACCATGAATAAAATTGATAATGAAGTGATCTGGCACAAAAAATGCCAATGAAGTTACCAACGAACATGCTAGCCACAATATCTGCAAAGTCAAAACCTCTATTTAGTACTACAATCCAGTAGGACCACCCAAAACTAAACAGATAAACCCTAAACAAAAGAATACAGAGAAATAGAATGGAAAAAGGGGGGGGGGGGTTGAGACTCAAACATACTGGATAATTAAACACCAAGAAAGTTAATAACTTACGTTCTTTACTGACAATCTTGAGGGTTGAGTCATCATGATAGAACTGCTTTAGAGAGAAGGAGCTTGATATAGCGCTTCTCAATTTCATAGTTTCAAATTTGGAATGCAGGAAACGGACAAGGCCCCCTTCATGCCTGTAAGCACCTCATGCAGAGAGAGGAGAGGTCATGCAAACTCAAAGATCCCATAACAAGAAATAGACAGGTAAAGGGCCAAAATTTTGTGTTTATGGCAGATGTAGATTTCATGTCTCTACCATAACCTATCTCCATGCCCCCCGTTGCCCCAATGCATCAATTTGGTGACAGTAGGCATCTGCTGCTTCAGCCCAAAACCCAAAAACCATATTACTTCAACAGTCTGAACAACCAGAACTAAATATAAACAGAAAGTTGAAGAATCCAGAACCAGGTTAGGACAATTGTGTTTGCCATATAAGTATTATTTTTTGGGTTATATTCTATAAAGTGGTGGCTAACCCATCTTAAGCTCAGATCGAGTGTAGGAGAAAAATGAAGCATCATTCGAAAAAGATCACTTAAAACTTTCATTTTAATCTTCTAGGGATGGAAACTAATCTTTTTTCCTTAAACCCTCTGAAGGTTCCCCGTCATACTGCAACTTCCCTTGATTTTTAGACGAATTTCTTGTTATCCAGCAAGGTGATTTTTTGGGGTGCGGCCGTGCGGGGGAGGGGGGGGGGGGGAGGAGGGAGGAAGGAGGTTATAAAGTCCAAGTACTCACTTGCACCATCTATAATGAGCAAAACCTGTAAGTAGTACAAGATGAACAATAAGCAAGGCGAATGCAAATCCCTTTGATACAAAAACCTCTTCAGGAACAAATTTGAAGTTAACAGACCTGACACAAACAAATTCGTTATCAGTTACACAAACAAAGAGTTAATAAGAGGAGTGGCATATAGGTAAGATATAAAATCAGAATTTTTAATGGAACAAAATAAAAATGGTAGGTCTTTGGAGGAACAAGTTGAAGATTTTCTCATAAACACCCAGCAGTTAGTTAAGAGGACAAAAACTAGAGTATCAAAGTCACATCATACGAGTGATTTATGCCTCGAGCAGCAAAACAAATTGACCAACTAATAATATAATTCAATACACACTGGTCATGCCGGTGGCTATGATTCATACGTAGATTAACTAGAACAAAGGATAGTTTTTTCAGTCCAAAACATCAATTTAGAGGGATTTACCAGAAGTGGATAAAGACACGCCCAAGATTGAAGGCTCTAGAAATGTATGCAACTGGAAGTGTTAATAAAAAGGGCAGCCCCAACAGAATCTGCAGACCAGTTCACAAAAACTTTTAAATAACAATATAGCAGCGACAACAGCAATTTGGCAAATAAACATAAACAAAGAAATTGCTTTTTAAATAACACTGCAGTTGCAGAGATGATTCAACCTAGTAAATAAGAGACCAAAATACTCAGAACCATGATCCACTCTAATAAATGTTTAGTTTTTCTACAGAAAGCAAATTAATGGGAACAAGGAATAATGAGTAACCTGGACAAAGAGGGGGCGGAATTACAGTGAATAGATTGTCTTAACAACATTCAACATTAGGAACCCTAAGCTGCAGAGGAATTTACATGGCCACACAGACTTGGATTTTGGAATCTATGTGAAGGTCATTAAAAGACATCTTTCTTTCAGTTAATGGTAATTTTTGCATCCAAGTGACTTGTCATTTACCAAAGAAACTCAGAGAAATTAAAATCAAGATGTCTTCCATGCATTTCCTGATGCATTATCTTTCATCCCAAAACAATTAAACTGAAGAGTGCACACCTGCACTAATGCTGCACCTGTCAAGGCAGATATCACCCCCTTGATGGTCATAGCCTGTTACAGAGAAGTTTTAGTAATAAGGATAAAGCCTGGTTAAGTAGTTTTGAAGTCTACAGACAAAGGATAAATGAGTTGGGAATACAAGCAAATAGAACAAGGAGTACCTTTAACATAAGAACTAATAATGGTGGGGCATAAAGGAGCACATTCATCTTTATCGAAACAGCCACACTGCAAAAAGAGAAAGAGGTCAGATCAACTTTTGGTAACACAGCTTGCATTGGCAAAAGATCAAATGACCACCTGAAAATAACCAGTCCCAGATGCCATCTTTGGTAAAGAAGTAATGCCAGTGCAGCATGAAGAAAAGTCATGGCAAAACAGTCATTAAACAGACGAAGCACAAATATGGAATGGACTCTTTTTGACAAACAAAGCAAAGAGAGAGCCCACCATGGAAGCTGCAAGCCATTGAGAAACAACACAAGCAAATATAGGTGAGGTTGAGACAGAATGAGTGCAAAGGATAAAACCCAAAAAAGAACGAAACATGAAAAGACTGAAGAACGTACTACACAGAATATATATTGCAGCTATACAGCAGGATAAGAAAATTTTACTATCCCTACTAACATATAGATATAAACCAACCCCCCCCAAAGGAAAAAAAAAAAACCCAAAAGGCATACATGGAACCTCCACCCAGCAGGCAAAGGGAAAAACAAGACAGAATTTCCATCTATGCATGGGAAAGCAATCCAAAGCTTCTCAAAAAAATATATCTCGCCAATCTTAAATATAGTAAGAGAGGTAGGGGTCTCAGTTTTCATCCTTCAGATAGACTCCCAAAAGGTAAGTGAATTTTAACACAAAACAACAGTGGAATGCCACATAATTTTTTTCTTCCATTAATGGCAGTAAGATGCGTCTACCAAAAAAAGAAATGCAACTGCAAATTGACTTGGGGGGAAAATGGCAAAATTGCACATTACTGGATGTCACGTAGAAATATAAGTTAGTGGTATCAGCAAATAACCAAAGATAAACAACAAAAACTCAGCCTTATCCCAACTAAATGGGGTTGGCTACATGGATCCTTGCCATCCAATCAGCTCTATTTGATGTCATACTAGATAAAAGGCCTAAGCTATGCATGTCTTTCCTCCCCATTTCTCCTAGGGTCATTTTAGGTCTGCCTTTGGCTCTTTTTAGTTCCTTCAATCTGAATGAAATCACTCTTCCGTAGTAGAGCATCCAAAGGCCTCCGTTGAACATGGCCATGCCACCTCAAACGACTTTCTCGTGGCTTATCATGTATCGAAGCTACTCCCAGATCAGCTCTAATATGATCATTCCTTACTTTATCCTTCCTAGTTTTGCCACTCATCCATCTCAGCATCCTCATCCGCTACACTTAATTTATCTATATGGTACTTCTTGATTGCCCGACATTCCACACCATACATCATAGCGAGTTGTATGACTGTCCTATAAAATTTTCCTTCAAGTTTTAAAGGAATAAATCGAGCACAAAACACTTTGGACGCAACTCTCCATTTCATCCATCCTATTTTAATTCTCTGTGAAACATCATACTCTATATCACCTTCTTTATTTATGATTAAACCTAAATACCTAAAATAATCACTTTGTGGAATCTCCCTCTCTGCAATTTTCACCACCTTATTGTCCGTCCTAGTATAACTAAAGTTACACACTATAGACTCTGTCTTCATTCTACTAATCTTAAAACCTTTTGATTCCAAGGTTGATCTCCAAAACTCCAACTTGGAGTTAATCCTTGCTCGTCTCCTCCACCAAAACAATATTATCAACAAAAAGCATATACCAAGGAACTTCATCTTGAATGTCTCTGGTTAAATCATCTACGATATAAGTAAACAAATAATGGCTTAAAGCTGATCCTTGTGTAACCCAATTGTAATTGGAAATTCACTACCTTGACCCCCACACTTCTTACACTAGTCACTACACCATCATGCATATCTTTAATTATTTCCACATATTTACTTGAAACCATTGTACTAAATCTCGCCAAGATTTCAGAAATTTCAATCTCCCCAAGACGAAATACAAGGTCAAAACAAGAAAGAAAAAAAAAAACAAAATCTCGGTCGAAATTTCGATTGTTTGTAGCATCTCGCTGAAATTTCACCGAGATGTTATAAACCCAAGTTATAAAAGTGCAAGGCCTCATGACTCAGTCGAAATTCGACCGAGAGCTCTCTGGTGAGTTCCATTTCGATTATTTTATGCTTTCTTCTTCTTCAGTGCATCACATTCACATCCATATGGGCAATTCATTGGGGTGGAGGAGCATATATCTTCTTCATCCATTCCCAATTTTGAGTATGAATCCTAGTCACAGGGATATACTGGATCGTCTTTTGTGGACGACATTTTCTCCTACCCTCCCCACCAGTCATACATGCTGCCAACGACATCATATCGCAGTGGCTCAGTGGGTAGTTCTTCATAGTTTGGTGACCAATACCCTAGGATAGGTTACCTTCATTATGTTGATGAGGCAATTTACATGGCAGTTGTGGAGGATTATACTCATTTCTTCTCCCAGACTATGACGTGGCATTCATTTGTCCTACATCAGAGGACAATGAACGTCAGCTCCATCGAACCATGAGTGGGATCGATCCTAAACGGCATAGTAATTATTATTAGTGAACACTTGTATTGAGAAAGTGTATTGACATCCATATTATGTACTTAATGCTATGACTCATTGACTCTATGTTTGTATGATTTACTTGTTTAACTTGCTTATTATGTATTCTACTACTTAACAATGTAAGTATACATTAGGATTCGATCATATACTGCCAGTTAAGGGTGCACAACTGCACATCCAAAACACCACTTTGGGTGACTATTTTTGCAACATGAACATTTGCATATGTCTAAATAGCCTAAAACAAGGTTTCCATGAAGTATCATGCCTTAATTTGGCCTAAAACCCACCGAAATGGCCAACTGAAAGTTCACGCGAAAAAGGACAAGATTTCGACGATATTTCGCCGAAATCTCGATATCTCAAAAAATTTAAGCCAAGCCGAAATGACCTACCAAAACGAGATTTTAAACTATGTTTGAAACACTTCTCTTCTCTAGTACTTGCCAGATTAACTCTCTGGGGACTTTGTCATAATCTTTTTCTAGATCAATAAAGACCATATGGAGATCCTTCTTGCAATCTCTAAATCTTCCCATGAGTCTCCAAAGTAAATAAATAGCTTTTGTCCTGGATCTTCCAGGTATAAAACCAATTCGGTTCTCCGTAATAGTAGGTTCTTATCTCATGTGAGTTACAATAACCCTCTTCCATAACTTCATACTATGACTCATTAGTTTTATGCCTCTATAGTTATTGTAGCTCTAAACGTCACCTTTATTTTTGTAAATCGGAAACATAATGCTTCTCCTCCATTTGTCTAGCATTTTCCTTGTATCAGAACCTTATTAAACAGTTTGGTTAGCCAAGATAAACCACAGATTCCTAAGCTCTTCTACACTTCTATTGGGAACTCATTTGGGCTTGGTGCATTGCCTACTTTCATCTTCCTTAAAGCTTCTTTTACTTCAAACACCCTAATTTTTCATATCTATTTGTAGAAAACCTAGGACCTGTGACCAGTAACTTGAGACAGAAGAGAAGATGGAAGAAGAATTGATTGTAATGCTTGCGTTATTTAATTGATAGGTAAGCCCCTCTATTTATAATAGAAGGGAAAGTTACAAAGAGACTAAAATAGGCGATGCGGGACTAAAACCCACATAGCCGACTTAAACTTAATAACATAAGAATAAAATTACCCCAAAAGGACCAGAATACCCCCATAGTATTCTGGATTACATATTCCAACACTCCCCCTCAAGCTGGATTATACAAATAAGTAAAGAAAGAAGATCTAGCTTGAACTAAAGAAAAAAAAACTCCTAATAATGCTAACACTCCCCCTCAAGTTGACGCATACAAGGTACTAATGCCCAACTTGAACAAAATGGGAAAAAACTAAGTTGTAGCAGAATCCAGGTTGACAGATGAATGTAGCTCCCAAATAAACCTTCAAGATCTTGAAATAATTGATCTTCAAAACCTGGACAGACATGATCAGCAAACCGGGATTGGAATGTCTTCCAAAAAAGGCAGCTTTCAACGATCTTCAATAGCTATCCAGTGATGAATCTCAGATTGTCATAGTGACATAGAATCTTGAAGTTAAATAACTAGAGCAGCAAGCAACGAAAACAAACTGAATTAGGCAGTGGAAAAAAAACTGTATCAACCCAACTAAAGGTCCTCAAATAGGCAACAACCAAATATCTTCAATACTCTTCAATACTTCAATCTCCCCCTTACGGCAAACTCAACCCAATAATGAAGGATACCCAATGGCAGCAATGGTGGAGAAAACTGATCTTCTATGTTTTGCACCAATGTTCCTGCAAGTTCTACATTCTGCAATGTTTGCAGGTGTATTGTCATAATCACCCCCTCACGTGTAGTAGTACACGTGGACAAATAACGAAAATGATGTAAGAGATAGTGCAAAAGTATAAACTTCCAGAATTTTCCAAAGGTGCTATGGGTATGAAAAAAGGAAGGAATGGCAAGTTAGAGTATACCATAAACTTCCAAAGGGGTTATGGGTAAATGCCAAATGTATGGGATATGAAGGGAATTAGAATTATTGAAATGGAATGGAGTTGGAAAAAGGATGACATGGCTCTAATTTGGTTGAAATCCATTTTTAAATACAAACCAAGCCAAAGGGCAAACTGGTAATAAACCAAAATTTTCAAGGGTCAATTGGGTAGTCAAATAGGGGAATGTATTAAAAAGTAATGGCAATTTTGTAAATAACCAGAATTTTGCAAGGGATTTTTGGTAAACAAAAAGCAATGGGATGCAATAGGTAAAATAATGGCTATGGAGAGTGGCAATCTTGTAAATAATGTAAATTTAAAAACCCATTACGAAAATTGTAACAAAACAAGGATATAATGGGTATTAAATTCAAGAGGGAGTTTTGGAATTGAAACAATTAAATTGGGGTAAACAAAGTAAGATCAGAAAAAGAAGGGGGCGTTGTGTGAATAAGACAATAGGTCCTTACTTGCAAATTGACAAACTTCCTTCTTCAACCTTCAACAAAATTAGAAAGCCAGAAAAGAACGGTAAATCCAAGGCTGTTCTAATCCTTCAAACTCCCTCTCTGGTTGTCCATTCGAAATGCAACTTTGGGAGAGAGATCGCTAGTGAAACCCCTCTTGATTCCAACCAGCATTAGACCAGATCAACAAGTCCTAACTTCAAGAAAAATTCTGCAACCAGAACCTGGCGGACAAGTTAAGAACCAGTTCTAAATCTGAGTTGTAACTCACCACCTATGAACCGATTGGAAGCAGGGATCCAGGAGATAACTTGCCCTAAGAAAGAGAACCTGTGACTTGAATCTTAGGACCAATCAACCTGTGTTAATAATCTGGTGAAGCACTCGCTGAATTAAAGAAGAACTCAGAAACCAATATTATAATGGGGAGACAAGAAACGATCTCCACAAACTGAAGAAAAAACCTTCAAATCTGAACAAAACAAGGAATCTAACAAAAGTAGAACCTCCAGCGACAAAAGTAGGCCGTAAGAGATGAACTTGCAGAAATTGATCTTCAAGAGGGAAGAATCGATTCTTGATAAGGCAGAATAATCTTAAAAAAAAACTTGCTTTTAATCTTCCCAAAAGGGAAGAATCGATCTTCAGTGTAGACGGAAGAATTGATCTTCAAAATAGGGAGCACTTGTAACAAATTGAATTAGCAACTCAATGTACGAAACCCTAGTTCTTCTTCTTCTTCGATGAACTAGGGTTTCTTTCAAAAAACAAGAAACCCTAAACGACTCTCAAAACGACAATCTTGGAGAGAATCAGTCACTGGTTGCCTAGCTCTGATACCGTGTAGAAAACCTAGGACCTGTGACTAGTAACTTGAGAGAGAAGAGAAGATGGAAGAAGAATTGATTGTAATGCTTGCGTTATTTAATTGATAGGTAAACCCCTCTATTTATAATAGAGGGGAAAGTTACAAAGGGACTGAAATAGGCGATATGGGACTAAAACCCACATAGCCGACTTAAACTTAATAACATAAGAATAAAATTACCCCAAAAGGACTAGAATACCCCCACGGTATTCTGGATTACATATTCCAACACTATCTACGAAATGTGATGTCTTGATGGATAATGCAGTTTTTTCGGGACACTATTACTTGAAATGTCTTCACTTAGTAGGTTATAGATATAATCTTTCCATCTTTCCTTAATGTCCTCATCCCTTACTAGTATTTTACCATCTTCACTTTTAATACATCTAACATGGTCGAGATATCTACTCTACCTTTTCCCTCATTTTAGGTATCCTATAGATGGCTTTTTCCCCTTCCTTTGTGCTTAGATTGTTATAAATATCTTCATATTTCTTCGCCCTTGCTTTTCCCACAATTTTCTTAGCATCATTCCTAGCAAATTTATACCTTTTAGATCCTCTACATCCTTAATCCTTTGGCATGTCTTAAAACTAGCTTTTTTAGTTTTAGTGGCTGCTTGGACCTCATTATCCCACCACCAAGTCTCCCTAGAGGAATGGTGTTTTCCTTTCGATTCTCCTAGGGCATCTTTAGCAACCTTCTTAATACAAATATCATCTCATTCCACATTACATTAGTGTCTCCCTCAAAATCCCTCTTTCCTTGTTTGACCACTTTATAAGTAAATGATTTCAAGGTATCCTTTTAAGCTCCACCACCTTATCCAAGGGCAAATAAGTTCACCTTTCTTACGATTCTGCGTAGTGAGGCACATATCCATGACCACTAATCTATGTTGTGTGGTTAGGCTCTCCCCTGGTATAACCTTACAGTCCTTACATAACAATCTATTAGACCTTCTACTTAGGAAGAAATCTATTTGGCTACTATGATGCCCAAGTAAGTGTTTACAATGGATAAATCATAAGCCACAACAAAATCTAAAATTGGAATCCCTCCTCATTCCTCTACAATCTTCTCTCAACATGTCCATTCAAACCACCACCTATAATAATCTTGTCTCCTTGACTAAAACCTTGCACTAATCCATCCATGTGTTCCCAAAATTGTAACTTAATACTTTCATCCAATCCTACTTGGGCAAACGCTAATTATATTTACAACCTCTTTCTCCAACACAGGCTTGATTGATATAATCATATCTCCAAATATTTTAACATCCACCACGTCATTCTTTAAATCTTTATCCACTACTATGTTCACTCCACTTCTATTACTTCTATTCCCCCATATACCAAAGTTTAAAGTCATCCAACTACTTAGCTTGTTTACGTTTCCATCTAATCTCTTGAATACAGGCTATGTTAATCCTTATTCTCCTCATAACACCAATCAATTCTCAATTTTACCGGTTAAAGATCCAGTATTCTAAGATGCTAATCTAATCCTACGCCTTTGGACTAGCTTCTTTACCCACACTCGTCCACGGTTCGAAAACTCTGGCCTACTTGTCACAGCATCCAGACGCCGATGAGGTGCGTCGTTTACAAGGGATGCCCTAAGATAAAAAACCAAATAAATACAATTATTCAATGCAGAATCCATAATAGCCTCGCACAGTGAATCGTCTTTCTGAAAACTAGTCCCAATATAATAAGTCGTAGTAAAATACAAGCTCTAGTCTGTCACTAGAAGGAAAAAAGAGAGGAAATTTGAACACAAAATCAGATGCCCCATAATCATTTGCACATTAATAGTATATATACATTAAATACATCCAATTGAGATTCAACCCTACAAAATAAGAGGATAACAGGAAAAGCTCAGTATATAAACTTGAAAAAAGTGAACTCTCAACTGTTCTCCTTCAAATCAGAAACTACAACCCACCTTCCTCCCAGTCCCCTGATACATAAAACATTATGAAGAATTAAAACGCGAGTGTAAATTTCATTGGAATTCTTTCCAACCAACTATAAGAATATCCAGACATCTAAAGTGTGACCAGAAGCATCATTATCTAAAGAAATTGTACACTAGAAGCTCGAGATACTTACCACATCAGTCTTCACATATATAAATAAGATGATTCCCAAATTAACAATGTATAGAATGCCAAAAATAATCTGCAATGACATGAAAAACAGTATATCATAAGGTGGGCCAGAAATGGAGATAAACATACAAGAAGTGGGATAAATTTTGGGCAGTCTACACGTTGAAATCATAGATTGAAAGAAGACATATTCAACTTTTCAACTCTTGACATGGTGATTAATAAAGAAAATCAGGATACCTAAATGAAGCTTTCGCTGAGTTCCAGCCGTAGTTATATTAGGCTTCACCATAAATAGAGTTAAAGTCTAAAAAATCTATTTTTAGCGATGATACATTGGATTTCTATTTCTTATGAAAAGAGACCCTCAAGACCACACAATCCCTTCCCCGGTAAGCACATGTTCCAATGCCAAGAGGAAAAACTGGAGTTTATTACATGAATTGATAAAACAGTTACCAATGCCAAACACAACACACCTCCCCTCAACCCCCCCCCCCCCCCAAACCACCCCTAAAAAAAAAAAAAGAGAGAGTTAAGAATGTGTGCCCATTTCTTGAAGTTCTCACTAAGGTCTAACTACAAAGAGAAAATTTAATGGAGGTCCAGTAAATTACTTGAGCTGGGTAGACCTCTCCTCCAGTAACATATTGAATAGCAGAATATACATAGAGAAAGCCGGCTGGATACACCAGAGGCCCAGTATCCCCTTTCAGATTACGGTAATCTCTTTCTCCTTGGAGAAACCCAGTTACCTGTAGTCAGTTCAAAGCAGCAGAATCAAACCTATATCATATCCAATTAAGAAGACGATCGCTAAGGGCGAACGAAAAAGAAACTAAAAAAAGCAAAATAAAGAATTGGGTACTCTCAAAAATTAGTACCTGCGACATATAGGCATCCCAGTCTATTTTTGTATCTAAAGTTTAAAAAACAAAAAAAGAGGAAAACCCATTAAAACAGAAGAATTTGAGCGATAGACAGACAGATATAGTGGGTGAAATGAACTTACAGGGGACATAGGCGATTATGAGAGAAACGAGAAGGGCATCTAGTACGAGCACAGCAGAAGAAAATGCTGCTTTTGAAATTTTACCGCCGTTAACAACCTCAGAATGTTTCCCTCCAACTGCAAATTTTCTAGCCATACCTTTGTTTTCAGATGTCATCTCAATCCATGGAGAAGAGTAAGCATCATGGATGTTGAATTATGTGATGTGAAGGATCTGTTCAAGCTCAACCCTCCTCTGCGCCGGCTCGGGCTCTTTCGGAAGTGTTTATCCGATCCGATTCGGAATCGGGCTTAAACACATTTAACCCTAGTTTCTGCACCGAATCAGCTCTCAGTGCGAAACCAGATCGGATGGAATCGGGATCAACCTAGCAGATTCCAAATTCGAATCCGATCCCATCTGAGTTTTAAATCCCTCTGATCGTAGCTCATTGGTTAACCTAAGAATCGAGATCCTCTACTTCCGCCTGCCCGTACTGTCATGTGCGTAGGGATGTAAACGGATTGGATTTGACTCGAATAGTGCTATATCCGCATCCGCATCCGATTAGCTTTCGGACGGATTCGGATAGTGCTAAACAGACACAAACACGGATACGGATTCGGACATGTAAATATAGCTTTTCGGATAGCTATAGTCTATCCGTATCCGCATCCGTTTTGCTTTCGGACGGATTCGGATAGTGCTACATGGATACAGAAACGGATTTCAGCTATTCATTTACATCCCTATGTGTGCGCCCCAAACATAGCAGAGTTGCAAAAATACCACCTTACCCCTACCCGAGCACCTTGCCCAAGCAGGGGTAAGGTGGTATTTTCCACTTTTCTATGTGTGGGGTGCATGGTAGTACCGGGCAAGCGAAAGTAGAGGATCTGGATCCTTAACCTCATGTCATCTGTGCACATTCACATGAATGGATGATATCACCTAGGGCTGCAAATAGGGTCGGGTTGGGTTGGGCCTTTTAAAATCCTAGCCCAACCCCAGCCCAGACTTAGGGTCAGAAAAATCTAACCCCGGTCTGCCCTTAGGGTCGGGCTGGGTTGATCCTGATTCAACCCAGCCCGACCCTAATCATGTAGGGAAAAGAGATGCATGGGCTTGACCTGAGAAAAAAAAAAAAAAAGAAAAGAAAAAAATGATGAAAAAATCAGGATCAAGTTGAACCAGCCCAAACCCTGACTCAAGACAAAAAAATTTTCAACCTGAACCGCCCTGACGGCTAGGATATCTCAACCCTTGGACTCAAGGCAGCCGCGGGGTCGGGCCGTCAGTGCCAAACTTCCACCCTAAATTATTATTATCACCATTAAAAATCGAGAGAGAGAGAGAGAGCTTAAAAGATGTATTTGTGGCACTCGTACTTCTTCCACGTGTAAATGCGTCATCCACTCTTTAGATCCTCCTTCACCCACGCGTCACTTGCGCACCAAATTCCCGAACGGATCAACTAGAGAAATACGAGCTCATCTATAAGAACTCACCTTAAATTCCTCCAACCAAGCGTTCCCCTTTTCTTTCTCTATCTCTATCTCTGTCTCTACCTCTCAGACACGGACATATCTCCTCTGTTTTTCTTTGTCTTCGATCTGATCTCTCTCTCTCTCTCTCTCTCTCTCTCTCTCTGCATGTTCTCATGGAATCTCAGAATCTCAAACAACGAATTAGAGATGAATCCACCAAAAACACAACTAATGTTGACAACAGCAACAACAACATCAACAAGAACAGGAGAGCCAAGAGAACGGTCATGGCGAAACGCGGCCTTCGTTCATTAACCCTCGCGGTTGCCTTCCCTCTCTCTCTAACCCTCTTCACAATCTACTGCTCTGCAGGTTCCGGTAGCATTCATGGCAAACTAGCGAAGAAGCCTTTCTTCTGGGCTTTACACTTGGCTTCTCTGGCTTCTTCTTTCCTCATGGGTCTCTCCGCTTGGCTTGTTTGGGCCGAGGGTGGGTTTCATCGTCAGCCCACTGCTTTGTATCTATATCTAGCCCAACTCATTCTGGGCCTTTCTTGGGCCCCCATCACATTCACTTATGGAGCAACTAGGTTTGGGTTAATCGTATGTGTTTCCCTCTTTGGGGCTCTTGTAGGTTGTTCTCAAAGCTTTAGGAGAATGAATCCAATCGCTGCTGATCTTGTTAAGCCTTGTTTGGCTTGGGTAGCCTTCATGACAATTGTAAATTTTAAGCTTCTTTACGTTTGAAGTTGGCTATTTGGTTTTTTTTTTTTTTGGGGGGGTTTTTCTTCCCCCTTTGGGCTTATGTATGTGTAACTATGTATTTTTACATGGTTGATTAGTATGTTCATGTGTTCTTGTAAACATATTAGTATGAATTGTAATTTTTCTCACTTTTAAGTCCATGTTACTTCATTTCCTAATATAGCACTAGATTAGAATGAAGAATGAATCTCTCCATCCAGGGTGATTTGATGTTATGATTGGATTTATAAAACAATGAGTCTCATTATTGTAGATTCGGATTATCCAAAGTGATTTGAAGTTATGATTGAACTTATGAAACAATTGAGTATCATAATGAGAATCTTTTCATCCAATTGATTTGACGTTATGATTGGATTCCCTAAAACAATAACTCCCGTCTATAAGTCTCACACCCTTTAACGAAGGTCCAAGATATCCCTTTTGGTTTCAGTTGAAGCATCAGAATCATGTAGATCATAAGGGTTTTCCACACCACACTAATGGTGAACATCGATCAATTTCATCATTAAAGGGTAGAGAAGAGAAGAGAGTGAGTATTCACATAAGTGTTAAGGAGGAGAGAGATTGAATGGACATCGAAAGGGTTTCCCATGCCATACTAATGGGTGGATGTTAGTCAATTTCGTCAACAAGGGATAGAGAAGAAATTGTGTTCACGAAAGTGTCAAGAAGAGAGAGACTATAAATGTTAAATGGATACAGATTTGATTGAGTGGGAATAGTATCAGGAACACGAGGTCCAATACTAATTTTGTTATTATAAAAAAAAAAAAAACCAGCTTTACTCATCTCTAAAGCTTGTAATAGAAAAACTCCACCTTAGAATAATGAGACCATTTGAAAACTCATTTTACACTCGCAAATAATAATTTGGTTGATTCATTGGTGATTTGTCAATTAGAGTGCATGCTCCCAGGAGGTCAAAGGATCGACTTTATAATTTGCATATTGTCCCAAAAATGGATTAACCCCTCCTCCTTGATAGTTCTAGTTTATGTTGGTTTGTCTTATCCTTACTTTTCTAGCTTAGATTAAGATAGAATTAAAAAAATGATAATAATAATAAAAGAACAATTTAGCACCCAAAATCTAACATGTTCTTTTGGAAAAGTTTGCGAAGTGGTTTACCAACTAAAGACAATCATTAAAGTACATGTCAATTGACCCAATTTGCCCTCTCCCTCGTTCCCACAATGAAAGCTTTTGGCAGTTGTTCCTTATTAGCTGTCCCTTGGCAGCTGTTCTTTAACTGTACTTTTTTCAAAAAGAATTTTGGGTCGAAGTCTTAAAGAACAAAACTCTTGACTGCAAATTCCATGAAAGATATAATAGTTAACTTACATTCAAATAATGACTGGAATCCATTATCGTCAACTATGATGTTTTTTGGGTAAGAATTATCATCTACTTCATTTGATTTGAAAGATAATATGTTCTTTCTTTCAAATAAATAAATAAATAAAAAGAGACAAATCCTTAAGGGAGAATGTTCTCTGTGTCACAGCGCAACAGACACATGAGTCTACCACTCAGGGGATAGGATGGTCATTGCACCTACCCCCATGTGCCTGGACGCAGCCTACGCTGCGATACAGAGAACAGCGCCCCAATCCTTAAGTACCATATGTAATCCATTTAATGTCTAAATGGATTACAACTTGCAAGCCAAATCAAATTCTTTCCCGGCCATTCTGAAATCCATCAATAGTCCTCCTTGGAAAAGAAAATTCTCTATTTGAAGCCATTAGATGGTCATACACTCCTCGTCACAGATGGAAGTTTCTTTGAGCACACCAAACAAACAGGACACGGGCATCAGTGTATTGATCTAGGACTCAGAGATGCAACCCACCAAGGCATCAAGTGCATTAGAAGTATGCAAGGACTCAATTTAGTTGTGGACTATGTTTTGTTTATGGAGAAACGTTCTCTGTGGGGGAGTGTACCGGTACCCCAATCGCCCCGACACATGGAAAGGGGGGGAAGGCCAAAATGACAACCCTGTTAATGATACAGCGGTGCGTATTCCCATTGACCTTGCTCGTGCACAGGGGATATGCTTCCCCACAAAGATCTCTTGCCCACATTTGAAATAATGACTTGATTTAAATAGTTTGATTTTGCCTTTGAACCATGCATATGTAATTGCTATCAGAGACCGAACATCAAGATATCAGGTAGAAGCATCAACAATGACTGATTCCGATTCCTCTTGATTCAAATCAGCCTCTCTGTACAACCTTTTTAGGGTTCCACCCATTCATGGAAGCGTCTGTATCAATTTCGATCGATTTTAATATGAATTGGATCGGAAATGTTTGGACCTGATTCTGGCATTTAAAACTCTGGGTAGAACCGTAGAAGGGTAAACCTTGTTGAGATTGTCAGTAATTGATAAGGCATAAAACACCCCACCAATCAGAAGCTACCACATGGCCGAGCCGAGGTCATTCCAAGAACCGAACCGAGCTCAGCGGAAGACTGGGCCGACCCGATCTTCGACAAACCTTACTGCTTGGCTGAGCTCGTCGGACACATCCAAGTCAACCGGACGCTGAGCCGAACTCGTACGGGTCCGACGAGGCCGACCTAGTAGGCTGAGCTCTTCGACCGATCTCTGGCCGCACGGCACGACAGATCAGTACCTACCCAAAGATCCCCCATCACGGCTGAGCTGCACACCCGCCGACCCCATGGTCCGAGCCTACGCAGGTCGGCCTCGATTGGAGCACCATAGCGCGGCCAAGCTCACGCAACTAATGATGACCCTCAGGTCATATAGGCCGAGGTCGAGCTCTCCACGAAGGCTACCATAGCGCCCCATCGGAGATCACAGCGCCACGTCAGCACCACCCGAGAATCACGGGATAAGAATCGAGTCACGATCTCATCACGATACCGAATCACACTCCCATTAGGACTCTTACCTTAACAAGAGTCCGACCCCAAAAGAAACTCTCCACTCCACTCCGCTCCGCGGGGAAGAGCCTTACCAAACAAGGACTCTTACCATACTAGGACTCCTCCAACCGCCTCATCTCCCTCTATAAATACTAAGGTATGGAGCTTTACTGCTCATTTCACTTTTACTAGCTGTTACGCTATTGCACTAGTGATCTAACTTTAGCATCGGAGAGTCCTAGGCCGGAGCCACACCGGCTCTCTTGTGCTCATCACTTGGTCTTTACAGGCTCATCTGTGGGCGAACCAAGCATTGGAGGTTTTCACACGCAACAGATTTGGTGCCGTCTGTGGGAACGACGTCCGCAAGCCATCGTCGTTTCTACCAACTTCAAGAGCAACAACAATGGTGCACACGAGATCAAGGTAGCATGGCTCGACTTCCTATGGGGATGAGCTACAGCCCGTTGTGCAGGTGAGGCGATCACCGCCCCCTGAAGCCTCGCGGCAGGGTGCAACCGAAAGACCCCCTCGGGCAGGGGGTGCGCAGCCCAGCACGGGCGTCGCGGTCAATCCCATTCCCCCGCCAGAGGATGGGAATGGAGGAAGTGTGCTAGACACAGCAGCGACTGATCGGGCACAGGTCAAGCCAAACTTGAATGGGCTGGGCCTACCAGCGCCGCCACCCTTACCGGAGAATTTGGACCCCGAAGCCTCGGCAAATAACTGGTAAGTTATGGACTTGCAGCTGTAGATGCTCCACACCAACGAGATGCTGCGTACTTTCATGAACCAGATGGCTCGGGGTGGGCTGATGGGCCAACCACTGGTCGCGCCCCCTCCAGCCCCGATGCGCGTAGAGAGAAACTTGCAGTAGAATGGTGGCCGACGTCGGGCCGAGCCTAGCTGGGCCGCATCATCACACCCATCTCGTCAGAAGACTCCTCCTCCACGCCCTAGTAGAGGCGCTCGACGGGATGAACAGGAGCATCACCGAAGCCCAGGGGCGGGGCAAGAAATCAAACCAGCGGGCTCAGTAGCAAGAAGATCAGTATTTTCTGGTCGGCTTAGAGAAGACGGGCAGCCGAGGGGAATTCGAGAACAGGGGAACTAGCCAAATGGGAGACGTGTTGCGAGACAAGGAGAAGGATCTCGCCATAGCCCCCGGCGTCAAAGCCCGCCTCCCCGAGAAGAGCAACAGAGGAGCCCCCGTGGGTCCAATTTATAGGTGGAAAGAAGAATAAGGAGGGATAGTGCTGACCGAGCCAACCAGAACGGTCGACCACAGCGGGACGATCTAGCATACCGACCTCAAGCTGAAAAACAAAATGGTCGACCTAGGCCGAGCGAACAAGATAATTTGTACCAGGTGGTTGAGCCGAACGGTCGAGCACCTGAAATCGAGCTGAAAAGGCGGCTACGAGACTTGGCCAAGCAGGTGGAGGGATTGAAAAAATAGGCGACCCAGACGCCTATTCACTAGTCGGGCGACACCCTTATCCTCCTGAGATCATGACCGCGCCACTATCGGCAGGGTTCAAACCTCCTCCCTTCGACCGGTATGATGGGACGACCGACCCGATGGATCATATCAACTACTTTAATGCGATGATGACCATATACGGGGGAACCGAGATTGTTTCTTGTCGGGCTTTCCCTGCATCCCTCAAGGGCGCAACGACCTCATGGTTCTCTTGGTTGCCATTGAACTCCATAACAAGCTTCGCTTAGCTCTGTCGAGCCTTCGTCACGCGCTTCCAGAGTAGTATGAAACACAAGAAGACGACGGTCAACCTCCTCAGCGTGAAGCAAAGGTCTAACAAGTCGATCTGAGCATTCGTCTCCCGCTTCATCAAGGAATCCTTAGACATCAAGGATTTGGATGAGGTCACGACCCATACTACGATGAGCAACGGGTTCGCCGACATGGACCTCATCAAGGACTTGGCCCAGAAGCCGACCAGAAACTTGGTCGAGCTCTTGGAGAGGTGTAATGAATTTGCAAATATGGCCGAGGTGCTCCAAGCTCGGAAGGGAAATGAATGCCATGCCGATAAGAAAAGGGCGACGACCGATGATCACAAGAAGGACAAGCGGCCCAGGACGGATCGCCGAGTCGAGAGATCAGACCGAGCTCGGAGCCCCGATTACACCCCACTGAATACCTCGCGTAAGGAGATTTTGATGCAAATATAGGACGGTGGGTACATCCGCCGGCCCCGAACGATGCAAGCCGGGTCATCTCGGAATCCCAATAAGTATTGTCAATTCCACAAGGACACCGGTCACGACACCGAGGATTGCTATCAACTGAAAAGAGAAATTGAAGAGCTGATAAAAGCGGGCAACCTGAAGCGATATGTCAAGGGAGGCCATGAAGAGCGTGGGGGTCGACGACTTGAAGATCGCGATCAAAGGAGAGTCGAGCCGAGGCCCAAAAATAGGCGAGCCGAGCGAGACGAAGATAAAGCCTGAGCTGAGAAGAAAGAGGACATATCCGGGCTGAGCAGTGACAAGGGAGCTCCCATATACACTATCCTCGGAGGGCCCGTACAAGAGTCTACTCGAAAGGCGAAGGCAAACGCGCGGTTCATCGGAGTCGCTGAGATGCCCACCAAGAAGCTCAAGCCAGCGGCGATGATCTCCTTCATCGAGGCCGACCTCGAAGGTCTAAGTTTGCCTAATGACGATGTTTTAGTGGTGCAGGTAGAAATTGCAAAGAGACTCGTCCATCGAGTATTGGTCGATACTGGCGCATCTGTGGACCTTATGTCGCTAGACGCGTACCAATAATTTGGCTTCGACGATGAAGCACTCAAGCTGGAGGGCACCTCACTTCACGGGTTCTCTGGAGCTGCCACGACCATCAAGGGCTAAATCGAGCTGCTGGTCACGGTCGGATAAGCTCCATGCCAGGCGACGATCCAGGTCAAATTCATGGTAGTACGGTCGGTAGTGGCTTTCAAAGCCACACTCGGCCGCTCTCCAAGCCATCATCTCACCGACGCACTTGAAGATGAAGTTCCCTACCGAGAACGGTATCGACGAAGTCTGAGGTGATCAGAAGAAGGCACGGGAGTGCTATGCTACTTTTATCAAGCAAACAAAGGCAATGTCCGAGGAATGGCAATGTGCGTCGAGCACCTCCCTGAGGATCAACGGGATGAGCTCATTGAAAGGAGAGGACGACCCGTGGAAGACCTGACCCCATTCCCCCTCAGCGAGGAAGACCCAACAAAGGTGGTCAAGCTCGGATCATTGCTGAGCAAGGATCAAAGGAATCAGCTCAGAAATTTCTTAAAAGCGAACGCCGATGTCTTTGCTTGGTCAGCTGCCAACATGCCGGGCATACCAAGGCATATAGCTGAGCACCGACTCCACGTGGATCCGAGCCGAAAGCTGATCCAGCAGAAGAGAAGGAACTACGCCCTTGATCGACAAGCCACGATCAAGGAAGAGGTGGAGAAGCTCCGCCGATCAGGGTTCATCCGAGAAGAAAAATTCCCGACCTGGTTGGCTAACGTTGTCATGGTCCCCATGCCGAAAGGGAAGTGGAGAATGTGTGTCGACTACACCGACCTCAACAAGGCTTGTCCAAAAGATGAGTACCCGCTACCTCGGATCGACCTCTTGATCGACGCCACGGCAGGCCACGAGATGCTGAGCTTCATGGACACATATTCCAACTATAACCAAATCATGATGCACGAGGAGGATGAGCCATACGCGGCATTCCGAACTGACCAAGAAAATTTTTACTACAAGGTCATGTCGTTCAGATTGAAAAACGCCGGAGCAACATACCAGCGGCTCGTGAACTATATATTCTGCGAGCAGATCGGAAGAAACATGGAAGTCCACGTGGACGATATGTTAGGAAGAGCTTAAAGGCCGAGCACCACTTGGCCGACCTGGAAGAAGCCTTTGGCGTATTGAGGAAGAACCAAATGAAGCTGAACCCCGCCATGTGTGCATTCGGCGTGACCTCAGGGAAGTTCTTCGTCTTCATGGTCTCTGTCAGAGGCATCGAAGCCAATCCAGTAAAAATCAAGGCCATCCAAGAGATGAACCCTCCAAGGACGATCCGAGAAGTACAAAGGCTAAACGGGCGAGTGGCGGCGTTAGCATGATTCATGTCGAGGTCGGGCGACAAGTGCCTGCCGTTCTTCAAGGCCCTCAAGAACATCCGGAACCCGAAGGACTTTGTCTGGTCCGACAAGTGCTAACAAGCTTTTGAAGAGCTGAAGAAATACTTGGAGAACCCGCCTCTTCTCAGCCGACCCGGGCCAAAAGAGGAGCTTCAAATTTACTTAGCTGCCACCCCAGTGGCAGTCAGCGCGGTGTTGGTTAGGGAAGAAGGCCGAGCTCAGAAGCCTATATACTACATCAGCCATGTTTTTGTTGACGCCGAGATGAGATACTCCAAGTTTGAGAAGATAGCTTTCGCCTTTGTCATGGCCGCAAGAAAGCTAAGGTCATACTTTCAAGCTCATCTGATATCGGTGCTGACCGACCAGCCTCTTAAGAAGATATTGCACAAGCCCGACGTGTCAGGTCGGCTGATCACCTGGGCAGTCGAGTTGAGTGAGTATGACATAAGCTATAGCCCGCGGACTGTGATTAAAGGGCAAGCCCTGGCCGACTTCATCGTCGAGTGCACAATGCCGGACCTCGAGGTCGAGGAAGAGAAGACAGCAGAAGATGCCAATACAAAAGCTGAAACTGACCCGACCTGGACCATGAATGTTGAATGCTCGAGCAATTCCGGAGGAAGCGGAGCTGGTGAGTCCCGAGGGGTTTCGGATTCAATATGCCCTAAGGTTCAAGTTCCCCACCTCGAACAATGAGGCTTAGTATGAAGCCCTCCTAGCCGGACTTTGAGTCAGCAAGGCAATTGGCATAAAGCGGTTGAAGGGGCGAGGAGACTCCGAACTCGTGGTCAACCAGGTCAACGGAGACTATGAGGCCAAAGACGAAAGGATGATAGCTTACCTGAGCCGGGCACGAGATCTGATCTCCGAACTCGAGTACTTTGAGATGACCCGAATACCGAGAAAAGAGAATGCTGCGACTGACTCCCTGTCAAAGTTGGCCGAGGCCGACCTCCAATATCTAAGTCGATCAGTGTACATAGAGATCTTGGAGAAGTCATCCTTGCAAGAAGAATGCGTAAAGCACGTTGAAGAGGACGGGCCAACCTGGTTGGACCCCATTGTCAACTACTTGGAGAATGACCAGCTCTCAGAGAACCGAGACGAAGCAGGAAAGGTCAAGATCCGAGGTGCCAAGTACACCATGATCGACGGAGTGCTCTACAAAAGAGCAATCTCAGCACCTCTTCTCCGATGCCTTGGACCGAGGTATATGAGGGAATATGCGGGAGTCACATGGGTGGCCGAGCTTTGGCATACAAGATACTTCGACAAGGATTCTATTGGCCAAGAATGCAAGAAGAGGCCATGAGGTATGTGAAGACGTGCGAGAAGTGCCAGCTGTTTGCACCAATTCTGAGCCGACCAGCAACAAAGCTGACCTCAATGCTAAGCCCAATCCCTTTCGCTATGTGGGGGATGGATATTCTTGGAGCTTTCACCTCAGGGTCAAAAAATAGGAAGTACGTGGTGGTGGCGATCGATTACTTCACTAAGTGGGTCAAGGCCGAGCCCCTGGCAACCATCACCGAGAAGGACATTGAGAAGTTCTTTCGAGAGCAGGTCATCTACCGGTTCGGACTACCAAAAGTGCTCATCACCGATAATGGCACGTAATTCAATAACTCGACCTTCTGAGAGTTCTGCGAGCACTTCTACATTGACTTTCGACCCGTCTCAGTAGTTCATCCACAAGCAAATGGATAAGTAGAAGTGTCCAACCGAACATTACTCGTCGGCATTAAGAGAAGGTTAGATGAGGCCAAAGGAAGATGGGTGGAAGAGCTCCCAAGTGTCCAATGGGCATATAGGATGATGGTAAGAACATCAACCGGGGAGAGCCCTTTTTGCCTCGCTTATGGGACCGAAGCCCTCGCCCCGGTCAAAGTTATGGCATCGTTATACCGAGTGCTCAACTTCGATGAGAAGACCTATGAAGATGGAATGAGAGCCAACCTTGACTTCCTCGACGAAGTTCGAGAAAATGCCCTACTCCGGAACATGGCATACCAACAGAGGACGGCAAAGTACTATGACTTAAGAGTAAAAGAGCGGCACTTCCGTCAAGGGGACCTCGTCCTCAGAAAACTCAGCGCATCCCAGCCAAGGCAGCAAGGAAAGTTAGCACCAAATTGGAAAGGCCCGTACATAGTCTCCAAGCAAATTCGCCTAGGGACGTATCGCTTGTAGACTCCGAGGGGCAAGAAGGTATCGAGACCTTGGAACTCGAAAAATTTGAAGAAATTTTTTTAGTAATTTCCTTAAGTATCCTGTTCGGGAAGGTTTATGATGAGCATATTTGTATTCGGCTTCGGCCCCGACGTTTGATTCAATAAAACAAAGTCTTTTTCCACCACTTGACGTATTTGCAAGCTCCAAAATCAAAGTCATAAGACCAGTCCTCATAGACCTGGTCGACCTCAAAGACCGACCCTCATAGGTCGGCAACCAAGTCATAAGATCGGTCCTCATAGACCTGGCCGACCTCAAAGACCGACCCTCATAGGACGGCAATCAAGTCATAAGACCACTCTACAAAGACTGACCAACGTCTGAACCAACAAGAGCAAACTCTCCCCATGGCTGAGCTGAACAAAGTCTAAAACTAAGCTAAGGCATTACGCTCAGCCAGGGAGGCTGTTCAATAAAACAAAGTCTTTCTCCACCACTTGATGTATTTGCAAGCTCCAAAATCAAAGTCATAAGACCGGTCCTCATAGACCTGGCCGACCTCAAAGACCGACCCTCATAGGTCGACAACCAAGTCATAAGACCGGTCCTCATAGACCTAGCCGACCTCAAAGACTGACCCTCATAGGTCGGCAATCAAGTCATAAGACCAGCCCACAAAGACTGGCCGACGTATGAACAACAAGAGCAAACTCTCCCCATGGCCGAGCTGAACAAAGTCTAAAACTAAGCTAAGGCATTACGCTCAGCCAGGGAGGCTGCTCGGCCACGCAGTCGCTTATGTGGTAGCCGATCTGATCTGACTGCTGAGAACAGCGAATTAATTAACCGAGGCGAAAGCCATCCTAACCTCGGACATGGCATGACCGAACGGGCGACCCAGTAAAGCATAGCTAAAAAACAGCCAAGTCCTTAAGCTCAGCTAACGGAACGGGTCGTCAGCTCGGCCACAACATCAAATGGAACAACATACACAAGGAAAAGAAGGCTAAAATTGCCGAGCTAAAACACTTAGACAAATTTTGAGAAAAAGAGATTTTCATTCAGTATAAGCCGACTGCTCGGCATGGTTACAAAGTGGGCAGTTTGACCCAGCGAAAAAAAAAAAAATTACATCTCAATCTCCTCGGCAGTAGACTTAGAAGCGACCTCGGCGACCTCCACGGCAGTATGCTCGGCAAGGAGGTCTTGGGGCTCAACATCGAGGGCGAGGGGGTCGGCCTGCGTAGGGTCCTCAATTGGCAGAGCCTGCGTGACCTCAGCGCCTTCCTCATCTCCCAACTCCTCAGTAAAAGTGGTTGCATCATCGTTAAAGCGTGAGAGATTGAGATCGGGATAGGCAGCCTTGATCTCGGCCAAGAGATCAACCCGGCCTGCCTCAAAACCATCGGCATAAGGAGGCTTCCTGATCTCATGGCATACATCAGCGTACTCCTTCGATTGGAGGTAGTCGTTGATTGCCTCGTCCTGAGCCAGAGCCAGGTCCTCCTTGGCCTTCTCCCTCATCTCGTCGAGCTGGGCCTGCAGAGCCTTGACCTTCTCCTTCTGCCTGGTCACCTCGGCCCTAGAGCTCTTCACCTCGGCCTTGGCGACAGTGAGCTTCTCTTGAGTCTCCTGACGCCTCTGAACGGCATCCTGAGCATCCTGGTAAGCCTTTTTACACTGGACGGCCAAGGAGTGGCTCTCGATCAAGAGTCGCTCAAAATGAAGCATGGTCTCCACTGCCTTGGCGAAGCCTTGCAAGAAAGCATTAGAACAAAAGTCAGGTCGGGTTACACAGGTCGGATCTAGTCACAAGAGCCAAATAGGAAACTTACCATATTAAAGTCCTGAAACAAGGTGGAGAGGAGCTCGGGGTCGGACAGCGCCTCGAGCTTCTCCCTGTCGGCCTGTAGCAGACCTGCATCCAGCCATTCCTTGGCATATGCGGCCGACGTCAATGCCGAGTCCCCTGGGAAGAGACGCCAGGTCGGCCTCACCAGAACGTTGCTGGCCGAGGCCCTCCCTAAGACATATCGAGAGATGTTGGGGGGTGAGGCCACGAGCGAAAGACCACCACTCGTCAGATTGACCAAGAGCTTCTGATGTTTGGTGTCCCTCGGCGGGCTCCTCTCGCCTTTCTGACCTTTTCCCTTCCTTAGAGACCCTACTGGGTCTGTGCTCTTCTCGGCCTCAAGGCCGACCACGGCATCTGACGGGCTCGGCAACACAGCCTTGCCCATGGAAGCGTGGGAGGACTCGCCCCGGGACTTCTTCTCGATGTTCTTCTTCCTCCGGTCCGCAATGGTCTCGACCTTGAGCTGAGCTGAATCCATTGGGGGAATATGACCGACCACTGCAAGAAAGATAAAACGTCAGAAATAAACCAAAAAAGAAAAGAAGACTAAGTAAAGGGGTCAGTTCAGGCGACAGAAACGGGCCCGGCTCGGACTCCTACCAGGGGTCATATGCCACCTTTGAAGAAACCCCTCGTCCTGAAGCTGGAGGACATCGAGGGGCTGACGCTAGGGGATTAGGTCGAGCGAGGTCAGCTCATTCTCGGTCAGGGGCAGTACCCTGTTGACGTAGTTCAAGTTGATCTTCTTCCACTCGGCTCAGAGAGGGCTGTTTGGAATGGAAGCAAAGAAAATACGAGGCTTCCAATACTTATTGAAGCTCGGCGTACCGACCAAAAACTTGTGGCGGCCCAGGGCCGCACTCTTCCCAGATCGGTGGTTGAAATAGTGCCACCCCTTCTCTGGAGACTTCTTCAAGAAAAAGAGCCGAGAGAAAAGCGCCACGCTTGCACCTCGGCCCATCTCGCAAAATAGGGCATAGAAGCCATACACGGCCAGCCAAGAGTTCGGCACCAGCTGACCTGGGGACAGGTGGAAGTCGTCCAAGATCTGGTCCACCAGGCCGAGGACGGGGAGCCTGAACGCGTACTTGAAAGGTAGCTCGTACAAAACCACCTCGCCGGGCCTGATGTAGCAGGCCATCTCCCCTGGGTTGGGAGCTCGGAGCTGGATGTTCTCAGGGATGGCATAGGTCGTCCTGAGATAGTTGAGGTTGGCATCCGTGATCGTGGTCGGGACGGTGCCGACACTCCCTTCTTCGGGCTCAGGGGCATCAGCGGACGAGCTGACCGAACCAACCCCCACTTCTGAAGAATCGCCCTCACTTGACTCCTCATCATCGGACAAGGACGATCCAGAGCTCTCGGCTCGGACTCGCACCCTCTGCCGCCCTGGCGAGCAGCTCTCCCATGTGACTACTACCAACTGACATACTGGGCGGAGAGGACTTGCTGGTTGAAGAAGAGCTAAAGACGAGTTGAACACGAATGAAGCAAAAGCCGAGCTAATCACGAACCGAAAAGCACCGAGCGCTGCAGAGTTGAGAAATCCGAGCTTGTCGAGAAGTCAATAACTTGGAGCAGTGAAGAATGAACAGGGAGGAGTCGCCTATTTATAACTCTTGGGCTGAACTGATCCAACGGTCAAGGAGAGCTCATCATAATTCAACGGTCCAGATCAAAAGACGATTCAAATTCCTGAGCCTGCTATAATGACTCCGCTGACGTGGCACTGACGCCCAATTGTCAGACCGTATAATGTCAAATCCTCGACAAAATGAGCTCGGCTCGGCCGTAAGAATCTTTCAGACGAGCAGACCAGGAAACTTCACTCATCAGTGCCGAGCCGTCCCTGATGAGTGGGGGGGCCTGTGATAAGGCATAAAACACCCCACCAATCAGAAGCTGCCACATGGCCGAGCCGAGGTCATTCCAAGAACCGAACCGAGCTCAACGGAAGATCGGGCTGACCCGATCTTTGACAAACCTTACTGCTTGGCCGAGCTCGTCGGACACATCCAAGTCAACCGGACACTGAACCAAACTCGTGCGGGTCTGACGAGGCCGACCTAATAGGCCGAGCTCTTCGGCCGATCTCTGGCCGTATGGCACAGCAGATCAGTACCTACCCAAAGATCCCCCATCACAGCTGAGCTGCACGCCCGCCAATCCCATGGTCCGAGCCTACACAGGTCGGCCTCGATTGGAGCACCATAACGCGGCCAAGCTCACACAACTAATGATGACCCTCAGGTCATACAGGCCGAGGCCGAGCTCCAAGGCCGAGCTCTCCATGAAGGCTACCATAGCGCCCCACCGGAGATCACTGCGCCACATCAGCACCACCCGAGAATCATGGGATAAGAATCGAGTCACGATCTCATCACGATACCGAATCACCCTCCCATTAGGACTCTTACCTTAACAAGAGTTCGACCCCCGAAAGAAACTCTCCACTCCACTCTGCTCTGCGGGGAAGAGCCTTACCAAACAAGGACTCTTACCATACTAGGACTCCTCCAACCGCCTCATCTCCCTCTATAAATACTAAGGTATGGAGCTTTATTGCTCATCTCACTTTTACTAGCTGTTACGTTGTTGCACTGGTGATCTAACTTTAGCATCGGAGAGTCTTAGGCCGGAGCCACACCGGCTCTCTTATGCTCATCACTTGGTCTTTACAGGCTCATCCGTGGACGAACCAAGCATCAGAGGTTTCCACACGCAACAGTAATAATCTTAAGTGCAAGAGTTCTTTGTTGGAAAGCGTGGCCTCTATGCGTGTGGTAGCATCAATAGAATGATCATTACAACCTTTCATGGGGGTGAGGTGGTTATTCCCCATGTATCCGGGTGCGGGGGTACACTCCCCTAGATTACTTCTCCTAATGGGTGTTCTTTAAGTTTTCTACTGAAATAAAAAAGGGTGTTATTTAAGTTCCTCCTTCGCCGTGATCACGGTAAGGTCGGATTTTATTAAGGAGAAGTAATTTGACTTCATATAAATAGGGTTTTGTAGATTAGGGTTTTCAATTCAAGAAGTTGAAAATTTTACAAGAGAAAGAATAGGTGGGTGTGGTGCGCTGACCTTGCGCCTAGACACAATGGCGCGCAAAATGACTGCAACACCCCCATGGAAAAGCATAATTTCTTGAGGGCACGGTGATCATTTTGCTCATCCTTTTGTTTGAGCGCAAGGGCAGCACACCACACACGCCTAGGTAGCATTCTCTTTCCTATATTTTACACATTAAGATGGGGAAAGTTTGCGACACTGTCTGCATGTAAATTTCCTTTTACATGATTTTTTATTTCTTTCTTAAAGTGTGAGTCCCACATTAATAAATAATATCTACTGCACAACACTTATCGGTGTAATGTGTAGATTCCTCCCCACACTCTTAATGTAGGAAACCCTCTCCTTATTAAGATATGGGAAAAAGAATTCTATGGAGGAGCGTGCATGCTGCAACTAGACACAAAGGTGGGCAAAATGATCATCCTGCCCCATAAAGGTGGAAATGCCCATTAGGACCGTATCCAGGGAGCAGGGAACGCCCAGGGTGATGCCCCTTGGCAACACCCTGAGCGCACGCCTCCCTGAAGACGAGCTAAATTCCTTTATTGATGCTTTCACCTCTTCTCCCATTAGCCATGCACACATAGAGGCCACACTCCCTCATTGAGAACTCTCTCCCTTAAGATATGTCAAGTAGAGAATTCCAAATATGGGGCGAATGAGTTCAACTTTGACAAAGATTCAACCTAGATAGGTGGCATGTACCTTGTAGGCTATGTTTTGTTCTAATGGCTTTTTGAGCTCCTTCATCGCCAGCCTAAAAATCCCAAAGCGGATGAACCGAGGTTCTCCCGAAGTTTACGAAGTTCGTTGCTGTAACTCCTTTGGCCTGATCGACATGATCTCTTGGCACCTCTTGATCTCCGCTCCCTTCTCTACATTATCCCTCCTTATCCCTCCCTGAACCCTTCATTTCCTACTGATCTGTAGTATTTTCGTTTCTTCATATGCTGATGCAGAGATTATCGAGATTATCCAAGTGAAACCATCATTACTTAGTGCATAATTTCCATCTTACGACTGCAATTGGCTACTGTTGAGCGTCTCAGTCCCTCCCACTTTTACGTATCCTGATTGACATCCCATCTTTACATGCGCGCATTTAATACTGCTGATGGTGTTCTTCCCCCATTCGGCGATGTAGCTTCAGGTGCCTCTTGAACCCACCCCTATGCTCCTCTCCAAGCCACTGGAATGAAGCCGTGTGAGCATTAGATTTCTTTGTTTATGGGCTTTCTCTCATTGGAGGACGATCAATCTTCCTCGCTGACTTCCAAAGTGCTGGAAAATCTCCCGGAGTAAGTTATTGCATAATCTTATCCTCGTCCTCCATTTCCATTGGCTTGCTAAGTTGCAATTGGTTTTTCTGCTTCTATATTCACTTACATGCCAGTGGTTTTCCTAAGCATCAACTTATGATTCCCTGCATGCAATCAATCGCCCTGCATACCCTATATCCCCTCCGTCATGATACCTACAAGCTATCCTCAACTTGGGCTTCTACAACGAGACCCTCCCTCTCTTTGTCTCCTATATATCCGCTTGGTATGGGCAGTAAGCTTTCCCATCCTTCTTCTTCCCCTGATACAACCTCCCCAGGAGTGCAAGCTCTTGTGGCAAAGTCGTGCTGTGAAATATCTTCTCCCATGTCTCAGCCAAGCAACGTCACTCTCCTTGCCCTCTCCTTCCCTGAGAATCCTGGTTCTCAAGCCTTTGTTGAGTCATTAGCTGCTGAGTTTTCCACTAAACTTGATCTCCCAGCCATGCAAATTCCTCAAGTCGATGTCACGGACTCTGCCCTACAACAAGCTAGAACCAATTTGCAGTTCACTATTATCGGATGGGTTTTGGACAACGTCCACATCTAGGTTCTGGAGCTGCGTGCGATGTTTAATTGAGCAGGTCATGTAAGAGCACTCAAAGTAGAAGAAATACATTTGGTGGACAATGCGCCGGATCGTTTCATAATCAAATTCAAATGCGCCCAAGATATGCATGTTACTCTCTTTGCTCAGCCATGGATTTATCTAGGACATTTGGTCGTGATGTAGCAATGGAATCCAGAAATACCAGCTGAAAGTGATATCTTCCCTATGGCTGTGATTTGGCTTCAGATTGAAAACCTCCATTGGATGTTTTATAGCAATGACATTCTCGCATCCATCTTCTCCAAAGATGGTAAATGCCTAGATATTGAATGCCCAACGGGTACTATCAGCTCCAACCTCAACCCTACAGCCAGAGTAATCGTCCCTCTCTCCCACAGAATCACTCACACTGTTATGGTCAATCTGGAACCTACACTCTCCACCCCCATCACCTTTGCCTATGAAAACCGACCCAACTTGATTTTCCCTAATTGCATCCTCTTTGGCCACAAGGGTGCTGACTACCTCTTCAAACCCAGAGTTGAGTTCTTGCCAGCTCTCAGCAAAATGGACCCCAACGCTGAGAACGCCCTTCACCCTCATGCGGCCATACCACCACGTCGAGCTAGTTTGATCTCAGAACTGTGCATGGTGTATGATGACTTCTTTTCAACAAATGCTGAGACTCAAACCAATCACAATCCTTCTAATGCTGATAACCCATCATCCAGCCTATTGTCCTCTAACACTCACAAGCGGAAAGTGGAACTACTTCAGTCTATTATATCTATGGCACATGTATTCGGAATTGATTTGCCACTGACATCAGCCAACACCCGTTGGGTTACACTGGACATCATTCGATCCAATGCATTAATCCAACCCAATTTCAGCGCTCAAGCTACAACACCCTTCACTACAGGAGCTCAAATTATTCCCTCCCTTGTTGGCAACTGTCAAGCAAGTAGCTCGAATGCAGGCCCTAAGCTGAAACAAAAAGAAGTGTTGGTTGTTGAATCTGACTCGGAATGCTGCATCCCCATCAGTGACACAAATACTCAAGTCAATTTCTGGCAGCCCAAGGGGAGCAAAATCACTCTGCATGGATTCCCTCTTCTCCCTAGAAAAAGAGCTATTATCACTGAAATGAATGATCCTCTAGCTTTGCAATTGGGCCCTCCTAGCACTGGCGAGACTGCAAAGAAAGCTAAAGTCGAGAAGAAGGCTACTCCTCCCAACTCCTCTGAGGCTACGGTGACTGGCCTGAAACAGTCACCCAGTAAGTAATGATCATCATGAGCCTCAATTATCGAGGGTTTGGTCGTCCCTCGACAAAGTGGGAAATCCGCCACCTTGTAATAAAGAATAGACTTGCTGTTTGTTTCCTTTCTGAGACGAAGTCATCTAACCCCAACCCCCTCGATGTAGCAAGATCATTGTCGTTCCCTTACTTTGTTTGCTCCCCGACAGTTAATGGAGCAGGTGTGTTACTTTTGTGGACTGATCGTGTACAATGTCATCTACTCTGGCAAAGTACTTGGTGTCTCCATGTAGAAGTCTTTTTGTTTGATCTGAATCAGAAATGGTTGATGACTTTTGTCTACATGAGTTGTCTTGAGAACATTAGAAAAGAGCAATTCTCCACGCTGTCTCACTTGGCAACCTTTATCCAACATCCTTGGTTACTGGTGGGCGACTAGAACTCTTATTTACACCCTGATGATAAAAGAGGAGGTAGAGAGATAACCAATGCCCAACTTAATCCCTTCAACGACTTTATCAATCAAGCTTGCGTTCGTCAAGTGCATCATATGGGCTACCAGTACACATGGAATAATAGACAACAAGGAGATAGGCGTGTGGAAGCTAAATTGGACAGATTCCTCTCTAATGAAGAATGGTTCTCCAAATTTCCTAATGCCACAGTGTTCAATGAAGTCTTAGCTTCATCAGATCACCGAGCCATTTTCCTCCATACAGATCGATCCAGGCAGTTTTCCCCCAGACCTTTCAGATTTGAGGCCTTTTGGACTTTGGAGCCCACGTTCAGAGAGTTGATTTCCAATTATTGGTCCATCCCCGACATCTCGGTTCTCCTTCCTTTACCCTTATAAGCAAGATGTTGCATCTCCAACCTCAGCTCAAAAGGTGGAACAAGTATTCTGTTGGCAATATTTTTCACAAAATTGAAGCTTCTCGGCAATATCTTACTCATCACTACACTATACCCCCCTCCGAGAGAAGTACAGCGTGGTTCCAGGAAGAAAAATGAATCAACGCTAATCTTAAAAGATTAACCCACCTAGAAGAAGTCCTTTGGCAACAGAAGTCCAGATTACGATGGAACCTTGAAGGGGACAGAAACACTAAGTTTTTCCACCTTTCCACTCTTCACAGAAGAGCGAGAAACCAAATCAGATCTGTTAATGTGGCAGGGGTAACTCACACTGAGGAAGTGGAATTGAGTAGAGCCTTCAATGATTATTTCAAATCCATCTATCAAAGCTAGAATATTAGGTTGAGTGATGACTACTTCATCCCCATCCGTGGTAGAGTTTCCCAACAAGCTAATGATCTTCTCAACTGTCAGGTCACGGATGATGAAGTCCACTGCACCATTATGTCTATGCCCTCTGATAGGGCCTCGGGTCCAGATGGATTTCCAGGTCTTTTTTATCATAAATCTTGGCCTATCATCAAGGAAGATGTCACAGGTTGTGTTAAGAGGTTCTTCAACTCGAGTACTTTTAGTCTTGCACTCAATCAAACGTACATCTCCCTAATTCCAAAAGTGGACAGCCGTACATCAACTATTGAGTATCGGCCTATCTGTCTCTGCAACTTCTCCTATAAGATCATCTCTAAAATCATTGTCAATCGCCTCAGGCCTATTCTGAATCGGATCATCTCCTTCAACCAAAATGGCTTCGTCAAAGGCAGGCAGATTCAGGATAATGTACTCATTTGTCATGAGCTACTTCACAAAATCAAGCAAACTAGAAGAGGCAAGAAAGGTTATTTCTCTCTGAAGATAGACATGAATAAGGCCTATGATAGACTCGAATGGAACTTCCTTTGAACTACTCCCCTGCAAATGGGCTTTCACAACAGCTGGGTGGAAAAAGTCATGTTCTGTGTCACTAGTACTCAACTGAGTATCCTTCTGAATGGATCTCCTCTCCCCTTTTTCCGCCCCCATGAGAGGCCTTCGTCAGGGAGACCCCCTATCCTCATACCTTTTTGTGTTGTGTGCGGAAGTCCTGTCTACTAAACTCTCTATAGCAATGGCTGAGCACAAGATCAAAGCTATCCAACTCAGCAGAGGGGGCGAAAAAACCTCTCCTATGGCATTTGCAGATGATTTGATACTTTTTGGGGAAGCCACCATAACCGAAGCCAGAGGTTTTGATGAAGTTATCAGGTCTTACTGCTCCCTTTCGGGTTAAGCAATCAACATCACTAAAACAGAGCCCAATTCAGCCCCAATGTTAATTTTGAGACCAAGAGGCAGTTGCGAGAGTTTTTTCAAATCACCTCCACAGCTAATTTGGACAAGTATCTGGGCATCCCTTTTATTGCTGGCAAATTATCTAAGGTGAGCATCCAAGTGATGTTAATTAGCTTCTTCCTCAAGAAGAAATTGCTCTCAGTTCATGAATCATATTATATTCTCTTCATTTCCTGTGTACCAGAAACCGTAGTTTCATTGGAGGATGAAACAGTATTTGTTAGCTATTGGACTCCTTGATCTCATGAAGAGTATCTTGTAGCAGAGACTAATAAAAAGCAATCTAGAATGTTGATTGTGAGTGAATTGGTTAATGAGTTGTTTCAAAAAGCCCTTCCTCTGGAGCTTACTAGGGGATGATTGCTAATACAATTGCTATTTATTGCCAAGAGATTCCTTGGTTATGGAAACAATATGGGTTGAATGACAACAATCCACCATCAGATTAAAATGTTTTCTTTTTAATCTGATTGCTTATAGGGGTTCTGACTTTAAAATCCTTTTTCATTTTGATTTGATGACATTGAACCCTTCACTATATTATGATGATAATTCACCTGCCATGGTAGGCAATCTATTTCTCTGTCCTTATCCATTCTAAGTCTCTCCAAAACGCAGAGCATGAATGATATGAGACTCTCCAAGATGGCAAAAATTGGAAGTATCAAGTTCTTGTTAATTGGTTCTCTAGATATAGATTCTTTAAATCTGTGCTTTCTGCTCATTTTGTTTATTAGCTTTTTCCTATCATAGTTCAATATGTTTCCGTCCTTCCCCTTCTGAACTTTTTTACCTTGATATTCTCAAGGGCCTTTCTTGGTTGCTTGTTAGTAGCTGAAGATGGGTTTTGATGGCTCGTTTCATACTTCTACTAGAAAACTAGAAATCCTCACCCAAAAACCAAAAGAATGGGATGCTTGACAGTAGATTTTCCATTCTCAACTCAGTTCCCTCCCCCCACCCTTCTGTTTATATATTGCCTTTTTTTGCTTTTCTTTATAAGCCATCATGTCTCTTTCATAACCACTCTTGATTCCCATAAGTAGTAGGTGAGAGCTTTAAGAGTCAAAATCTCAACCTTATGTTGAAGAAGGCAGCAAGTCTGGGTATGTAGTCTGTTCTAAAACTCCTGGAGTCGACATATTCTATTCCATAAAGTGGTAGTTACTAGAAATTCAGAATTTGGTATCATTCGACACTTATACAACTCAGACTATATGGTTACCTCTTTCTACACTTCTTAAGTTTCCTATGCTGTGCAACGGGGTTTTGGAAATGTCTGCAGTTTCTGCTTTCCTTATTGTACATCTTGACAAGCTACTATTTATATTCAGTTTAAAGACAACCAGCTGTTATCAAAAAAAGAAGATAGGACCACACGTAGGACCAGGATCTGATTGAAGGATTTGAAGAAAACTGAGAAACTAAATAGATTCAAAAAATTTAATGCAGTTTTTTAAAAAATGGTTTTTCTTTTTTTACTAAACACTACCCAATGATTGTATTCATGAGGGAATAATTTACTGATTTTAGAAATTAGAGAGGGGAAGAAGAGACGTAAATAAACAGGGGTTCTAAAAGATGTCTGAACTTAGGAAACTCTAATTAAGCTGGACTGTAACTTCAGCAATAAAATTGCTTGGGTCTACTTATGATTTCCAGGCCAGAAAATAATATCTTAATAAGGCTAGAAGAGGTATCGTAGGCTGGTTGCTTGTAATTCATATATCTTGATAAGGATAAAAAATATTAGACTATTGTTAGGATTCAAGAGAGATTAGCAACATAAACACCAAATCTAAGAAGAGACCAAACTAATATGAATAAGATATTGTCAAATGATGCAGTTGGAAATTGACAGAAAAACAGGGTATGTGCTTGGTTTGGAATAGCCAAGAAGTAAAGAGGAAGAAGTACGAGAAGAAGGCAAGAAGGAGGACAGAAGAAATTAGAATGGAGAAGAACAGCAGGTTCACACCTGTGATGAATAGCTCATACCTGAGTTGAGCAGGGACATGCACCACAGATACTAAACAAACAATTGATTCAATCCATTCAACTCAAGTATGTTCAATGGGTTACAATTTTATATAAAGAAGAAAAAAAAAAAAAAGACTCATAATCATATCCTAAAACAGAAGTTAAGAACTACTAGAACTCTATTCCCTTAAAGAGAGGATTTTTATGCCCTTTTCTGCTTGTCCTTTTTCTCCCCCATCTTCAAAGTAGTTGAGTGACCTTGATTGTGGCTCTAACTAGTTTTTAAAATGCATTGAATGCCATTGTAACATCACCTTTCACTAACAGATTGTTTCTTTTGTGCTTCTCTTTTTCTTATGCCGTTGCGTAAGATTGACTCAGTGGGCAAGGTCGAGAGGTGGTTGGTTGCTCCTGCGTGTCGTTGTAAAGGTGAGTAAAAACTACAATGAAGTTCATGTTAACCCATTTTCTAGTTTAGCATAAATCTGATTTCTTTCTCTTATGGTTTCCCATCTTCCTACTGATGTGCAGGACTATAGGGAAGAATTTGAGGGTCTTAATATCGTCCAGGAGTATGTGAAGTCATATTATGTTAATGCACTAAGAATTGAAAGATATATTGTTTGAGGTTTTTGACCTGGAGTCGATCAATGGGAACCTTTCTTTTTATTTTTCCCTTTTGTTATTTGTAGCTGATAATTAGAATGGACTAAATACAGTTATTTTTTGTTGGTGGTTGTGAACCAAGAGGGTTTTATCATTTTTTTCTTGTTAAGTTGAGATTGAATTAATACTTTTTTAATGTTTGGTATTTCATATTAGTGGATGTTGGGCATTAGTAAAATTACTGCTTTGTGGATTAATGTGTATTTTTATGGTCTAAAATGAATATATATTATATATGAAACAGGGGGGTGTAGGGTGGTCATGCAGGCTGTGCTGCAGCATAGAGAACAGATTCTTAAAAAAAAAAAATATTAGTTTTGACGGCGTTATATAACAAATGTCACAATAATAAAAGCCCCCATATATGACGGCGTTTATGAAACGCCGCTGCCATATGTTTTACCGGCGTTTATAAACAACTGCCGCAAACAACATATATTTAGCAACATATACCGGCGTTTAAGACACGCCGCCATAGGGTATTTTACCGGCGTTTATGTAAACATGCCGCAAATAAATAATATTATACCAACGTTTACCAATCTATAGCGGCGTGTCCCAAAACGCCGTGATAAAGTATATATGGCGACATTTACTAACAAACGTCGGCGAACGTATACCTACACGGGCATATCGCATAAACGCTGTGATACATTTCCGGTGGTACATTTGACGATATATGTGCGGCGTTTATTACAAACGCCGCTGAATCATATAGCGGCGTTTTTGTAAGCTATGGCGGCACTTACAAAACGCCGCAAAAGACGTCTTTTCTTGTAGTGTGCTCTGAATTGATTTCTAAAGTGTCTGCCAAGCTCCAACACTGGAAATCCAAGTTTCTCAGTCCTGCGGAGAAAATTGTTCTGGTGCAGTCTACCCTATCAGCCATGCCTCTATATACCATGTCCTGCTTCCAGCTCCCTAAAGCAACCCACAATGCCCTTGATTCCATTACAAGGAACTTCTTCTGGTCCAGTGGTTCCAACTCATTAGTTGGAAAACTATTTGCCTTCCAAAGAGAGCCGGTGGTCTCAATGTTAAGCTGTCGGCCCCAATGAACCTTGCCATTCTTGCCAAAAAAGGTTGGGAGCTCTTACACCCATCCACCTCCCTCTGGGCTAGGCTAATGAAGGAAAGATATTTCCCCACCACCAACTTTTTATCGGCTTGTTGCCCCACCACCTCTTCGTGGGGTTGGAAGTCTGTTCCACTCGTTCCCTCCTCCGCTTGGGCATCTTCTTCCAGGTGGGTAATGGTCGTACCATTAACCCTAGGCTTGACTTTTGGATCCCAAATCATCCTCCCTTTGCTGCCCCCTACCCTCTCCCCCCTAACCACCCCGTTTCGGTCGACTTCTTCATTAACCCCTCCTCCCACACCTGGAACAGGGATAGAATCTTTCACTGGTGGCCCCCTGATATTGCATTCTCCATCCTCTCAATCCCCTTATCTATCTTTCCCTCTGAGGACAAGCTTGTCTGGGCGACTACTGCTTTTGGAACCTTTACTGTAGCTTTTGCATATAGCCTTGCAATTAATGGACCCTCCTTCCTCTCCAACCCTTCTTGGTTAAAGCTCTGGTATCTTCCAACAGCTCCCAAGATACATCACCTCCTATGGAAAATTAGGCATAATAAACTCCCCCGGCCTGACCTTCTTAACTCCCGGGGTTTCAATTTAAATCCACTCTGTCAAATCTGTCATTCTAGCCCCCAGGATGTCAATCACCTTTTCCTATTTTGCCCCATCATCAGGAGCATTTGGCACCAAGTAGGGTTTTCCAACTTGCTTCACTACTCAAACATTGAAGAAGGTATCAACTTGATCTTGAGGTTAGCACAGCAGAATGACAAGGATTCTAAGATTAAAACATCCCTTTTCTGTCAACTTATTTGGCACATCTGGAATAGCTATTGGGATTTAATTTTTAGAGATGCACTATTCCATACCTCAACCATCATCCTCAGAGCAAACCTTAACATCAAGGACTTCATCCAGAGTGTAGGTTTAAGCAAGCAGCAGAGGTCAAGATTAGTCTCTTGGACCCCCCCAATGGGACTTTATCTCAAATTCAACGTCGACGGAGCTAGTCAAGGTAGCCCAGGTCGGGCCGGCATCGGGGGTGTCTGCAGATCCTCCTCGTCCTTTATAGGATGCTTCTCCATAGGTATTGGTTTCAACTATGCACTAGTAGATGAAGCACTTGCCATTCGGCAAGCTATCTCCTTCGCCCTCTTGCAGAACATGTCTCATATCATAGTGGAAAGCGACTATCTTGCTTTGATCGAGATTCTAAATCACAAGGTTCACTCTATCCCTTGGAGAATACGACCCATCGTCGTTGATTGCTGGAATCTCCTTCCTCACTTTGTTGACATCTTATTTGTGCATATTCTGAGAGAAGGCAATGTCGTTGCCGATGTACGGGCCTCCAATGGAACGTCCTCCCAACCCCCTATGCTCCGCCCCCCCACCCCCTTGTATTTCCCTCCCCATATTTTCTGACTTTGTTGGAACCTCATTCCAACATAAATAAATTACTTCTATTATAAAAAAACAAAGGGAAAATTACTTAGACAGACACCCCTCAAAACTTGACAGTGTTAGTCCGCTGTTAGTTTTTAAATGAAAATGTCTATTTTACCCTTATAACCATATCTACTGAAACTTGTTAAATGTAAATTACACACTTGCCCTTTACATTGAAAAACCCTAAAAAGCCCAAATTGGGGAGGTTGCAGTTGCCAGAGAAGAAGCTTGGCAGGTGGTGGGTTAACGGAGGCGCACCTGCTCCGTCTAGCCACGTCTCCTCAGTTTGTTTCACACGCGGCACTCTTCTTGCCTTCACAATCCATGCCCTTCTTCTCCATGTTAGTCTAATTACTGCCAGCAAGAAACGGTTCTTCCTATTCTGTTCTTATGCATTCGTGTTCTCCGATCCAATCGACGGAACAGTAAGTAGTTCTTAATTTCGGCTTTAATTGAGGGGAAGCAGTGAGAAATTGAGGAAGCGATCGATCCACTGACAGAGCGATGCTGGGGTGGAAAAAGTGAGGTGAAATGGAAATAGTAACACCGTCACTGGCGAAGAATGGGCTATCTGGGTGTCGATTTTAGGAAATCAGAGGGAAATGGACTTTTGGGAGTGAGGAATAGAATGGGTTTTGGGTGAGTAGAATCCAGAGAAGTGGGATTTCTTTTGTGGTTTCAGAAACGAAAGGTGGGTTATGGATTTCAAGAAGAAAAAAGAGTGTAATGGGGTTGAGGGACGATGGTTTAGGCATTTAAGGTAGTTTAGGCATTTAAAAAATATTTAACTCATTGGAACGGTGACTGACTAACGGACATGGCTATTTGAAAGAAATGGTAAATTGTAGAGAATATTTAAATAATTATTTGAAAAATAAAGATGAATAAGTAAAATGGCCAAAGTACAGGGGGTGTCTAAGTAATTTTTCAAAAAAAATAAAAAATAAAAAATTCCGTTAAAAATTCCAATGATCTCATCATTTTCGACAAGATCTCAGCGTTAGGGGTAGCAATCTCCCTAATCCAGGGTTTAAAAACACAAAATCAGAATGGTCATAAGCTTGGATCACTCCAGAATTAGTATTTTTAATACCCTAATCTAAGTTTCGTACAAAAATCAAACGATCCGATTCAACCAGAATGAAGGTATACCGATCTGATCCCGATTCATGAAACCCTGGCCTGACTCAAGCCACCCAATTTTAACTGAAATCACCATCTCCTCCCCTTAACATATTCATATTACCATTCCGGCCCAAAGGCCCCAACTCGATTTAAGTATTTAGGCAAGTAGACTACAACACTTTAAGTGCCGCGTTGTGAATCCCAAAGAAATAACCAAATCCATCTCTATCGTCAATAAAAGCTCGCGCATTGACAAGCTAAAGTAGAAAAAGATACGAAAACACAAAAAGTGTCCGAACACCCTCTCTCTCCCTCTATCTTTCTTTATTTTCCCAAAAATTAAATTTCTCTTCTCCACCGACCTTTCTGCAATCTGCACAGAGCTGAGGATTGGAGATCTTGAGCTGCCCTAAGCATTGCAGAGCTGCAGTTCTTGGTTAAGTCGGAGTTTGTATTTAGAGATTCTAATCTGCCGAGGGAAAAGTTTGGTTTGAGTCTCCATTTCCGATGGGGCAAACCCTACCACACATCTTGTTCAGATCCTGAGGTCACTTTCGCAAACGAGTCCTGCTTGAGTTTGGGTTTTACGATCTGATCGAGAAAGGCGGAAATCGGAAGAAGAAGACCGGGAAAAGAGAAACAAAATGCTGGAGCGCTGCCTTGGAGCTCGTCGTGTTCGACAAATCCAGAGAGCTCTTAGGCATGGTAAGGTTACGATTCTCTGCCTCTTCATGACCGTCATTGTGCTTCGCAGCTACATAGGCGCTGGCAAATTCGGCACTCCTGAGCAGGATTTTGAGGAGATAAGGGACCATCTTTACTTCCGTAAGAGGGCTGAGCCTCACCGTGTTCTTGTAGAAGCCCAGACTACGACCGCAGATACGACGGAAAATAACAATTACGCCACCTTTGATCCGACAAAGATAGCGGTAGATGAAGAAGGAGATGACGAGAAGCCTGATCCTAACAAACCCTATAGTCTTGGCCCCAAGATCTCTGATTGGAACGAACAGCGAGAGAAATGGCTTGCAGATAACCCTGGTTTCCCCAATTTCATTGCTCCCAATAAGCCTAGGGTTTTGCTCGTTACTGGATCCTCGCCGAAACCATGTGAGAATCCGGTCGGTGATCATTATCTCTTGAAGTCGATCAAGAACAAGATTGATTACTGCCGTCTCCATGGAATCGAGATCTTTTACAATATGGCTCTTCTTGATGCCGAGATGGCAGGTTTTTGGGCGAAGCTTCCCTTGATTCGTAAACTCTTGTTGTCTCATCCGGAGATAGAATTCCTATGGTGGATGGATAGTGATGCCATGTTCACCGATATGGCTTTTGAAGTTCCTTGGGAACGATACAAAGATCACAATTTTGTGATGCACGGCTGGAATGAGATGGTGTACGATGAAAAGAATTGGATTGGGCTGAACACGGGAAGTTTCCTTCTGAGGAACTGTCAGTGGTCGCTGGACATGCTTGACGCGTGGTCTCCTATGGGGCCGAAAGGGAAGATCAGAGACGATGCTGGAAAGATCCTCACGAGGGAACTCAAGGGCCGGCCTGTTTTCGAAGCTGACGATCAGTCCGCCATGGTTTACCTCCTCATGACGCAGAGGGATAAGTGGGGCGACAAGGTATATCTCGAGAATGCTTATTACTTACATGGGTACTGGGGAATTCTGGTCGATAAATACGAGGAGATGATAGAGAAGCACCACCCAGGCTTGGGCGACCACCGATGGCCTTTGGTCACTCACTTTGTGGGTTGCAAGCCATGTGGGAAATTTGGGGATTACTCTGTCGAGAGGTGCTTGAAGCAGATGGATCGAGCGTTTAATTTTGGGGACAATCAGATTCTTCAAATTTATGGGTTCACCCACAAATCGTTGGCTAGCAGGAGAGTGAAGAGGACTCGGAACGACACGAACAATCCTCTCGAAGTCAAAGATGAACTGGGTTTGCTTCATCCCTCGTTCAAAGCTGTCAAGGTATCTTCCTCTTCCTGAGTCTTTTAGGTTCCTACCGGTGACCATCCACGAAGAGCTCTATCTCCATCTCTAAATTAGGAATGCGAAGGCGTTCTTCTGCTGTTGAAGGAAAGATTAAAGACGGAAGATCATTTTCTTTCAAGCCCATTATGTTATACGTTCATATCTTGTATGTTGTTGCTATTTTATTTGCTGGTAGCTAGGTCTGGAGATTAATTTTATTTTTAACAATTTTTCTTTCTTTTAACGAGTGTCTAAAACTATAATGATATAGAAACAGAGTCCATTCTGTGTTAGCAATCCTGCAATTTCCATTTTTTTTAGCACCTCAATTCTCAATTGAAGCTTTCTTTGATGTATTCAATGTCATTGGTTTGATGCAACCGAAATAATATCCGAAGATGTATTGAAACTTGAAAGCATAGAGTTGGGGTTTTGGGTCTTTTGGCATTTGTTTGTTTCTGTTTTTTTTTTGGTTTGGCTGGGTCATATTCATGAGCGTCCGCCTTTCCAATGATGACTTTGGACAGAGTACTGAAAGCTAGACAGCAGAAACAATATCCCACACAATCTGGAAGCAATGTGAAGAAATTCCGGAATCATTAATTTGGCGAGATCTGTATTAAAGTAATTCAACAGGAGGGATTCTAAGAGCACATAGTAGATTGTTCCATTAAGAAAATTCAAGGTTAGGGTAATACAGATGTGTTTTGGCATGGTTGTTTAAGTCTCCCGAATCATCAAGTATTTATTTTAGGGGAAAAGAATGTTACCTGGTTGCGTGGGCTGCGTGGCTCCTGCGCCTAGTCACAGAAACACGTTAAAGTTCTGTGCTGCCCTCATGGAAAGGCGGAAATCCCACCCAAGGCGATGCTTGTGTGTGTGTTTCTTTTAATTGTCCTTTGTTTTATTCTCAAAAGTTCTTTAAGATTGGGGTATATTCAAAAAATGGCCAAACGTTCTTTGTGTTGTGGTCGTAGGCTGTGCCTGGACACATGAGGGCAGAAACACCGCCTCTATGTGTGTGGGCGTAACCTGTACTGTGACATAGAAAAGATCAACCATTCAAAAATAAGTTAAATGTTAATTATTATCATGCACATGTAAATTATTAGGAATGGTTGTGTGATATTAGAAGGGGAAAAAAAACATAAGACCTTGAGATGTGTCAATAAGAAAATTCCGTTATAAAAAAGTGTGATAAGTCTATGGCTGCTTGTCTCCCAGATCCCTGATTGAGAATTGAACACATTTGTGTTGTACGCCGAGTTTTACTTCACAATATTGGTATCGGGGCGAATCGGATGATCACCAACCCCCCCCCCCCCACCCAAAAAAAAAAGAAGAAAAGATTCTGATACAAAATTTTCTACTATGTAGGCTATTTTTTTTTTTTTTTTGGTAATCCGATTGGCTGCTAGGTATTGATATTGGCGACAGCTGATAACGATTCCTAAATGCATGGCTGCACATGCTTTCTCCTCTTGTATACCCACCAATTCTGGATCTTCTCAAATCAAGCCTCTCCCCAAATGTTGACCTTGTCTTCGTTTCTTGATCTGCACGTATAATTTGCAACTCACACATGGTCTTGTCCTTCGTTCATTGCAAAATTTGTTTATCTCATTTTATTAAAAAGTCTAGTCACACACTCACACGTACTAAATTTAGTAGTCTCTAACTAAATACTATGATTTTGTTTAAAGTCCTGGACTGTAGATGCAAATTAGCATCTTTTACTTTACGAGAAAGAAAAAAACAAAGAAACTATTTATTGTCATCAAAGTTGTGAAGTAACAAGTTATAACCTTCTTTTAATTGTTCCGTGTCTTATTCCTGTCTTATTCTCAAAAGTTACTTAATGCAAACTATAAAAAGATTTTTAACAAAATTAATATATTAAATGGGCAAGCCTTGTGCAATGGATAAGTTGCACCATTGCAACCTGTTTGTTGTAGGTTCAAAACTTCGACATCCTTTTCTACAAACTTCTACGAAGTGGAGTAAGGCAGTATACATTTGCCCCTCCCAATCCCTACAAACTTTTCATGCAATGAGATGCTCTTTTAGCATTTAATACAATTTTTACGTGAAATGCAAAAAAATCCACATGGAAAAAAATTAAGTTTTGTACTAAAGGCAAATAAAGTAAGACTACAACTAGTAAGATTGTAATACAAAAAAAAAAGGTGTACCCAATGCAAGAGTCCTGCCACTACAGGGTCTGGTGGAGATAATATGTATCCATCTTTACCCCTGCTTCTTGGAGAGGCTGTTTCTCGACTTGAACCCACGATCACTAGGTCGCAATGGAGCAACCTTTTACGCCTGCCATCGTGCTAGCTATAAATTTCAACCCCCAACACCAAAAAAAAAAGACAAGTTTTCATTTCACCCCTTAACCAAGAAATCTCCTCATTGGTGATGTAACCATGTGATTGGAATCTTGGACACCCCCCCCCCCCCCCAATTAAAATCCTTGGGGATGAAAGATGTTGGAACTTAACTCCTCCCATGTAAACTTAAAACTTGCGCTCAAGACATGGCCAGCCCCACCATTTAATGGATGGGCATCTGACATATTTTTCTGAAAGCCTCATAATGTAATTAGGGAAAGTATCCTGAATGAATATTCAAGTGAGAAAGGAACAAAAATAGCCAAGCTGCTTACCATCCTAAACTTTATTGCCTAAGAAAATAGCCAAATTGCACACCATCCTAAACTAATAGACTAAAGTGCAATAGGTTTCAAAAGAAAAATCACACAGCCTGATGCCAGCCCCAATTATAAAATGAATATTTATGATACTTTCCCTAATTATTATTCTGGGAGATACTCTCTACAAAATTTTCCCTAAACTAATAGACTAAAATGCACTAGGTTATGGAAGCTCCTCACCAAGAAGTCCAGATGATCCAGCATCTGGACTTCTTGGGTGTACGCTAGGCCTCTCCATAGAGACTCTATTTGGACTGTTAGCTCAGTGACGGACTCTTCCTGGGTTTGGCGTAGAATCCTCCAAGTGAGGCATATAGCCAGAGATGCTATATCTTGCAAGATTGATGATGGTTTGCAGACTTACCTCTGGCTTGACAAATGGCACCCTTCCAATGTCCTATCTTCCCTTGTGAGCCCCCGTGACATCTATGCTTCTGGAATGGACAGATCAACCCTTGTGGCTTCCATCATAAGCAGATGCTCTTGGTCCCCCCCTCTCCCCCCCCTCCCCTCGCAGATCTTTGGAGCTCCCTCCCCACTATCCCCCCTGGTCACCAAGGTAGGGGTGACACCATCTTGTGGCTCCCCTCCCCCTCCGGCAGATTCAGTTCCCACTCTGCTTGGGACATGGTTAGACATAGAGTGGCACCCTTCCGGTGTCCTATCTTCCCTTGTGAGCCCCCGTGACATCTATGCTTCTGGAATGGACAGATCAACCCTTGTGTCTTCCATCATAAGCAGAGGCTCTTGGTCCCCCCTCCCCTCGCAAATCTTTGGAGCTCCCTCCCCCCTATCTCCCCCTGGTCACCGAGGTAGGGGTGACACCATCTTGTGGCTCCCCTCCCCTTCCGGCAGATTCAGTTCCCACTCCGCTTGGGACATGGTTAGACATAGAGGGACCCCCTGTCCTTGGCATAAAGTAGTCTGGTTTAAAGGGCATATTCCTCACCATAGCCTTACCGCTTGGCATACCCTAGCAAACTGCCTCCCCACCGAAGCATTCCTCTTTCATCGCCACATGCAAGTCTCTCCCAACTGCTGCCTTTGTTGGAATGGGCATGAAGATGCAGATCACCTGTTCTTCACTTGCCCCTTTGCTTCCTCCATCTAGAACCACGTTCTTCGCCACTGTTGACCTGCTCACCGAAGGCCTCTTTCCCTTTCCAGGGAATGGGTTTGGATTGATATGACGTTCGAAGGCAACTTGATTTGTGATTCGGTTGGCAAGATTGCCTTTTGTGCCAGTATCTCCCACATTTGGATGGAAAGTAACTTTAGAAGATGGACGTCCAACTCCCGCTCTTTCGACAAGATTTGGAAGACCATCTTTTTTTATGTTTCATCTAAAATTAGTTCCCTCCCTCTTGTTGATGTAAAGGATACCTCGAGGAACAAGCTCATTGTTGTCTCCTGGGGTCTTCCTCTATCCATTTTGCGCCCTAGCTAGTCTCTAGCTTCAGTTTTGTTGGCCCTTGGGCTTGTATATTCCCCCTCCTTTCTTCGTAATTAAATTTTCATTCATCCAAAAAAGTAAGTGCACTAGGTTTCAAAAGAAATATAGAACTTACAAAAAGCTTGACAGCAGTTCTACATTATAATTATAAAATGAATATTTATGATACTTTCCCTAATTATTATTTTGTACAAAATTTTCCCTAAACTAATCAGATAGGTTTGTGCCTTTTTGTTATGAATATCCCGATCGAGGGTTTTTGGCACAAGTTTCAGATCATCAAAAGCCAAGAATAGGAAAATGCCTTGTAATGATGCAACACAACAAACTCCTAAATGAGGATTCTATTACAGATTCAATATGTTTGGAGTGGCATCCAAATTCAACTGTCATCATAGCATAAACAGGGTTCACCAACACAAAAAGATGCATCGAAGAGCAAAATGGCTCGGATTCCCAGCTGTAGTAACAAACTTAAAAAAACTGTTTGATTAACCAATATTATCTGATGTACTGCCCAGTTCTGAAAAATAGATTCAGTAAAGCAATTTGCAACAAAAAATATAACCATATTTTTTTTCTTGATCAGCTTCTATTCTGCCCTTTTCCGAGTAAATAACTATTCATTGCTATTACTGCGAAACACGTTCATCTAACAAAAAGCATGTAACCAATCAAAGAAAAAAAAATGTAATATTCTACACGCAGCTTCATTCAGGCTGGTTAAATATCATAATCCACGTAGTGGATAATTTTAATACCCTACTCATTTCGGCTTTGGGTAAAAGCATATGCTCCAAGCATAAGAATACTGTTTATATCGAAACTTCATTCTCACCTTTGGAATTGAAACCGATCGTCTTTGTCATCGAGCCAACGAAGACCCAGAATTCTGTGACAGTTGCTGCACTAAGCCAGGCTCCAAAGCATCCTGCAAATGAAAGGATGTACCCAGTTATAGAATATCAAACGAGTACAGATTCAACACTCACTAACAGAAATAAGGCTTCAATTGAAAATTCCCTGATTCTGAATGCTGGGTGATCCAGATATAAGGGTGTCTCCATAGATTGTTCTTCACAAAACTTTCTTTCTTGCCTGAGTTCCAGATAACGGGTAAAGAAATAGATAATCAAATCATTTTTGCAAGTCCCCAATATGGATGTTTAGTGCTAGAAATTTCGGAATTTGAAATATTAGATATTTCTCTATTCCTCGCAAGGCAACAACAACAACACAGCCTTATCCCGACTAAATGGGGTCGGCTACATGGATCCTTTCAAAACAAAGGAAAGTAAGAGAAACTTAAAAAGAAACTGAATAAGAAAGGTAAGTCATGGAAAATGAAAGATGATAGTAAGAGGAAAGAGGACAGCCCAGGAATTCAGGAAAATCTCAGCTACATGGTGTCGATAATGCGGATCATTGCCCTCCAAGAGGCTCCATCCAAGATCATACTTGGTACAAAACCCAGACTATGCATGTCATTCTTCACAAGGCATGGAACCAGAAGTACTAGGAAGTTGAGCAGAATCAGAAGATAGGATAGCACGACAAAGAACCTTCTTTGAGTCTACCTGTAAGGCTTGGGCTGCTCTGTGAGATTATTGACCTCTTGTAGTAGAAGCATTCTGCTCATTTACCGTGGGTAACATGTTTTAGCAGATTGGGTACCAGAAAAAATAAATTGGTTTGGGATTGGATTGGTTTTCTATGAATGATATAAAGAGAATAATCAGGAAGAGTATAATGGACTTTTTCTTAAGCATCTCACTTTGTAAAAAAGGGCATACCCAGTGCGAGAGGCTCCTGCCACTGTGGGCTCTAGGGAGGGTCATAATGCACACAGCCTTACCCCACTTCGCAGAGAAGCTGTTTCTTGATTCGAAACCGCGACCACTAGGTCGTAATGGAGCAACCTTGTAATGTAGTACTGGTATGAGAATTCAAATCAGTAGCCAAAACCAAGATCAATATTCAAAATAGGTTCAGATTAGGGAGATTTAAGATAATAGTGAA